>NC_049205.1:46270283-46886116 GCF_013347855.1 Anguilla anguilla
ACAGTAAATATTTATAGAAGATGCATGCATTGCATTACGCGCTTCCAGAGAACAACAGCTTTTAGTGTTCTGCCGTCCCATCCTCAACTCCTCCCCATGCATCTCCTGATGCTCTATCCTCATTTCACTTGTGTGCGTTCCCCAAAAGCAACTGAGAGTGACTGAGGGCATTGGTACGCTGTCTATGCCTCACATCACAAATGTTGCTTGGTATTGTGTAAACTCAGGGATCATGGCTATATCATGTTCAGGTCATAGGTTTAATAGTCATAATGAAAATAACTATGATATATGATGAAATGCCGAAACAGGAACTCTTAAAACCTATAAATACATGCATGTTTGTTGTACAAACAAAATGTTCAGCCAAATATGGCCTGGAGTTATAAATTACAAAAAATGCTTCTAACATCCTGAATAAAATTGTACTGTGCCTTATTTATGGATGTTGTATGGATAAACAAATAGATTGCAGGATGATAATGTTAGTATATTTTCTTTAAAGTCACATAAAGACATATAAAATATGATCTCAGCAGCCTCTGAAACATGGCTTACTGAAGGTTACTACATTCCTCTCTGCCATTTCATAAGCCAGCTGCAGAAGAGCTGTCTGCTTGCATAACGCCAACCCCCCCCCCCCCATATTTCTGCATAAGCCCAGGCCCATACTTACGGCTTCACACCCTGCTTTTTACTTGTCAAATTTCACCCCTTAAAATATTATTACTGCAATTAATTGAAAAGACAAAATGGATGGCATCTGTGTACATTTCATGTACTGCACAAGAGACGTTTTTCAGCATTGAGTCATTCTTATTTATGCATGCTCTTATATGAGAGAGAGAAAGAGTGATAGAGAAAGAGAGAGAGAGAGTGTATGTGTGTGTGTGTGTGTGAGTGTGTGTGTAAGAGACCAGAATGTTTTAGACCGGTGTGGTTGTGTCAAAGGTGTCATACATGGACTGTTGATTTTGTTTCATATTCTTACTTTAAATGCATCCCCATTTCCAGAGGTCTGGCATCAAAAGTCTGTTTCCTCTCAACCAATTAATTATTTGCTGTTGTCCTGACAGAAACTATATTACAGCTTTGTATGTGATTTTAAAGCATTAAAGCATTAGTCTTTAATTAGTATTAGCCGCCCAGGAAGGCAGTTTTATTTTCTATTAATGAAGCGAGAGTCAAAGATTAAGTAAAATTATAACAATTAACTTGTGTACCTCTGGGTGTACAAACAGGCAAGGAAAAGAATACAGTATGTCATTTAATTCATTCCCTGATGAGAAAAAGAGAGATCTGTTGTTCTCTGCTGTTTGCTGTGAAACTGGTTAGCAACAACAATCCTCTTCTATATTCTGAGCATTTTATCAAATGTGGCAGCTAATTAACAATATTATCCAGTTATAGTGTTGTAAAATTATTATACCATACCACAATATTTATAAGATAAGACTTATAAGTATAAGACTTATAACTATTTATAAGTATAAGACTTGCAATACTCATTGCACTCTATGAATGAGCATCCAAATAGAAAGACATTCATATTCGAGTGAGGTGAAGTGAACAATCTTATCTGACAAGGTTTGCAATTCTTATTCTTTGCAAATGTTTTGCCTGAAATTATAGAAGACCATGTCTGGATTTCAGTTTTGACTATATACAATATATGTGTGTGATACATTTTTAATTTGTCACAGTTGATGTTGTTGAAGTAATTAACATAGTTGAATGCAAAATTCCATAATGTTAGTGGAAGGCTATCACTTCTGTGAAAATGGCTTCCTGAGATCTCTGTGAGCAAAACTGTGGCTCACGTCTGCAGCGTCTCCTCCTCACACCGAACAGCTGCAGTAACATGTGCCTCGGCTGTGGTATAAAGGAAGCCATTGTCACACCATGTCACTTTTCAACTGCAATCGCTCTTTTCTCACTTGGCAAGACCCCGCGCTGCAGCATTTCAGGCTACCAATTCTGAAATCACCCAATGACTAAGCTCCCTCTGAGTGATTCTTCAGGCTCTGCGTGGCTGTGTGTGTATGTGTGTGTGTGTGTGTGTGTGTGTGGGGGGGGGGGGGGGGGGGGGGGGGGGGGGGCTGGGGGGGGTGTCAGGATCGAGGGACAGAGATAGAGTGAGGAGGAAGATAGCACTGTTAAGTACCCTATTAATAAACTATTATCAGGGAATCAGAACATGAGTTTGAATGTCTCTGTGAAGATTAAGACACTATTTCAGTACCTAACGAGCCATTGAATCATTTATCAATTAGCACATTTTTTATGTTACATGTACCTAGCGGATGACATATGAGTAGATGCTGTTTTGCGTCACACTCATCCCAAGACCTTTCTGGAGAAACGGGGGTAATGTATTTTGAAAATTTCCAACGTGGAATGTAAAACCTACAATTGTGTTCTTGCCCATACATGGTGTTTACGGAGAAGCTACAGTACCTTCAGTTATTTCTGATGACGGTCAACAAACAAATATGCTGATGCCGTTCACGAATAAGCTTGTGTCTGGCAGGAATGTTACCCACCAGGACCATGTTGCACAGCTTTAGGGTCATTTAGCTTCTCTTCATATGTCACAGAATACCTTATTAGACCACTAAACCTATGTGCATTCTACCATCACCCTTTTTAAGTGAAAAAAACTACAGTGAGACTGACAACAATATATGCGAATAATCCCTTTTATTCTTATCTCAGGGAATATACTAATATACTATGATATAATATATCTGGTTTAAAGGTAGTGCACTGTATTTGTTATTTAACCTCAATGTCTATTTTTACAACTACAATGGCAATTTGGTATGTGTTTTCAAGAGAAATTAATTCAGTTAAAACATTTAACCTCTATGTACCATATGGATGGGGACATCATTTGTAGGAATTGTAATCACAGTCTGTTGGACACGTACACTAATTTTAACTCAGAGAATTCACTTGTATTACATGAACACTTTGGAGAATGGATGCCCGATAGTTTCTCACTGTGTAAGGGAATGCTTTACCCTGAATCTATCAACCTTGCTCATGCAGGGATACGGTAAATCACACTGCCCAAGGTGATAGCTTGGCATTGATAAAAATGGGAAGTAAAGCCTTTCTTCTACCAAGACTTACTGTGAGTCTGTACCATCGGTGCCATTGGTTTTTCTTCATCCACATTATTTAATGTCAGAAGGATTTTTATGTGAAGCACAATAACCCTCTCAATGACATCCATGATGTCTAAATATAAATGCACTGTTTCTGACTGGCTGAGCTCAAAGATTGCAGTGTTTGGAAAAAGAGCACAATTTGCCAAAAACATTGTAACACATGATTGTGCACATCAAGGTCCTCAACTATTTTGTCTTTGAAAAATCTATACTCCAGTGCTTCTCAACTAGGTTCACAATAATTTTGTATAACCTTATACTATGATGTGGAATGTTAGTAGTCACTGTCTTATGTTCCTGTATTTTCCTTGTCGTTTTTTTATTAAGGTCCATACCTTTTCTTATGGGTACAGTGTTAAGAGGTATAATAACTATGTTTTAAACATATAAGGGTGCAATTTAGTTTCATGCTGGCAATATCAGCTGCACTGTACAGGTTTAAATACATTACCCTGACACAATGTAACCTTAAACTCAAAAAAAAAAATGAAACAGCATTGAACAGCACTGCTATTTCATTATAATGCATGATCGAAAGTATGCTAATTGTAGTGCCATGAATTTCCAGCAACTACTTAATTTACATAAATTCAAAATGCTGATGCATAGAGAATGTGTTCCAAACACAAACACAGTTGACACCATGTACCACATTTGTGGCAAAAACATTTTGACAGTCTACACTTTTTTTGACAACAAGGTAACAGGGCACCATCAGGAGTGCCCTAGTGTGTTTCTTTTGCACCTCTGCACCTTGAACTAATGCACTTGTTGTACGTCGCTCTGGATAAGAGCGTCTGCTAAATGCCTGTAATGTAATGTAATGTAATCAGGAAGTCAATTAATCACAGGAGTGCTTTGGGCAGGTGGTTGTTAAAGGGGTTGGGTGCCTCCTGCATGTTTCACCTCTCCATTCTAGCTTAGAGACCTAAGGTTTCTGGAGGGAGTAGAGGGGAGCCAAAGTGTCACCCCCAAATTCTCCAGATCATCAAGGCTGGTCTTTAGCTCCCTTCAACATCAAACTTTCATGTCTGAGCAGATGACGGCCCCGCCCGGCTCCGCCTCGGTTTCCTGCCCTCATCCCTGACCACCGCTGAGCTTGCTGTCTGCCATCTGACAACAGATCCTGGCCCCCATGCAGCAGACATCTCCCCTCTGCGTGTGGGCAGACACGCCCCACGCCTGCCCCACGGGCTGAAGTCTGTCTTCAGCTTTGTGTGCGTCAGCCACCTGCTCCCAGAGCTGGCCTGTCTTCTTGTGTCGCTTTACCATTGTCAGCCATTGTTCCTGCAGTTGTAGAGAGGCGAACGGCCTTTGTGTCATGTGACAAGCATGGCGACGGGTCTGTGTAGTATGACAAATGTAAAATGTCCAGTAATGTATTTGCTCTCTTCCAGATTTCCTCTATTACTGCATATTTGTCCCACTGAATGGTTTCTGATCTTTAGTCAAAATGTATTATTAGACGAAGAGAACCTGTGTAAACACAAAACTTATTTTTCCCCCCTTAAACTTAACAACTGGTTGCCCCACCATTAGCAGCAATGACAGCAACCAAACACTTCCTATAATTTGAGATCAGTCTTCCTCATATCACTATGGAGGAATTTTAGCCCACTTTTCGTATTTCTCTGTGACAATTGGTTATAGTGATGAAGGTTATTTTCTGAAACTGCTTGGTTAATCTGGTCTCTGAGCACATGTAGCAAAGAGGAACTGAACCAGAGAGCTGCCCTAGTCAACATTTCTCTGGTCTGACTGTGAATTTAGAACCCCATGACCAGACAATGCATGTAGGGACAGTTCTCTTTGGACATGTGTAGTGGGAGACACCTGAGCTTTAGAATCTCTAGTCACCCTTTTGCTAAAAAACAACAACTCCCTATTCCATTGTGTCCAAAGGGATATTGAAAAGATTTTAGTGAGGTTCCAGGGTCTGATTTTGCATGGGTGCAGTTGCAGTAGGACCCTGGCTATGTTTACTACAGGGTCCTAGCTGTGTGTATTGTTGGGTCCTAGCTTTGTTTACTGTATGGCTCTGGAAGTGTTATATATACTTCTGCAGCATATAGTATGAGGTTTTGTACTAGGTTTCTGTCCCTGAAATGGAAGACCGTTTTCTTCCTGTAACAATAGAGTGTAATCGTATTGCCTCCTAAAGTGAGCAGCGATGTCTGATGCTTTATTCATGTGGGGTGGGGGCAGGGTTTGGGTGGGGGCTCCGAGGAGTGTTGTGTTTCCCAGCCCACACCCCCCCCCACCCCACCCCCGGGATTTTCCGTGGAACACAGGAAGTCATTTTTCTGCCTCTCTACTTTTAAACATTTTGCCACTCCTTAGCATCTGAATAAAAACAGTTTTAACAGCCTTCCTTTCCATTCAATTCAGAGAATTTGATGCTGGTTGGTAGAAAGGAGCTGAGCTGATCAAGAAGCCCACGCTCGTACTTGAAAGCTTCAGCTTTTACGATAAGTTTAGGGTTGGCTTTAATGATAAGTTTAGGGTTAGGGTTCTTTTGCTGCCATGGTATTTATTCTAGCGCCGAATGTCCTTGGCTAACCTGAATATTTCCACTAATAAAGCAGTTAAGAACAAAACAGTACATCTACTGTATACTTTTAATGAAAACAAAAATGATAGCCCTAACAGTCATTCATTACTGCATATCTGTTTGTTAGTATGAACTTCAGTGTAAGCCCTAGTGGTCCCTCTGAATAGACACTAAGTATTATAGAATAGTGCGTTTTTTCCTGCTCCAGGCTTGGCAGAGCTACATTGTGTTTCACTTTTTCCAGCTGAGAGATGTGGCTGCTCACCCAAAGACATAGCAAGAGACGCCAGTCTGCCTGCACATGCAGATCTGCAGGAGGGCCTGGCTCTCCCTGAGTGACGTACTGCACACCTACTGTGCGTGCACACTATTATAATCATCTGCTGTGCTCAGGATTTGTATAAATGCTGATATTTGGATACCTGTCTGCGTTGCCGCTGGGGTTTCTGTTTGTGCCGTGCTCGCTATTTCAGTCTGTGCTGTGTTTGGGAATTCTGCCTTTGCTGTGATTGTGTTTCCGTCCATGCTCTTTTTTTGTTCATGTCATGCTGTAAGCAATGTCTGGGCAACCCTAACTGGATTTAACAAGCACCTTTTATCTATTATCAAGCATAAGGCTTCTGTCCTGACTGCTCACAATCTGTTGAATGATCTGACCTTCTGCTGAACTTCCTTGAATTGGTGGAATGTGGAACTAAGGTAACTTTTTATTGTTACTCCCATGTGACTTCTCTTGAACTCCAAGGTCAGGTTTAATGAATATACATGAAGACCTACCATGCCAAGCACAGAATGTGCTTTTGCAATTGGAGTTGTATGATCTCCCCAAATTATTCTGCCAAGAATGAGGAATGATTATTCCCCCAAATACAACACTCCTACGGCTCTATTTATAACTTTGTTTCTATGTATAGTAAATTCAAGCTGAACCTTTTATCATCTATTCCTTACAGATCCGTGGGAGTATTACCATGCTTATTTGTTGTTCTCCTCTAAAACTATTTATATGATGCCTTGTCAAGTGGAATAAATATTAGATTTGTCCTGATTAATCCTGTGACCTGGGTTTGTGAGCTATACTTCATCCCTAGGCGAGCCTGCTGTAGTGTATGTCTGTATGATGTCTTCCTCCAAGCAGACATATCTTTTCTCTTAGTGATCATGCGGGTCAGAAATGCCTCAGCTTTCAGGGAGGCCGAGTTCCCTTCCATGCAGCCTGAGTGTCTTCATTTATTGCCCCCTTACATCCCTCTCACCCTGGATCTCTGGGGGGACAGGCTAGCCTGCGGTCATTTTTCTGGGGGTGGGGGTGGGGGTGATCTGCGACCTGCGTTTAAATTCAGGATGTTACGTGGAGGACTCAGGCTCCTCCGGTTCCCAGGGAATCATTCAGAGCTATCGCACCGTGGCCCCGAACGGGGGAACGGAGTCTGACGGGAGCTGTGATGTAACAGTGAGGGATGAATGAATCTCAGGCCTCAGTGCCATTTCAGGCCCAGCGAGAGACACGGAGATGTAGGCCTCCGCCAAGTCTCAGCATGGAACATCATTTCCCAAAAAGCTTTCAGTTCTGCCGTTGCAGCTCATCTCATAACTCATGCCTGTTTTTGGTTTTTTGACCGTTCATTTAGATAATGCTGTCAATGGCTGCAGTCGTGATTATAAAAGCAGTAAATTTCAAAAGTACTTTCAAAACCTGCTAGCTCAGTACAAAAAAGGCCAACAAAATTAAATTAAAACCGATATATTTTAGGCGTGTGTGTGTGTTTCTGTTTGTGTGTGTCTGTGTGTGTGTGTGCATGTGAGTATGTGTGTGTGGGCAAGAGAGAGAGAGGGAGAATATGTGCGCATGTGTGTGTGTATGTGGGAGAGAGAGAGTATGTGTGTGTGTATGTGTGTGTTGGAGAGAGAGAGTGTGGTGCATGTGTGTGTGTGTGTGTGTATAGGAGAGAGAGAGAGAGAAAGAGAGTGCACTTGTGTGTGTGTGTGTAGGAGAGAGAGAGAGAGAGAGAGAGAGAGAGTGCGTGTGGATGTGTTGGTCAGTCCCTCTCTGTCTATCTCTCTGTTGGTCACAGTAAGTACAGTGGAGTTCTCTCCTCCTGGGGCTCCCAGCAGCCCTGGGGAGACACAGGCTTTCAAAGTGCCAAGTCACACTGCCGACCCAGCCATGCATTGCTGATACAATAAAGGCAGACGCAAACGCATAGAAATAATATGCTTTTCTCAGAAGGACTTCGCCTCTGTGACAAAAAGAGCTGGCTTCAGTTGCATTTATTTCATTTGTTTGCCTGATATATTCTTCTCACTGATGGCCTGAGCTGTCGAGCTGTTGCACGCTTCGCCCTGCGTCATTCCCACTTCCAAATGAGCCTGTGCCTATATAGGAAATGACTGTGGTCACATTACCCAATGCCAGTACAAAAATAGACTCAATAAAATACCGGTTTATTGGTGCCCCGTAGGATGAAGACGGTGCTGTGTTCCTGTGTCACCTGTAGTCCAATGAATCTGAAATGTATTTTGTAAGTTTCAGTAATGCCCAGCCTCCCTCTATGAAGCTTAAATGGTTTTTCTTATTTTTTCTCAAATAGTTCAATAAATGGCAGAAAATATTCCTGGCAGAGTCAGGGATTGCCAAAAGCTACCAGCAGAGTGACTTGTTAAGCCTGCAGAAAAGCGTGCTGGGCTTCATGGCTAAAACTCTGCATTTAATATATCGGCAGAGAAATAGCCGCTTTCTCCTGCCTCATCTTTTCCAGTTGGATGCTCCTTTTCTAGGGTTTGACAGATTTTCCAGTTCCAGTTTCTGGCAGCATATGCTTTCAATTGCCTGGCACATGGCAAAACTACATCTGTGAAGCAGATTAAAAGACCAAGCGGAGACACATTGCGAGTATACCGTACCAGACTTTCAACCCGCTGACATTCGCCATAAAAGTGTCACCAATATGGTGCTTATTTCATGTGTTATGATTAGTAATTTATTTAAGCACTTGATTGGGGTGTCTCAGTAGCTCGGTGCCAGGTGCTTGCAGTGAAATAAGACTCCTGAGAGGTCTTCGGCAACCTGGCGCCCGATTAAAACTCACCTCCCTCAAACGCGTCACGTGGTGCGCGAGGGGACCTGTCATCACATTACGGGGCAAACGGCGGTTTGTTTTAGCTAGACTTCTGGAATGTGACCATTCCGTTTCACCACATGACTGACTCTCTGAGGCCTCCAGTGCTACTATTCTCAAAGGGGGAAAAGTCATCTTTTCATTGGAAAGAAATACTTAGCAAATTATCGGAAAGACTGTGTTTCAGTGCGCCATTTCGGTTTTAACAGCAACCTCAGTTTTATTTTTAATTTCTGTTCAACATTAGACAGAAAGACCAACATATATCCAGTTCAAGACACAGCTCAATATAGTAATAAACTATGTTAACTCGATATTCCCACTGGTAATGGCCCCAGCTCCCTGTATAGCCTAAAATGCAGAATCCCCTGATATGATAAATTATACTTAATAACTATAACATACATGTATAGGAACATGCAGAGACAAGATATACCCTATTTCCTGTAAAATAGAGTACAGACCATGTTAATCAAAACAGATTTTACTTTGTACCTTATGTATCCATCACAATTATATCAAGCTTCATTAAACACCATGTTTATGTTTTCAACTTCACATAAAGAATTCAGAATATGATTTTTAATCTAAATCTTTATCATGAATTTTGCAGTCACTATTATAGATGAAAAGGTGCTGCACAATTTTCCATTTTAGGACACAAGCCACTATTTTTGCTGTCTGTAGTGGTTAGATTGAATTCTTGCAGTAGTATTAACTGAGCATGCAAGTACGTTCTGTGTATTTAAAATCATTTTAAGCCATTTTATCAAGTTATACAAATAAAGGTTTTTCAGCAGTCTTGATAAACCAATTCATTTGAAGTTACTGTCCTTATTTCTGTACAAGGCCACATTAACAATGTCAAATGGACTCATTTTTAAGGGCATAGGTAAACCTTTCAGTGTTTACTCAGAATGAAGAATGTATCTTCAGCAGTGCTTCATATTGAAGCCTCATATTAAAGCATATCTGCCTGGTTATTTTTGTTGCATATTTATGTCATTGCTAATATGCTGTAGACGCTCGCCAGAATAGCCTGTGGTGTCTCTGTGGATAGTCAGCATCCTAACACCTAGTCTGAGAATGAAAAGGAGTGAGGTGGTAAATGTGAGATGCAGACACACAACAGCCCCTCGGAGTTCATGCTTAAATGGCAGAGAGAGTCAATCATATACTGTACTCAAGCAGTCTAATAAGAAAGGAGTTTGATATGACCCCTCTTGCATCTTTTGAATAAGGCACCCAATAGATAACCCTCACCAAGTATGGCAACAATTGGTTTATAGTTAGTAACCACACCTAATGCATCTGTACAGCCATAACATCTGAAGGGGACTTTTTTTTTTACACAAAGACCAGCATTCAGCTGAAAGATCACAGCTCTTGAGCTCAGCCAGAGCTTTGAAGGGGATTAAGATGCCGGAGTAAGAGCTGAAGGTATGGGGTGTAATGATATCACGCTGCTTACCATGCTGTAATTCAATGCTGCTGCCTTGCTTAGTCAAAATGTAGATTAACTAACATATTTTAACTATAAACTCTGTCTCACTTTCAGTAGAATGGCTAAGCACTTAGGAAGGTTGCTTACAAGCTAAAATGCAGTAATGAAGCCCTTCTTTGATGTGATTTTTTATTGGGGGAGTGGGGGCACACAGCCCTATTAAGCTTAGTTCCCCCCTCCCAATAACATGATTCTCTGGACCTGACTTCATTTTAGGGAATTTAGATTTTTAGGAATTTGGGGAATTTTGAAGCGACTGATGTTGATAGAAATGTTCATAATGTAGAGGTCCAGTGGTGAATCTTTCCTGCTGTTTGCGATCACCTGTGAATACTGATCCACAGCCATCTGTGTTTATGCACTGCCTCTTTGCAGATGATTACAGCCAAAGGACTGGTCTTCTGGAATTCCCCCAAGCATTCCTGTATTTTCTCCTCAATAAGATAAGCAGTAACATTATGACGTCTTCTACTAGATATCCGCAAGGTTTCAAAGGCTTTAACTTTATGGTCTCCATTCTGATCAATTAAAAAAAATCTGTATTATGCTTCACAGTGCTAATGGGATTTTACACATGAGAGGTCTGACTATCCAATCTGTCTATTTCAGTAGACCAAACGTTTACTATGACATTCCACCAGTCTGATCAATTACTGCATTTTGTAAATTGTTCCAAATCCTCACACACATTACTGTTTTACACATGACTAACACTTTTTGTGTCTGGAGATTTCTTGCCATTCAAGAATTCTTGCTGGACATACACAACACCACAAAAATATCTCGCAAACTCCGCTGGTAAATCTCTGACGAAAAACCCGTAAACCTTGGGAATATCATCTTCACCTTTCACCGAGGTTATAAATCTTTACTGCTTGGCTCAACCCTTTTCAGTTCCAATTATAAATCTCACAGGAGCACGTTATCACTGAAATAGCTTTGTCTTCCACAAATTAGAAGGCATTCGCAAATGCAGCATGTACCCACCACAGTGTGGTGTGCAGCTAAATAAAGCAAATTAAAATCCCAGGAAACCTAATGTGCTGCTACAGAGCTTGACAGCATGTGCCCGAGCTTGCCAAATCCATTCCCTAATGTTGTGCTTATAGTCAGCACGGATCAGGACGGCAGTGGCCTGCCAGTGAAGATCTGGATATGTGAAGTTTTGATTTGAAAGCCCCCTTACCTGGAGAGAGTTCTCCTTCACTCAGCTCTCCGGAATCAGAATCCATCTTCCCCCCGAGGACCTCTCTTCCAGGAGACGTGCTTCTCGACTGGGATGTTGAAACTGTTTTTTTTTTTTTGTGTCTAAGGAGAAGCAGCTGTGGTTAGAATGGAACTGGCAGGGAGGCTGCCTGCTACTTAGTAGGCTCCCTTTCCACTCACCACTCGCTCTCTGTCCCTCTCTCTCTCAGCTCGGACTCCCTCCCTTTAGCTTTCTCACTGCTCTGACTCTCCTCCTCCCCCCTCTCTCTCTCTTGTTCACTTCCTCATATGTTCCCCCGTTCTCTGCTTCCCCGTCTTGTTTTCTCTGCCCCACACTCTCTTTTCTAGTCTCTCTTCCTCTTTACTTTCCTGCTGTCTCTATTCCTCTTTCCTTTTCTTCTCTTCTCACTTCTTTTACTTTTCAGTTTTTCTGATTCTGTGACAAACTCCCTTTTAAAAATGATGAGAGAGGGACCGCTCTTCCACCTATCCTACAGCAGGGGGCATCTCTCCTACCTGCACAGTGCTGTTGTATATCGCTGTCAGCATTAAACAGGAATCTCACAATCACATGGTGTGAATACATCAACCTGTTATCTTATTAGATATAATGAAATAAATGAATGCTACTCAGCAGGGAAAATCATTTGGCAGTGAATGAGCTGACACCTCCCCCTGCTGCATGGCATTGTACACTGCAGCTAAGAGTTGACTGGAAAGATCTGCTGCTTGTCCTAAGATGAGGGGGTGTCAAACTGAAGGCCAGCAGGCCAGATGGCAAAGTCATGTGACTCTCAAAGTGAATTTACTCGCAATAAATTCATTTGTGCCAAAGATTTGCCCCCGAGCACTGCTTCTAGATCATGTTCCATCATTTCTCATACAATAGCTGGGATAAAGATTAAGGTTTGCCGGTTTGCCAGGGAAAAAAGTAACCAGTACTTTGTTCATGTAATGGTTGGTTTTGTGGGTGTTTGGTGATCAGATCCTGAAAAATAAACTCGGGGCAGGAAAAACTCTAAAAGCAGATAATGCCTCCAGATGGTCATTGCTTTTGTAATCAATTACAAAAGCAATTTGTAATTGATTAATTTGTAATTTGTAATTCATGTGTAATATCAATAAAACTGAAATTTCATAGCTTACCACATCATATTGTTCACCATACATCTCAGAGTTTATTTCTACTTCTACATGTCATTTGATGATTTTATTTAATTTAAAAAAACATTGTAGATGTCACAATCCTGGATACATAAAAAATACATGACATTTTATGACAAATAGTGATGTGTTAAAAATATTTGAGATCACATATTTTTATATATATTGCTTTTTGAAGACAGATGGATCAGGATATGTGTGTTCAGTGCTCAGTGACTCATTCAAATGCTGAGAAACTGACCTTTGCAGCATTTATAAGTTTATCTAATCCTGATCCAGCTAATCCAAAAACCTGCTCTGTCTCTGTGTAAGTGGTTGTCTATCTGAAAAAGAAAATCCAGTAAATACTTTAGTACAGATGTCTTTATCACACCAAGTTGCGGTATTCTCAAAAGACAATGTTTAAAAAAAGAAAAATTTTAGAAACATTTTATAGTCTCTCTTTTGAAATGCCTTTTCATATTTGTAGAGTATTTTTAGTGTCCCCTCACTGCAACATCCTTTAGGCTAATTGAGGAGAGTGCAGACCTGCATGTGTATCCTCTATATGGTACATAACTAGCCACCACCTCTATTGCGGTTCATTAGCTGAACTGTGCAACCTAACCTTTCAACTGCACATTTACTTTGGGTGACAGTACTGCAAATATGGGAGTGACATTCTCTCTGTTCAAGTTCAGATGAAGAAATAAGATATAAGAATAGTGTCTATAAGCACTGAATGAAAAAACTGAAGCTAAATTGTGAAATATGCCATTTACACCTAATGCAAATAGCATACACTGTATTTATTTATACCATTCCATTAATTTATTTAGTTATTTCCATCTGGTTCATGATGCGCACCCTCTTAGCTGATCTGAATCTAATGTTATTCAAGAATACAGAATCACAGGTCTTGTTAACATAAGATCATTTTAAAAATAAATGTGTGATATGCACTTAGTTGGATACACAAGCATGTTTACATTGTACATTTAAGCCCTGACACAATGTGAATGCAGCAAGAGTACAGGTCCGCATTGTGGGTACATTTCTTTAAAAAAAGATCAATGTGGTCCCCTTGACCTAATTTTGTCACACTGCAACATTGCCTTGCAGCTTAAGGTATTATGGCAGAACTCCAAGGAGACTGGGCAGTAGTGTCACAATTTTCTGTCACTCTCTATCATACTTTGGAAGTACATGCTCACTGCTGTGGGCCCCCATAATAGGTTTTAAATGTACTGGGTTGAGGGTCAACATCAAAAACAGAAAACCATGATACGCATGTCACCATTTTCATGTTTAATACTAAGACCCTTCTTTAATTTTAAGACATATTCTGTTTTTGAATCACATAGTTTACTGAGTTCATGTGTCCAGTACAATTGTGTTGTGTACAACTAAATTATACTATGGTCTGGGTGAATACTCAATTCTGATTGGCTTGAAGGAGTGCCATACAAATTGATAGCCACTCAGCTGTGTCAAGTAGGTCCAGTCAAAATGGTCTGATCACCATTCTAAATTAATATGATGAAGTGACCACTTCAGTCATCTCTAACAGAGTACATATGAGTCCAATAAGAACCATATGTACTCTGTAAAAGTTTATTTAACACTGCACTTTACTGTGTACAATATAAAATTGTGATTGCACAAGCTGAAATGTATGATAAAGAACATTTGTTTAACAAACAAATAACAACAAAGATTTTGCTATGACAGTATAGCTGCAGTTTTGAAGAAAATGGACTAGATGGCCTGCTAGCTTTTCATGATGGAAAACATACTGTGAGAACATTTTGACCCAAGATCAAGTTGAACTTTAATACTGAGTAGTGCAACTGACAGCAAACACAGAGCTTGCTACTTGACTAGGATGAAAGGGACTAGAGTGAGTGTTTGGTTGCTAGGTCGTATCTATGGTAGGTACATCTTTTGCCTAATAATCTTTCATTTTGAAAGCAAAATCCAACAAAAATAAAATGAATACCCTTGTTTTTTTGGTAAGTGACCTTTCGTATAAATTCAATAAATGCATCTTCCTGTATATTAACCAATTCACTTTTTTAAAGTAAACTGTCCTGACTTAATTAACTAATTCTATCTATTTTTATCAATTCATTTCTATGCATTTTTTTGTGGCAAAAAAAAAAACAAAAACACGCACAGCTTGCAATCTACCATTTAATTTTGTAATGTGGGCTGTGGGCTGTGAGCTGATGTTTTTAAAATAATATTTTGACAAAATACTGCATTCTGTAATTCTTCCAATTACACTTGATCTAATGATAATTAAAACAGGGAAATTCCAAATCAGGAATGTGGCCATTAAAACAGGAAGGTGATAATTAAATCAGCCATCCGTGTTCACAGGAGAAGCAGAGACGAAAGGTGACATGTATATAAATACACGTGGGTGGTAATTACATATTGCAAGCAGCAGTACCAGCTAAAGTGCTACAGCAGAAAGGCCACATCTGCAGTTTCATTAATGAGGAGGGGTTCAAGTAAGAGCCGAGCTGACCTCTCCTCTTGCCTTCTCAAACTTTCGGATGTGAAATTTTGGGGGTCAGCTTTTTCTCAGCAGAGCTTCTGTGGAGAAACAAGCATTATTTTCCATACAGAAGCATAGTGCAATGTTTGCTCACTTCTCCACTGGTTGTTTCCTAAAGTCCAGTCCAGTATTTATTATTAAACAGAAAAAACACAGGGTGATAAATGAAGTACTGCTACAACATGGCATGGAAATAAAAAGGAAGTTTCATAACCACTGATTCGTGGAAAATCATAATATTTGTGTGTGAATACATGGGATGATACAGAACACTGACTTATGCTGTTTAGTTTGCACTTTAAACCACAGCTGTACATGTACTTGTGCGACTTGTTTGAAAAAAAAATTATGTTTAAAAAAAATCTGCTGTAGTTTCCCATGGCTGTTTACACTTACCAAAAACAACAGGAACATGTTCCCATAATAGGACGTCCTCATTTATAATAAACCTATTAAAATGGAGAATGAAATTAGAGTTGTGGAATAACCACTTTTAACACACCATTTTCAATGTTTGTCAAACACTGAGAAAGAAGAAAGAAGATGTTCATGTAACTCAGAGGAGGAAGAGCTTTGAACATTTACTGTATTTATAATTCGCATGCAAAATATTGCCTTGGGTTCAATATTCTAAGCTTTATACCTCAGTGGAACATAAGGCCTTAATTGGAAATAGTAGTTCTGTGAGGTATAGAAAAAGTAGATTGTTTTTTAATGTCATAATACTGATCATTAGCCTCATCATCTTCATCATCATAAAATCTCAGTAGATTGCTTGCAGTTTGTCATAATTCGGCATATTTATACAAAGTAAAGTCCATGCAAACAAATATTCCATTATGTTCTCATGTTGTATTTATTTCTTCTTTTTATTCAGACTAATAGTGAAGGTGAATAGTAAAGGTGTCTTTGTTTCCCAGCTTGAACATACTAGTTTTTATTCATTCATTATTTTTACATGGACCAAGATGATCCCAAGCAAAAAGATGATCACTCAGCATCGGCTGATACTCAACGTTCTGTACTTGGTATCTATATGGGGAGTGAAAAGGCGATATTGGTATCTCTCAAGTAATTTTTCAATACCAAGCTTGGTAGGCTTAAGCCTAATAGACTATAGATCAGAATTCTCAAAATTTCTCAACGTTTGGGGAAATGAAAGTTTGTGTAGATGGTTGTGTTAATGAACAAGTTTGCTGAAATATTCCAAATCTATTGAGAAAAACTAAAACCTTTGGCATCATGCTCAGTAAAGAGCTCACTGTCTGCTTTTGTGTGGACGCAAACAATTGTAAATTACAGCAACTTCTTTTGAAGTAGGTAATTGAAATTCTGTGTGATATGCATCTGTGGTTGGTGATATGCAAGTGTCAAACCCGCTGATGTGAAAATTCTAATTGCTTATAATGCCATTCTCTTGTTTGTACAAGACTTTATTTGGGAGTGCATACTCAGGCACTTGGCACAAGTACAGTGAATCATTTAGGTACAAATGAAACCATAAATCACATTCACTCTCAATCATGTGATAATGGTGGAAATCAGCAAATAGGGAGGGTGCCCACCTGCCTATCTGAGCCAGATGGTGTTTGTAGGGGCCTGGTTGTGAACTACATTGATTACTTTAGGCTCTTGGCTTTTTTTATTTATTTATTTTTTTTACTTATTCACAAATCACTGCTTTTTCTCAGACTCCCAAATGATGGGCATGCTTGCAGTTTTAAAATGCATTCCAAGATCATCTTATGAGAATGTACCGGAATCATATCTATAGTATTTGTTTTGATGTATTCTGTTTGTTAATGGTGTGTGTATTTTATGTAAACACAATGTGGGCTGCCTGAGGTCATAATTATTATTAATTAATGTTTGTGATGAACTGTATTTGGGTCAGTATGCTGTCAATACATATACATGCTTATTTATAACTCTGTTCTGGACAATATCTAATTGCTGTATGTGGGAAACCTGTCAGATTCTATCGTCATTGCTGGTGCCCAAAGGTTTGACATTTCCTTGGGCTGCACTGCAGTGGAAGAGCAGAAGGAATTTTACCACTCTCAAACTGAGGTTTAATATGAGGTATCCCCTGGGCCTTGTGTATGTTAGGCATGGATTGTTAATGGAAATCAGCAGAAGCTTTCTGGAAATAATCACTGAGCAGAAAATGTATTTTTGAGTATACAGTAAATTTTCCAAGTCTCCTCAAGAAAACAATTCCATTAGAATGAACATGGTTAATGATTCCTGCCTCACATATGCCAATAGGTCAAAATAACTGGCAGAGAGAAAGACAAGTTTTCTTCTTCTTCTTCTTCTTCTTCTTCTTCTTCTTCTTCTCTCTCTCTCTCTCTCTCTCTCTTTCTCTCTCTCTCTCCCTCTCTCTCTCTCTCTCCCCTCGTATGAGTATATTTGGCAATTTGTCATCTATCCAATCAGTCTCCTCTCTGGTGCCAGTAGTGTGGGGGCGAACTGCAGGACCACCCTATGTACTGCGGGGGTGGGCGTTTTGAAAGCCAACTTAGCCTTAGGAAAAAATCAAAGAGTCAGTTGGCCCCTTTCCCTCTCCCTTTTTGCTTCTTGAGATTTCCAGTGAAGTAAGCAGTTAACCACCCACATACACTTTCCTCTTAATGTGGCATAATGTAAATACTTTCCACATAGGCTTTGTATTTTCCCCCCTGAGTGCACCGTTGTCAATTATAATTCTGTGCTGCAAGCCATAGTCTTTTGGCACCCACTGGTGGCTCATCTGTGTAATGAACAACCTCATGATCATAATTCACAATTCATTTAATTGTGAATTATGACTATGAGTTCTTACCAGAGTCCTTATGTAATCTTTGTTTTTGATCCATGCCTGGACGTTTTTTTCTTAAATTTTGCCTTGTAAAATAGGAATATTTAATTATAATGTCAATCCTGTTAACTTACATGCACTGTAACATGCTTGATACCAATCAATGGCAAAGGGCTAAATTTGTATGATTGAAACTGGGAAAATATGATGTGATCATAAGAGATTTTATCAAATGAATGTTTATTTTAATGTTACTTTTGAAATAATATTTAGCATTTTTTCAATATGCATATTTGTTATTATTGCAGATGAAGATCTCATCTGGAAAATCTGACCTCTTAGTCCAAGTGCTGGTCATTATTCAGGCTGGGTGACTGCTCCTCCCATCTCACTGGTCTCCTCGCCGTCAGACCTCTCCAACTTATTCAAAAGCCCCCCACCCCGGATAGAAGCATCTGAATTATTGTTAATATGATCTCCCATCCTGCCATTAGATGGCAGTGTTAAACAAGGCTTTTTGTGAAAATCCCAAGATTCTTTTTCAAAGAAATGTAATAACTTACTTATCTATTCATTTTTTGTAAATAAAAAAACAGCTGCACATCAGCTACAATACAATATCATTTTGATCATAAATGATAATACAGTACATGCATGCTGCACATCAGAATTCTGAATGAGTGCAGTGCCACTGAAGTTCAGAGGTACGTGTGTGGCATATCAGATCTATTGTATGAGTTCTTCATCTCTTCTAGTGCCCTCGGTACAACTGAGATATTCTCTCAAGCTCTACAAAAGCTCCTTTCCTCTCAACATACCTTTCTGATGGGAATTTATTAACACTGTTTTGCTACTATCGTAACAAAAAGCCTTTTATGTAATCAGAGGACCTTTACGCCATTTAATAAGAATGAAAGAACACTGTGAATTCACTTACGCCCACGTCTTCCATGGGAGAATGTGCAGAGCTCAACTGGGCATCTTTGTAGTGAACAACAGCTCGGATATTGTTGGCTGTATGACTACAAGGGGCCGGATTCTTTGGCATGAAAAAGCATACAGTGTCGGTTTCCTGGTATGCATCGATGATGAGTGAATTTAATCTGTCTACATCTCTGCTGATGCTAGTGATTGAAAACCTGAACGTTGCATAAACTAATGTTGCACTAACACAGTTCACAATTGTTCTGATGCATATTTGTCTTGCATTGCAGTTCTTTCAGTAAATTTTTTTTTATTTTGATTTGATGTGAGCCAGTGATCTTAATTCAGAATTGGAGACACAGTGCAACACTGACATTTACTTTCTGAACCTGGACTTTCCACCTCTGTGAAAAAGTAAAGTCCTCCCAAGTATTTTCTTCCAATCACCTGGATTTTCTAATTTAGCACAGTTCTTCAGCCAGGAGGTAGAAGTTATCAGTGAAATCAGCTGGCTGAGTTCATTGGTGGAAGAAACACATGACAGGACTTTCACTTTCTGACCCCGGGACTCTCTGCATAAAGTGAAGTCAGATAGTCGACAGAAGGAGGTTTCAAAGCCTATCCTTTTGTTTTCTATTTATATGTTCATCTTGAGGGTAACATGGTGGTGCAGTGGATAGAATTGTCGCCTATAGCAAGAAGGTCCCTTGTTTGAAGCATCTCCTGTTACTCCAGTTTCTTCTCACAGTCCTAAGACATTCCATAGATATGAGTGTATCCTGCAATGGATAGGTGATTGTCCAGGGTGTATTCCTGCCTCTTGCCCAATGCACGCTGAGATAGGCTCCAGCACCCTCGACTCCCCCCCCCCCCCTTTTAAGGACACCAACCTGTTAAATAGTCCTTGAAAGAGAATTAATAAAAGGGAAAAAAAATATAAAATGGCGAAATCTCCCTCCTCTCTGATCTTCCCTGAGATGGCACAAAGGATAGAGCCAGCCCTGCTCAAAAGTAAAATCAAAAGTTAGTACTTTTTAAATAAGGTGAGAGAAATTAAAAATACATACATTTTTACCAAGGATTTTCTAGTCACCCAGAGCAACCAGATATGTCCAGTTGTATACTCACCATGATGCATGACAAATGTCGGAGAAGATCTACAAGAATACACAGGTTCTTAAACTTGTAGAGAACACAGTATTCTTTGGAAATATACTACCCATGCTCTCCACCTCTGCAGTAACGATGAGATGTTTACTCGAGCTTCTGTTCTTTGCCCTGCTGGCTTCAGGGCCCTCTGTCTTCCATCTCCCTGCTACTCCCCACCCGGCCATCCCAGCCACAGCTAAATATCGTTACTGTTGGTCAGCAGTTGTCAAAATGAAAACACAGCCAGCTGGAAGTCCAAATGAATTTGCAAGTGTAGGTGGTTACGAGGTCCTTTCACACAGTTTGTGCCAATTGCTGTGATGTAGGAGAAAGCTGCCATCTAAGATGTTTCAAACAAGGGATGGCACATACATGCAAACATGTTTTCAGATGCACTTGAAGAGCTTATTTTCTATCTGGGTACTCACAACTAGAAATATGTGCTTACTATGCATAAAACAATATGTGCTTAGAATACACAATTCACATAATTAATGCAACTCACAATTTTAAGAGTGTGGGTTTGTCTTACAGACAAAATAAGACAAAAAATACTACTGTAATACAATCAGGCCTTTTCATATGTTTACTCAAAATAGCTACAACTCCAATTCAGTCAGTCTGTCCTGTTGTCTTTCAGATAATAATCTTCTGCCTCAAAGGACCTCAAGGATTTTTTATAATAATACATTTTTAAAAAATCATAAAACTGTCTGTATTCTTGATATGAATGCTGAACCTAACCCTTTCAAATGATACATTTTTCCAAACTATTGTATTGCCTCAGATTAAATAAATGAGGAAGTAAATAATGGTGTCAGAAGAATGATTTCTCTGGGGGCAGAATGATACACACGCAATTAAGATTTTTCTGTCCTTGTCTGAATCCAATTTGCATATCACACATCACAAAATCCTTCAGAAGTTCTGATAATTAAAGCTATTTTTGAATTCAGAACGGGCTGACTATTCTGTGCTGCAATTATTTTGCTTCTTTCATGCCAACAGGAGTGTATGTTATCCTTGAACTGGTTTGCATGTCCAGCAGAATGGAACCCTTGTCATAGCTAGAGGGCTAATTGCTAGATATGTAAGGACATGACCCCAAGATATGCCATACACCATGCCTCTGTAGCTAGTGTATGTGGACGATTTGAGGACTCATTCTATATAAAACTTATTAATGAGACTTCTCATCAAATTGTCTCATTTGCTTAATTGTTTAAGCACAGCTAGAAAGTCGGAAACTCTCTACTGAAAAGTACTACACTTTAGCTAAGACTCACAAACATAATTATTTCATTTAAAAGGTTACTAAGTAGATATAGTTTGAAGTTGCTTGTTTAACCAAAATCTCTCACCATCACTACTTTTTCATGAAGAACAGTAATAGAGATGCAATACACTTCCACTGACATATAGCTTTAGGGAAATAAAGTCAAGTGGGATTTTTTGGTGTCAAAGGTAACTGTACAATAGTAGAATTCCTGATGTCCTCCTGCAAAATTGAGTATTTTTCACCTCTGCCAAATTCTGGAATTGTGTGGTCTGCAATAAATGTGTTTACATCAACATGGGGAGATTGGAATATTTTCTCCAAATTTCTGTAGCATGATCCAAAATGCATGCCCTTCATAATTCCTTTTGTTTTAGATCTGTATATAATATGGATATACTGTATACTGTATACATACGGATATAATAGCAAGCTATTGGAAAAAGTATCTGAAATATAAAATCATTAAAAATCAACAAAATATTGTCTCCAAAACCAAGGGAGCATGCCTTCAGTGGCCCAGAGGTGCAATGCACAAAATGGGGTTAGGCTCAGGGTGAGGCAAGTTTGGGGTTATGTTTAGGACATGGGTTATTCTTTGATTTTGGATGAGAAAAAATGTCTCATTAGTGGGATGTCACACTACAGGCAAATATAGTACCATATTTTTTCAGTGAACTACGTTTTTCAAAATAAATCACTTCAAACACTTTATTGTGTTTCTTTTTTGAATTGAATATATTAAAATTGTTTTTCATCACTAAAAAAAATCAAACATTAAGAGAACAGCAAATGCTTGAATTAAGTAATGTGGTTTAAATTACGGTTCAGCTAGGGTTAAGTTTAGGAAAATGATAAGTATGAAGGTTGAGGCAAAAAAAAAAAATCTACATATTTTTCAGTTAAATTATTTTTAAATTAATGACTTAAGCAAAAATTCAAAGCTTTTCCCATTTAAATGGGTTAGAAATCATCTTTATTTAACTTCTATAATGATATAAATAAATTAAATATATTCGATAATAGTTATTATTGATGAACTGGCTCAATATTCAGGAGGTTATGCAGTGCTTCATTAGTCAGGCCCTGTTGAGTCCCATATCAAAAATGTGACCCATGATTTGTGGTCTGAAATCAGTGGCTATCCACTGTTCAAAGCTGTTAGTTACACTTGCACTTCGTACAATGTTAATGGTTGCATACTTACAATTTCTTCGCATAATACCATTTACGTTTGCGGCAAAAGTTAAGTATTTGATTAGTAAATGTACATTTTTTAGGGCAATGTAAATACAGCAGTAGGTTAATTGTGATATTGAAATTTAGCCTGACAGTTGAAACAGTACACAAATCCTTGTTTTTATACAAACTGTATTTATTAAATATGCAATTCAAAATCTATTTCCATAACTATAGGGTAAGATGGTTTATATATCACCAGGACAAGATTGTTGAAAACAGATGAGGTGGTGTTTTGGTGCTGTTGTGTTGGTGAGAGTGGAAGTTGAGTGTTTTTGTTGGTAAGAGACATTGTATTGGAGGCTTGCCTGAGGATGATATGCCTCTTAGCTTCTTCCACCTCAACAACTGCTCTGTGAATATGTGAATTGTGTCAAAATCAGCCCACAGCTATATTCCCAGTGCAGATATGGAGGCTTCTGCATATAAATAAGGTGGGTGCATGAATAGAGAGCTTTTTCCCTGAGGAAAGTTGGACAATGCAGAAGTCTGCTTGGTGTCTTGGAGAACGAGGGTTGCATTTACTGAAGTAGGGCATCTCACACACACAACAGCCTGGAAAGATTTCGGAGATTTTATTACGTATTAATATTGCCTGCTTTGGTGAACTTGGATTCTGTTAGCTTCCAAAGGACGCTGCGTTAAAACACTAATTTGATATAAGTGGGAGAAATACAGCATGAGGGAGACTAGCCCTAGACTGACCTGGAAGCTGCAAGTGCTGCTATTTGGGACTTGCTTGCTAACTGTGCTCAACTCTGCCGGGCTACTCGTCGTGTTCATCCGTCAGGTGCGACTGGCCTCACTTCTCTCCGAGCTGGACGACCAACTGGAGGAGCTGTCGGATACCTCGATGGTTGAGTTTGTGTCCGAGGTAGCTCGCAATCCGGACCTGCGGGCGGAGCGCTTCGAGTACTCGCGGAACAAGCGTAGCCATGAGCGTGACCACATACAGGAGCTCAATCGAGTGGAGCAGAATGACATGATGATGATGATGACCTACTCCATGGTTCCAGTTCGTAGATCTTTTTAATCTTTTACTCGACATTAATTTTGTATCCATATTGTTTTAAAGATGTGCAGCCTAAATACAGTTTTAACTAGGCTTTGCTATCACATTGATTGGCCTAACACTAATTTGATTGCATTTTTATTTTGACATTCAAGTTAATCCAAAGTCTATAATGGATTTCTGTGAGACTTCAAATTGACCATGCATTTTATTTTACATATCCTGGTATTGTTTCTGCTTTGTGTTTTACCAATGCAGTTAGGGTTAGGGTTAACTAATATATAGCCTATTTGCTTGTCTATCATACAGCATGTCTTGTATAGCTGAAGGTTGGTTTGCTTTTCATGTGTTTTGCTCATAAGTTACTTTTTTTATAGGTCAAAGTCTTAGTAGACCTCTGTAACAGCACAAAGGGCGTTTGCCTGACAGGTATGTGGCAAAGTGTTCTTATATATGAATTTATTTTCTTTCATCAATAATCATTCAGTTATAAACTTTTTTGTCAAATATGAGAGTTAACATTTTGAAAAATACAGCTTGATGTATGGATAGAAATCCCTTTCATAAAAGTATAGTGATGAGCTCTGATTGTGCTGTCTCTTGATACAGGGCCTCCTGGACCTCCTGGTAAGAACTCAACAGATAAACTTTAAAAGCATATTCACTGTTACAACTACAAAAATTAGCACAGGCTATGAATGCAAATTGACACCATGCATCGCTCATCTTATACAGTTACATTACATTACATTTATTTAGCAGACGCTTTCATCCACAGCGACGTACAAAAGTTGCACTACAACTGGAACAGTGTGGACTACAGTAAGTGCCAAGACATGTCTAAGTAGGAGCCCGTCTCCATACAAAGTAGTCTAATGCCTCTTTATTTGAACTGAAGGCTTGCCTGGCTTGGATGGAATGCCAGGGTACAATGGAACAGATGGAATTCCAGGCCTGAAGGGGGACCCTGGCACTGAAGGAAAGAGGGGGAAAAGAGGTAAGGTTTTAGTGGAGCTGCCCATTTTCTGTCTGTAAATTCAGGACATTGATTATTAAACTGTTAAATTAGGTGCCTCTGTGTAATAGGGCACATATCCCAGATTCACATTTGTGCCCTGGTGGCCTAAATCAGAACAAGCTTCTTTTCATTTTGTGAAACCAGTGTGTGGTCATGCCATTATGATTAGATAATGTACCACCATTTTGACAGACAGTGCAGGTACAGTGCAGAGAGAGATCATATTATCAAACGTGGGCAAAGCTTACAATTTGGTGCAGTCATGCAGTAGCAGTAACCAAGACGCACAGAGCCATTTTGTCCTCAAACAATGCATTTCATGAATATGTTTTAGATGGATGAATGAATGGACATTGTTTCTTGGAAAATTTTAATAAATGCCTGGCTTCTAAAAAATCTCATGATGCAAAAGCTGAAAAGTAGACAACTTGGGGGAGAAAATTTTCCAGATATCTTTAGGATTGTTTATAATTTATTCTTTTTAATCACTGTGTATCCAGGCCACCAGAAATCTAAAAAGAATTTCACAGCGACAACATTTGGATAGTGTTGCCAATAAAACAGTGTTGATGATTATTATTCCTGGATAACAGACCCAGTGTCAAAAATTTTATCCGTTAACAGTCCTACTCTTTCAAAAGTGCAATTAAATTTAATCATCCTTTTATCTGAAAGATGGCACCCACTCACCGAACAACCCTGCATAAAGAAAGCCTGCCTTTAAAGTGCTCATAATTCCAAAGGGCTATAATACATTACATGCATTGGATGAAATATATATTTTTTCTAAGGTGAGAAAGGAGATCCTGGAGAAAAAGGTGAGAGGGGAGATCATGGTCCTCCAGGACTGAAAGGAGAACCTTCCAATGATATCATTTTAGAAGGTAAGAACATCACCAGCACAGGGGAACTTTCATAAGTAGAAAAATTCCCAGAATCTATACCTTTTCTACATTTATTATTGGCATATAATCAATATATTTCTCCACTTTAGTGCCCTTAAAATCAATTCAGTTTATAAAAGTGCAAGAGGCAAATGACTGGGTGGTAATGTGTTTCATTTAAGAACTGGAGGGGTATGATTTTTGTGGAGAATCATCCTACATTTAGCAGATTTATCCTTCTGGAAAGGTCCACCAGGTTCAGAGGGTCCTCCAGGGTTAGGGTTGTTAGGGTTGTTAGGGTTGTTAGGGTTGTTAGGGTTGTTAGGGTTGTTAGGGTTAGGGTTAGGGTTAGGGTTAGGGTTAGGGTTAGGGTTAGGGTTAGGGTTAGGGTTAGGGTTAGGGTTAGGGTGCGGGTGCGGGTGCGGGTGCGGGTGCGGGTGCGGGTGCGGGTGCGGGTGCGGGTGCGGGTGCGGGTGCGGGTGCGGGTGCGGGTGCGGGTGCGGGTGCGGGTGCGGGTGCGGGTGCTATATAACATATTGCTATTTTTGTGGAGAATCATCCTACATTTAGCAGATTTATCATTCTGGAAAGGTCCACCAGGTCCAGAGGGTCCTCCAGGTCTTCCTGGTCCTGTTGGTCCCCCAGGCCCTCCAGGGCCCCCAGGGCCCCCTAGGAACAGAAGCCACAGGGCAACCCTGCACTCAGTCCGGAAGACTCTGGGTGAGTGACGTCCTACTTCCTTCAGCTGAAGGCACAGACAGGCAAATAAATGAATTAACTTTGTTTTTAAAATTTATATTCCCCAATTTTTCCTAAACTGGAAAGCCTGATCACAGCTTTCAACCTGTCCCATTGCTGTACCATGCTCCAAAAATGCAGAAGATTGCAGACTAGCACATGCATCATATAAACATATAGTGAACCAGCATTTCCTTTCACTCTATGGTCTTCTACATATGCTGGAAAACTAAACTAACACACTAAAGCTGGGGCAGGCAGACTGTAGAGACTTAATTGATCAGGAAAGACATTTGTGTATAAGGAGCCATGGATTACACTGCTAACTTTAACCCTCCTTTGATGCATGATGCTATAACCAACCATACACCACCGTGTGTGGTTGCTGGTTAACATTGACACTGGAATGATCTGGATTTGACTCTCTTCCTATGGGTTTTTAGTGCAACTGGACAATACTGTTATAGTAAAGCATCTTGTGTATATACACAACAGGCGCAAGATGTATCATATAACTGTTAAGATTCTATAGAGGTTAACTGAATTTTATTTCAATTTTATTTTCAGGGTTGTCAAACGCTGTGCCAAATGATGACACCTTAGCTGTAAAAGTTGCTGGGCACATGAGGGAGCAACATTTAAAGAAATCTGGTATGAATTATTTGCTTAATCACTTGCTCTTAGATTTCAATTATCATTTGAATAATCTTTTGAAAACTGACTATGGCATTCATTTCCACATAGAATGCATCATCAAATCTGTGACCGGTGCAAGAAATGTGACCAAAATGGAGACCACATTTGGAACATGGATGCAAGACACGGCTCGACAAAATGATGAACGCATTTGGGTGGCAGAACACTTTGCAGGTCCCCCAGAATTTAATTGAATAAACCGACTCAGTTTCCATTTTTACACACATTGCATGTCATTGCAAGTGCAGCTCTGAATAGATTAGTACTTATTCTTATGCTAATCAGTCATGACCATAATATTGAGATATATCATCCCTCTGCAGGCCGTGATATGAAGGAATACGAAAACATCGCATCGTTCCAGAATAGCAGCAGCAACCGCATCGATGTCAGGAAATACTTTCAAGGATGTGGCCACATTGTACACAATGGCTCCATCTACTACCACATTGGGGGGACTTTCAAAGTTGGAAAGTATGTGCCTTATGCTATTGACACATTTGTAAGATGAGTGAGCCCTGCTTCCCAGATCTGATTCAATTTTCATTCCATACAACAGGTTTCACCTCCAAAACAAGAAATTGCACACCCTGGCAATTGATAACGCCCTGTACCAAAACAGGAGCTATCTCCTCAACAACTCCAAGACCTACTTCAAATTAGCGGCGGACGAAAATGGACTGTGGCTTGTATTCGCTTCAAGTGTGGACGAAAACATAATGGTGGCCCATCTGGACGAGAAGACGTTTTCAGTCATTAGATACATCAACACCACCTGCCCCAGATCGAAAGCGGGAAACGCGTTCATAGCCTGTGGAGTGCTCTACGTTACAGACACGAAGGATGCTAAAGTAACGTATGCCTTCGACCTCCTGAAAGAGAAACCTGTCAGTGTGAGTTTTGACCTGAGATCACCCAGCGGTGTGCTGGCCATGCTGTCCTATATTACAAAGAGCCGGCATCTGTATGCCTGGGACAGCAGGTATGTTAAGATATATGATGTGCATTTTTGGTCAGATGAATAAATCTGGTCACCAGTTTAATACAATCTGCAATTATTTTCAAATTGTTGTTAAATTGCTTTACGGTTGCAGGTAAAAGAATTTGTTCCCCCAGTTTTTCAGTATCAGTAACAGTTTTTTGATCCGTGTACTGCCATTTTATAGAGTAATTACTGTGTAATAATTTCCCATAGCGTAGGACAGAGGCATAAAATTATGTACTTGTATACTTTGGTTAGTTAAATAAGCATTGCAGTACTCTATGGAAATGTGCACCTAGCCATTTTTCAAAACCTGGGGCCTCATTTATAAAAGTCTGATGATAAAATTGTATCGTAAATAGTAGCTTACACGGAAAACCAAGACTAAGTAGTTATCCATAAAATCCCATTTTGGCATGGATATAATTGTATCTCTATGTAAAGTGTCTACTAGATGTGAGTGAATTACCTGCTGGTTATGTGGAGGTACTGCACGTTTGAGGGCTGTGAATAAGTGGGTTGTGTTTGCGCTTTAGGAATAACATTTAATTGATAATCAATTTTAGGCATGAAGAGAGCAAGGAATGTGGAAATACAACTTTATTTATAGTAAAATGGCTGCATTCTCAAGATAGGGTCATTGTAAAGCTAGTTAATACTAGTTAAAATGAAAGTTTATTTGAGATTTATAAATCACAGGTGCACATGACAGAGAACACCCATTTAAACCAACATAAGCAGCTTTTTTTGGTCTCAGTTATTTTTATAAATCAAGCGCAGGCACAGCTTAGGAAATGATCTTAAGATTACTTTTAAGTTTAAATCCACAAACCTTTTTATTAATGAGGCCCCCGGTATCAATTATGCTGAACTTGCTGGGAAAATGAAAATCTCCAAAAATACAGCACATTTCCTGTCTACACTTCCTGTGAATGAAAAAAAAGATAGCTGTCTTTTACCATCAATGCAAAAGAAAAGCATGGAACCAAAACAACTTAATGAAATAAAAATAATTTATTCGGCTTACAAAGGTAAAACTTTGACGATGATGGAACTACCTGCTCTTCCAGAGACTTGCACACATTTTGTTCACCTGCCTCATTGACACGGCATCATATGCTATAGATAAATACACAACACAGACATTGAGAAGGACAACTCAGGCTGAACAGGTAAACACAGACAGCAGACGTGGTTCCAACCAGTTCTGACAAACACAAATCTGTTTAATGAATACAGTACATTTAACCAAAGTACAACTAATTCAGTTGGTATGATACAAACCAAAAAATAAAGAGAAAGCTTTTATGTTTGTACAAGCTGTTGTGGTACTTTATATTTATATTTATATATAGATGTATTAAAACTATTTCAAACTATTTACTACTTGGCCAAACAAAGCCAGACATTCATTTGTAACAGTTTCCTCTTTAATAGCATTTGTATATTTAAATAAAGTTTTATAGTGTCCCAAGATTTGAGTGCAAAGGTTCATTTTTATGGATAAATCATTAAAAAATAACACCAACCTCAGTAGTGCTACACTTCATCCCAGTCCACTAACACACCTTACATTCCTAATATAAAGGCAATAAGTTAAATACAACCACCTGCAAATAAATTAACAAAATAATAAGGAAAGAAAAAAGAAACGGAAGAGAACATTTTGCGCAAAACAAAAAGGAATGTTTCAAAATGTATATTTCAGTGCTTGGAAACACATAAGCCAAGACCAACAAAACATAAAGGACATTTACAGTACTGTATATCTCTGTTCTGATAGGGCATCTCATAGCCGATGTGTCACTGATACAGGCATTTCAGTGCTGACAGCAGTAATGGTGGCATGTGCAAACAAAACAGTTTTCCCCTGCAAACCCCATTTTGGCTTACAAAGGACTATGTGCCATTTACTCCAACAGGAGCAGCGAACGAAAGTGAAGTAAATAAAAATGCAAACCCAACAACTCAATTCACGCTGGAAACCACTGACTTCATACAGAACCACAGTGCTGGTAAAGGATGCTAAAGAGTTTCAGCTGTGGGCACAAAATGACGACAGATACACTTAAAAAACTTTTTGCTTTGAGTAATTTTACAGAGCACTATCAATGACCTGTGATTGCACCGCTTTTACAATAACAGTACATGCATAGCTTTCCTATGAATACACTCTATAAGAGATTCTGGAACAAATTCAGCTTTTTTAAAATGACAGTCACTTTTCTTTTAAAGTCAAGTATGACGCTTAGCTTCTGTTTTTTTTTTAGGTCAGGCTTTGGGAAAAAATATTTACGGTAAGCGTCACTTTGTTGCAATCCACAGCGAAGGACACGTGAATGCTAACTGCTGAAAGCTTTTTTAAAAACTTTTCTCCTCCACTATTCGCACGTTTACAGTTTACAGGATGTCAAATATACTGGCCGGTATATTGTAGCGGTCGGGCAGGACCCTCATTTTCAAGGTGCCGTCGGCGCCGCAGGTAAAGATGCGGTTCCCGGGGCAGGTCTCCACCTGCATGACACCAGCGCCGATGTTGCGGAAGATGGACTGCTTGGCGTGCTCGGTGCTGAACGAGTGCATCAGACCGTGGCCTGTTAGCTTCCACACCTATGGAACAACAAGAGTAAACACTGAACTGTAAACCAGAACAGAAAAACACACAGACAATGTATTTCAATGTGGATAAGCAAAAGGTATACCATTGTGATCTGTATATACCTTTAAATAACTTGAAATTCTTAGCTATATGAAATACACCCAGGGAAAATGTTTGAACACACCTTACTTTTATTGAGCAAAGGTTGTGGGTCCAATCCCAGGGGACCGCATATTGTAATGGGAATCTGACATGTGCAGGAAGAGATCTATGATATTTTTTTTAGTTTTTTTTTGTTGCTAGATTTGCAGAGTTCGTCGTGGAGAAAGGTTGGTGATTTAGCATCTGCCTTAGGTGATAACTCATGTCATAAACTCTCCATACATTTAGTAAATAGTCTAGAAATTATTATGTTAGTTTAGTGCTAAAACATTAGAGTAGGCAGTAGTGTCAGTTTGTTTGTGGCCTTCTTTTGAGCACTTTGTTTTTTTTATACAGAGAAGCAAATCTGATGCAGGAATCAGTGTTTTGTTTATTATTTTGGGCCCACCAGTCATTCTCTTTCATTTTCTGTGCACTTTTGGATGATGGCCTCTTGTCCTTTTCCCCTGATTGTTGACTTTTTCCCAGGACTGGTGGACTAATTTACAACTTTACAGCTACAACTTGTCTGATAATCAAGTAGTTTGGTTAAGGTCTATTTGCATTCGTGTTTCTCTCTGAGGTACTGAAATTAGTGCATCAATGTACAGTATAAGGCTCTGCATATCGGAATTCATTGCTAATACACACAGCTTCATACATTCATACAGTACTGTAATCCCAGTACCTACAGCACACTGGAATGACTGCTCTCTAGTAATAGTTTTGAATAGTCTTGTGCCTCTTCATGCCGTCTTTAGCGTTAGCCCCAGGACGACAACCCCAGGTGTGTAAATGCGTATCAGAATTCCGCCGTCACCTTCATGTTCCCTTCGGCGGACCCGGTGACGAAGAAGTCCTCGGTGGAGTCCAGCGCCAGGGCTTTGATGGCCGAGTCGTGGGCCTGAAAGGTGTTGAGGAGCTGCCTCTGCCGAATGTCGAAGATGCAGACGAAGCCCTTCCGGCCTCCCGAGATGATGAGCTGCTGCTTGGGGGCGTACTGCAGCACGGTGGCGCCGTTCTCGTGACAAGGGAACGCTGGAACGCGCAGAAAGCCTAACTGAATGCACGCTCAAGGAGGCTGTAGCATTGCTGCAAATGAGCCTAGCATTCTGCCAAAGAGCCCATTATAATAACATTTAAAGTGCACTCCATTTGATGGTTTACTAAAACAAAAACCCAGGAGATGTGTCGGATAGACCAAGTATTTATAGATCTGTCTTTAAAGGGGCAGAAAATAAGATATCCAACAAACCACTTTGTCTATGGTTTAGAAAAAAAAAGAAAAGCACTTCTATTCTCCAGTGAGATTTCTAAGATTAACTTCTGGTAATTCTGCAGAAAACAGTTCTAGCTGTAACATAAAATGCTTCCAGGTTTTTAAAACATCAAATAGGGTTATTTTAGGAAGATAACTTACCATGCACCAGGGTGTTATTTGGTGAAATAAGAGTGTCCCACAAGCAGACATTTCTGTAAAGTTCAAAGTAACAATAAATATTTACCTCTGACCCAACCAACCTCCACCCCCACTCCAAAGTCTAATTTACTTAACTTAAGTTAATTAGACTTACTTATACTTAACTGAATTTTTAAAATGTACTTTACTTTAAAATATTTATTTCAAACGCTAAAAATATCAGAGTGAGGGTAGCAATGTTTTGCTGGTGCAGTAGAACCTCCATACAGCTTGTGTAATCACCTGCAGTCAGTGGACTGGCCGGCTGTGGCAATCAGGCTGGAGGACGTGATGAAGGCGAAGTCGCCACAGGCCTTGCCGTGGCACTGCCAGCTCTGTGATCAGAGAAACAGGAAGGTGGAGCTGAGCCAGGTCTAGCACGTAACCCAACGAAGGCCCGGAACAGCATCAACTTGCAGCTTGAAGGAATCCAGCTTCTAAATAATGCAGCTGAGCTACACAGTCTACAGACTCAATTAGCTCCACTTCAGTTTAATTATTCTAGATTCCGGCAAATCAAATCAGGCCAGATGGGTTCTTGTTTTCATTCTTCTGTCTGCCTCCCAACTTACCAAATAAGGTTTTGGGTTTGATGAAGTTTGGTTGACTTGCCAGAGGCTTAAGAACCCTTCGCCATCTGCAACCCCACACTGCAGAGAGACAAAAATGGATAGTTGTCTGATGGCCAATAAAAGCTACAACACACACTTGAACACATAAATTGTACTATATCAATAACAGGCCAAGAGACATTATAATAGAAATTTGGTAATCATACTGGATCTTATATTTTTGATGAATAGACACCTTCAGGAAATAAAACAAGCAGTACAAATGATAATGATACCAACACCAAAAAAAAAAAAAAAAATCCAAGAGAGAAGTTGAACATTAATGAAATTCATTACATTAAAGCTTTTTGGGTATATAACAACTATGCACCATTTTTTGTTTAAATACAATTATCTTGAGCCAACATTCACTCACTTGGTTTGTTGTAAAGTCTGGATTGCATTACTTGTAATTTATAATGAAAAATAATGTGATATCACTGCCCACTACTGCTACCAATGTAATAAAACAGCCAAATGCTGGAGGCAGAGAAAGCAGGCACTGAGAATAGTACAAGGAGCAGTGAGAGTCACTTGCAAACAACACGGTGTTTTTGATTTCCAGATGAGAGTTACACTTGTTCTTACTTGATTCTTACACAAACAGGGCATGAAATCCCACAATCACACAACTTCTTATTTTTCCAACATCTAATGATGTGAGCTGAACAAAACATGTTAAAAACATTTCACTAACAAAATCAACCTGCTTTACTACTGAGGAGCTTATGAATTTCCATTCAAAGAAATCATATTGTTAATTACTGTCACTGAGTGAACAGCAGCACAGCCAGCCTCCATCCAGAATGAAAACGTAAATGCAACGGAAAGGGCTAATTAATTCCGAAGGAAAGCAGCCAAAACACTCCACTGATACGCAGGAACATCAACAGCCGTTTTAACTCCTTCCCTCATTAATTAGTCCGGAAGCCAACCGAAGTGAGATCGGCGCGTAAAAGGCGGCGTGCTAGGCAGGATCGGCCGACCTTGTTTCCTTGAGAGTTGAAGTAGAGCCGGGTGACCCTGGCGTTGCCCGCCTGGCGGAAGCAGATGAGCTGCTGGGGTCGATTCCACTCGAACATGCGCACACTGCCGTCCTGCGCCCCCGTCATGTCTGAAAACGCACCGCAAAACGCTCCATCAGCAAGGACGATGATGACAATACTAATACGACAATAACAGCCATTAACGCCATCGATGACTTATAAATGAAAATAACCACATTACTGCAAATACTGCCAAAACTACCGTTAGTAAACAATTACAGAAGAATCCTAAATACTTACAGTATTGGTAAATGGGATGAGAAGTCATTCTCTTGACATTGTTCAAGTTCCTTTTCATAATCTGCAAAACAATTTATTTATTTCTTACGGACTGGAGTTTTACACCGCTGAGTATGGCATTATAAATCAAATACGGGAATTGACAACAAATACAGACATAACATTTTTTTATATTCAGGCCACATATTATTTTTGTATTTGTCATAATTATACCACATAATAATACCATAGCAAAACAATTTGGATAGCGTCATCTATTAGTAATTTTTCAATGCAAACAATATAAAGAGTACCATGGTAATTTCTCTGAAAACATGTTCTGGCCAGACAACACTATTTTTAAATATTGTGAAAAAATAAAAATATTACTGATTCCACTACCAAGGGACAGTAGTGACATAATACTTCTGTTTGTTGTTTATAAATGTTTAATGCACCTCAAACAGACACATGAAACAAAGAGATATGTCCATAAACAATCTTCCCAAGCAAACGTGAAATAATACCACTAAATTCCATGACAAACAGCTACAAATGCTCCCATCTAAAAACTTGACATGGAATTCCATAAACAAAAAAAAACTTGGGTCCCTCTACTGGTCACACTGTGTAGTAACACCTTTGACTGACTCAGGTCAAAGGGTATATGGATTGTCTACAATTTCACCAGAGATTCTAATATGTCAAGACACGTACCACACTTCCACCCATGCTGGTTTGTCCAGTGCCAAGCCATGGCATGGACGAAGAGGCTGCCATCTGTGGGGGAGCAAAGGGCGGGGCGCTGGCCTGGGCAATGTTAGTGTGGGAGGAGCGGTAGTCCTGGTCATCAGAGCTGTGAGAAAGCATAGGAACCCAGGTTAAACCAAATTTTCTGTGATTACTACCACAGAAACACAATTTAAACCAAATGATCAGCGATGGCTATCACAGGATTCACTCTACTGGTCTATTATCATGACCATGGGAATAAAGGTTTACTGTAACGGTCAGGATTATTTTTACAGAAACACAGGTTAACCATATTGGTCTGTGATTATTATCACAGCAAAACAAGTTCTCTATTATTCTGTGATTATTACCAAGGGAAAACAAGTTAACTCTATTGGTCTGTGTCCATTACCAATGGAACACGTTAACACTAATGTTCTGTGATAACTACAAGGAAACAAAAAGGCACTGGTGCGAACCTGCGGGACTCCTTGTCAACCTCCTCACCAATCCAAGTGTAGGGCTGGGCAGCCAGGAGAGAGGTCACGTCCACTTCCTGCACGTCATGGGTGGATGCCAGAACAATCTCATTCATGTTGACCTAGTATGGCAAAAAAAAGAGGAAGTTGAAATGGCACATCTGGCACCTCCTACTACCTGGCTGGTGTCACAGAGAGGCACGGATGCCTGAACTGCACGAGTCCGGGAAGATGCATACTGTACCTTGTTAATGGCGAACGCCATTATAATGTCCGACTCCTTGTGAACGATTTTCGCTTTGCCTCCCGGATAGCCAAGGTCCGCCTCCACCTGAAATAAACCACTCACATTGTAGCGCCTGTCGCCATTTCGCTCACCCACTGGTGTAGTGGAATCGCTCAACACAGGTGGAAAACAACCCATTGCCATGCATTCTGAAACCATGTGCCGCATCTTGTCAAGACGTTATAGCCGTTCCCTAAAGGCAGAGGAATTCTCGCGCTTCTGTGCGGACAGCCAGCCTTGCTGTACAGACATTAGCAAAACTTCACTGCAATAAAATGCACTTTCCTTTCAGTGTATGGTACCAGTTTGTTATTGGTGTTACAAAAAAGCCCCACTGGTAAGCCGTTTTAGTGATAGCAAGCATTGCTAACCGTATAGAATATTGCCTTAAAAGAATATATTTGCAGGAAATTGGGATATTATGAGTGACAGGGAACAGGAACCCAGAGCCTGAAGCAGGAGGCTACTGGTGGCCGGGTCACGGCAGGTGAATACTACCTTGTTGGATTTGCGATCTCCTGCTACACGGTCCACATGGTCTTCTACAGACTACACAGCACACCACACGGTCACAACACAAAACACATGCACAAACAACAGAAACATGAAATGAAAAAATGAAAAGGGTTCGCTGTGGCAGAGAACACAGACAATGGGCCGCGGGCTTCACACAGTATGAACACCAAATCCTTCACCAGCTGATACACGTTATATGCCGAGATTGTTTTGGTATGTATACTTACCTCTCACATCCAAAAAGTCACTTTGACAGCTTTACCTTCTTCATGCTTTATGTGATTATAGCACAGTGTGCTGGTGTATGTTACTGTATAAATGCTGGTAGTGTGGTATAGCTGGGCTTGTGCTGTAACAGGTTCAAATCCCCAATGGGGTATTGTCATTGTACCCTAGAGCAAGGAGCTTAAAACCATTGTTTCAGTAAAATATAAAAAGGATACTGTATTATGTTGTAAACTATGCTAACTAACTCTAGATAATGGTGACTGTAAAGAAATAAGGTCATAATTTAATGCAATTTAAATGCACCAAACATTCAGTTAAGAAATGATATACAGGCACTGCGGAAGTGTTCTCTGACTTGTTTTCTGATGTGTTAGACTGGACTGCCCTTGCCACTTAAAAATGGGAAATAACTGAAAATAAAAAAGCTTTAAGTGTTGATAATGCTATATAGGACCCTGGATGTGAAAGTCTTTTTACTGCACAGATGTAAAACTAAGTATGATTTTATGTACTAAATTTATATATGAACAATTTAAAAAAAATTTGTTTTGTTCCTCTCCGTTGCTAGGATTTACTGTAAGTGCTTGTCGGGGTCTTTATGGTGTTGCATCCAAATGTGTCAAATAAACAGACCAGGAGCCTCATTTATAAATGGTGTGTACACACCAAAAAGATGTGTATGCCACTTTCCACAGATTTATAAACACAAACTAGACATAAAAACATCCGACTTTGAAACTGGAAACTCAAAGTAGTGAAATAGAGAGAAATGTCCTACAGACCCATTTCACTCAATACCTTATCACTTTATGTAAAACTGCACATACTTTGAATAATCATATCCCTGTCAGAGAAAATCCTAGGCCCAAAACATTTTCGTTTTTTGGTGCTAGTCTGAAAGTCTATATTTGAAAGTTCATATTTAAGCATCCACACTGTCCGAAAATGATAATATTTCCGGTGACACCCCCCATATGTTACATTCAGAGTTTCAGCTTATGGCTTCAGGGAAGCGGTACACAGTCCCGCAGTACAGACACATAAGATTATCTTTTATCCCAGAATCCACTCAAATACTGAATGCGAGGCCCAACAATGTAATTTAAATTTGATGGTGTGGGGTATAATTATTAACGTGCCTGTAATATTTGTATGTTTTGTGTGGACGTATCTGTCTTCCATCTTCACACCTTCTGTACATGAAACTGTGTCGCTTTAAGATGCAAGATAAATTTCTGTGTAGTCTGACAATAAAGTATTATCACATCATATTGTATTTTGAATAATGTCTCATCACAGACAGATAAGCGTCATTACTCAAGTAACCGCAACAATTATTATGAATTTTTGGCTATGGTAGTCTAACCGCATGAATCTTTGCATTCGCTTAAATGTCTGAGCACTTCTTCCAAGTTCCTGAAATAGTTCAGCTGCTGTGACAAGCTACTCCACAAATTTTCTTTTATTGGTTATGCCACAACTATTCCCACCAAGCAATACAGCCCGTCTGGCCTCTTCCTCTGTAACGAGCGTCTAATTTTACACTCCGTGAATTTTCTCTTTGTTGCTTTGCGGTCTGACTTCTCCACTCTCCCTCCACTGGAACGGAAAGCTGATTTATATGCATATCATATTCACAATGGGCATTAACCGTAATGGGTGTTAACCATTTATGGTTTTTAAGTTGTGGGAGTTAACGGGGCGAGATACTAGGCCCGTGCACGTACGCAAAGTTTCAAGCAGATTGCGAGTTTCAAACAGAAAAATTGTGCGCACTTAAATAAGCGTACGCACGGATCTACAAATCAGGATATCTCTGACCGTATGCCCTTTTCTTCTTTTGTGTGTATGCAGCATTTTAGTACGAGATCTATGCAGAGTTTTATAAATGTGGCCCCTGGTCTGCACAGGATAAGGTTTTATTACTACATTAAGTACTGGCTATGCCGCATGCCTCTATTAAATCTATCCAACATGCACCTTCCTAGACAGCAAGAGTAGAATTTAATGTTGTGTCGTCTCATTTTTTACAAAACATTAAACACTCAGCCATCAATGGAGTAAACAAATACATTTGCAAGGAACAAACATGCTTTAAATTCATAGATGAAATGATAAAGCACATTTCCCTGGGTTTCAAGAAAGGTTAAAGTCTCTGAACACAACCATGTCGGAACAATACAAATGAAAGCAACTGAATGGCAACCGGCGAATGCTTATTTGGGTGGGAGTCATGTGCAAAATGAGTCAGACAGGTAAGTTCAGGTTTGATTTTGCGCCTTTACCTCACTCTGCTTCCTCTTCTTGGTGAAAATGTAGCGAATCAGAGTCTCCTGCAGAATTTCCTGTTTGACCAGAAAGTGCCACAGCCGCCTCACAGGAAATGATAGGTGATTCTTTGTCCTGTGTCAGCAACGCAAACACGCTAACATTAGCACACAGCGCACAACCATTAACATGGCATGTGCTGGCTCTTGGGCCCTTTCTAGGGGAGGCGACAGTGCGACCTACTTGAAGGGCGTGTTCTCAGGCTCCAGCATGGCTTTGTGCCTCAGGATGGCTGGGCCTCCCCCTGTGCCGAGGTCAGCGGGGTAGGTGTGTATGTAGTTGGGCGGAGGGCCATCAAACTTGTTCATCTTCTCCAGCAGTATCTGCTCCCAATTTTCCATCGTCTTCACCACCGCATTCACCAATGGGGAGGTGACTGGCAAATCTGAAATTCACAGGGCAGAGGCAAATGAGAAAAAAAAAGTGTCCATACTGCAGATATACAGGATGAGAATACCCGAGAAGCCAGACAGAGGAGAAGGTGGCACACTACCAACTAATGAAGGAACAATACCTGGAAAATCCAGCCCTGTGAGAGGGAGGAAGCCCTTGACATTGTGGAGAGCCAACTTGACCATAACCAGACGTATGAGTGCCCAACTACAGGGAAGGAAAAAGAAAGAGAACGCTATGTGAAAAATCTACTTGCCAAATCCCTGTGCTCATGGCCCGCTAAATCCAAAACCTGATCTAGAGCATATCTGCTATCCCCATCACATCCTTCCTGAAACCAACCAATCATTGCACTTTCTGCAATTCCAGTCACTGTTATGTATTACAGCGCAATGCTCACCAAGGGGAAAACAAGACAGACAGAGGAGCTAGTACAGCTAGCTACATACACAACTAAAGCAGATAAAAAATGTGCTAGAGGACTGTGGGGAGGAAGAGGAGAATAACGTGCCACGGACCTGTATGAATTCGGATCGCTGTGCTCCGTGACCTGGGTGTCAGAGAAGAAGGCGTCATCATCATCCTCGTCGTCGCTAGGCCCACTCTCGTCCGAGTCGTACAGGGCTCCACTATCTGAGAGAGGCAGGAAGGGCTGTGGGAGACACAACGGCAAGCCTGGTCAGGATAACCAAAAACGATTAGACATTACGACCATTATCATTAGCATAACTGTAAATGCAGATTAACAGACTGTTTTATGAGAACGCTACATTAGAAATTGCTCTGGGCAGTAGCTAAAATGACGAGCTTACAGTATACGGGCCAAACGGCCTTCTCTTACCATCAGAAAACATGATATTGATATTATGCCGCTACCTCACAGCTAAACTAATTTAGATGGAAGAAAGACAGACCCAGTAACAGGAGCTTCAGTCACTCTTGGGGAGACATAACAGCGAAAAGATTTTAAAAGGTTTCTTTTAAAACAATATTTACATTTACACTTCCATTTCACTCAAGAGTGGCTGAAGTTCTTGTACTATGCTCCAGTAATAAATCATTCTCATGTTGCTGTTAAAGGACCAGGACCCCTCCCATACTTTGGCCACAAAGTAGTCCCACATGCTGAGCTCTGGCGGGATGAACTTCTCCCTGTACATGGGTCTCTCCGCTGGGACGGGCGGGGGCGTGGCCGGCGTCTCCTTCACGGGCCGTCCAGGAACCAGCATGCGCATGTTAAACCTGCGGCGGTGCTTGTCTACGTCCTCCGCTGGGGGTGGGGGCGCTACAGGCGGCAGGGGGGATATCATTATTATTACTTCACTGCAGGGCAGTATGGCTATGGTTAAGGATGGAGGGGGAGAGACGGAAAAATATTAAAACTAATATAGAATGAAAAATGACAAGGCAAGGAGGAAATGATAGTATTATGAGAAAGAGAGAGAGAGAGAGAGAAAGAGAGAGAGAGATAAGAGCATTATTAAGGAGACAGAGGGGGGAAGATAAGAGAATAGGACTATTACTGGGGGAGGGAAGAGGGCGGACATACCTAATAAGGGAGAGAGATAGTGAGAGAGTAAAGAGCATTGAAAAGGGAGGGGGAAAATATGTTTGTTACTAAGGTGGAAGAGAAAGAGGAGAACGATTATAACAGTATAACATAAAACAATTATCATGAAATACAGGGGGAATATAAAAATGTTATTAAAGAGTAGCAAGCTACAGAGAGGAGAGATAGAGGGAAAGTGAGTGCGTAACCAAGAGAAGTGAAGGAAGGAGTGTCCGTGAAACAGAAAGAAGGACAGATAGAGGGAAGAAGAGAATGACAATGCCCAAATTTAGTAAACAAAGGTTTGACTTCTGACACAAACAAACGTGCGCCCAAACAGAATGACTGGTTGCCTCTGGAATGGAAGCTCATTTGGAAAGCATAGTCAGAGGCCATAAACATTTAGTAGAAGCGGCATTTATAATGAGAAAGAGGAACCGCTCAGCTTTCATCATCGTCTGGGGCTTGAATGGGGGGCGGGGGGGGGGGGGGGGGGCAAGCAGGGAGGGGGTAGAAAATAAATGAGTCATACTTACAAAACAAATGAGCATGATATTCAGAGTGTTTCTTGTTAATTGCACATACTCATTCAGCCCAGGAATGCACGCTTGCCTTTGAATACTTCCTAATTTCGTCATCAACATTTTTGGACTGAATTACTTGGTGAAAGGTAACAGTGCGCCAAATCACGTCATCTTCAACGAAAGCTGTCAGTTTCTCTGCATGGTACCCCTTTCCTGAAGAACTCTTCATAATTTATGAGAAAACACCAATTAAGATTTCTTGCCCTGAAGGGTGAGTCAGAGTTTTCTCCATTGATCTTCTACAGTAGGAGCTGGCACGGCACAAAGGTGGAGACCACATGCAAACTCACACACGTATACACAAACCTTCACTGATATCCTGGGTGACTATCTCAGGAACCACTGTGGCCAACCATCACAGTCAGAGACAAAACAGAATGAAAATCCAAAGGATTACACATACACACACATGAACACACCACTGGACATGATCAGCACTTGCACAAAAGGATGATAACTGCCATACATATAAATATTGCACCGTGGAAAAAATGGTTTCTAAAATGATAACAAAATAATTTGTTGATGGATCAACTTGGCAGAGTAAATGTACTGTCGTTTTTTGCGCTAAACAGCAAATGAATCATTCAGATAAACTCCCTGTCTAAGTTGAACAGTGTCACAACCAACAATGTGATCTTCAGAACATCTAAAGCTATTGTAGGCTAAGTAAATAGTAACCATGGTAAAACGCTGCTATCAGTGCTCTATAATAGGAAGAGGGGATGTGAGGTTGTGGCAGATTGGCCAAAGGGACAGAAGCATCGAGGGTGATCATGCGCTTATGACTGGGGCTGTTGGCTCTTCAAGGGTTTATGAAACAATTTCTTAAAGCCTTTCAGCAGAGTCTCAATTCTCTACAGTGCTGAAGGGCAGAACATTAACATTTAGACGGATAATTCCCATCAACTGCTTGACATTTATATTTGGGTTCATCTGGGATCCAGCTTTAAAACACAAACACAAGGCTTCCCGGGCACAAAGAGAGCTGTGAGGGAGGCAGTGTCACAAGAACACGAAAAGGTCTTATGCAAACCGAAAATTCAAAACAACCGTGACAAAAATCATCCTTTTGTGCAGTGTGCTCATTATGCTAAAATATTCTGTGTGCACCGCCTGCAATGTCCACAGCCTTGTGAAACATTGAAAGCTCTTTGTGGTACAAACGATAGAAATCTCATGCAAGATTTCAACTGAGCCATCAGCCAAATTTGTACCAGCATCACATCCCCAGCCAGTGGCTGGAACCACAGACATTGAAATGTAATGTCTAAGGGTCCAAGCATGGGACCTTGCTAACACACAACCGTGCTATTGCATTACACTGCTAATTTTCAACTCACTGACAACCACTTGTCCACACGGAAAAGATTTTCATGAACACTGCCTCGCAATCCCGGCTGTTTTAAGCAGTGACATGACTGCAGCACTACCAAATGGCAATTTCACCTCAGATGGCTAGCAGTAAACACTGAGATGATCAATGTGAGTCAGCCCAGCATCGTGCTGCGACTATGCGCAACCATAATGGGCTGGTGATCTCATTTAAGCCACTTACTAACGGGGCTATAATCTATTTTTGTAATGCTCAGCTACAGACATGTCAAACACAGTTAAAATGACAAAATAAAGAATGACAGTGGAACGTATACCTGATTTAGACCCAGAAGGCTGCTCTCCCCGACCTTCTGAATCCACATTAAGTTTAACGGCTGCATTTCCGACAAATGAGCACAATGAAACGTAAGAGGCAAAAAAACCAAATCTCAAAACAGCGGACTTAAACACAGCAAAAACACAGCAACACAAAAGAAAAGCAAGGACAAACACAAAAGCCCTTTTCTTTTCTTAATAAAAGAAAGGGATTTTTCCCCCCTACCAACCTCAGAAAGACAGGTTCCATTTCCATGAAATACAGAGAGAACCAGAAAGTAAATTTCATGGGGCGAGAGAAAAGTGCACTGCAACCCAGTATGTCATTACTCACGACCGGGCGGAAAGTCAGTGATTTCGCTGACGCCCGTGGGGGCAATCAGAGGGGCCTGCTGCTCGCTGGGAGCAGGCGTGCTTTGCTCAGTGCCCTCTGTCTGAACTGCCTCAGCTGTGAGACGCAAAGATCGGGTTACACCGTCCCTGGAACAGACTCCTAACAAAGCACACATGAGCCAGGGCACACACAGTCGCAGTACCTGGCGCGGCCTCCGGGGGGCGCTTGGGTCTGATGATTAGCTTGGCCCCTCCCCCGAACACGGCGGCCCACATGCGGGTGTTGAGGGGGTGGGCGGCCAGTCGGAAGAGCTCGTTGCTGGAGAGCGTGCCCAGGCCGTGGATGAGCAGGCTGAGGTAGACCGCCACCACCGCCTCGCACAGCATCACATTCAGCTTGGGCTGGTCCTCTCCCTGCGCCGACGCCACCAGGCTGATGAGGGAGGACACACCTGTGGACACACACGCAGGCGCGCACACACACACACACACACACACACACACACACACACAAAACAACAAGACCAGGTTAAAACCTAGTTTATGGCTGGACCTAACACACGTGATCCGGCCGACCAATGGTCTAACTTCATAACTCGGCCGACCAATGGTGTGACTTCATCACTCACTCAGTCACTCAGTCACAGACATCCACTGTTGCGGTCCAGCCAAAAACATCTATTAAACAAAACACACCTAAAACAAACAGTAATTTCTCACATTCTGTGAACCAAGAACTATTGTTTCTCTACCTACTGCAGGCAACATAAAGCATCGCTTTCATCAAGATGTCTTAACACAGTCCAGTCTGCTCCAATCCTTTCTTCACACTAGAACATCATTTTCTTGACCCTTTTGACCCTACAATGGGACATTAACTACACTGGGGCAATATACTACATAAGGCACTCACCAAATGTGTTAAATCTCTCTGGCTTTTTCTTTCTATTATATCAATTAGATGACACAAGGGACACTACGTATATAGTTTTGGCTTAGTTTAAACCATTATTTTTTTTTACTGTTAACACTCTATGGTTCAGTTGGACACTGTACATTTATGCCTATGAATATATGTTTTCTTGACATACCTTGCAAATAACATTCAATAAAAAAATACAATTATTTGAACAGTATCCGAATAAATTCAAACATAATTTGTATGACATATTTCAGCGATGCAGGCTTTCATTTAATGTCGTGACTGCAGGCAACACTGCCCTTAATACTAAGCACCATCTGGCGCTATTTGGTTGCTTTTCACACCGCAGTAGCCAGCACGGAAAAATGGCAAGCGCTAATTCACAGTGACGTCCGTGCACACTGAGTCAGCGCGAGCTGTAACGCACGGCGATCTCAAAGGCAGAGCTGCCCCACTGGACGGAATCCGGGGGAAAAGAAGGGGTGCACGGCGGTGGGCCCCACACCTGGCCAGAGCGCGGGGGAGGAGCTGGGCGTGGCGTGCTCCTCGATGCTCTCTGTGCGCAGTCTCCGCCTCTCGCTCAGCAGCAGGCCCTGGTACACCATCCCAGTGAACTGATTGGCTTCTGCGTGGCTGCTGCAGACACAGGGGGGGAGGGGGGGGTGAAGCGCAGATGTAAGTGTGTTTGACAGATGAGCAGGGATGAGTTCAGCGTGTGTGTCTCTTTGGGGGGTACCTGTAACTGTGGCTGTCACACAGGGCCTGATAGATGCACGCAGACAGGGAGGCAGCGAGGGTGTGCAGAGAGTTGACCTGCACCAGAAAAACATTTCAGTCAGAGAAATTATTCACCGAAGCGTTGCCTGACAACTCAGCGAACGGTGTCCGTTATGACAAAGACACCCCCAAATTCCAAAATTTCACATGCGTTTCTTGGCAATACGAAACAGAAAAAGACAAGACTGTGACAATCTGAAAGAAAATGACAGCATATTCATTAGGGCTCTGGTCTTAATTAGTAAATTACCCGGTCGTCGATGATGTTGGGGTGCGGTGGCGTTTCCATCTGCACGATGGTGAAGAGGATGTCGTGGATGTGGTTGCTGAGGTGCAGGACGGGGTTGGCGATGACGGTCTTGGTGGCCGCGATGCTGGCAGAGAGCAGGGGAAGCGTGGTGGGCAGGGGGAGGGGAGACTGCAGCTGCTTCACCGTCGTCTCCTGATTTAGGGTAAAGTACGAGGGAAAAATAACTCCACAATGAAAAAAGAAAACATGAATCCAAAAGTGTAGGTCAAATCTAATTTATAGAAGCAAAGACCCATGGGACGATCAAGACCCTCTCACTTCTGACTCCTGTACTGTCTTCAGACAGTTAGTAAAATTGCCTGTTCTTGCCATCAAAGAACAGTATGCTCATTTAACATACAAAATATAGCAGTGCTAATTAAACTCAACAAAACGTGCAGCGATGGCGAAATGCTTACTGCTTGCTAGCACCGACGCTGATGTTAGACCACTGACCTGCTGGGACTCCTGCAACAGGAATATGAGCTCCATCCTGACGGAGGTGACGCCTCCACCCTTGGCCCCGTGCAGGCTGCAGTAGCTGAGGAAGACGCGGAGCAGGGCCTGGTTCTTCCTCAGCCAGGCCTTGCGCCTCTCGGCGTGCTGCTGCTTGGCCTGAAGCCGGCGGCGTTCCAGCTGGTGGCGCTCGTAGGCCCCGGCGTCCGTCCTGCTGAAGGCCTCATCCAGGTCCGCCAGGCCCTCGCCTTCCTTCCACTTCTCCAGCTCGCTGGACGCCTCCTGGCCCTCCACCTTGCACAGGGACGCGACAGACTTCTCTGAATTTCACTCATCCTCACAGACTTCTACCCAACCATGGCAACACTGACAATAGCAAAGTTACTAGTGTGTTAATGCTTTTCCTACTTTTTGTCCCCAAATTCGGAATGCTGAATCGTATGTTAATCAGTGCTCATTGCCGCAACCTCCGCTATCAATTTAGGAGAGTGCAGACAATCATGTGCTGTTGTCCGTGATGCAAACTGACATTCCGGCCAACTGAAACCCTCCTATCCCTAGATGGCTAAAGCCAACTGCACTATGCCCTGTGGGTCTGGCAAACACAGCCCAAAAGGATATGGACCGGATTTGATACCAGACCATAGTATTCCATACATATAACTGAAAAGTTCTTTAACAAGATGACCACCCAGCAGCCCCCCCCAAATTACCTGAACCGGTTTTTTTTTAAATTACAAGACAAAGATACACTAAGTTGACCAAGTCAACAGATATTACAACTGTGGACACAACTTCAAGGCTCAAACTACTCAGCCTCACCCAAAGGTCTGTACTGTGGTCATTCTGTAGATCACCATTTTACGTAATTAATCACACCATTCCAAAGTTAATTTTCTGCCTGTTAGGCACAAACTAGTACCTTGAGTCTCATACATTAGTTAATTTGTCATTTTAAATAGCTGAATGTAAATTTTAGAAGTGAGTGACCTGCCTACCTTGTAGTTGCAGATCTTGTGCATGGCTCCGATCTCCTTCTCCAGCCAGTTGTAGAGCTGGAACCTCAGCTTCCCGCCATCCACCTCATAGCCTGTCGCCAGCGTCCGAAGCTCAGTCATAAGAATCTTCAGGCAGGCCCGGAACTTGAGCTGCTCGGCGATCACGTCCACCTCCGACTCCCCGGCTGAGTCCTCCCTCTGCAGGCCGGGTGTCCCAGCGTGCGCCGGAAGATCCTTCTTCTCCTCGACCTTTGGAGTCATCATCAGCCCCCCGTCCTCTTCCTCATCTTCGTCCTCGTCCTTGTTGTCCCCCCAGTCCAGCTGCAGGCCGTCGTCTTCGGTCTTGAGCAACGGCTGACTCCAGTCCGTCCCCGCGGCGGGGGAGTCGGTGCCGCCACCGCCGCCCCAGTCCAGGTCAGCGGCCTTCCCGCCGTTCTCCTGGGGCCGCGAGGAGCCGATGTTGACCATGGAGGAGTCTTTGCTCAAGGACGACCCCGCCTTCTTCGTGACTTTGGGCAGCTTAGAGAGGACCTCCAGAGCCAGCACAGGGCAGCCCACTTTGAAGTGGGCGTTGGCAGTGGTGAAAAAGAGCTTCCGCTCGATCAGGTTGATCTCGTCGACGCCGCTCTTCTCAGAGGTCAGGCCCAGTGTGGCCAAGGTGCCTTCTGGGGAGGCGAAGTGACGGCGGATTATCAAGGGGTGTGTCCGCAGGTAGTTGTAGAAGCTGAAGACCACAGGGTTGCAGGATTTCACCATTACATCTGCAAAGAAAACCAGCTTGTTTAAGGGAAACCACTGTACATGACTACTACAGAGCATTATATGTTCATAACAATAAACAGATGCTGCATGTAAATAATCTAATTTACTGATATCAACAAATTTGAACTCACATACCCATAATATACTTAAAGATCAAAATCAGTATACAAAAAAAGCAATCTTAAAACAGTACCCAATACTAAGCGCTTAAATGGGGGACTGTTGAGAAAATACCCTGAACATTACTTATTAAATGTCAGAAATCAGATGCTGCTCACCGGGATTTTCATCATCTTCCTTTGGTATCTGTTCCAGTAGAGTATCCAGGGCCTGGGTGTAGTCCTTCATTATCCAGAATGCAATGCTGCGCAGGAAGGGGTCAGGGTGCAGCTTGGTGCAAGTGAATCCGGACCCATCCCTCTGGCAACCGAGCACTCTCTCGTACAGTATCCCCTTGCAGGTGGAGGAGCTCTCATAGTCTGACTCATAAAGGCGAGCCACTATCATGGCCAGCTGAATGTCTTCCATTTTCTCAAGGCAGACCTACAATATGCAAGGGTGCAAAGGATTATGGGGATATCTGTTTTTAATTTACGGATTTATATTTTTATGTCACGTTTTAAGGCACATTCAAATATCCTGAAAACTGACCCAGCAAAAACATGATCACAGTACCCAAACTAAACCGATAAATGTCATAACCAGACATTTGACTTCAATTCCTAAAACACATTTCTTGCCAGTTTTCCACTAGAAAAATCTTTAACCTTAAAATTTCTAAATGAATATAACAGACACGCAGGAAATATAATCTAAAAGACCTTAATCTAAAAGACCAAAGAACCAATGACTTCTGACGTGTAGAGTATTATTACATCTAAAATATATATACAGTTAAATGCAAGTATTTGGACAGTGGCTCAATTTTTGACGTTTTGTACTCCAGCACACTAGATTTGAAAAAAGAGGCCTGTCCGACATATTAGAAACACCCTTCAGGATGCAGACATGGATGTGTCGGTGACTAAGTCCGCAGAAGACTTCACGAACAGAACCAGGCCAAGGCATTCACCTGATCAGAATCAATTTGAAAATGCGTTTCATATGCTGAAGAGAAAATTTAAGTCAATTTTCCTGCCAGAACAAGCAGGAGCTGAATACAGCAGCAGTACAGGCCTGACAGAGCATCACCAGTGATGATACTCAGCGCCTGGAGATGTCTATGGGTCACAGACTTCAAGCAACCATTGCAAGCAAAGGATATGCGACAAAGTACTAAACATGACTGCTTTTATTTACATAACATTAATAATTCCCAACATTATGGTACCCTGAAATTGGGCTATGTACAAAAATGCTGTAATTTCTACATGGTGAACAAATACTCTTAAATACCCTTAAGGCTGAGAATCAGCACTTCAACCACATGTGAATTGATTGACTACATATGCAAAACTGTGGAGTAGAGCCAAATCAAGTAAAATATGTCCTTGTTCCAAACATTATGGAGCTCACTGAATACACACACACACACACACACACATATGTATATATATATATATATATATATATATATATATATATATATATATATACATATATATACATATATATATATACATATATATACCCATCACACAGCTTTTGGATGCTGTGAAAGCTTCAAAACATGATCAAATAAGCAAGAATAAGAACCTCAATGGCATCTTTGAGGGAGCCTGCCAGAAGGAAAAAGCCGGCAGACTGCTCAAATCGCTGTTTCCCCAGCAGAGAAAAGGCATTTTTCAAAGCTGCCTTCCGCCATCGATCTTCTGAGAAGTTATGACTGAAGAACTGGGTCATCTTCTCATCATGCTGGGACCTGGAAAAAGAAATGTGTAGAAACAGGGAGAAAAAGAAAAAAAAGAAGGTAATACATCCACATCAAATGTGTCAGTGAATATTTAGAGCAGCTGAAAACCTGTACAGTGTGTGTGTGGTCTGTAGTCTCAGGCTTTAACAGTAAAATGGCCATAATGACCCATCAAAAATGGATGAATGCAGTCATACCCAGTGTAGCTGGTGTGAGCAGTGTGTTTGATTAACTGAGTAGGAGAGCAGTGTGTTTGATTAACTGAGTAGGAGAGCAGTGTGTTTGATTAACTGAGTAGGAGAGCAGTGTGTTTGATTAACTGAGTAGGAGAGCAGTGTGTTTGATTAACTGAGTAGGAGAGCAGTGTGTTTGATTAACTGAGTAGGAGAGCAGTGTGTCTGATTAACTGAGTAGGAGAGCAGTGTGTTTGATTAACTGAGTAGGAGAGCAGCGTGTTTGATTAACTGAGTAGGAGAGCAGTGTGTTTGATTAACTGAGTAGGAGAGCAGTGTGTTTGATTAACTGAGTAGGAGAGCAGTGTGTTTGATTAACTGAGTAGGAGAGCAGTGTGTTTGATTAACTGAGTAGGAGAGCAGTGTGTCTGATTAACTGAGTAGGAGAGCAGTGTGTTTGATTAACTGAGTAGGAGAGCAGTGTGTCTGATTAACTGAGTAGGAGAGCAGTGTGTTTGATTAACTGAGTAGGAGAGCAGTGTGTTTGATTAACTGAGTAGGAGAGCAGTGTGTTTGATTAACTGAGTAGGAGAGCAGTGTGTTTGATTAACTGAGTAGGAGAGCAGTGTGTTTGATTAACTGAGTAGGAGAGCAGTGTGTTTGACTAACTGAGTAGGAGAGCAGTGTGTTTGACTACCTGAATAGCCCCCAGAGAACAGCTTTTTTCTTCATTGCCAGGTAGAAGAGAGCTGCGTCTAACGGATCGTTGTTCCTCTGAAACGCAGCTTTTCCAACCTACAGCAGAGCAGTGAGAGGGGTTGGTATAACACAGGGAAAGAACAGAGCCTTCCACACTACAGTCAGCGCACAGCCAGTCAGCAGCTCTATGTCATGCGTTTGGCAGACTGTCAGGCGGGTTGACAATAAAACACATTGATCTTGGGGGGTAGACGGCTCGTAAAAGAATCTGGCGCTGTGCTACGCAGCGTGGTGGTACAGATTTGGAGTAAGCGTGGGGGGGGGGGGTAAGAGCGCACCTTCTCCATCATCCTGCGCAGCGTGTTGATGTTGCGCACCCACCAGCCCACCCCCAGGGCTCGGAGCTCGGACCACTGCGGGTCACCCCTCTGCATGGCCGGGATCATGTTCAGCAGCTCCTCCTCCGCCTCGGAGTGGAAGGCCCAGGCAAAGTGGCATGTGGACAGGCCTGTGGATGCGAAGCACACACACACCAACACAATACAAAGAAACACACACACACACACACAACCACAGCCATACAAACACCCATAAGCATTGCGCACATATACCCACACAGCCATAAGCATCACATACCGAATCACTTCACATACATGGTGCTTCACCATTAGGTGAAGCATGCTTCATAAACCCTGGAATAATTTAAAAATTTCAGTTCATGGGAAGTGCACTTCACTGAATTACACTACTGCAGATGCTAATAATGGAATAATGGATTATGGACATGCCATTAGAAACTAGTAGAACTGATTATACACTATGCACATATACAGTATGTGTGTGTACTGTATATATAGCCTAAGTGCATAATATATTATTAACGCTATGCAGTAAATTAATATAGTTTCCATTTCCAGATTGTTGAGTCACTGTACCTTGGTGCAGAAGCTGCATTCTGTACAGCGGGGGTAAGGAGGTCAGCAGGCAGGTGTGCAGGCGCATGGCCAGCAAGTACCTCAGCCCACACTCATCCAGCGCTTCACCCCCTAAACACAAACACACACAGAGGAACAATCAGACCAGGGAGAGGAGACAGGGGCAGGCTGGCAACTACCCTCGACAGTACTCCCCCTCCTCCCGCACTCAAGCACACACAAATGGCCTGACTGGGTTCCCCCTAAGGACGTTTGCTCTATTTCAGCTGTCACGCAAACCTCTCCTCCCCAGGGGCCTGCCTGGCCCTGATTAAAGTATGAATGCGTCCAATCCTAGTCCTGCCATTCATGCAAATTGCAGCATGGAAACCCAACGAATGGCTCATTTACCGTTCACGTGGCGATCGATACACTTTTCCACTGACAAAGCTTAAAAGATGAGCGGAGCAGTAATACTCACAGCCATGTGAAACCAAACGCACCAAAGCGGGGCTGTGGGTGACGTGACTAATGTGTCAGATAGCTGTAATCATTTTGCTGTATGGTCAAGTGTGAAATATTAATTAAAAAAATAAAAATACATTCGAAATTCATTTACACCTAAAAATAATTGGGAATTATGGGCAGCCTTAACACCAGGGATACATCAGTATAGACTCAACTGACGCGGCCATCTCTGACCTACTCTAAACTCACATCAATGTGCTAAAAGCCTGAAGCACTTTGCTAAGGTCCGTTCTACACATCTTACTAAATAAACCTCATCTACCCTCCAGGCGACAAGAGAAAAGAGGCCTTGTTCAGTTGACCCAGTAGTTAGCGTGAGTATTGCACTGAATGAACAAGGCAAGAATGAAAATAGACTGTCGCTTCACGTCCCACGGTTCAAACAGGATTTCTCAAGCGGAATTTAACGGCGCATGCATTCTTTAACACAAACTAGAGAATTCACCATCAAACCCTTCTTTGCCTTGGCAAGAGACCGAGGCTGTTAATAACTCAGCTGTGCAGCAGCGGGACCCCACTCACCGATGTACTGCTTGTCCATGCCAGAGCTGACCTCGGCGCTGGTGGTGGCCACGGTGTCGGCCAGCGCCACCAGGAACATCTGCTCCAGACGCGTGAGGCCGGGCAGGCTGGAGTGCATCAGGTGGCTGGACAGCACCTGGGCGTGCTCGGGGCCAAAGTAGGTGGGGCCGTACTGCGACAGGTTGATGACGCGCGACCTCTTCTCCTTCTTCTCGGCGGCGAAGCTGACGAAGTCGTCGGTCGTCACCGCCGGGACCTGGAAGAGGTTGGCGTACTGGTCCTCGCCTGGCTTCTGGTCCTCGCCCTCGCCGCCCTTGGCGGCCTCCTCGCCGCCCTTGTAGGACGTGTCCAGGTCGGCGGACAGCAGGGCGTACAGGGGCAGAGGGGGGATGGAGTTGATCTCCGTGTAGTCGCGGCCGCCGTCCCGGCCGGCCAGGATGGTGTCCTTGGCCGTGCTCCCGCTTACGCTGATGGTCCTGGACAGGTGGCGCCTGGCGCCCCCTTCCCCGGCCTCCACGTCCCTCACCACCGCCACCTCCCCGGCGATGCACTTGACCAGGTGGGACAGGATGGCCTTGGCCCGCCGCACCTTCCCCAGGTCCATGAGCTCCAGCAGCTGGGTGGGGTGGTACTGGGGCAGGGTCGGGGAGAGCGAGTGCGCCGCCTCGAACAGGCCTCCGTCCTGGAGCACGGCGGGAGCCCGGAAGGCCTCGTCCATGGCCGGGCTCCCCTCGAATACGCTCTTGGACCTGACCCGGGACTCGAGGGCCGCGGAGACGCTTTGGCCCACCGCGCTTTCCGAAGGGGACTGGCCGTCTCCCTCCGGGTCGGCGGGCTTCTTGTCCTGCTTCCACTGGGCGTAGACGTGCATCTCGCAGTCCATCCCCACCACCAGGATCCCGTCTCTCACCCAGGACAGGGACACGGGCAGGGACGGGGTGCCGTCCACCGAGGAGACCAGGTCCACGGACCTCAGGAGGACCCACCTGGACCTGATCCCCTGCTTGATGCTGCCCCCCAGGGGCAGGGTGATGACGGCCATGCCGTCCTTGCTGCTGGTCTGCTCGGTCACGATGCCGGAGATGCGGCCGTACATCAGTATGTTGGAGCCCACGCCCACAGTGAGGATGTGAGACCCGTCCTCTTTGGACAGCCAGTCCAGGTGGACGAAATGCTTGATGTTGGGGCTGTCCTTGTTCGTGAACAGGTCAGACTTGCTGTAGACAAACAGGTTGCTGTCCACGCTGACCCTGGTGTCCAGCACATTGGCCACTTTGGTGAAGTCGTCCAGGTTGATGGTTTGCTCCAGCACCCACTCCGACCCTCCCGTGGACTCGCACTCGTAGATGGACACGTGCATGGAGAACTCCTTGGACGTCAAGCCGTTGCTAGGCGACAGCTGCTTGAAGGAGATGGCCAGCCGGCCCGTGTAGGAGCAGCTAACAGCCACCGGGCGGCCAGGCACACACACGGCACTGTCGTTGTCCTCCTCCTCGTTCATCAGGGCCCAGTGCTCCCAGCGATACGTCCGCCCCTCCTCGGGGTCGAAGGCGCCCAGGTCAACTTCCACGCCACATCGCCAGAATCTGACCTTACTGTCTGAGCAGGTGGTCACTATCAGGTATGGAGCCAGGCAGACTGGGTAGATTGAAGAGGAGCTAAGGTGCCCTTCAAATAATAAGAATAACATGTTCAGTTTATGCAATAAATCATTTGATTTGATTCATACCACAAAGGCAAACACATGATGAGGTTTCATTCTGATCCTTCAATAACTTGCAGACTGAACAGAGAGAACAGAAAGCCAGGACTGATAACACATCCTCTAACAGTGTCCATTAAAAAAAATGGCTGCTGAACTTCAGTCCTGTATATACTGATTGCTCATGCAGAACCACAGCGGGTAATAGCTTTGAGCAAAAATTAAATCTTGCATCTCTATTCTTTGGCTGACAAGGTGAATCTATTATGGAAGCTGACTATTATCATATTATACAGTAACCAGATTAATTAAGGCCCAAGCAAACTTGTTGTTCGAGGGTTCGGGGCATGCATGAAAACAAATGTGACCTGTGGCCTACCCGCTGAGGGCGTCGCCCGGATGACCTCCACCCCGATGGGGAGATCCAGGCGCTGGCTGTACACCAGCCTGGAGCTCAGGATGAGCTTGCTGGCCGACAGCAGGTTGGCGGTGGAAGAGGAACGGGGGAGGGGGCTGTGTCCAGGGGAGACCTCCGGGGAGGACTCGGCGTTCCCATACTGCACTGGGACCATCAGCTGGTTCTGAAAGCCCTGAGCTGGCTGAGTGTTCTCTGCATTCCCCCACAAAAAAACCCCAAAACATCTTTAAATATAAAAACGTGCATGGGACAACGTCAGAGCAGAAGTACTCTAGTAATTTATTCCGTGAAGACACGTTCATTTCTTCTGTTTGTTTCCCATTTGATAACCAGCACGGCATATGGCAGCTCATTTATCTACACAGCAAAGCCGCACATCCCAAACAATAGCGATTACAGCAGCATTGGAAATCAATAAGAATTAAAATGGGACAGCTGAACCAGAGTGGCAAGACAAAGGCAGTAGCACTAAAATCACACACACACACACACACACACACAATATACACTGCCACACATTTTATTTTATTTTTAAAGATCAGACAGTCTGTGCTCCTGATGCATAGTGCACTTTATTCAGATGGGTAAAGCAGAGAAGGCAAGTACAGATAAAGATGTGATCAAGGCACAGAAAGTTTCGTCAGGGAATCACATTTCCAACTACACAGGGATTATAATAGGGGTAGAGAATCGGCTGTCCCATGAACTGGATCACATGGTCCCCCAGCATTCAAAATGGAAAGTTTTCGTGTTTAAAATTTAAATATTAATTTATGTACGCATTCATAAATTAAAATTAATTTATGCATGCATTCATTTGCATAATAAATAGCCACACTCAAATGCATAGGTACTACAATCTTTAGCACTGACAAATATTCGCATTGGCTAGAAAACCAGAAAACCCTGTAAAACTGGCTGAGGGTATGTTTGCATTCTTGCATGCCATCAGATTGCATAAGATTTCACAGGAACGGCGCAACAGTTTCCAGTGTGTGTTCGGATGGAAGCCCATAGCTATTATACTGTACTTTTATACGGCGTCACACTTCAATAGGCCATCCAAGTTCTAGTTTTCAGTAGACAGTTTACTTTGTCTTGTGGGGTACTGTAAATTTGTTGAATAAATTTTTGGTCCCTTTTGATTGTTAGCAGCCAGTTTGCAATGTTTTAATGTGTTCTGGGACGGCAGCCCCAGCCAGTGACTCTGTCTAATACTGCAGTGCACTGATGAGACTGCGCACACCCAGCTTCATTTCCTCTTATTATGAAAAGTCAGCCGTGATTTATGTAACAGGAGAAGGGGAAATCGATCATCACCGCCCTGCTCCTTTTTAAACATAAGACGGCGGTGTGTGACACTGCTGCGGCGTGCGTCTGATATACAGTATATTCATGATTTATGCATGATATATTTGCAGTTATAACAAGTGCTAGTTTCAAATATGCCAGCTTGCATAATGTTGAATTTCGTAAATCTGAAAGACTCAATGTCATGAATTAATGATGTAAGGGACATTATTTGCACACTGCCTTTGTCCAGTCAACATGCAGACAATCTTTATCTGCTTGTTACAAGAGTTTGTCTACCTGTGTACCAGAAACCTGCACTAGCATTTTTATATAAAATAAATTGGGAAACCAGATTTCAGTAGCTATATTCCAGAGAAATTAGAAATAAAGCAGAGTCATTGGATGATATGAGGTTACCGTGGTTACTAGAGAAGAAGCATGTGATACATACCCACACAGGCTTGAACGGATTTTAAGTGCAGGTGCCACATTTGCAGAACAGAGTTTCTGTTTTCATCCTTCTCAATAACCACCAGAAAGAACTTTTCAGAGAAGGGTGGAGCATTATACTCTGAAGAAACACAAAATAAATATGAATGCATCTGCAACTACTGGATGACAATAAAACTGACAATAAAATAGCTCGATATTGCGTATAGATGATACAGTGCATATATTAATTGGTCATTCTTCAGCTATAGTACCCAGAGTCTATAAGAAAACAAAAATGCATTAAAAATGCAAAAACAAAAATGCACTGAAATGCACTCAAATGTGAGCATGTAGCTCAGTAACTCTACAACATTAATTTTAAATGAATTGAAAAACATCTGCACAAATCCCTCCTACCCTCAGAGGAGGGGAGTTGGTGCATTTCAGGGAAGTCGTCATGCGGCTTGTAGCCCAGGATGAAGTCCTCCTGGAACACGTGGAGCAGCTGTGTGTTGGACCCACACTGCGCAGAGAGAAGGGGGGATAAATCTTTGGGCCCCGGTGTTTATTCAATGCAAAGGATAAACCATTCATTCTAAATTCTAAGTATTCCAGACCAAGATCAAGGCTCCCCCTCACCTGGTTTGTAATAACGTCAAGTTCGATGATGCACCCTGGTCGGGCAGTGGACTGCTGACTCACGATGTTGAAAACTTCGCCGACGAGTTTCTGTTGCCAAAGACGGATGCGTCATTACAGGCCAGCTTAGCTTTTTACATTAAGTAGATTGAGACAGAAAATGAGCAGCCTGCTGGCAGAACGCTTTGACTTACAGAGGTCTCTGGGTCGGACAACTCATCCAGCAGCTTCCGGGCGTCCACCACAGCCTGGTACAGCCTCAGGTTTTTCCCGTCGGAGGCCACGAAGCACGCACTCGCTGAATTACAGTACGTACCTGGCAGAGGCGATTTTTGCATATTATTAAAATGCAAATCTACATCAAAAAATGAGTCTCCCTGCTGCTGTGCCTCAGAAGATTTGCAAAGATTTTCAATCCAGTCATACATTAGGCTGACAGCCTGTATTATGCCACCCCATAACCCCACCAAATCTATTTAAAGCTATAATTAAAACCATTTATAAATGAAGGGTAGAGTACAAGTGACAGGCCGTATTAAGTCAGTAATGGTCTATTTAATACAGATGAAGCAAAGCAAAGAGAAACAAAGTAGCTTCATACGGACGGTCTCCATTTTAAACACAGAGAGCTCTCTCACCGAGGACGTAGCTGGGGATGAGCGTGGGCAGCCAGGCCACGTTGGAGAAGGCGGAGGTGTGGAGCGAGTTGATCCGGGCCAGCTCCGACACGCCCCCGGTGCAGGACAGCGGCCCGATGTGGTCCACGCGCCACAGGATGAGCTCGCTGTAGATGGCGTTGGGGTCGTGGAAGGTGCGCGTGGCGGCGTTCTTCAGCTGCTTCCTGGGGAAGCTCTTCTGGTGCTGGACGGCCCTCAGGACGCTCTTCTCCTGCTCCGAGTCCCAGCCGCTGTCGGCCTGGGGCGTGTGCAGGGCGTTGTGGTGCGAGGAGGTCAGCAGGAGGGGCAGCACCGTGTGGCACGCCAGGTCGTTCAGGTGGAAGCGGTGGCCGCAGTAGCGGAACTTGTGGGAGACGGTGAGCACCGAGGAGAAGGCCGACTTCTCGGCGAAGGTGACGGCCCACTGGTTGAGGGAGCCATCGATGTGCTTGGACACCATCATGACGGCCGGGCCGATGATGGCGGCCAGAGAGTGGGCGGCGGAGCCGGAGCCCAGGCCCGCGGAGGCCGAGGCGCTCAGGGGAACGCCCGGGGCTTTGGCCTTCTGGTCCGGAGCGCCGGCGGACTGGCGCTCGGCGAACGTGCAGGCGTACATCATGATGTTCTTGCTCAGGGAGTTGGCATCTCCAGTCGGGAAAGCCACAGGAATCTGGGAGGAAAAGGACACCTGGAGAGAAATTAAAAAAAACATTCCCGGTGAACCACTGCGATTGGGATTAGTTGCCAATTGGCGGCCTATTATCACTCAGCTGGGTGCTAAACACTGGTGATGTGTGGTATGAGTCAATCTCTCACTCCCTCACGTTGTTTTGATATTCTTGATATTTGTGAAAATGCTTTGTGCAGCCACTCATTACCATTAGCACTGTCATTTTCTCAACAAACAAATATCAAATTTTGTGAAACTGCTACACAAATTACTTAAGAATAAACATATGAACTCAAATTTACACCACTTCAAAATGTCGTTTTTGCTGGCAGAGGGCCTAACCTGGACTTGTCGGAATATCCCCGGGATGAATTCGTCGAGGTACTTCACGTGCCACACCAGAAAGGACCCGTCGGCAGGGTGGATGGTGAACAGCATGTCGGGGCTCTTGTTCCACTCGAGAGTGAGGGTCTCCATCTTGCGGTCCAGCAGCATGGAGGGCAGAGGGACGCTGCTGCTGGAGCCGGGCGAGGAGGCCTTGGTGCTCCCCTCCTGCTCTCCCTCCTCGTGCTCCGATGACCCCTTGTCCGACATCTCGTCCAGATCTGCAACCGTGAAAATACCCGTCGCTTGACAAATGCACGTTGTTGCAATACGTTGATGTCAACAGGGAGCTAACAATTGCAAAATGTCAATGCTTGCATAAATTTGACTCAAAGATAATGTGCCATAGGATTCAGTTTAAATAATCACAAATTAAAATTAGTAATGGTTATATCTGTTGATTGATTTAATTGCCATCAGTTTGAAATCAGGTTCAAATTATACACTGTGAGAACTCCTGGTGGGGGTGTTACCAAAGTCGAACTTCATGGGCGATCCCTCCTGGTCGAACTCCTCCGGGCCGTGCTCCAGGTGCTGCTCGGAGATCTTCCGCAGCTGCTGCATGAACAGGTCCATGGAGGTGGTGAAGCTCAGGTCTTTGTTGTTGAGCCAGTGAACAACGAACCCCCCGCTGGCCTCATCCACGGAGAACGCCGCCCCAGCCAGCGCAGATGGAATATCTGGAGGGGCGCAAAAGGCTGTGATGTCATCGCGCTATTATGAGCACTAATAACCTCGAATGAAGACGAGATAAAGGGAACCTCCAGTGGAGAAAAACAGGCTCCAATCACATATCATTTGTATTTAGGCCACAGAAAGAGTTACTTGGCATGGAGGGCTAGAATCTATTTATTTGGATCCAACTAGCACAGCAGCTGCCTTTTGAAAAGCAAAATCCTCGAAATGAATTTGCTAGAACAAACCACACAGATGGTGACTTGTCTATCCTGACGGAAGGGGTAAATTTCCATCGTGGACGCAGATATAGAGCGGCTCCCCGTTACCTGTGCTGGGGTTGATGCTGGCGGAGATGTGGAAGTGACAGAGGGCACTAGCGTGGTGAGAGATGTGCCTGTGGACCTCCTGTGAGCCCAGCTGGCTGGGAAGCAGCTCGGTCTGAGACGCCAGGGCCGAGGACCTCCTCCTGCCTCGCCGCAGGTGCTTCAGGTGGTGGATCGACTGGGAAAGTCAAAACAATGCAACTTATATGACGAGGCTAAATAACAAGTTCAAGACCATGGAATCCTTCATTTAAAACTGCACGAGTGATCATATTATATAAAATACAACAAGTTATAGACATAAAACAGTATAAATCACCACATTCAAAATGTACTGCATTTTTATACGATTGTGTGGATAAATACTCAATTCTGATTGGTTGACAGCTGTGCATTGCATTTGTGCCCTATATGTAGCGGCTCAGCTTTCAGATGTGATCACCACCCTGTCATGCCATATATTCTTTTATATGCACAGCATGTCATGGTTTATATCATATATATATATATATATATATATATATATATATATATATATATATATATATATATAAAACACACAGACACAGACACACAGACTTTTACATTAAATTTAATATTTGAATATTTGAAACCCAGAAAATTCTACACTTGTTCACTTGTCTTAGCCCTTTGGTCTTTGCCAATTCATGGCAGAGGTTGGCTTTACCTCCAGGGCATGCTGGATCTTATCCTTCTGGCCCCCCATGTTGGGCAGACTGCTGCTGAAGCTGGTGCTGTTCTCTGAGATCTGGCCCCCCAGGAGGCTGTCCTCAGGGAGCAGCGTCTCTGACCACACCCGGCAGATCCCGTCCTGACACGAGGTGAGCAGCGCGTTGCACACCGAGCCCCTGTTTGCGTGTGCACAGCCATGAACATATGGATGCACACAAGCACGCATAGACATGAACGCACACACAGACACACGGGCACGCACGGATTCACACATGCACACACGCACACAAACAGGCACATACATACCCACAGACATACCAAGTAGAACATGGAAACAAAACTAGCTTACCACATATATATTTAAAAAAAAAAAATATATATATATATAATGTATCATATAGTATTTTAACAATACAAATTAACAAATGCAACACAATGAGAATGACATAATCGCAGTCTAGGAGATCCCTTACAATTGACTTAAAGACTGGAAAACTAAAGCAAAGCTGTACTTACTTGGGCATGTACTTGCTGGTCTTCCTCCAGGAAAACCCTGTGACAGCACGGGGATGTGCCAGATACACAAACGAGAAGTGGACCGGAGGGGCCTTCTTGTCCGGAAGGTCCGGGATCACCACAGCAGACTTCCAGCCCGTGGTGGGATACCACACCTTCAGCAGGCAGTCATCCTGTGTGAAAACAAACAAGGAGCTTAGGTTAGGCCTGTGGTGAAAACATCTCTATGTACCGCTGGCCTGCATCCAATTAAATTAAATAGGATACTGGTTTAAAGCTTCAACAGTAGATAGTTTTAAAAATAAGGTAAGGGTAAGCAACAGATTCAAATACTAAAAAAGTTACAAAATGTTTTCTAAACTTCCCTTCCTGGTGTGTTCATTGCTCTGTGGTTTAACTGTATTGCATTGGCAATTTCAACAAGACATACTTCTATATTTAAACCATAATACAGTTTTGAAGTTCAGTATTAAAACTAATGCCATTGAATCACTAAACAAATACCTATATTGTCCAAAATGAGGAAATAAGGGCTTTTCAGAAGCCAAGGTTGAGGTTGTAACTGCATAGAAAAGACATGATGAGTTGCTAAATATCCTACACAGGAAATGGCACACAGTCAGTTAAGAATACGCAGGACTGTCATACCTTCCCTGCTGTTGCAAAATATTCCCCATCAGGTGACCACTCCATTATATGCACAGACACAGCAGTCCTGTAAGAAATGGAACAAAACAGGAATAGTGAGATGTCCAGGTGTGCACTGTGTTCAAAATATTCCTTACAAATACTCATTTGATGTTTCTGCACAAGCCTTTCTCTCCCCTCTCACATCTTAATGAAAGGTGAGACAAAAAAAGAAATACTAAAATATGATTATGGAAGTCAATATTTTTCAGAAACTGAAAATGGCTGTTTCCAAAGAGGGTTGAGGTTACACAACTACCAAATTACTGTTCCCCTTTCTCACAAATGAAAAACGCCGCGGGTAGTGGCCGTCAGAGCTGAACAGGTGCAGTAAATTTTTAGAAGCATAAAGACCCTGTAGTTCTTATTGCAATGCAGTTACCGCAGACGAGGCCAATGTACCATGTCGGTGAATGCCATCTCCGTCCCTTCGTTTTGCTGAAATGAGCTCAAGCAAGGCAAAGGACACTCACTTGCACTGCCACACACACTTCCAATCATTCAAGACCGGGTGCAATTTATCATCCGCCATCTGACTGTCTTCCTCCTCCACAAGCGTGTCGCTGGCGGGCGGGGCCCACAGCTGCAGTTGCTCCGTAGCGGCGAGTATCCGTTTACCTGGGCCAAAACACAGCACCCATCGTTTTAATAAAATACACATTTCACCGAAATTGCATCCACAGAATCCTGTTTTAAAACGCACTGAGAACAGTAAAAGGCTGGGATTAAATAAACACTTGTTCTTGAAGGTGCAGTATGTAAATTTGGAGAAACAATCAAGTGAGAGCAAGATTTTGAAAAAACGTTACACCCCCTCCTTTCTGCTCTCCCTCCAAACATATGCATGCACGCTGTCTGACATCCGAGTACAGAAGAGAGAGGACAAGAGTGTTGAAAAGTAGGGAGAGGAACGCAGTGCATCATGTCTCATTCACAGGTAGATAAGAAAACACATAACATCATCATAATGAACATAGCAATGAACATAACTACATTTTTTATTTACAGCTATGGGCCATAGCAAGCATGATATTATTGCCCAAAATGATTGAATTTGATGCAGAGAGCTGTCCTGATTGGTTGTTAAGATTCGGGCATGGAAAAATTAGGAGGGCCTTATACTCAGAGCACGGGGCAGGCAGAGTCTGAAGTTTCTTCTTAGGGCTTTTAATTTATTGATATCTGTCAGGTTGTGAAGGAAATTTAACCAAATATGAACAAAAGTGTTCTAAAACAAAATTACATACTGCACCTTTAACACTGCCAAACAAATAAGCCATTATGAATTATGTATTTTCCTTCACAAATTGAGTTTGCAAAGGAAAAGCTACTGCTTACTTGGGAGTAAAGAAATAAAATTCACATCATACTAGACTTAGGCATATACTCTGACCTGCAATGTGCTTTGTTCTTCCAACTGAGTAACAAACTTGAAGTAGAATACCTTCTTTGTATTTTGATAACACTTGAGTTTGGTGATCAATACAAAAAATAGTGTTAAAGAAAGAAACAACGACATTGGTTGAATTAATCGATTCAGGAATAAGAAAAAAGTTCACAAGAAGCTGAACTTTAACTAAATTTTATCCCCAGTGTTTTTTTCTCCCCAAACTAGGATTGCCTAATAGTGTTATTGTAGGTCTATAGCTGCAACAGCCTCCATCACACTGGGAGACTGCAAGCCAGAATTCTATGCACATGGCAATCCGCACACTGAGCTGTGCAGTCACAGTGCCGGAGGACAGCACGACCGACGCAGCTGAGGCATGCAGCACTCACACATCTGAGTGAGCAGATGAGTTCATATTGTGCGATGGGGCAGTTAATGCCCTTCTGACTGAAACCCTTCGGAAATCCTCCCTCCCCTGGATGAGATTATGGCCTATAATGTGCTGCCTTGCAAGGCTTCTTCCCAGACAGCACAATGGGATGCAGTGGGGCACGTCACTGTAAAAACAGCCGGTCCATAGCTGTACCACTGCCTTCCAACCTCCAATACAGTCAAATGTTCAGCATTAACTGAACTGATTCAGTAGAAAGTACTTTATTCTGATAAAACCATCTTTGACTAGATTTAATCTATACACTGAGCCTATTGCTGTATGTAATTAATATACTAAAAGCATGCCATAACACAGTTTTTTAAATGGACAGAAGAAGTGATAGATGCAGTCTTCATTACCTTGTGGGTCCCATGCCAAATTGTAGGCCATGGCATTGAGGAAAAACTGTCCTGTCTTTTGCCACTGATAATTAAGCTGCTGTTCATGAAAAAACGTGAGCAGAAACACAATAAATGTATGCAAACAGACATCGTGCTGTATGTTAATGTTAGAACAAGCAAACAATAACCAATTAAATTATACCAGGAATATTATGCACATGAAGAGCTTAATTAGATTAAATAAGGCTATAGAAGTCTTAGTTTTACCACATGCAAACAATACTAATTTCTTCCACATCAAAGAACTGAGGAAGGAACCTAATTTTAATGCTTAAGAATACAGGAATAGCAGTTTTTCCTTATAAAAGAGTTGTTAATTAATTTGTTCTTGGGAAGACAGCCAGAATTCAAGAGTCTAAGAGATACTCAAAAGCCTTGAGAAGCACACACAGAAGCAGACAGCACAGTCCATTGGCTGTGGTTGAGTAAATAATTAAGTGCAGATAAGATCGGCCTGTCTCTGACTATCCGGTAAGTGCAATGAGAAAAGCATTACTTACATTGTGTCGTTTGTTTGGGTTAGTAGCGATTGGCTCAAAAATGCAGACAGTGTTCCCATAGGATGCCGCAATCTAAAAATAAATGCGTTACTGTAGTGACAACAGGGTACCAGTCATGTCCAACGCCATGTCCAACACAGAGCCGGAGGAGGCAAAGGGGACTAATCCCGGGACACTTACTCTTCCTAGCTGATGGGAACACTCCACGCAACCCACTTGGATGTTGCCATGGTGCGCGCCGGGGACAATCTGAACGCACTCGAAGTCGCTCGCCAGGACGACGATGTCGCAGCCCGATCCATAGGCCTGCGAGCGGGGAGGAGAGAGGGGACGGATTAGCAGCTCTGTCATTAAGCAGGACTGCGTGCCGTGCTCTGGCCGGCGGCTCATGGGTACCGCGGCGCGCGGCACCGCTGACCAGCCGAGCCATCGATCGACAGCCCCGGCCCGGTCCGCTCTGCCTTAACACGAGCACGGCGGAGCCGAGGCTCAGGCGTCGGATTGGTCGATGGCCACACTCCACAAACATACTGTACGCTGAATCGGGTCTCCATTTGTCGTGACCGGCTGTATGCTTATGATGCGGCGTGGGTTCTGTTTAGACCACGACTGAGAAAAACAATGCATGTCAGCTCAGCAACCCCCCCCACCCACCCCCAGGCAACTTCTGCTTTTTTAGAAATGTGCATATTATTTTACACAGGGGTTAGATCTGTCACAGGGCTTAATGACACACCTGCAGCCAGGCCCTGCCCAGAGGTACTAACGAGCCTGGACTGAGCACAATGCAGCACCTGTTGTTACCCAAGCCCCAGGATAGCACACCCGGTGCCGTCCTCATGCTTTATTTATGGGAACATAAGAAGCAGAGAGCCTCAGCGACATACGGAATGAGTGCAAACCGATGCATTTTCAGCATACCGCAACGACTGAAAAAAACAAACAAAAAACAAAACGCACACACGTACGTGTGCACACATGCATACAGAGACCGTGGGTGCGCTTTTGTGCGAGGTGGTGTCGTTTTTCTGCAGAGTGGGAAGTGGAAACAGCGAAGTGGGATACCGTGGCGATCAGACAGAATGCTCAGGAGCCCCTGCAGAGCCTCAGCACGTAGAGGGAGAGAGGAGAGGGGAGAACACGAGAGAGAGAGAGAGAGAGAGAGAACATGAGAAAGGGAGACAGAAAGAACACAAGAGAGGGAGAGAAAGAGAAAGACAGAAAGAACACAAGAGAGGGAGAGAAAGAGAAAGACAGAACATGAGAGTGAGAGAGAGAGCACATGAGAGAGAGAAAACATGAGAGAGACAGAGAGAGGGTGAAAGAACATGTGAGAGGGAGACAGAAAGAGAGAGAGCAAGAGAGAGAGAAGAAAGAGGGTGAAAGAAGAGACAGAGAGAACATGTGAGAGAGAGAGTAAGAGAGAGAGAGAGAGCTGCTGCAGATCTCAGGGCATTACAGCCAGCGCACGCGTTACAGCAGGAATTAAGAGCAGTCACCGTCACGCACAAGGCAGCCATGTCCTGCAATACCTTACAAATCACACCCACCACAGGAGCAGAAATGAGGAGAAAATAAACACGCAGACATATAAGACAGATTCTCTCTCTCACACACACACACACACACACACACGCACACAAAATACATTGTTTTGCTTTTTACATTACCATTTCTATGCACCACTACACTCAGTCTACCCTCTGGACTATGGTACAGTGCATGACACAGGCGAGCGCACCTAAAAGAGCTGGAATTCAGACAGAAATTTTGCTACTTTGCTTTTTTTTTCCCATTCCTTTCATTGGCTTTCTGAGTTATATGACTGTCTCTGTCTGACCCCCTGAGCTTCACACTGACAACAGGAAAGCTTAATTGACATACCAGGGACCGAGAGGAGGCAAAGCGGCTTGCTGCTTAGCAGCTGTGTACCCTAATGCACTTTTTAACCGCTCAACATTGAGTCTTATGTCCCTCATCGATCTCGAGAAACCTGATACAGATGACAGCCAGACTCGGCTTTGCTTCTAGCTTGCACCTCCGGCACGTTCAATCATATGCTGTTTGCATTAGTATCTCAATAAGAGCGTTCGTTTAAATGGCTTAAAACCACCGCAAATACTCAGGGACATCATGTCCGATGGCAGTACTAATGGCTGTTCACGCTAGCCTATGACTGGGTTGCATAAAGGACAAAAGATGAACCATCCAGGGTAAAACGGTAAGCTGCATGTAAATAAGAACCACGAGATCTGCAAGAATTTGCAAGTACATCTTCAAGGTTTGTATGCAAAAAAAGATGTTACTCAACCCAAAGACATGTGCTTAAAGCATGATAAACCACAGCTCTGAAAAGAGCTCTTGTTCATTGCGAATGTACTTGGGTTACTTGTGTCTTACACAGAGATTAGTTATTTCCATCAACGATTCATTGATGCTAATATAATTTAACACCACCTCAACCATTTTAAACTTCCCTTTAGTCCTCACACTTTTCCAAAATATAAAAATTTGCTTCAGTTCTTTCCCATAATACAAAGCATGTGAACAAAGCATATGACTAAGTCCCCCTAGATCTCCAGGCTGGTATACAGTGTATACAGTAGCTGCACAAAGTGAACATCTGTGAGCCTCCAGCAATTAAGTGGGACGTGAAACCTTGGGTTTACCTGGAGTCTTAGGAGGCAATTTGTGCAGGGACCCCTTTCCTGCGTATTGATAACCACAGTGTATGCTCATCAGAAAGCTTACTGCTAAAGGTCTAATCAACCATAACGCTGTTTTCTGGAACTCAGAACATCGCTGAAACAAACTGAGCACAGGACGCAGACACAGACACAGACACAGACACAGACACACACACACACACACACACGACCATGCACAAGCACGATGATGTACAACCCAGGAGTCTCTCTCTGTCGATGCAAGCAGATGCGACTGAATTCTGCGCCATGCTTCAGGGCAGCTGGAGATTTCTCTTTCTCGACTGCACCTGAGCCACAAAGCCGGAGCCAGCACCACGGCTGCAGTCACCCTCATTTCCAGCTATAGTGCAGGAAGCAGAGCTTCCTGGGAGCAGCCATGGTTAGAATAACAAAGGAAAGGCATGCCAGCAAACACCACTCACTATGACCCATATACTGTACCTCTGGACAAACTGTCAATATGGACCTATTACCATGGTTTATGTAACTTGCGCTTCTCAATAGTTCCCATCATGCCACACACACAACTCACGTAATATTCAATTCCATTCATTTAGATGGACGGAACAATTACCCCAGAGACATGGCATTTAGGATTTCATTACTAATAATTTGCCAAGTGGATGTCCTTTTCCAGGACATAACATAACATTTTCCCTCATTTCAATTTTGTTTTGGCATAATTTCAAACCCTCCATGCTAGATCTTTACTGAAGCTGCTTATGTTATGTGTCGGGTTTTAAAGACAGAACCAGTCCTTGTGCTAATACCCATTTATCAAGATATAACCCCTGCGGCTTCTACCAAGACATAACAAAGGCCTATATGTTGGCCGTTATATTGTATTGTGATTATATATGTGCAGTCATTCGCTTACGTATATAATTTACCACTCCTTGTAACACACTATCACATGTTTAATTCTTTTTTTTTTTTGTAGACAGTGAATTGTAGAACACAAACACTGCATAGCCTAATTGTCTAGAGCATGATCTCTGAAGATATGACTGAAAGTACAATGATGACAGTAAAGCCAGCGGTTCCTTTAAACCGTCATAACGTAACAAAACCAAAATGATCCCTCTGCTCATACGTCTCAAGTGAAATAACTGAATAGTTTTGTTAAGAGTTGCATTCAGCAAGCTGATTACCGACGGTCGCCAACATCTTTCTCTTCCTAAGTCCCAGGACAGGTTATTTCAGACAGAGGAAATGGCGTGAGTGGCATTAATTGTTAATTTGTGAAGAAACAGACCGGATATTAGCAATAGTCTGTCATATTATCAATGTATTATTGTGAGCTAAATTACAACAAAATACCGTTAACAGCAAGGATTAAAAGGCTGAAAATGACTAGGATTTGCGCATTATATCTTCATTCAAGTGCAGATTTTAGGTGCATTGCAATGCAGAAACTCGATAGTTAAAATGGTATTGAGCTTAATTGCTACGCTGATAAACAAACTGTCCTCGCACTGCTGAACAATGCACTATTGATCGTGACAAAATAAAACACATCATGACTGCCACCAGCCAGAAATTCAAGCAAAATTGTAGTGTACTCCACTCCCTCAGGTTGCATCTGACGTTTTCACAATGTCGCCCGGCTACATCACTACTTTGATGTTTAAATGCACTTTGCGTGGCTATGGAACATTATTATGTTTATGTGCGTAGTACAGTGGTCGTATTAATTTAAATAATGCAACCATCAGGCGTAGTTCTACGTCATAGTCTGTCCAGCTGATGGTCACGATGACAGCCATTCTGGTGGTTAGGGGAGCGCATTGACGCCAAATGTTAATACAATTCCAGCTTTGCAATACTGATTGAGGTGTGCCGTTACACATTGAACTGAACCCACAAGCTCGCCCTCTGAAATGTAAATGAGAAAAATTTCTACACGTACATAATTGTTCATTATTAATGATTTGTGCAGCTCGTCATGGGATTTCCCTCAGACCACATTATCTTGTAAAGGTCATTGCTCAAACGTGCCGTCTTAACCAGTTGGATAATGCGATATTCTACACAACAGAAGCAAGAACTTATAACCTTGAGCTCATCCAGCGCAAAACGCACAATGTCATACTAAACGAATGATGCTAAACACACGACGGGCGCCCTAAGAGTTCCGAAATAATTGTGGTTAGTAAGCTATCTAGTATCTGCTCGTGCAGTTTGCGCCGCTGAATCTGTGGCTACCGATCCCCTAACCAGGATTATAAAATAATACTAGTAGGCTACTCACCGTAAAAGGTATGTCATTGACGCTTCCCACCGAATAACAGCTATCGCCGGGATTAACCGCTCCAGTCAACACTTGATGTAGATGCATCTTGCTTTCTATAACAGTAGATTGATATTTAATTATTTACAACACCGACACTCTTCCACCGTCTCGGTCTCTCCATCCATCTAGCCAGCTACACTACTGAGAATCCCATCCGTTTGTCTCCGGCCTGTCAGTGAAGGCTATTTAATTTTTTTCAGAACACTGCTTTGCATTAGCAGTGTTATATTTTAAGAAGTGTGCTAACTATCTTTACGGTTTTCTTAAAATATATCTTGGAAATTCTCGTATTGGTTCGGCGTCAACACAAACGCCCGGATTAATACACCCCTTAGTAAACGGATGGATCTCCGCAGCGGCGCTAGTATGCGCGTTCTCGATATTCCCAGGCACGGCTGCGTGACCATAGATACAGAAATCCTAGATCGGTTGAAACCCGTGAACGTGTTATAAAGTATTCTTGTCGCGGTTGTTTGTGACAGGCGCTGAGTTTTAAACCTAAGACTGGAGCTACTTTAATTTCATGTGGGAACTATCAACATGTTTATTTGCATCAATTTAAAATTAGGATAGTTGTGTCTGAGCTAGCTGCGCTATATCCATTTTCATGCTAGTGTTTCAGGTTGGAGGAGCGCGCACCGCTGTGATGACGGCGCAGCGTTCATTGATTATTAAAAAGAGTGGGGTGTTGCGAAAAACTGTAGGTTATTATAAACCTAAATTTAATAAAGGAGCTTAATGAACAACTATACAATTTATACAACGAGTATGTTTAAATGTAGGGGAACATACAATATATGCATATAATGCGATGTGTTGTCACATTCGCCTACAGCCATGTAAAAAGACAGGCAAAGGGAATCCCCACCCCCTATAGGAAAAGCAGTTTGGTGCATTCTGGTAGAAAGGTCTGACACTGAAATCAGCTGCTCAATGACTGCCTAGAATAACTGTTAGCATGAACGCACTTTCATTAACTTTTAATGATAAAATAATTCACTGAAAAATAATAAAATATAAAAAATACCGATAAACATATTTGCTGCATACTGTGATAAATCCCATGCGTAAGCGGTGCTTCTGTTTTAAGAACCTTTTAAATACACGTAGTAGTAGGCTAATAATAATATAGGTTATAGTTTGGTGGTACTGATGTATTTGCTGAATGTGAGTCACTGAGTGCTGCCAGTGAGGTAAAATACGAAAGGGAAGTTCTGGCTGGCCAATAAGCATGGATGACCGAGGGTATTGAATGTCATGGAGCCAAGACACTCTCGCTTAGAGACAGCATGTCGAGGAGAGGCAGAGCTCCAAATATCAAGGGTGTTTAATAATAGTAGCATCAAAACGACGCACAGGCCTATGTACTGGCCATTTATGTTCTTGAATTCTAAATAAGCTCTAAAGTTTATTCCACAAAATGCAATGGCGCTCTTGCTATTTCTAATTAACTTTATGCCATATTCTACAAAATGCCATTATTGCATTGCATGCAAGGGTAATTTTCTATTATATATATTACATATAGATTTGTTATACATAGATTGCATCATTGTGTTCAAGATCAGGTACTTTTTAAGGGAATGTCGCATTTTAACAACGTAATGACTAATGTGCAATTTCCCAATGCACTTCTTGGCAAGAGGAAATAGACAGCTTTATTTAATTAGAGAACCCAGTGATTCAGTCAAATCAGGATTTTTTTACACACGAGGCAACATAAAGCAATTCAATCCAAAATAATAATAATAACAACAACAACAACAATAATAATAATAATAATAATAATAATAATAATAATTGCCTTCATGATGCACATCTCCTTTAATGTCCTTTAATCAATGTAAAGGACCAAAACTGTAACTGAAGATTTGACACAATGAAAATTCACATTGAATAAATCAGTGCAGCAAAGTTACAACTTATTTCAAATTTATCTGAGTAGCATGCAACACCCATATAAAGTAAATGATTCTTTCTTTTTATTGTGGAAATTGAGACCTAGAAGTTTGTATGTACCTATTAGTCACTGGGTTGTTCTTGTTATATGTTCATGTTCATGCTTGTTATGGAAGCAGTGTCTGCAGATAATATATTGTCTTACAATTTCTGTAATTATTTTAGCCAGTAGTGTTTTTCTCAGGGAGTTAATGTTCTGAAGCTTCAGTTTTGATTATCTAAATATCTAAAGTCATAGAGATATGACTGAAATAAACAGCAGCGACTACATTAACATAAACGAACATAATGAAACATGATTAGATGAGTGCACAAAGTGCATAATGAATTAATGAATGATGATGGTGATGATGATGATGAAGTTAGCCAACACTAACTATCTATTGCGTGGTTTGCAAGAATTATCTCTTGTTAGCTAAATTCCACCCACCACCTGAGTATGCATGACTTTTCCTGAGTCTGTCCTACAGAGGGACTGTGGGAAGGGACATCTACAGGTACTTACTGCCCTGAATAATGACTTCCTTTGCAAACACTAGATTCAATTACAATGTGTCCTTGAAATATACCTAGAATAAAAGGAAAGTCTTACTTTTCCTTTGACTCCTGCAAACACAATGCTAACAAGTCAATCTGTGTCCAGTAAAAAAACCAAAACATTAAAAAAAAACAATATTTGCATTCATTTGTCAGATTTAAAGACAAATGTTAATAAAATCCAGAAATCCTGAATCCAGGCTACTGTCTGATATCATGTAAATAAAGTACCTCCTCTAAGTATTTCCTATAATATTTTTTTTAGCTTCCATTTGAAATATGTCCAACCTGTGCACATCGCACATTGCTGTGACCCAGGTATATGAACCGTTGCATTCTGCGGTAGCTATGCTACACTGCCACAGGCACAAAGACAAGCAGCCACTGTCTATTCACTTCAAAGTCACTGTATGCCTGTGAAAACACCTGTAGGAATGCAGTGCAACACATGATTTTAACATCAGTCTATCTAAAGATATTCTGCATGCAGGTATAATCAAATATGACCTCAGCTTCATAATAAAACCATTAAGCTTGTTGAAAGTTGGTTATGGTGGAAACGTAATGAAATATAACAAATAAATGCAAATAAAAATGTTTTTACAAATAATACATTTTTGTTGAGTGACTGGTACTGTTATTGACTTCTCGACATTTCCCCTATCTCAGTCAATGAACTACTGTAGTTCTACAAAAATCACTGTAGCTCTGTTGAAGAGTTTTCCCAAACCACCCTTGACCCTGCCTGGCAACTCAGTTCTAAAAAACCAGCCTTTCAAAGATGAGAGGAGGTGATTTGGATCTTGGGCAGATCCTATTGGCCTCCATACTTTGCTCTTGCCATCACTCTGATACAAGTGAATCTTGGTCTCATTTATCCACAAGACCTTTTCCCAGAACTCTGCAGGCTCTTTTAGGTACTTCTTATTGCTTCTTAGCAAACTGTAACCTGGCCATCCTGTTTTTGCAAGAAACTAATGGTTTGTATCTGGCAGTGTAGCCTCTGTTTTTCTGTTCATAAAGTCTTTTGTGGACAGTGACCACTGAAACATCCACGCCTGCCTCCTGAAGAGTGTTTCTGACTGGTTGGATGTGTTCGAGGCTGGGCTTGAAAACTGAATTTCTTTTCTATCTGATCGCTCAAAGCAGAACTGGAATTTTTGCATTTCTGTTCCTTTGTTCCTCCTATCTCATAATGTTCCTGAATCAGTTACAATGAAATTTAAAAAACGGTTAATTTTGTTCTTTTTCTCCAACCTCACAGATATAGCAGCCTGTTTCAAAACCTATTTGTGACCATGTTTCAAAAAATAATAATAAACGCTGGTAAAGTGAAGAGTTATTTTTTAGTCAATATTTTATGAGAAGCAAGTGAATTTGACTGCTGTATTAATCACAGCTGCCAACATGGAGCCCCCCAACACATCACCACCTGCCCCGCTTTAGAAAAATAAACCTATGGATTTCAGAGATGCTCTTCTGCATACCTCGGTTGTAACGAGTGGTTATTTGAGTTACTGTTGCCTTTCTATCAGCTCGAACCAGTCTGGCCATTCTCCTCTGACCTCTGCCATCAACAAGGCATGGTTGTGCATGAAAATCCCAGTAGGTCAGCAGTTTCTGAAATACTCAAACCGGCCTGTCTGGCACCAACAACCATGTCACGTTCAAAGTCACTTAAATCACCTTTCTTCCCCATTCTGATGCTTGGTTTGAACTTCAGCAGATCGTCTTGACCATGTCTACATGCCTAAATGCATTGAGTTGCTGCCACGTGATTGGCTGATTAGATATTTGCGTTAATGGGTGCAGTTTGCATTGAACAGGTGTACCTAATGAAGTGGCCGGTGAGTGTATATGTTAGTATAGTATAGTATAATGTAGTATACTATGTATGTACTTTATTTGTTAATTTCTTTTTGATAAGGGGAAAAAGCTTTGCCCAGAACAGCTATTATGGATTCTGAATATGCCTTGTGGGTGCACTTGGTTTTATTTGCTTGTAATTAGGAAATTATATTTTGTTTACACTGTGCCTCCCCCTCTTTTCCTGTGAGAATAGCATCTTAATTAGAGACATCAACATGTATTTTTTAATTTCACAAAGCATAACTATCTCAATATTCTAGAATATCAATGTATGTTTTCAGATGAATAGTTTACAGCATATTTGATGTCAAGCGTTCAACATCAGAATCTATTTCTGCATGCATGGACAAACTCTTCCCTGAAATCATTCCTGGGCAAAAAAGCATTTGGATTGTTTCATAGTCACTTTGTAAAAGCCTGTAGTGACTTGTGGACTTGCTTTGAGAAGAGAGATGACTATCAGAAGGAAGGGAAGCTTTCATTATAATTCATGAAAGAAAATTAACTGTCAATGAGAATATATTTGTCAGGAACCTCTAATTCACCATTTGCCATTGTGGGCCTTTGGAAACTTCAAAGACAGGAGATTAAAAGCAGGAACTGGGGGGGGGGGGGTCTGCCACAATTGTTGTTCTTTTATGGTAGTTGAGCTTCATCTTTAGATTAGATGTGAAAATTTGTAGTGACTTCCTAAAAATCTTAAATTTTATCTGGTTGTCAGTTTGGATAAAGGTTGATCCAACAGTTTGCTGCCTATCAAAAACATTTGACAATTTAATTGATAATTGATATCTTTGATAATAATCACCAAATTTAATCAAATAAATATATGTTACATGTTGGATAAGGGAGGTGTTTTAACTGTTGATGCAGCTGTGTTCAGTATTCAGAGTGCCGGACTTCAAACAAGGGTATTAACAGTTAAAACAGCAGGGTTTGAAAATTTTAACATACAGTATTTCCCATAATCCTCACCTTGATGACATATTCATGGTCTTTACAAGATCTACACTTATTTAAAATACATTTCTTTATTCGGTCATTACTGCTCACTGTGTTTTTGTATTAGACCCAAAGATCCGTCTTCTATTATTCTTTTTCATTAGGATGGGCATCTTTCTTTTGTGTCATCCCACACCCCTCTTATTCCTGTGGCTCAGATTCATGCTTAATTCATTTCACATTCACAGTGATCTGCGTGTTCCTTGCACAATGGAAAGATTGATGACACCAATTTCAGCAAATCTTTCCCCATCTCTATGTTTTGTTTTTCTCTCTCACTGCTGAAACCACCAGCCTCCTATGCAAGTGCATCTGTTAAAAGCCATGGGCCTGTAAATCCTTACAGAGGTTCATGACTCAGAAATTTCATTTATTTATCTGTTCTTAAAATTGTGTGGATTTCTGCCTTTGTTTCATTTTGTGCTTATTTACAGCCTGCTAGGTACTGTAGGCACTAAACTGGGTCCTTTTTGAGTTTTATCGCTGCTGTGTTCCCTGTCTTTATGTCCCCTCATTTCAAGGATTCACAAAATGGTCTTTCAATTCCACTGCATTTCACCCCCATAAAACACATTATTGAACTCTCTGGCTAGTCATTACGCCAGAGCTTGTTTGCACAGCATTACAATTTGATTAGCTGAGGATGTCCTGAGAGAAGTCAACATGACCGATGTGCGTAACCTTTGCATTTATGCAATTATTATGAAATTAGGAGACTGATAAATCAGATAAAAGACAATGGCAATAATGCAGAACACAGATCTCCAAAGCCATCTCTCCATGGAGAAAAAGCAATAAAGTAAAACAGATGCCCTGCTTACTGAGATCGGCCCTTTCTGGTACAAGCTCAGGGTGATACAACAATTCAACTTGACACTGATTATGTTACAGGGATTTCTAATGCATATTTGCTTGGGGGGGGGGGGGGGGGGGGGGGAGGGGGTCAGCACAATGTGAAAAAAGCCCACAATATTTTTTTTCAGTTTCAGCTATAAATCAGACCGTTCCACAATAAACTCATTGCATTGTTCTTGTCATCAAGGAGGCATTCTATATCACAGCATGAACAAATACCCAAATGCCCAAGGCAGTGCCTCTCTTCATCCATCCAAATAATTATTGGATTATTTTTCATACATCCCTGTTTGAAAAAGATTATTTTTTCAACTGGCAAATTAAAGGTCAGTATTTCCACCCCCCTCTGTATCTCTGTTGTGTCTTCAAATAAATCCTCGGGTTTTTCACAAAGAGCGAGGGACTAAATTCAGCTCATCCATTGAGAATCCGCGTGGATGAGAACAGATGGTAAGGGAAAGCAGATTCTCTGAATTGTGCCGATGGGGCGGAATGAAGGGCTTGGCTTTGTGCCATGCTGTGACCGAAAAACTGCCGGGATCTCATAGCCCCCGACCTTCCTCCGCAGGTCACGGGGTTGCAGCAGCAGAGCATGAGTGTGGTTGCCCATCGCCCCCAGCATTGGAAAGGATTTTTTTTTACCACTTTGTGCACACAAAAGCCCTAGTTGCCACAGTCACACACTGCTTTCCAGAGAGGGAGATGATAGCAATGCTGATTTATCCATGTGACCAATCTAATGCAACTGGTGCACATGCTAAAACATCACAGGCCTTGTTGCAGCACATCTTCATGAAGATGCTGACATATACAGGTTATTGGCATCAATACAGTATCACAGAATGAAGGGCTAGAGGTCTGAGGATCAACACAGTATGACAGAATGTAGGGCTAGAAGTCTGAACATCAACATAGTATCATGGAACTACTGTAAGAAATTGTTATTATTATTTTTTGTCTCCAGTTGTTTCTTTTTAACCAAAAGCACAGACCCAGCTAACAGGGAACATTCCCATAACATTACATAGCATTCGCTATAACGTTACAGCGGAATGTTTTGATGGCAACTTTGTTAGAACGTTTGAGGAGGTTGTTGATGGCAGGTTACAAAAATAGTTTTCTCAAGAATCCAAAGTGATCTAGTGTGGAATCTACTGACAGCAACAGGACTGAAGGGTTCAGAATCTCAGCAAGATTTATCAGTTTTTGGTTCCATTATCTCGGCACTATTGAACATGTGTAACAGGTAGGGGCTTGCTGTCACCTCTGAAACCATGATAAGTCATGTAGCTATCACCTCTGAAACCATAATAAGTCATGTAGCTGCCACCTCTGAGACAATGATAAGTCCTATAGCTACCACCTCTGAAACCATGATAAGTCATGTAGCTGTCAGCTCTGAGACCATAATAAGTCATATAGCTGCCACCTCTGAGACCATGATAAGTCATATAGCTGTCATCTCTGAGACCACAGTAAGTCATAGCAGCCACCTCTGAGACAATGATAAGTCACATAGCTGTCAGCTCTCAAAGCATGGCCATGACCTCAGAAAAAGATGCTGCAATGCACATGCCTGGTTAAATAACAAAACAAGAACCAAAAATAAATAAATAAATAAAACAAAACAGTATTTGTGCTTCTGAAAATGTAGTATTGCCTCCGTCTATCCTCGCCCACCTGATGAGCCTTACTCTCTCCTGCCAGCGCCACCTCTGCCTTTGCCTGCCCCATTAACTGAGCAACTCTCGCTAACAATCTGCACTGTCGCTGTTTTTTCTTAATTTTTTCTTATCATCTTTCTTTAGAAAGCTGCAAGAAAAATCAAAACAAATGAATGGCAGTTGATGATGAGTATAGATAACTGACCTCGGGGACAGTCAAATGCAAATTTGAAAGGAAGATGCTGTTACATATTCAATGAAAGATGTCCATAATATTATGACACATGATTTATTTTCTTTTTGTTATTTTTATATTGCCCTATTCTCGATTTAGGATGATGGGTAATGTTTGCTGTTACTTACAACAGACAGTAGGTGGTGCACATGTTTCACAAATCACACAGATACTCCGCCAGCAATCCTGAGATTAAGATGCTCAACTGTCAAAAATGGATGCAGCCCTTTAATTCCTGTGAGTGGTTTAGAAGAAACCGGAAATCAAATTGAAGAAAAAAACAAATATTGGTCCCTCGACACAGGTTGTCTGATTAACCTGTTGAGATACATTACATGGCCAAAAGTATGAGAACACCTGACATCCAACATCTCATCCAAAATTATGGGCATTAATATGGAATTGGTCTACTCTTTGCTGTTATAACAACCTCCACTCTTCTGGAGCATTGCTGCAGGGATTTGCTTAAATTCAACCAGAAGGCCATTAGTGAGTTCAGGCACTGATTGGACGATTAGGCCTGGCTCGCAGTTGGCTTTCCAATTGATCCCAAAGGTGTTGGATGGGGTTGAGGTCAGGGCTCTGTGCAGGCCAGTCAATTCCTTCCACATTATTCTCGACGAAATCATTTATACTGTATATGAACCATGCTGTATGCCCAGAGGCATTGTCATTCTGAAACAGGAAAAGGCCTTCCGCAAACTGTTGCCAAAAAAGTTGGAAGCACAGAATTGTCTAGAATGTCATTGCATTAAGATTTGCCTTCACTGGAACAAAGGAGCCTAGCCCAAATCTTGAAAAACAGCCCTAGACCAAGGGGTGTCCAGATATTTTTGGTCATGTAATGTGAATGTTTCATTTGTTTGGATGCTGTACAAGACATTGATGTAAAATTATTATTCAGGATGAGATCACAAGCTTTATCCTGTATGGGAAGGAAAATGCCTGTATGTTGCCTCATATCATTTCCCAAAAGAAATTGCAAGAATAGCTCATTTTATTTTATGAAGTTCTACATTTATCGCCTGTAAATAACAATCTTACAACCTTCCTCTTAGCTCTCACTACTGATCCTAATGAGCTTAAATGCTAATCGACACCAGAGATCCATGATTATCTGAAACAGGCCGCTTTTTTATTAAAAAAAAGAAAAACAACAACTTTTGATGGATGGTTTTCCAGGTTGGAGTGATCCTGATCTCATCACGAGTGCCTGCAGTGGGCTCATCACGGCTTCTTGGCCTTTCTACAAATTACATTCCAGTTAGTTTCTTGTGTGCGAGACCCTCCACAGCTTGGAGTAGGCAAAGAGCCATATGAATGTTTCAAGGAGTGAACTTTCACCTCCAGTCCTCACTGGGTGAATGATAGCCATTCCTGGAGGCCATGATTTATCTTTGCTACATGTGACTACATTCACCAGAAGACACTGCATTAATTGTTAGCAATAATTACATACTCACATATTTATGAAAGAGCAGGGGTAGCGGTCTCTTTGTTAGCATCTTGTTGGTATGGACATGTAGGGGGAAATGGCTCTGTGGCAGACTGGCGAACGGTAGGACTTCGGGGCCCACAACAGGAGAGGAGCTAATCCTGCCATATGTTCTGTACAACTAAGGACCTTTCATTCTCGCCTAAGAGGGTGTGATACTGTACACTTCCCCTTTAATCTGGGAAAAATGACAAGGGGCACCATAATAAAGAGGGAGAGTTATGTGGGTGAAAGCCTGTTTGCATGCTGTGCCAGTGAAACAGTATCCTTTGAGAGCTCAGCAGACAGTCTTAAACCACTGTGCCACAGCCTCCATAAATCAGCCAGCATTTAAATCTTTAACTAGCCCTCGGGTCCCGTCAATAATGGGGTGAGCGTGAAGGCCACTATATTTCAGTTTCAGAGGAAAGAGGCATTTTAAAGGAGATGGCACTGCTGATACTACATTCAGGGCTTTCTGTACTTATTTATCTTTTGCCAAGCGCATTAAACCACACTTTATGTGCTGGCATGACGATCGGAGGGAAACACTGCTCTCCAATGCAAGGCACTACACGCTGCATGCTGATTATTTCTGCGACTGCTAAATAGGCCAGGCTGAGGGATAGAAGCACTATAGTTTCTAAATAGCTTAATTACATGCTGTAAAGGAAGCAGAGGGAAAATGAATTTCAATCCTGTAAAAAATTTGCAATAAAAACAGCAAAATATGTTATGCCTCCCATACATTAGATAACTTCTAGACAACTAAAGTCTAACACACTCTTACAATGAACAACAATCTGTCCTAAGTTATGGATTTCTAGCCTTAGAAGTACACACATCTTAAGATTCCGCAAACATAAAAAAATCTCCACATCTTAAGATTTTTTATCTTAGCCCACCTCGTCCTATCGGATACTTTATTACCGGAGTCCTGATGTCAGACAAAGACAGCACACCTATTGTCTGTTGGCAGTGTAGGATTATAAGACACATTAACCATCACAAACCTTTTGAGCCAAGACTAAAGACTTACAATAATATTAAACAAATTAAACAATGGCCAAGATGAAGATAAGACTGCCATAAACCCAGTCAAAGGCATCTTGATACAACCTCACAATAATTGTGAGTCGTGACAGGGCACACACCAACTGAGCTAAGACTGGCAAGGTTTTACTATGACTTTTAAGACTGTGAAATCACTCAAGATATCGCCAAGTATAAGGCCAGCAATATCTGAAATGGGTAAAACAGGCCTTCATTAGATAAAATGAGAGGAGTCTAACATCTGAGTCACATGACACTTTAGAAACTCCTTTTTGTCCAAAAAGATTCATTATACAATACTTTGCACAATGTTGGACAATATATTAGTCAAAAACACTTAAAGTAAAAGGAAATTAAGTAGAAACTGGCACAGGGAGTTATAGGTGCATTTGCTGTGATTTGTTCTGGCATCAAAACTCTATTTCAAGTCCAAATTCAATACAGTGACAGTGTCCACAGTAAATAGTGGACTGACTCTGAACCATATATAATTATATTTTACTTTGGTCTAACACATACAAATTCAAATACACAGCATGGCATATACATATTCAAGTTATACAGAGTAATGGCAGAAAATATCAAAGCCAGTTCTGAGGTGAAGTAGGTGGGGAGGGTGCATGGCCAGCTTTCCATGAGACCTTAGTGTTAAATAATTACAACACAAATAAATGTATGTAAACTCATCCTATTCCAATTTCAAAAGGTATTCATTTTCAGCAACTATCATTTTGTAATGTAGTACACCTCAGTGGCCATAAGGGAGAGGTAAAGGACCAGTTAAAATTTAATATGCAACATACTAAAAATCACAAACAATTGTATTGAGGTTGTACTGTCTCAATTTATTGTTTCTCATTTTAGAATGCATGAAAATAGGGTAAACAGATTTTTTTTAGCTTTAATTGTCATTTTTTCTTTGTGTTATTCACCAAACTTCATGTCCCACAAAAGTTTTAATCCGGTATATTATAATGTTACCTCAAATGAGCTTTGGGAAGCATTTTTCAATACAGCAGAGAGGGCTAACACTGACCAAATGATTTAGCTGTAGAAACGTGCCAGAAATTAAACTCTGGGCATAAATTATTTCAAGTACTTTGAAATGCAATCTCACAACTGTTGTGATTACTCTCCAAATGAAATGCATTTTAAAAACTGCACAGCAGCCAAGCTGTTCGATTTCTTGCCAGAAACCTTTCACATCCCCACTAAATGGTTTGGTGTCGCATAAAGAGTCTTTGGCTGGGGAGTTGGCATACAACAGCATATTCCACCAATGGCCACTGACACAAGGCTTCTCCTTTTGTCTTACACGGCAATTCTTTTCCAAGATTAGATTCCGTTGTTGCGCCTCTCCCAGCACTAATCAGCTCGTAAATCGAAACCCATTTCAGGTCTGGAGCGTTCGCTCCGCGCTCGTTTGCCTCTTCATCAAGCAGCGCACAGCTGCCACACAAAATACGGCGAGGACGCCCCAGATTTATGAAAAGTGAACGATGAGAAATGGTGAACGCCCCTGTGAAACACCGAATGCTGGCCACAGGGTCTGTGCCATAACTAGCCACGACAGATTTATGCCGCCATACCACAAAATGAGGGTCGCTGTAAGAGGCACTCCAACTGCAACTTGCGCGACTGCGAGTTGTGGATTTATTAGGTCTCCCGTCAACTGACTGTACTGGCCCTTCACCTTGACCTATGTGAGGTGGTGCCAGTGATGTCACACAGCCCCTACTCTGTCATTACAGGCAGAGGGCAAATCTCAAGTTCAAAAAGCACGGTCATTCTACATTCTACAAGTAACCAGTATGCAATATGTAATAAGAAATATAAGCAATATGGTTCTATATAGCCAACATACTGTATGAAAACCAAACAAAATGCATTTTCTCTTTGCAGGGAGCCTGCATTTTCACTTACATTGACATTCAGCTCTCTGAGCCAGAGATGAAGTAGTTCAGCTAAAAGGGAAACTGAATAATGTCCCTATGTTCTTCCCAAATCGTTGTAAATAAAGTGAATAAAATATTTTTGGTTCACAGTGCAGAAACACTGGTTTTGATTGACAATCAACAGTCAATATGCAATACCATTTGCTTGATTTTAACATGGTGAATATTCAAAACCCGTTTTAAAAACGTTTCCATTTGCGCGGAGCAGAAAATCTACAGAATAAAAATTGTTTAGCGGATGGACTATACACTGAAAAGAAACTGCAGCTCTTTGGTCTTTAATTGACTTAAGAGGTTTCAGTAATGAGATTGGCCTGAGAATACAATTGGACATTCACAAAATTTATTCCAAAAAGAAAAATTGTATCCTCAGAGTACATTTAAATGATGACCATGTTGGCTATTGATGTATAACACAGGCATGAATCATAAATTAGATTTTTGCATTGCCATTTTGCTGTGAGTCCTCCAATACCAGGTTTCTTGATTAAAGGAGGGTTCCTTCTGCTCTCCCATCCTGGCTTGAACTCATTCCAAAAGACTATATCATTCTACTTTACCTTGAGCGGGCATCTTTTTGGATGGCCGTGAGATACTGGCAGAACTTCTGCACCCCAGCGACATCAGAAGTCTCTTTTGTTTCCTTCAAAAGTTTTAGTGCCTTGGGGCTGCCAGGTTACTCTTCCAGCGAAATCACTAGGTTTCAGGATTGTGCCATGGTCTATTATTGAATCCTGACCATGCCTGTGCTGACTATTGGTAGCTGTCCCACAGGACAGGAGCGTAAATTGGTCACCAACAGAGGGTGGGTTTCCAGTTGGCTAGGTTGCCCCTGTTTAACTTATGCAAGATCACAGGCTGCTGGGTGGCTCATTCGGTTAAGGCGCCATGCTGTGGTGCAAGGATGAACAAACACGGTTTCGGTTCTAAAACTATACTGTGTCATTACCAACTGTGGCTGTCAGCTCCAGAGAGCAATGCGCAATTGGTGGTTGCATCACCCAGGGTATGGGAGGATTCAGTCAATTAGGGGTCCGTATTTCAATGCTATTTAGCAATCCCCGCTGGTCGATCAAGCGCCTGTGGACTGCATGTTAAAGCTGCATATGAAAAGTCTTCCTCCGACTCCAGACTGTGTGAGCTAAGATGTAGTCTGCAATGTGAAAAGAATCAGCTGGTGACACCACGTGTTTCCTTGGAGAGCTGCAGATATTTACACTCCCCCGAATCGATGGTGGGTTCGCGCATGTACGTGCCTATGGTTGCAGATAACTGGACATTCCAAATTACGGTGGGAATTGGATATTTGCTGCCCCATGTTGAGTGAATTCATAGGAAAAAAAAACAAATGCAAGAGCAACTGGTCTTTGGGTTCTTATTTTCGACCTATGCCAACTATGCGTGGATTGCACCACTGTGATGCAAAGATTCTGCAGCTCAGCTGGTACACTGTGGAGTGAAATATGCAGTAACAACTGAACAGTTGACTTACAGTCCCGGCTAGACTGCTCCCACTGTCATGAATGCAATTGCATTACCTAATGCACAATTTATTGTCTGGCACATGCCAATTAAAATCAAGCCAGCAATAAATCTTCTGCCACAATTTCATCATTACCTTTCTCTATGGGTAATGATGATGCAATACATTAGCATTATTATAGCATGTGTTATGCTTTATTTCATTGACTTACATCATTATGGGCATGCTTTTAGATTTGAAGACATGGTTAATTAACATTTCGTACATAAAATAAACCAATAAAAAACACTTCTCTCAGAAAGGTTAGATATTATTCAGAGCTGGAAAGACTGTGTCTTTGGAACATTGTAATGTGAGACTTAGTGTGTGAGCTGTGTGTATTGAGGGTCAATATTATGGAATTGTGTGTGTTACGAGTTACTGTAAGAGATGTGCGTGGATAGAGTGTGAGCTGTGAGTGTTGAGGGTCAGTGTATGAGCTGTGAGTGTTGAGGGTCAGTGTATGAGCTGTGTGTGTTGAGGGTCAGTGTATGAGCTGTGTTGTTGAGGATCAGAGTGTGAGCTGTGTGTGTTGAGGGTCAGTGTATGAGCTGTGTGTGTTGAGCATCAGAGTGCGAGCTGTGTGTGTTGAGGGTCAGTGTACGAGCTGTGTGTGTTGAGGGTCAGAGTGCGAGCTGTGTGTGTTGAGGGTCAGTGTGTGAGCTGTGTGTGTTGAGGGTCAGTGTACGAGCTGTGTGTGTTGAGGGTCAGAGTGCGAGCTGTGTGTGTTGAGGGTCAGTGTACGAGCTGTGTGTGTTGAGGGTCAGTGTACGAGCTGTGTGTGTTGAGGGTCAGAGTGCGAGTTGTGTGTGTTGAGGGTCAGTGTACGAGCTGTGTGTGTTGAGGGTCAGAGTGCGAGCTGTGTGTGTTGAGGGTCAGTGTGTGAGCTGTGTGTGTTGATGGTCAGTGTATGAGCTGTGTGTGTTTAGGGTCAGAGTGTGAGCTGTGTGTGTTGAGGGTCAGTGTGTGAGCTGTGTGTGGTGAGGGCCAGACTGTGAGCTGTGTGTGGTGAGGGTAGTGGTGTGATATGGATGTCAGGTTTTGGACAGGACCTTTTATAGACCAGCTCTGTGGCAGTGCTTCTGGCAGTGGTGAAGAGCACAGATTAATGTTAAAAGGCTTTAAAGTATTACGCCAATTTTTATTGGATGGCCAACACAGATGCCTGGAAAGAAAGCATACTTCTAATAAATGAGTCAGAATTTCTTTTGTTTTTCTACATTGCATTTTGATGACATAAAGATTTGGCTTATATTAATCTATGCATATTTATATATGTATTTATTTTGTTGTTTACTTTGTCAGTTTATTGGGTGATTATTGATGTAAAATTTGAAATTCATTGCAGCATTAAGCTATGAAAATATTCAAGCTTCATCTCTCATCAAAAAAAACAGGTTATATTCCCCCATTAAATAAATATTAGAACCTGTCAAGCTGAAGTAGGCCAAAATTGAGTTTTCAGCCAATATAAAGTCATTGTTATTTTTCAGTACTAGCACCCACAATGTAATTCCCAAAGATTTCAGATCATAAGAACAACATGGCATTTAGAACTGCAGTTTCCAAGGAAATCAAAGTGGTCTCCAGTGACCCGAAACAACCCAAACTCCCCCATACAATCTGAACAGAAATGACGCCAAGTGCATTTCCTTTGTGTTGCTCATCACCATCGTCTTGGCACACTGATCCAATCTCCAGAGTCTGCGCTGTGGTATGCATTCTCTCTAGGTTCATTAAATCGTGAACAAATGAAGGACATCTGATAATGTGGAACATCCGTTCATTTATTACCGTATTAATAAACAAATTACTTCGCTCTCTCAGGTTCCCTGCAATTACATGGAGCGCGGAAGCTTTGTGGCACAAATTTGTTTTGAAAAGGCACATTGTCTTTCCACGCAATTCCGCAATGTTCCCTAATGTAGGCGATGAAAAAAACACATTGATTTTATGCTTCCCCGTTTTGCCCTGTCCGTATTACTGAACTTCACACGGAGAGGCAAATCCAACGACGAGTGCCTCTGACCAGGATTCTGAGAGTCAATCACTCCCATGAGCCCACAGCGATATGGAAAGCCACTGTGGTTTGAACAGCACTGCTGGCTTCGATTCAGGGTGCATCGCTGCCAGAGAAGCCCGTTTCCGTGGCCTCAGTTCAGCTGCCTAGTAGGAAATCCTATGCAGACAAATCGACAATAACAGTACATTGATGTTTCCCAGCCTGAAGAAAACTCACGGTTTGGGGAGGAAATGGGGTTATGGATTTATTTGCATGTAGAAATTGAATATATTTTATTTGCAAAAATGAATAGGAAGAATTTGTCTGCACCATAGAACATTCTGGAGCAGGTGATGGGAATAAACAAGAAGAGAGAATTCTGAAAATGCGTGATCTGACCATAAAGTCATGATGTTTTGTAAATCGGTTTGGGGAAGGGCTCTTCATACAAAATACATCACAGAACCTTATCCTGGAGAGTCACAGGATCTGCTGGTTTTCATTTTCACCTTAAAATCAGCAATAGTTTCAGCCAAGGAACCACGAGAGGAAAGTTATCCATGTAATTAAGTAGTAAATTTAGACACTGCCCATCTCCAAGACAATGGTTTATGGCTGACCCCTGATTGTCCAAAATGTCAGGCCATAGGAATTGGCACAATATTAAGGAAAATGAAGATACACTTGTGTCACACCGTGCTCACCTTTAGAATTTGAAATATGCAAAAAAAGCGGCAATTTAACAACCTCCCAAAATAATTATGCATTCATAAATAGATGTTTTATTGGCCTTTCCCATTATGATATAAACAATACTCTCTCATTATTGAAATGTGACATAATTACAGGATCTCCATACTTGACCATAAAGCCCTTTCATTAAAAATGACCTCAAACAGTAAAATTATTTAAAAAGTCAAGCCACACTGAAAGTTCATTGGTAATTGGAGTATTCTAAAATACACATACAGTACACACACTGTGCACATAAAAACAAGAAATCAGTATATTTTTTGATGGAGGAAATAGTATACCATTTTAATACTTCAGACATTCTGTAAAAACCTATAAACGCTCTAGCCACATGGTAGTGCAACGCAATCAATTTTATCAGCTGTGGAAGCAATCCTGCTGGCATGATTACAGAGATCAAGGCTTTGAGTTAAAATTTCAGTTTGGTCAGCAAGGCCTCTCAAATGAAGGCCTGACCCATCTGCCTTTTTGCAATGGGTACATGGCGAGATTCTCTGACTAAACAGCATATTCAATTAATAATCACCTCCAGGCTAGTCCTCCAGGCCAGGCACATGGATAAACACACACCCCAGTCAGGCTCAGGAAGCATACTTCTAGCTTTGACCCTGTAAACCCTGGCAAATACACTGGCCTCAATCTAAAACCATTAACCTTCTCCATTTCCTTTAAGAGTGTTACATTTTTCCAGTTCTAACACATTTTCTTTTCATAATTGAACCATAGTTTTCATTCACAACAGTCCTTGAAAGATTACATTTCTAAACCTGAAAAGTAACAATGTTTTGAATTTGTTATATTTTCCAAAAAATAATATTTTTATGTATTTCCAAACACAGAAGTCTGAGGTGAATTGGGAAATTGCTGAGCTAAAGAATTTGCATGAAATGTCAATAGGAATTACTTCTGCTGTCAGATTAGAGATGACATGTGCTAGCTGACATGAATTATGAGGGTGAGTTCCATAATGTTTGGGACAAAGACATATTTCTTCTTCATTTGACTCTGTACTCCACAGTTTTAAATTTGTGATGAAACAATTCAATGTGGTTAAAGTGCAGATTCTAAGCTTTTAGTTAAGGGTATTTTTTAAAATACAATTTGGTTTCACCATTTAGAAATTCCAACATTTCTTATACGTTCCCCATGTCAGGGCTTCATTGATTCAAGTTTTATGATTGGCTTTGGAGTCTGTTATTGGCATTTGTCAATGAGGACCAGAACTGTGCCAATAAAAGTCAAATCCATTATACGGCTAAGAAAAACAGTCAGAAACATAGGCAAAACTTTAGTCTTAGCAAAATCAACTGTTTGGAACATCATATAGAGGAAAGAAAGCTCTGAAATCACAAAGGGCCCGATGGGGCAAGGAAAACCAATGCAATCTCATCATAATGGAGAGAAAAAATCAACAAACAGCAACCCCCCCCCCCCCCCCATCTGTGAAACATGGTGGTAAGGGGTCTTATGGTTTGGACATGTATGGCTACCACAGATACTGGCTCACTTGTCTTCATTGATAATGCTCAAACATAGCAAACAGTTCTGTGTGAACTTTCTGTTCAGACGGATAACCTGAGGCTTACTCAAGAGAATGGATCAAACTCACTATCACAATGACCCAACATACTTACTACAGAGACCCCATGTTGTAATGGAAAACCAGTCCGAAACCTGAAATTTCTTCATGAGCACATAAAGGAATTATACCACATCATCTGTACCCTGTTACACAGAATGTTGTGAAGAGCTAATCAGACTACTTAATAAGGCATATGGGAAAGATGGTGCTCTTATATGGCCACTCATAATGATGGAGCATTTGGAAGATGCCAGCCAGTCACTTTTGGAAATTGCACAATGCTGAGAGAGCAGGATTAGGTCATAAAAGTCTGAATCAGTCATGCATCGGCTTAGATTTGGAAAACAAACGAGAGGGCTGCAGCAGGGGTACCCAGCCATCCCCTGAATGAAATTTAACGTCTGTGAAGAATCGGCTTGCCTGTGGCATATAGGATAAAGCCTCGTTTTTTGCAACCACAATTTCCCCAAGATTAGTCTGACTGAACTCGTTCCACCAATCAACCTCCTCCTCATCGTCTGCTCAGAGCCTGGAACATAAACTTCTCATGGGGAAGTGAGAAGGAAGTTGTACATACTAAACAAAATTAGCCCTGATAGCTAGCAGATGAGGGTTGCTGGTGCTGTGGGTCTGCAAAACCATGACATGCGAAGAGCTGCAGACGCACAGAGCTGCCTGGAACACACGGGCATGTCCTGGGCTGTGACTTCGCTCTGTCAGCATCAATAGCTATTTCCTCTTCTCCATGCAGTTTTGGAACTAGAGAGATCACAGCATGGCGCTCCATTGTCTCCCTTCCCTTTTACTTTACCCTACAGTAATAGGCAGGAGAGGGCCATAATGTCCCTCATCTGATGTAATTGAAACCTTTTTCAGGTACACTTCCTGTCCCTGAAAGTGCAGAATTATGCCTTTGCTTCATTAGAAAAGTCTACTGAAATGAAAACTTTAAAGGGGCCATTGTTAGCATACTTGTAATGCAGCATTTCTGTCAGAAAGTCTTGTGGGGAAGGCCGCTAAATAAAGTATTGGGAAAGAATAACAGCATCAGGTAAATGGAATATTTCTCATTATTTATTGCATTTGTACTGTAAATCAATAGCACAAGTAAAGAAATCCATTTGCAGAGAGCAGTAGCATTCAAGACAAAAAAGAAAATACCAACCGAGCTCTTTCTACTCCCTGAATAGAGAAACCCCTCCAAACAGAGAACACTACACAAGACTCTCCCTGTAAGAAACTCTCATCCCAAGCCATGTATTGTATTTTCTTCCCTAATTGAAACCATGTGTGAGTGTCAAATGCAGTTTGAAGCAAAGTAATGCAAGCTGGATGGAATTTTTGTGCATTTAGAAACAATGGGGGAAAAATGGACTCTCATTTCTGATCACCAGTGTTTTGGCTATAATAATTTTTATACTTTTGTTGAGGAGTTTAGATTAGCTCATGCATTCGGCTAAAACGTTTTAATACCAAGGAGTATAATTTATGTTTTGCATTAAGGTTGAATCTGCAAGGTAACATAACCTCATACCAAAGCTGAATACTCCAAATACTCATGGCTATTTGTCATTCCAAATAAATACTGATCTTTATTATGATTTAAATAAGTAAATCATAAAATGAAGTCAGCACAGTTTGTAATCATATTCATTGTTTAGCTCGGCATAGGTGAGAATTATTGTTTTACTTTGCATCAAGATTACTTTGACTTGTTTGTCTATTGTCTTGTGTAACTTTATGTTTTATGTCAGGTCCCCATTGCAAAAGATATTTCTATTTCAATGTAGTTTTTCCTGGTTAAATAAAATAAAATAAAATAAAAACTACTATCAAATCAGTCCTTTACCAAGTCCATTACTTTGGCAACGTCATTGGTAGTATCTCATATGATAGACTCGAACCAGTATGAGTACAGGTCACAACATCTTCTTTACTTGCTCCTTTATATTTGCATGTGCGTGAATTTGTCAATCATAACCAACTGTAAATGAGGGTCCACATCTGAAGGGGAATGGGACTAGAGTGCCTTTAGGTGAGCCAATCAGAAGAGGGAACAGGGAGAAAATGAAGGCAGCTGAAAGGACGAACACTGAATCAATCAATCCAGACAGACCTCTGTGGAAATGGACAAATGTTTGTATGGTAAGTGCACATTTCCTTTTCCAGCATCATCCAGGACACCAAACATTAATCAAATATAGAGGACTGCTTTTCATCAATGTTGATTGAACCTTGTACTAGGGCAGAACATTATTTGGCATAGTACAGAGAGAAAAGAAGGGGAAAAAGCCAGAGACATGCTATACTTAGCCAACATTTCCATAACAGGTAGAAAGCACAAGCTAATGGGAAGTTTACAAAGAAATGCAGGGATATTTTGTCTCAATTAATGGCGTGTCTGGTGACAAATAGCAGCTCCAACTTTAGGTCTTACCTCGTACTCACTCTGTCCCCCCCTCCCCCTTCCCCAAACCCACACTCATCTATTACTTCCATTAGCAAGTTTCCCAGTGCCACAATTTGACCCTCAGCTCTCTGCTAGTAAAATTTTGAGGCTCAGAGGAGCCCCAAAAATCTGTTAAAGTCTATCGCCAGGAGGGGGGAAAAAGCACAGCAAGGATTTAACAATACCGTAAACAGCTGGAACCATTTAAATGACTCTGAGAATATTCTTAAGGGCCCTGATGCAGTGAAGAATAGAACCTACCTCTGGGTCAAAGTTCCAACCATCACTCAAATCACTGCAGGGGCCAGGACACTAAAAGAAACAAAAGAGCCACCAGGACTCATTTGCTAGTAATGGACAATGATGTATCAAAAGCTGATTTCATAAATTAGGCAGCTGTCTTTATTTTTTAATTCACAAGATCTATAAGTAAACATAGGGAGGAAACTGTGACAGGGAAGATGTTATGTTTAGAAGGTTGATTGACCTATATCCACTGGAAGTTCCAGTTTCACTAGAAGCCGGAATGATACGTGTTTATAGACATGTTGGATAATTAAACTGGAAACACAGATGTGAGAGCAAGAGAAAGCAGTCGATCTTTCCCTAGCATGGAAATCAATCAAGCAGCCTAAAACAGCTTTTTTTTTCCATTTTGTGAGTGTGTTTGGCAAAGGATAGAGAAAAATGCTCATATGAATTATTGATTTGAAACCATTTATAGACTCACGTGAGGTTACTTCCACTTACCACACTGTGAGGAGAATTGGGAGAAAGAGTGGTCTTTCATGCTTTTACAACGTCATGTTGGTACATTCAAAACGAACATGTAAGAGAATAAATGTTGTACAGAAATGCTGTACAACATGGATCCCGGATTGTAGAGCTGGATATACGCATGGTAACCAGCAAATGAAGAATCAAATTAGGACTGTAATTTTGTCTCATAAATAAGAGATGTCATGGGCAGAAGAACACTCAATTATTTATTAGACTGTATCTCCTTAAAATGAGGCTGGCGAGTTTTAATTTTAGCTTGTGTTAATTTGCTGCGTGAATGGACCTTCCCAGTGCATTAAAATGTGAAATAAAACTCTGTGACTCACTCCCCCTCTATTCGACAAAGAAGCAGAGGCCACATTGCACTCACATAAATTAAAATTTCATTAATATTTTTTCTGTGAAAAAAAATGCTATTCAGGAGGCACAATCAAACTTTGACATTTTGCAAGATTTCGGTTTCAAAATGGGAATTCTCACATTGATCATCCAGCATTGCGTGTTCTGCCTTCTACATTATGGATTAAATAAGGTGAAATGAGGATAAACACAAGGCAATCATGAGGCAATGCTTTGTAATTCAGTTCAGTATCTACATCTAGTCAATACCACAGCATTCGAAACATCAGCAGTATGTAAATGTGTCTCTAACAAAGGAATTTCAAGGAGTGATTGTCACTATGGTATAAACACTGACTTGAAAGACTCCATGATGACCAACTCCATGCACAACGATACTTGCAAAATCAATACGGCAACACTTCAGTTCAGTATATGGGCACATAATGACTAAAATCCAGGGTGAAGTATTAACACTTGTCCTCTCATTCAACTCTTTAGGTACAATTGCTGCAATGCTCATGCTTTGATATCCAAATCATAACATCCATTCATTGAATTAACATTGATCAGAATGGCACTCATAGTTAATCCATGTTTGTTTTTTAGCTATCTGATCATAAAATCTTTACATTTCAGGATGTAAGAGTAGACAGCTTCTTTTGCTGTTACTTTTTTAAGGAAACATGACGTATTGCTGGGGCAGAGGGGAGGCAAACCTGCTGAGATCAGCACTGATAGAGGTAATCTATCCCATGCAAATGAATACGCAAATGAAAGAATGGTCAAGCGCTGACACTACAAATCTACCTATGTGCAGCACACTTTGCCAGAGGGCATAGCGTTCTGTGGCGAAGGGGGGCCATTCATGTTCTCAGACAGCAGCCATTTAATCAATTGTCTTGAGAGTGAAGGCCAGCATGGCAGCCATTTCAGGGCTCGAGAAAAAGGATGGCCTAGGGCCAGTACTGGACTGGTCCGAGCCAGTTGATTGATCAGTAACTTGCCCAATTGGGCCAGTATTGCAAATGAGCTGTCTGCTCAACCATTGGCCCCCTCGTCTTTGCACGCACCTTGCACGTAATTAGAAGATCACACAAGGAGGTTTGGCGGGCAGTCGAGATGATGGCAAATTATGAAGCTAAACAGAGGAGACTGTTTTTGCTCTTGTGGAAACACAAATTTCGATGGGTCGAAAATGATGGCAATGCTCTCAGATGTAATGTCCAGATGACAGACAACATTGAGGGCTAGAAACGTGTGTGGGGGCAATTCTGAATTGGGGTGTCAAGCATCTCTGGGATTCCAGGTAGAGCATTTCTCATTTCTCGCTGTCCCATCACAATAAGCGCTCAGCCAGTCGGCATCACTCTTCAGTGGGAGGTCTTGCAGTACATACCCTGCCTTCTGCTGTGATCGCTGATCCCTCTTATACATCAGCTGCACCTTCAAAAGGACTGCGCTTTTGTCAGGACTTGATCCAACAATAACCATGCCTAATTTGATAAGTCAGTGTACTGCATTCCACACAGGAGTCAAACAAGGAGCCACAAAACCTGGAATTACCTCCCCAACATGAAATATGCGACTTGCTACCCTTGCAATGAGGCCATTTCTTTTTGGAAAAATAAGAATGTTAAAACAAAGGTGAAAAACATTAATAGAATAACAGGGGAGACCTTGTTTGGACATCTTGGCAAATAATAGGCTAAAGAAATATAAGATGGACTGCTGAGTAGCTCACTTGGTAAAAGGTCCACTTGCAGTGCATGAGTAAGCACAATGATCTCACATGAAACTCAGCCCAGGCCACTGCCCTCTGTGGCTGACAGCCCTGCAGGGGCAGCGCACAATTGGCTTCATGTCGCCCAAGGGATATATGAGAGGGATTCGGTCACCATGGATAGGAGTGTTCATTGCTCAAGTGACCCCTGTTGGCCATCTGAGGGCCCATGGTTTGCTCTCTGTGCACGCTTATGATCAGGTCTCCTCTGCCCCCGTTCCATGTGAGAGCAGCTTGTGGCCGCCATGTGAAAAGAAGCAGCTGGCTGGCACCTCATGTTTAGGAGGGGAATCACAATTTATGTTCAATCTCCTGAGCCTGCAGCAGGGGGCGTAGAAATTTGATTTCAATTGAAATTTGATTTAATCTCCCAAGTCAGCAGCAGCATACATATATGAGCACGGTTGTATGTAGAGATGCCAAATTTATTATAAAAAAGATAAGATACTTTATGTATCTGCAATAAAATTATAGTTGGTACAGTATGTTTAGCATAGGAAAAAGATATTCCCACAAATCATTCCGACTAAAATGAGCCAGAATTTCCACCCTCACGTTTTGTAAACATTTTGTGACAGACTACTTCTATATCCCATATTGTCCTTCTCAAGTAAATGACTGCAAAATGTTGAAAAATGCAATGAAGTAATATCATCCGAGCAGAACAAAAGTATGAAACTCGCATGCATATGCATGCAATAATGATCATATTATGGAAGATTAATGAGAGTAACCTTTTACCAACCCTTGGGCAAGAGGAAAAAACAAGACATTGGTAAAAGTTTTGAAATGAAGCGATTTGTCTGCACTCCTTTCATGTGTGTTTAATGGCCAGCACACAGCTTGGCTCACCCTTCAATATGACAAAAATGGTAGGCACTGTAGCTGAAAGATAAACCCAAAGAGGTTTAGAAGTTGTGAAGATTCATATCAGTGGAAAAGGAATTACAGTCTGCATTCTGGAGCACCTCGCAAAAACACACACATACACACACACACGCACACGCACACACACACACACTGCATAATGTGCCAGCATTACACAGGTTTTATGGTTCTCAGAGGTGAAATAATCCCCACTACATGTTGCATTGAAATTCCGGGCACGCACAGACATGTTGAACCCTCCTTCCGCCTCTCGTGCTTCCTTTACATATGTGATTAGATATGGATTTATTTCCATCACAGTTGTACTCTGAGGGGACGCCACTAAAGCTGAAAAGGACGGCCCAGCGAGGACAAGGAAGACTTTAATGTTTACGGCGCATCTTTTTCCGCCCTCCTGCTGACAGCGCTCAATACCAAGACGATAGGGGCCCAAAGGAGTTGCCGCAGGAAGCTAAAGCGCTTCATGTCCAATATACGCCATCGCCCCCCTTCGCCCCCCACCCCCACAATGACCCTCTCTCACCTTAGGGGATTATTCGCTTTCATGTCCAGTTAAAACCTTATCCTTACTTTGAAGCATCTCATTTAATTGCTTTGTAGCTCATATATGCATCATATTATGTAATGACTGAGGGGAATAACATGCACACAAAACAAAACCTTCATGTATTAGCGAACAATACTCGCACGTACGCATGCATATGCACAGTGTTTAATCACCATGTGTTAAATTGCAACATAATTCTTTAGGCAATTTCAGTCAGTCTCAGGTTATCAGGGCTTCACAAAGCTTCTTTTGATTGAGCAATGACAAGGGCATGGGATCTAATTCTACAACACTGCATTATTATTTCATTTCAGAGTACTGCTGATGAAAACCTACATTGAGTTTCAGTAGGATGAAGGTGAAAGATACGTTTCAGATGAGGATTATAAATTACTGCCTTGAAACGTTTCCAACTGGGTCCCAAATTGACACATCCTTGCCAGAGCTGTCATTAGGAATAAATGGCAGAGATAAAACGTATAAAAGACACCGTGTGTACCCTTGATATAGGGGAACGTAGGTGACAAAAAAATAAACCAGATGTCTTTGATGGCACGTGAACTGAAGACCGTGGCACATAGCAGGCACCGCGGCAGACTCGAGGCAGAGATAAACGATAAGACGTCAGCAGGCAGCTGCTGGTCTGCAAGGTACGCCATTTATTTACTTTGAAATTTAATTAGTGTTGCATCTATTAATCCAGACTGAGCGTTGCTCTAACTCTGCCAGACTGATTTTAACAGCCATCCTCCATGGATAGCCATTCTGTGTTTAGGGAAGCATAAAGTCACGATATTATATAGCTATGATTTTTCAAATGCTCATAAAGGTCATGTTTTTAATTATCTCCTGGCAATTATGCGTGGAATTCACAGGAATAATTAACAGCCGTGGGCAAAAGCTGACAACAATGGTGGTAACAAATAACTGGCAAATGTTTTATCTTCCACCCTTTTTTTTGAAAAAGGAAATAATGCAATTCAGTCATTAGAATATGAGCGCACTAGTCAGTTATATCTAACCGCTTCTGAAACTAGCCTAAGCTAAAGCCTTCAACGACACTGATACAATAAAGACAAAAAGAGGCAGAACAAATGCCTGCTCCTATGCTCAATCAGTCCCCTAATGTAACAGACCTCAATCTGTCTTCAGATCAATAGGCAGTTCCTGTTTTGAATGTCGAGTAGCTGACAGAGGGCACGCTACTGAGTCACCGGCTCCACTGGGACTGAATGTCCCCGATATCAGCGCTGTGATGCCGGGCCTCCCTGCGCGGACAGCAGCTCCGGCGAAGACGTCGCGGGGAACGGCGATTGATTACGGTCGCTCACTCTTCCGATCCGAATTAGCGCAGACCGCGGCAGGTAAAAGGGCACCGCGGAGCGGCGCGGTCATCAACGTCCACCCGGCGTCTGACGTGCGAGCGCTTTTCAAAAGCCGGACTGGAACAGTAATTGATCTCATTACCCTTTTCTGATTGTTCAAGGTGGAGTACGTGCTGAGGCTGCATCCCGAGCTCACGTCCCCATCCATACGCCTCTGCCCCCCCTCGGGAGTCCAGGCACCCAGGGTTCTCCCCCTCCCCCCACCCCCCCACGCCTGACTATAATTAAACCCCAGCATCAAACGCCAATCAAGTTCCAAATTGCAAATAATGAGCGTGTGCGTCAGAAATAAGAGCAGCTTTCAAATTGCGGGGGTGCTCCTATACATCAACAACACTCAATGCATTTCGATTTTGGGACGCCAATTACGTGCTTTGCTGAATGAAAAATGGGCCCGAGCTATTACTGGAGCTTACATGTAATTATGAGACTAATCTGTCATCCGTGTCTGCTTGACCTTTCACGTTTCCCACTGAAAGACAGGACAGAAGCCTCCAGGATGCCATACTACCAGTGGCAGCTACAAGTGTGTGGGCATTCTGTTTCTGTGCACACATATTTCAGTCTGTTCCCCCTTATCTCTGTTGCTTGTTGGTATTGCAGAACTGCTAAAATTATTAGCAGAGGCTAAAATAGCAGGAAACTCCTTGTAATGCTGGGTCAATCTTTTATTTTGTTGTAGCTACATAATTTCTCTTTCGTGGATGATAAGGGTTCAAACCACAGCACCTGATAAGTCTTCACTGGACAAGTGCAAAGAAATGCTGACAAAGCAAGATGAGACACCACACATAAAAAGGACATAACCTGTCAATCATCTCAGACGGGAAGTTGTAAATAATGCTCCCAAACATGTTCACAAATTAAAAATATATTTTTAAAAAACAACAATAAAAAAATTAATTTAATGAAGAAAGCAGAATAAATGAAAAAATTACACTACACTATTAGTATAGGGTTTTGAGATAAGGACATCTCTGCTCCCTCCAGATCAATTTATCCCATTATCCTTTGCTGGATTCCCATCACTCAGCAAAGACAGGTGCTCAATGAAAATGATCTAAAGGAAGTCAGAACAACCATGCAGATCTCAAAATGGGCCAGGTTTGCAAATGTAAAATGAATTATTCATTTTAAATGTGTTTTCAAAAGTGGGAATTGGCATTCTTGGCGGCTGACTGAAAAAGAAAAAAAAACGGTACTATTCAGTTTCAAGCGTGTCTGAGTTTTCTCTGAACTTACATCTATTTCCAGTTGCCTGACATTTTCTGTGGATCAGCTCTGTGTTTAAGCACCTGATGAATATTAGAAGATAGAGGCCCACTTGATGTGACAGAAGGCCCATGGATCTGCTACCTAAGCCAAGCATCAAGAGCCTTTATTTCAAAACCAATTAGGCCGTCGTCTGCTTGAGCACAATCTTAATTAAGTGAATTATAAAGGGGCATCAGAGGTGACGTCGAGAGTCCGCTTTCTGCAGAGAGGGATTTGATGGATGATAGGGGAGCGGCACCGCCACGTTGACCTTGTTCTCCCACACCTAGTAAAAGATTACACCTGTAGGCAGTGACATTAACTAAGAGATTTGAAACCGAGGAAGGAGCTCTTTTAATGGAATGAGTGAAATGTAGCCTTTCTCTTGTTGGGTAGCAGTGACATTTATCTATGGTTTTTCATCTTATCTGTCCACAGCTGCGGTTCAGCAAATGCCACCAAGAACAATACTTCCACTTTGGGCGTGAGGCTTGCAGCTTTCACAAAGCCATTCACCAGCTTGTCTGAGGCATTACCCGAAATGAGTTGCACCTGCCGTGTTAATTTAGTTTGCTTGTTCTTGATATTTCCTCTCCTTATGTATCAAATAGACCAATGTTCTCACATTATTATGTGATGCACACATCTTCATTCAGACTAATATAAATACTGACATGAAGTCAAACGGAAATATCTCTACCACTAATGATGACAAGGAAGTTGTTAAAAACAGCAACAGTGGTGATTATATCTCATTGAAAGAAAGAAAAAAAGGAATTGAACAAATTTACATTTTTCACAGCATTACAGCTCCACATATGGATATGATAATGTGAAGTAATTTCCTTTTGAACAGTGATATATGAAGCCTTTCCTGCTATGTGGAGATCACTGTCTTTCAGAACAGCACTGTAGTCTAATTTTCACATTGGCACACAACAGAATGAAGGTCAGACACTTTATTTGCACTGCATTGGCAACCAATGGGCCACATTTAGTCTCATTTTCTCTGGTTTCTGTGGGGCCAGTTTTGTGTTCAGCAGTTTCGCATGACTCTCTAATGCTTCATAGAACATGTTAGCAGAGATCTATAGCACATTTTAGATCTGTGGTTACGATCAATCACTTCATTCTAGGACTTAAAACCATCAAGAGAACAAAAGAACAAGTGAGTTTTAATGTAGCATTCAGAAAACATTCAACATATTTTTAATGACCTACGTATACACTTTAGTCTCTGTTTTTCTTTTTCTTTAAAAAATAAAAATAAAAATATGCACACAGTAAACTGTTCTTAGATAATATGGCTGATCACCCTAAAAAGAACTACATACATACGGTGCAGTACATAAGTATTTGACACATTTTTCATTTTCATTTTTTTGGCTCTCTACTTCAGCACACTAGATTTGAAATAAAACAATGGATATGAGATTAAGATACACACTGCTAGCTTTAATTTGAGGGTATTTACATCCATATCTAGGGGTCCTTGTAGGAATTACAGCTACAGTCTACCCTTTTTCAAGTGGATGCTTCAAGAGGATAATGCGCCATCTTAAAAAGCACACATCATCTCAAGCTGGTCCCCAGATCTCAATCCAATACAGCATCTTTGGAATGAGGTGGAATGGGAGGCTCTCAGCATGAATGTGTCACCGAAGCGTGTTGGAACTGAGTGATGCGATGGAGACAGGATACATTTTAACATAGAGCCCCCATTTCAGGGCACCATAATGTTTGGGGCATATTAATGTTATCTAAATGAAAGTACTCATGTTTTAATGTATATACTTTGCATGTAACGACTGCTTGAAGTCAATAACCCATAGACATCACCAGGTGCTGAGTATTTTCACGTAAGTTTGTGTTTAAATTTGTCTCTGCTGCATGTGTGTTTTATCTTTCCGGTTCGTCATCTGATTGGCTGTTTCCATTGCTGGTTGCTCGGCTTGAAAAAGCCACTGTTTGACATGCACCTACCAGTGGAGAGTAGCTCTTCGAACTTGTGCTTGGTGTGTTGTGTATAGTGATTGCTTCATTTGACTTCATGTATTCGACCCTATTTTTGTTTGATTCTGATTCCTGTCTAGACCTTCTGATTTGTTTGCTGATTAGATCTTGTGTATGACCACTGACTCGTTCTCTTCCACTCCGATTCTTTCCTTAGCCCTTCTAGTTTCTTTGCCCTGTGGCCAAACGTGACATTTTGGGTGTCTGACCATTCGCTCGCGTATTCCATTCCAGCTCTTGCCTGGCCCCTTTGCTTTGTTTGCCGATTGGATTTTATGTTTGACCATTTTCTCGTTCTTGACCTTGACTCTCGTTTTGCCCTCTGCTCGCCGTATAGTGCTCCGGTTAGTTAGTGTGTTCCCAGCTGGTCTGCAATTCCTTCCATCAGGACACAACTTTGATATTTTGCTTTGTTATTTTTCTTTTATCATTTTTGAAATGTGGAGTTTTAACTCTCCGTTGGGGGTACGCTATTTGGACGTTTGGTTTCAGAATACCGACTAATTGTCTGAAGTTCAGAGTTCAAAGCCAGCCCATGCCCAGTACCCTTCGAAGACTAGCAAACTTTCAGTTAGATTTGGATGGACATATAGGGACTGGAGTTGCTGGTAGGCTTGCATTACATTTCACTCACCCATTCCCCAGTCATTTCCCTTTTCATACATCCTGTTATGGCCTGACCCATTGTAACACTTGTTTCAGGGGCAGTTGCCTTAAGTTTTCTCTTCAGCAGATAAAACTATAAAACGCATGTTCAATTGGATTTAGACTGGGTGAATGACTTTGCCAGTCATTCATTTTCTGCTTTTTGGCTTTTTTGTTTTTCTTGGAATAGTAGTATTCTTGGAATCATTGCCTTGCTGTAGGATGAAGCAATGTCCAATGAGTTTGGAGGCATTTGGTTGAGCAGATAAGTTGCTTCTGTACATTTAAAAATTCATTCTGCTGTTGCTATCAACAGTTATATCATCAATGATGACAAGTGAGCCAGTACCTTTGGCAACCATACATGTCCAAACCATAACACCCCCATCACCATCACAGATGAGGGAAAGTGCTTTGAATCTTGGACATTATCTTTTGGCCTCCACTCCACTCTTGGTCCTCCGCTCTTGTCATCACTCTGATACAAGCCAGTTTTGGTCTCATCTGTCCACAGTACCTTTCTCCAGAACTCTGCAGGCTCTTTTAAGTGCTTCTTGGCTAAATGTAACCTGATCATCCTGTTTTTGCACTGAACTAGTGGTTTGCATCTTGCTACGCAGCCTCTGCAGTTCTGTTGTTCTTATGGTGAAAATTCTGCAATAATAAACCGTAGAGATCTTCCTTGGCCTACTATCTTTAGTCTACCAGGCCCTTTGCAATTACTGAGCTCACCAGTACTGTCTCTCTTCTTAATGATGTTTCAAACAGTTGCTTTTGGTAGGCCTAAGGTTCGGCATATGTTTTCGTTTTTTTTTCTTCTTTTTTTCATATTTCTCAGCGTCACAATAGCCTCCTTGACTTTCATTGGCACAACTCTGGTTCTTATGTTGAAATATGCCAATAACAGACTTCAAAAGCCTAGAATCAAGACTAGATACTAAAAACTCTCAAATACCCACACTAAGGGAAACAAATAAAAATAAAGAATGAAAACTTTAAAAAAGAAGATAAAGTGGAAGATTTCAATTTCAGGTAAAATGTCAGAAAAAAAACATGGCCAGTTATTCTTACACATGTACACATAGCAGACATACTACCAGATCTGTACCGATACCTACAGATAATTATAAATGTATAACATACCATGCAAGCAAGAAGCAATGACATAAATCACACTCTTTATATCCCTATAACAGTAAATATATACATATGTATACCGTATACCATAGATTTAATATGCGTGGATGTCAAAGCCATTAAATTATATTAAATTGCCCCTTCTCCCCATAAAAGTCTTAGGTACAAGAAGTTAACCCATTGATTTACTGCTAATATATTTCATATACCAGCCAGCCCTTAAAGATGCCAACACACACATAAACAATTACTAACATGAACTCACATAATACAAATGCTTGTAGGCACATGCTAAAAGCACAAACCTTGAACACCCCCCTCACACACATGCACATGCACAGACACACCCCACCACACACACACACACACCATAGAACTTTTCCAAATATGAACAAATTCCTCTTTTTTGCACAAAGCAACGACCATACATTACTGCAAGTAACGTGTGTAAAAGTCATATCTGCAATGATTAACTAGCCAGCTGATGTGCCAGTATCAATATAATTAAGCAGAATATAAAGTTCTATGCCACTTTTCCTTGTAGTAATGAAAATTATCCAATCATGATGACAAATCAGTAGTAATGATTACAAAAACTCATCAGGTGGCACATCATTAGCCACTATGGAAACTTCCCAAATAAAATTGAAATGAGGGTGAGTGGAAGGTGGAGGAGGGGGTGTAATGAAATTCCCACTAGGAATGGCCTGTCCTGTTGAGATTAATGGCAATGATCAATCTCTACTGACGTGAAGCGAGGAGAGGGCCTGCATTTCCCTGAAGTGAGCTGTGCATTTAATTGATTCCATCTACTTTCAGACTGGTGCCATTGCTAATATTCACTATTTCAGTTTTTTTTTTCAGGCTATGAAACCACTGAGAACTTAAAAAGTAGTTTTGAAGAATTTGAAGGGCATAACAAAAATGATTAACAATCCACCTTTGTTGATTAGAATATGTCTGCAGGGATTAACCTATCCACCTCAGCCAGGTACAAAGTCAAAACTGAAATCTCACCTCAGGGTCAGGTCAGCCATGCTATACCTGTCTAAAAATTAGGCCGCACTGAACAAAGGTATTGATTGTGAATTTCAAAGTGCTCGGAGACAGTTCAGCCCTCCTTTTTTTCCGGAACTTGGCAGGAGTCCGGCAGACATCTGGCAGACTTGGAGACATGTTTAGCCCAATCACCGTGACCCCTTGTTTCAAATGGTAGGATTAAGTTGTCTTCAGGGACAGTGGCATACGGAATGCGAGGTCATGCCAAGGCCACTATATGGCCCTGTCACTCACTGTCCTGCGCATAATTACCCTCCATCCACCAAGCAGATCTGAAGTAACATCTGAAATTAATTGACTGATGGAATGGCGGATGAAAGGAAAGGAATTCTGCCGAGTGCATAGATTACACAAAAAATTTAAGAAGCTATATTATTCATAGGAAAACAGGTATAAATAACATTTTTAAATACAGGCAAATACAGACGTACTGAGCCCATAACAGCTTTTGTGCTGAATACAATTATTGACCTCTGGTATTAGACAACACACAACAAATCTAATGGTTTGGTGGCTGAAACAGTATTGAGAGTATAATTAGCCACATGTTCTATAGTCTAACAGAATACAGAGGAGGTATACATGATCATGAGAGTGATTAAATATTCATCTTCAGTGCTAAAAAGCAGTTTGTTCTCTTTCCAAAGTTTATACAGCAACAGTAATGTAGACACCCCAAGGCATTGATTGAACAAGGATTTCTCAGCTAAAATGCCTATCTCCCCAATTACATACCAATAATATGGTTCTGATGTGAAAGAGTGGGATTGCTATGCACTATTCCAGGAAATTGTGAGCGCACAGGGACTATGTTAAGGGCTTGAAAAAGAAGTAAAACACTTCCATAAAAATGCCATAGATGCCCAAGCACCGACACCACTGAACCATTACTGACTAATTTGAGGAAAATCAAGGTTTATTGTTATTGAGTGGAAGATGCACTGATGAAAACAAAGTCATCTTTGATTTGATGCATGTTCATGTGATATTAAAAAAGGGTAAACAAAACAATAATACTGTGAAAGCGAAGCCAAAAAAAGTGTGCTGCCGGTAATTGCAGATGGTCTGTTAGGAAAGATATTGCAGATTGAAAGCTTTTAATGAGCCAGGACGAGGCACTGCCTCGGCCTCTATGCCACAATGAAAAGTGGTTACATTTTGTTAATTGCATAGAAACAGAAAAGCCGGCAGAAATGGACACAACACGATTTTTTATTTTTCATTATTTTTTGTAAATGTATGAGGATGCAACACCAGCAGCTGGGCTGTGCAAATGGGCCGTTTGCTCTTTTCATTTAGTAACAAACAAAAAAAAAAAAACATAATATTTACACCTGCCCCTACCCTGCCTTTTCCGGAAAGCTGATATTATTTTGCCTTTTCAAGATGCACGAGTTAAGAGTGCTATTACAGAGATTGCTTAAATGAACAATTAAAAGTCAGGAGCATTCTGCCTAATGGCTTAGAAACCATACACTTTATTTTTCTCCTCTGTTGCAGGGAAATCATTTATATTTATGCTTTGTTATGCTTTATACCAGCTGAAGGGTACAAACACTTAGAATGTCCCTATTCCTGCCAGCATGTAAAGACTCATGAGTGCATTAAAAGCATACTATAATACAGGAGTAAGTCTTTATAAATATTTTACAATGCAAAAATTGATACTGACCTGCAGTGTAAATAGATACAATTGAGTTGAACTGAACTTAATAATTACCAACATCATAATTTGTTTATAAACTGCACTACATCCCAGCTGTAATACAATATTGCATGCTATCACATTCACTCTCAGACATAATTATCAATGTATTATAATGTGTAACCAACATGCTACATTCAAAATACATAATTGCATAGTTACAAAACTTTTATATAACAATAACATGGCATGTGAATTAATTACTAATGCGCCAAATGGTTAATTATAAATTGCACCAATGAAAGTCACCTTTGTACCTGCGTCATGGTTTTGTAAATTGTAGCATATTCTTGCTGTTATTTGTGACTAGCTAACTTTTCCCTTGAATATCTTTCCCTATATATATACTGTATATATATATATATATATATGAATCAGTTGCATAAAATACTATAAGAACTATCAGAATATTACAAAAATAAGACCATGTTGAAAAAACAGACCTTTAATGTCCGCTTCACACACTTTGTATTTTTTCCAGATGGCTGACGTTTTGGGAAAGACATAGTGGCAGGATACAACAGAATGTTCCATTTTTATTCAACAAAATGTTTAAAAGTGATTGACAAGAAATTAACAAAACTATTAATAATATTAATTGTGAGGTAACTATACATTTGTTTTATAACTTAATACCAATATGGAAATATAAAACATGGTCTTATATGAAATTTTATGAATTTGTAGAATATTAATGTGTGTTTCGTCATATACACACATACACATTACCACTGTAATGCTTCAGCCACAGGTTAGGTTGATTGTTTTAGCTCCCTGAACCTCTTTAAAGTGTGTATATTTGTGCATTTGCATTTATTTTTTGGGAGGATATTGTAAAAAGTAGTGCAAGGCAGCATTTATACTGCCATTAGAAGAGTTAATCCAAGGTCATCATGCATAAATATTCTTAGCTTTTTGCCCCATAATTATTTTAAGATGGTCCTTTAAAAACCCTCACAATTTTAACTGCCAGACATAATTTTCTATTTAATAGTGTTTCATCCAATAATCAGCCTTCAATTACTTTGCTATGATGATAATCAAGCCCATCTCCCTTCATTTCCCCTCAATGGTCTAGGGTTTATTTCTCTAACCATATTATTAGCAGTCATTTTTGCTGTCAGCAACAAGTGTCATCTTGTTGTAATAATTACACTCTTTACTTTTATTTTCCATTCCATTCCACTGAATTTCAGACTCAATATTTTCTTTGTTTTAAATGATCTCACGAAATGTCCCTTCCGGGAAAAATAAGATAGCGATGTCTTTTAGATGGGAATACAAACTCAATCCAGATATTGTTCGCATTTTCTAAAGGACCAAAAAAAATATTTTTTCAAATATTTCTGCTATGTGTAAACAGGGAGCAATGATTACACAACTCTCTTTATATTTCCATGGAAGGAGTTTGTTTAATACATTGTTGATCCTCCTTTTCAAATTACCCTGTGAATTGAAATTAAGAAAGGAAGGAAACATTGATCATTTACTGACAGTCATTATCGAACATCTTATCTGCCATAAAGACATAATATAACTATCACATTGGTACCAGAGCATTGCATGCTGAAGTGTGTGTATGTGTCTTGGGGAGGAAAGGGGGGTGTTGGCAGGGCTTGGAAGACAGTTAACCAAATTAGCATTGCAAATCAAGTCATTCATCAAAAACGTAATTATTGCATGAATAACAAGGGCTAACAACAGAGAGAATGTGCCCACAAAAATAAGCAACACCCGCCCTGTCAAGAAGCAGGCCTCCTTAATTTAATACCTCGATCAATTATAATATTTAGATCAAAGAGGCAGTTGGTTCCAGTATAGTGGATTCCCAGCAGAATGTGATATCATGTACATCGTTTTATCCAGTTTTTTTATTTCCTCTCCTTTCTCATTCCCTGATACAGTGAATATATTGAATCAGCCACAGGCTTTCTGTATGAAATCAGACAGGGGCCATTCATTTAAAAGAACTTAGAAAATGTTACACTGTTTCCTCAGGGTTCAGAATTTGACAAAAGGATATGAAACATGGCGATGCAATAACATCACGTTTCGAGCATATTGGCAGATATCACTGCAAAACAACCAGAGGCTGAGGTATCCCAGGGCCGATGAGTGCAGTGAGTCAGGGAGGCCCTGTTGGAGGTATTTTGCAGTCAAAGAGTACAGATTATAGAACATCAGTGCCAAGGAGAGCACCACTAGTCAACTATACAATGCAATTTAATATTCTTCCTCAGTAGATTTGTCAGAAGTGAAGTCCTCTGTCTGTCTGTCAGAGTTAATGTTTTCCATATATGTATTTGACCAAAAGTACAGACAAAGCAAGCACATAATATGACAATGCATAACATATCCTGCAGGTTTTGTGAAGTGTGCCATGTGGTGATGAAGGAGTGGCATTGTGAGCGGTGAGCCACTGCTAGGTTAAAATGTAAACAGGTGCTCTTCCAACCCGAGAGCTCCAGAATCAATCACAGGGAGAGACAGCTCCATCAAGCATGCTAAATGATCTCACCATGGGCTCTGACCACGCCCAGCTGTCAGCGGGTACTTTACTGGCTCACCAACCGGCTCGGACAGAAGCTCTATTTCCTTCACTCAAGTCTGCACCCCGGGGCTATAAAAACCTCTGACCGCCTTTGGCATCCCGGAGATGCACCCAGGGCATTTTACATATTTCACAATGCGGTCATAAGTCCTCAGTCAGTGAAAGCGGCGGGCTATCCGAGGCCTGTCGTGTTTTACACCTTTATCAGGGCCTCTCTGGAGAGGAGCACAGGTCCGTTCTTAAGTGTGGGGAGGAGAAGGCTGCTGTCACACATAAAAGACTTGAAGGGAGAGTGAGACATGCTGCTGCTCCTGGGAACGTGGCTGGCTCGTGCGCCTCAGGGGAACTGTACCCTAGAGAAAACCCCATCCTGACACATGCTGCGGCCTTAACCGAAACTGGCCCGGATAAAGGGCCAGCATTCCTCCTCTGCAGCAAAGCAGAAGGAGCCGATTCCCGTACTACAGTCTGAAAATCATGTTTCGTGCTGTGGGGTGGGATTGCCATTGTCGAGAGCTGTCAGAAAGAGCATGTGTTAACTTTCCAGTGACTCTGCCACTGGTGTTTAAAGCAGCAGTCTGCCATCCGATCTCTAACATGAGAATGCCACTTATGAGTCATTCTTGACTGCACGCAGGTGAAATGTTAGACAAGTCCTATAATTCTTTTCATTTTCAACACGCATGCACGCACGTGCAAACACACGCACATTCCACACACACACTGTCGTATATTCAGGCAGCCTGGGATTTGAATAGAATTATTTCTTTTCAAGTAACAGCATGACTCATTCTGTCTAATACAAGAAAATACTTATGACGTTCATACAAGAATACACAGAGGTTTAAGCCTTTTCGTCTATGAAAGGTTTTTCAGATTTGACGTTTGCTTTCAAGTAAGGAGGGTAAAATATAAAATAATAATAAAGCAATCATTTTCAAGATGATGAATTAAATGCAATGTATTATTATTATTATGTTTTCATTATTAGTTCATTTTACCTGCTTCAGGAGCACAAGTTTACTTTTGTTGTACTTTAATCTCCATGCCAACATTAAAATGACTGGATCTTATTCAACCCCAGATGGCAAGGAGTCAGATGACTGCCTGTGAAAAAGAGCGCACGTTTGATTTCTTTATCACATTTCCATTGCGGTTCCATGACTGAAAATCCAATAACGTTTTTGATTAGCAGGTTGGCCAACTCCCCCATTTATCTCCATCAGGCCAGCACAGAGGATGGGTGAGAAACAAACAACAAGCAGAGCATCCGGTGACAAACCAGCTGCTCCGTTTGCAAACAGTGAGACAATGACATGCAGGCGGCATTGTCATTAGCCTGTCTTCAAAGCATGCAAGGACAGGGAAAGAAAATGCACAGCAATGTAAGAAACAATAGTCTCAAGTGAAGTTTCACCTTCAGAAATTTCTGGTTCTTTTATTACTGGGAGAGGAACATTGTAGGAATCATTGATATGAATAAATTATTTCTAATAGACATATAACATGCTATCGTTTTCTCCAAAGTTAAAATGTATCACTGTCCACATCATAGCTTCATTCAGTCAATTATATTTTTTATGTATACAGCATGCATATATCTATGTTTATATATCAAGACGCATGACACAACCAAATTGAATGGATATAAAATTAATAAGCTGTAACATTTACACATTGCAATGTCAGTTCCAGTAACATTACCAGTGAAGTTATTCATTTGCACTGCACACTCACAGCACAAGACATGAGGGTAACTGCTCTCTTGCCATGACAACACTATACTCCAGAAAGACTTGGGAGTCACCAGGAACAATGAGTAGGTCAGGAAATGGCAAAAAGCAATGGTGAAAACATCTTCAGATTTACAGTATTAACAAGTGTTAAACAAGTGACAGATTCCACCACTTCATCTGCTTAGAGTCTGTCAGGATAAAGAAGGCAGCTGGTTGAGAATAAACAATACTTCTTACTGGCCCTATGAGATGATTTATTTTACATATTAAAGAATCAACTGAAAGATGGTCCTAGTTAATCTCCCCCCAAAAAAAACAAGGCAGAGCAACAACATATGAAATATGACATGTTATTGTAACTATGTAGAACAAGTGCTGGAGGAGGAGGTCCCAGTCAAATAGCAGTCATAATTACTGTAGGTGTTGATGGACAGGCTCGTCAACACCAACATGATGAACAGTGATTCTAACAGCCCTACATAACAGCCAGCCGCCATACTATAGTTCAACAAGAAGTCAGACAGTCTAACAAGCTGTGTCAGCATATCTTGGTCATGATGAGAAATAGCAGGGTACAGAGGACAAAGTGGGATGAATAACGGTGATGGTGACAGCTTTTCAAGTTTTTCACCACCATAAGAGAGGTTTCATAATAAAGAATTAAAATACAACAGAGGGTTGCAGTTTTGCATACCCAAGCTAGCCACCAGCAGTGTCGATTTTGAGGAGGGCGCAATAAAGCAGGTTAAGAAGCAGAATCTACTCAAACTATTTTTGACAAAGCTGTAGCACTTCAGGGCAAATGATAAAATGTGACTATCCCTGGCAACCACTCACAGTGTGAGCACTAGCCATTGCTCATACAGTATGCAGTTTGTCATGTGAATGCAGTGATGCCTGTGGTGACAAGGAAACCATTTAATAATACAATAAAAAACACATTACTTGAGCAAGTCAATATCTTGGTCCAGAGACTTCGAAGAAACATAACTTGTGACTGTGCCTAAACAGCGCTGTTTATTTATTTTCTTTTTTAAATTGTTGTGCCACTTGTGTAGAGAATTATACCTTTTGACCTGGCAAAAACGAAGGCAATGGTTGTAGTCATTAAGTGTACAGCTTATTCTCCAGATAGCTACTGTACAATTAGATTTTTGACTACTTGAATAGTCAAAGGACATAAACGTAAAAGGACCATCACTTTAAAATAATTTGGTTCAGTCATTTTCATTGGTTTTATGGCTACAGTTCTCTTAACCCTCCTGTTCTGTTCATTTTTTAGGTACAGCAAAAATGTTCCCGGGTCAATCCCCATACAGGGGGGGTTTGCAAATACATGAAATGAACCATTTTCATTTAAAATGTTGATTACACTAATTAAGGCCAGTAGAAGAAGTTTCATACTGAAAAAATAATTTTAAGTATTTTTCCTAGATTTTCAAACTTTAAAAAGAGTCAATTTGACCCGCAACATAACAGGAGGGTTAACTGAATGCGGTAATAAAATTAACAAAAAAGCTATTTTTGCATTCTATCAATATCATAGTATATGTTATGTGTATTTAAATGGCATTTGTTTACATGTCATTAAAGATGTATTATTTCAGCGACGACATAGAAAACACAACTATAGCATTATTTTCCAGTTCATGAGGTGCTGAAAGTACATTTGCTTGTTAAATTAAGTCCTAAATACATAATGGCCACCTCTGAGTCAGATTGCTAAAACTGCCTTGCAAATGGCAACAAAACATCTGCATAACTCAAACCAGTGCTACACTCAATCTAAGATTAATACAGGCTGTACATATGCACAGCAAAATGAGAAGCAGCCATGAATGTGACTGTAATTCTCTCACCCAGAAACTGAAATCATTTTAATGTTTTTTTCAACAACAAAAAAAGATACCTCCGCAAAGCAAGGAATTTTGTAAAGATAGCCACTAACAATAAAGCAAGAACATACTCAAGATGTACTGATGGAACTCATTTTTCCAGATCATGTGATTATATGGGTGGAGGAGAGAGCATAGAAACTCCTGAAAAACAATCCCATGCTATCTCTTCAACACCATATTAACAGCACAGTTACCTTCAGTGAACTGTGAAATGGTGGAGGTGGCTAAACCGAGCAGCTGGGCGGGACAGCAAGCCTGGCATTCCGCATGGAGATAAGCCAGTGGCAAACACTCAGTCAGCTAATGAAATAGCTGGTCTTTTCATTGCATCTCTTAGTTCTGTACTCCTATCTGTGCATGTGGGAGCTATGGACACTGGCTGATTGTTAGTTGGGAGTTGTGTACAAACCATGGCTGGGGGCATATATATATATATATATATAAATGTGGCATGGGGGGCATTATCAGCATTGATAGCTCAGTCTGTGTTGGCTATCACAGCAATGTTACCCATGGCTGATGGACAGAGGATGGCGTGATAAAAATGGCAGGAGGAAAAACCTGATAGGAAAAGAGCCTATAATGGCATGCTACTGCAAATATTTGTGCACAGGTTCTCTGGACCAGTGTAAAACATCAACATTAAAATATTCATTAATTTCAATTAAATTAAACAACATACTGACTTGGAATCATTCTCAAACAACGCATTTCAGAAAATCAATAATTCACAGTTATTGCATTTATGAGAAAAGTTAGCCATTTAGTTTTAACCCTTACACTACTGATAATGCCACCATTATTGTATAAACATTAGAAAAGTGTTTTAAAATTTTATACTAATAATTATATATGATCACTAGTTATTGAACCCATGAGGGACTATGCCAGAACTTCAAAGAGTTGCAGATTGCCCAGTCAGGACAAACAGATATGAAAATTGAAGCACATGCATACTTTCACCTTATCAATTTCCTTCTTATCACTGATTCACCCACACGAGCAAGAATCTGAAACCAAAACAACACACTTTCTTTTGGAAAAGTTTGGAATACAAATTAACCAAAATTAGCCAAAAGGGCATGCCTGAGCGTGATTGCTTAAAATCAAGCAATTTGCCCAAATATGAGTCAACTAGAGTCTGGATTCAACAAAGCAAGTGTTGTTACTCTGTGCAATAAACCAAAGTAATTTAAAACGTGTTTCAGTTTGATCGTACAAGTTAAGGCCAAAAAACATTGTGCCAAAACAAAATACAAACCTAAAAGCTGCTAGAATCCCCATTCAAATACAAAATGTTCTATTATGTATTTGAGGGAAAATCTGAACTTTAGCTTTTAAAAATTATTGAAAAGATGACCTCAGCTATCGGTATTCTGAACCGCTGTTCCCAGCAGGCCCTCACAGTTGGTACTATCTTGCGAATCTCAGATCACAGTCATATCAGTGAACTATTCAGCGGAGCAGCCACGCTGAGGGAAAACTGGAGACCTGAGATGGTTCAGAATGAGCTCCAGCTCTCTTTCACCACTGCCTACGACAATGGTGGTATATAAATAGGGCAAAATCTCTGCCATTCATCTTCGCTTCACAGACCAAGGCACAGTGGACATGTTGGTCTTGCGATAACAGGAAAAAGAGGATGGGGTAGGCAAACATTGCTTTAAATGCCAGGCCAGCAACTTTACCCACCTCCAACCAAAGGGCAATCATTGATGTGCTTTTCAAAAAATGAACAATAGCCACTTCACTGAGACCTTGGAGGGAAAGACAAGGTCACTGGCACTGCACAGCACGGCTCCTCGATGTTAGCGCTACACGAGATCCGACAGGTTGTGTTAAAACACCGGAATTACCGTTTATCTGCGTTTATCCTTTTTTTTGCAGAACAAGCAAAAGTGTAGGAAAGTAAAGAGTGATACGGAAGAGAAAAATCAGCTGGAGCCGATGGGATTGTCCAGGCTCGGCGGTGGATGGGACCAGGGTGCACCCTGTCCAGCTCCACTCTGAGCTTTGCTACACCACTGCAGCCACAGTTTGCTCTTTATTTTGACATCACTGAAATGAGCCGAGAAATGTTTTCCAGCACAAAGCAAAGGCGAGGACTGGAGGGTGGGAGGGTTGAGCGGACGTAGGGGAGCAGTTCCGGGGTGTCAAGCATCTCTGGGATTCTGGAGATGGACAGGTAGAGCATTTCTCATTTCCCGCTGTCCCATCACAATAAGCCCTCAGCCAGTCGGCATCACCATCTTCGGCAGGTGGTCTCGCAGTACAAACCCTGCCGTCTGCCGCGATCGCTGATCCCGCTTATAAATCAGCTGTGCTTTCAAAAGGACAAAGGGAGAGAGCAGCGTTTCAGCATCTCCTCAGGGATCAGCCATTCCAGGCACTTTGACTCCTGTTTACTGACAACAAACCAGAGCTGAAAAGCTTTTATTCTGTCATACCTTTTTTTTCTTGAAAGATGCTTGTACACTAAAATCCTTAGATATCTCTCTCGCACAAACACATTTACTCTCATGCAGACACACATGGGAAGGCAGCTGGTCTCACTTTGACAAGAATGCCAAACAGGAATATGCCAAATGAGCTCAACCAAAAAAGAAAAGATTTAGTGTTTTTTATTTTTATTTTGCTACGTAGGACTAAAAATGTTGGGGATTTCTTTGATGAATCCAGAAAGTGACAAAGCATTTCACACAAGAAATGCATATCATTCATTACATTTTATCTTTTTTTTTTTGCAGTTCTCCAGGAGGCTAATCAAAAAAAAAAAAAAAAAGATTGTCTTTGAATTTTTTTGAAAGAATAAAAGACAGCATATTCACTAACCCATGAAATTGATCTCATGCAATGAGAGACTGAAATAATAAAATAACAAAGACAATGGAATTTATTGTCTAATTGTTCAAAGATTTTGAACCTCCCAGTTGACTGTCTAAACTAGTAATCTAGGGGGGGGGGGATAAAAACAAAAACCTCACTTGTGAGGTGAAATTGTGAAATGGAAGAAATAAAGTTTTCATCAGACAAGTCAAGGCATTTTAGCATTATGCCTTCTTAATTTTTTTTTATTACTCTCAGAACTTCTAAACAGACAAAAGATCTACAGACAACATGAAATGGTAGCTTAACTAAAAAGACAGCATTACTTAATATCATTATTAGGTTGTATTATTCATATTTTTTCTGTTGTTAAAAGGGCCCTACAACGTTCACAATAACCCCAGGGAAATTGTTTACTTGGACAGAGCTGGCTAGTGGTACTTAAAAGACTTATTTTTGGTTGGTGCAACCAAACACTTTACCTGGATTTTATTTTCTTACAGACCCACCTTCAGTGGTTTCTAATGGATTCCTTGCATTGCACAGCATTGTTTCAGCCAAGACTAAGAGGTCAGTAGGGACAGAGGTACCCATTAGAAAATGCAGTATTGGAGCCAAGAAGCCATGAATTGGGAAAGCAGGAATGTACAGTATACCAACTTAAGTAGTTTCCCTCTACACTATCCATACATATTTCATAAGATGCCACATTAAAAGCCTTGGAACAGAAAATGCCTGGCTAGGCAGCTGGGTTATTTCTCTTGCCTGCTTTTTCCACAGTTCTTTCTTTTTTGGTGGGGATTGTTTTGGCTAAGATGATGCTAAAACAAAGATGCTCAACTTGACAAAGACAATGTCACCTTGTTTAAGCCATGAGAAAATGGAGGCAGGTTTGCATCAGTGCATTCTTGTGTAGTCTATATACAGCAGCAACACCTTGTTCCTAATGGACCTCCATTTCATCCTTAGACTCAGGGCTTAAGCACAGAACATGGAGTTGGGAAAATTGCACTCACGTGGACTGCATGTCAAAGCCGCACATGCAAAGGTCTTCCTCCGACTCCATTCTCAGCGAGTCTTAGCTGTACTACTGTTAGGTAAGTCTGCAGTGGGACTTCAGCTGCCGACAGCTTATAATTCTTCTCAAATTTCTCCTGTCATACGAGACCCCCTAGAACATAGAACAGCTATCAACAATTAATACTTTATCAAGACCCTTCCTAGCAATCTCGTTTTTTCCAACAAAAAGTATGCACTGAACTTGAAGTACACTTTAAGATATAGGAAACTTCAAATAGCATACAATCCCCCCCCCCCCCCCCCCCCAATATGACATTAAACATTATAGCAGCTGATTTCTTCAGGAAAGCACGTTCCCATTTCTGGAGTCAAAGCGTGTCATTGCACAGAATCTTAACAAGCAGGATGGCTTTTACAATTTCAGGTAAAAAGGGGGACAGTGCTTCAAACTCTGGGCTCATCCCATTTCCATGGCATAATAAAAATGTATGCAGTGTTTAATAGCTGACTGGTAAATAAATCTTAAGTCCAATGAATAGACTAAATTTCTATCCTGTCAGTGAACCATTCAGACATTCAGAAGTCTTTTTTTTAATGACATATATATCTGAACAGTGCAGATGTGGGTAATTAATTGTTACCCACAATTGTCTTAATTGTTCTATACCTAAACCAGTGTTTTACAAAGTGGGTACTGTGTGATCCCTCTAGGGGTGCCTCAAAATTAAAATTATGTAAAAAATAAAAATAAAATATAAAGTCATGAGAAAACTAAGAAATCATACTGTTAATTAGAAAAACTGATTTCAATTCATAACAGAGTATTTGTCAGCTTTTCCCGTACAGTGTACACAAATACTCTGAATGAAAGTTCAGTTAAACCAGCATGGCATGTTGAACGATCCTTTTTTCTGGCAAAAGAAAAACGCTGGCTTAATTAGAACTAGATCCCGGGCAGCGAGATCTCTGCAATGTGTTGTTCTGGCATACCTGGCGGTGGGCACCGGTGGCCTGGCAGCTTTTGACTCGGGCCAGGTTTGGGTACTAGGAGGAGCAGCTGGCACGCTCGCAGAGCCACCTGTGATCCCCTGGGAGCCAGCCCCTCCTGGTGGGACGCCAGCGCTCCGACACGGACTAAACTCCGCTGACAATAAAAGAGCATTAAAGGAGAGAAAACCGTGTGCGCTCCACCCAGTCTAGAACAATATAAAACAGCGCATGAGCCCATGCAGTGATGATGTGACGCATGGCAGATTCAATGTGCTGAATTATTTACCGTCTCTTTATGATTTCTCTTTTGCGCCCGACTACGTCCGAGTGGTAAAATATTAAAAATGAAAAATGAATGACTACATGTATGAAAAACTCACACTCACTGAATCCCTTTAAAAAATTTAAAGCGCTAACTATATGTCAATAATGATTTGTTTCATAATTCATTTTATAAAAAGGGGGCGATTAATGGTGATACTAAAATAGAATATGACCTTTCATAATCATGTTTTATCTGCAACTATAAATAGGGGTAGATACGAGTTTTAAGATATATGGAAAACGACACATCTTTCTGAAGCTTCATGGTGTACTGCTGAAATCGTATCTCCTTAGAATATTAGCAAAGACTCATAAAAGCCGCTTAGATCTAAACATGGACAGCTTCCATGCAAAACGCAGAGAAACATTGCTCTTTTCCAGCAGCTTCACATAGCATAGCCTCAGGCTGCAACAGTACCCAGGAGCACAATTTGAATCACCTCCCTTTTTTGCCTCTTTCTGTTAACAATTTTAAAAGTATAACCAAAAGAAATATAGCATCTCCCCTCCCATAAGCTTCATGAATTAATTTCTATGACTGAAGCCATTATGAAGTTTGTCCACATGTGATTCTATTAAAGAAATGGAAGGTGGCACGATAGGTTGGCACTCATCTTCTGAAGCCTTTCAGATTGAATTTGACATTTATTGTTTTGCTTCATTTACTTTTATATTTAATAATTAATTTAATGACAAAGGATATCTACTTTGTGCATTTAGGACCTGATCACACATGACAACCTACTTTCATGTTTTTCACCTTTTTCACACAAGGAAAAGCTCGAACATATTCACCAGGCAAACTCACTGCAATTAATTTGGAAGAGCACAGCCAAGTGTGTACTCTTATTAGAAGCCATTTACAAACAGCAGTGCTTGCACAGACATGAGACAGAGGAAGACACTTTGTGTGCAGCTTGTGCTGTGGATGCTGTGGGTGTCTGACTGGTCAGTAGGGGTCACTGGTGCGCGATGAGACATGTTCATCCCGGTCGGCTGAATCCCTCCCATCCTGGGCCATGCTACAGGCAGTAAAACATTGCTCCTCAGGGCTTCAGGCCACAGTCAGCACTAGCATAGTCAATGTTTGATACCAGACTGTGGGCCCCTGGATGCGCCGCCCAGTAGGCCCCACATGAATAACTTTTCATCCCATTTATGGAAAAGACTTCAAGAGCCAAGGCCTGCTCGCAGACTGTTTACTACAGGGACTGGAGAGGGCGGTAAATGTTCTGGATATGACGGGAGTCTCTAATGTCTCTAGTGGACTCCTTCCATTTTCTGAGGATTTGACTCGCATTCAATCACACGCATTCATATTCTCTGCAGTTCTCTGCCACCCAGAGAAAACTTTAGCTCCAAATACATTTTTACTGCTGTAAAAAAACATAGTCAGAAAATGAAGTTCAATATAATCATTTTCATTACATGGGCAGGTATTTGATTTACAGATTCTCTTTTAATTTAAATCGGATGTGAAAACCATATGTAAAAATTCTCATGTGGCCTTAGAGTGAAGCCAGACTCAAAGGTTCTTCCTCTTGAAAAACCTTCATCTTTTCCTTTTACAAGTGCAAACAGTAAAGTTGCGTATGTCAAGACAGGATTAATAGTGTGAGCAGAATGCTCTTCGGAATTTGAGCTTCTTGTGAAAGACAACTAGAAATGTCTGTATGTCATTTTTACATATGGCTAAATCAAGCGTGATCTGTGAAAAGGAAAATTCCCAAAAGCCCTTGATTATTAGAGTTAAAGGAAAATGGAGTATCACCATTAATTTATTCTTTTTATGTGACACCATTCAGTAGACCGTGAACTACCCCTCTTCAAAGGAACACATCGCTGGATTCATGGGAAATGAGCTGAACGTAACAAGACTTTAAAAACAGACTTGGCAGCAAGTTTTTTTGTTTAATGTTCGCCGAGGTTTGAAGGGATGACCCAGACAAATCAGCTTTTGAAGGGAGTCAAGGGCAAACTCTGCGGTGGGAAACAAACAGAGGCAAAGGATCTCTCTCGTTGTCAATGTCGGCACTCGTCAGCGCCTTTTCTCCGCTCTTCTTTTTCACTCAGTGTCGTTTGTTATTCCTTTCCCTGCCTCGTGGGTTGGTACAAAGTCCAGCAAAGCAGGGCCTGCAATTCCCCCTGCTCCTGTAAACAGAATTCAAGAGACATCAATTCCCCAGCCCACTGGAGAGAGATGTTCCATCTGAGAGCTTCCATCCTGTGCGTATTTATCAAAACTGACAGGAAGGAGTCATACTTCCAACAGTTCCTATAGAATTGGTTTGTTTTTAATGGCCAAAGTGTATGGCTCATTATCTCCTGCTGGCATGGTCCCCAGCCACCGCACTGTCACTGCATTTCAAGGAAGAAAAGTTTATTTTAAACATGTGAAAAGTGGTCATTATGCCCAGAATGATTTTCATTTACATTAATGCAAACACAGTTACCCCAAGGAAGACATCAGTAATGTCGCTATGACTAACAGCTGAATCTACCAGGCTTGCCATGTAAACTGGTTACATCATTAGATTTGGAACATGAAGATCTTTGGTTCAAATTTGATATGGATTACTGTATCCTTGGGAAAGGTATTGTACCACAAATGCACCAGTAAAAATTACCATAGTATATAAACCATTTTACTAAGACCCTCTCTTTTATGGCTATTTTAATTATTCAGCCAACTTGTTAGTTGGCTTAGCTGGCTGTCAATATTCAACTTCACTATAAAAAAATGATTCAAGGACACAAGAAATTAAATACTTATATTTTACTAAATATTTGCTTCTGAAAAGAAGATATAAGATACGAGTTAAATATTTCTTTTTAATGAAATATTTATTTTTAAAAATCAGATTTAACATTTAAGTTATATATTTAGCCTGTATATTTTAATATTTGTCAATAAAATCTGAAAATATGAACTAAAAGGTTTATTTTACCTGTTAAATATGAGGGAAAAAAGACTGATCTCCAGGGAGTCAATAAAGACCATATTTTGGCTAAATCTGAGAAGAAAACAGGAACAATGTATACCATACCCTTTAACCAGGAAGCAAATGCCCATCTTTCCATACAGTCATAAGAATTAAATTCTTTGCTTATTTTGCCTGGAGCAGTAATATAAAGGAGTGGCTGTATCTTGCCTCCCCACTCAGCCTGAATATTTGACTTTAAATACAATAAGTCCAAATCCAGTCATGTGATCCCCTGAGAAGGTAACAGGTACATTAAAAATCAAGCTCATCCCACAAAGTTTTTCTTTGTACCATACCAGAAATAAGAAATGCATTGCACAACTTTGGCCCTATGCACAATTCCATGAAAAATGATTTGCTCCCTTCCTGATTTAATTTATTATTGGATATTTGTTCACACTGAATGGTTTCAGATCTTTTGGAAAAATGTAATGCTAGACAAAGGGAAGCCGAGTAAGCAAAAAACAATATTTTTAAAAATTATTATTTCATTTATTCAATGAAAAAAAGTTATCAAACCCATAGCAATTGCAGAAGTAATTTAAGTAAACTTAATTACTGGTTGCACGACCTTTAGAAACAATAGCAACAACAACAAACACTTTCTATAATTTGATATCAGTCTTTCAAATCACTCTGAAGGAAGTTTAGCTCCAGTTTTTATTTGCCGAACTGCTTCAATCCAGGCAAATTGGTAGGTTTTCGAACATGAACTGCTTGTTTCAGATCCTGCCACAGCATCTCTATTTGTTTCTTTTCAGCCATTGAGATGTGGACTGGCTTTTGTGTTTTGGATCATTGTCTTACTGCATAATCCAATTAAGCTCACAGATTGATGACCAGACATTCTCTTTAAGAATTTTATGGCCCAGAGCAGAATTTATGATTTCTTCAATAATGGCAAGTCATCCAGGTCCCAAGGTAGCAAAGCCTCAGCACACCATCACACTGCTACCAGCATATTTGTCTGTTGATATGATGTTCTTACTGGAAAATGCTGTATTTGCTTTACAACAGACATAATGGGACCTGTGTCATCCAAAAAGTTCTACTTTTGACATCTTTCCATAGGACATCATCCCAAAAAGAGTTGGGATCATCCAGGTGCTTTCTTGCAAATGTGAGCTGAGTATTGCTGTTTCTCTTGGTTCGCGATGGTTACTGCCTTGCTACTCTTCCATGAATCCCATTTTTGCCTAGTCTCTTTCTTATTGTGGAGCCATGAACACTGACCTTAGCTGAGGCTAGGGAGGCTGGATGGTTGAAGGTTCTGGGATCTTTTGTGACTTCCTGGATGAGTTGTTGCTGTGCCCTTGGTTAAAATTTGGTATGCTGGCCACTCCTGGGGAGATTCATCACTGTACTTTCATAAACAATCTAAGTAGTATGCTTAGGTGAACAAGAATAGTCATTTTTTAAATAATCCAGTGAAAATGAACCTCTGCAGAAAGTTTGGGGTCTATGGTCTGATTGTGTCTATGGGTTTGGTGAAGAGGAATATAATAGTTGATTTCAGAGCACAAGAAGTATGACTGGCTAGGATCTGAGCTTTTGGGAAAAAAAAATCTTGTTCTCAAAGTTTGGAGACAATCAGTAATGCAATGTTTGGTTTGGGTAAGTTTTCCATAGTGCTTTGTGCAAATTTAATAATGTGTATTTTATTTAGAGCTGACATTCTCAAGACATCCACAGAAAACTATCCATAATTCCTCTGCAATTTTGAGGTATTAAACTGCCAGTGTCATGTTCAATCACAAAAAATTGCAGCTTTATAAACACTCTGATCTAATTCTTTAAAATATAATTCATAGTTCACTACTGGAAATTGAACTATGATTAATATTTCATAGAATAACCATGCCACTGGGAGAGCACTTCCCCAGAGAAAAAGATTATTCAGTTTCAATAACACAAATGCAAAATTATTACCAAACAAACAGACAGGTACCTCATAGGAAAAAAAAGAATCATTCTAATACAAAAAGAACAAGAATACAATCCCACTCTGCATTAAAACTCTGTAAGTTAGCAGTTACACACTTGTCTCAGTAAAATGTCTCTTAATCTACATAAGTGCTGAGATAACGATATGTGTAAACAAGTTTCATAATCACGACAATTCATGAAAACCATATAGAACAGACCCTAAATGCTTTGAGGAATATTAACTTCTAAGTGACTGATTCACTTATTCTGTCTTATCGGCAAGAGCACAGGGTGAAAGAAATAAAAGAAAAATGCTGAGCAAGAAATAAAATGCTTTAAGAATTAACTGAAAATTAAGACTATGGAAAACAAGAATAAGAACAATGCATGGTTTGCAGTATAATGCACCTACATAATGTCACCCTATCCCCAAGTTCAAATCTTAAAGCTGTACTAACAGCAAAACACTATTTTAAAAATATTTTATTATATGTTTGAGTACAACATCAACTGCTGAAATAATAGTAATAATAATGGCAAGAGTAAGATGATAATGATGATTAATATAACAACTGTTTATATGTAAAACTGCTTTTTTTTTTAAATAAAAAGGTGACAGACTCGAATTTTTGACTTTTAAAACAGGCGGACATTTAATAAAGTATTCAGTGACATACCTTGAACAAGGCCACAAGGGCAGTGCTCACATCAGTTATTTAACAACGGCTTCACACCTCCACCCTTTATATTATCACGTACAGGGTGTTATGGGTTTGTCAGTCACTAAAAAAAGGGGAAATTGTGTGAGAAAAGGGGAAAAACTTGTTTAATTCTTTCAGCCAAGGCTAAAGTGTACTTGCACTGAATCTTGGCCTAAGTGGCTTAAAACAGCCTTGGAAAAGGCGGTTTTATACAGTGTGAAATATAACAGTCTGAGAGGTGAAGAAGTAATACACAGAACAGCAGCTGTAAGCAAGACTGAGAGTGGTCAGGATTTATTCCCATGGTGATCAGACAGTCAACGTGCTTACTAACCAAAGAAGGTTTGCTTGCCAAGAGACATAGTGCTAAAGCCAGAATAAATCGCACAAGCCTTGGTGGCAAGTTCTGTCTGAGTAGGACACACAGGATAAGGAACATGTGCCAATTCTTATCACCTTATCTCCAACAAAGGAGGGCAATCTGCTGCAGAATCTTTAAATCAATGAGGCTTATAGGATCAGGAAACATACAATAATGCATGTGCAAATCACAATAATAAAAATTCAAACACTACAGGATGGCAGATAACTGTTCAATGTGAAAATCAATAAATATATACATATTTTTCAAAATTCCATTTTAGTAAACGTGAAGCAACATTTGCTAACCTTGGGCTTGTTTTTCTAAAGTATGTGACATCATCCATTTAAAGAACACATTTTTTCTCTCCAAAGCACAAAAACTACAACCAGAACTTCAAGGTTACTGCAAACCCACCTTCCCCTCCCAAGTAGGGTGTTCATGTTGCCTATATGGAAAAGAAGTCTAATACAATCCTTTTGTTTCAGAATCGTTTGTGATTTTGTGAAACTGCTTGATTCATTTCCAAATGTTGATGTTAAAATACATATTATTGCAAGCAGAAATGGTTAAATTACATGCATGACATGTCAAAGTCATTGAGGTTTATTTGATAATTACTGGTACAACATCGCAAGAACCTCTATTGGCTGTGGTTCTTTTTTCCTTTTCCTTTTTGTTTTATGGCCTACTGGAATTGCAATTGGCATGTGTGCCCTGTTCTGTGCACTACAGGGCAGTAGCCCAATAAAAGTTTATCTTTATGCAAGTGGTGTACTCTTAAACATCCTTTCTTTTAATAGTTTACTATTAAGTCTGGACTAATTTCTAAGATCAAAGTACACATTTGTTTTAATTATCACCAAGCTCATTGTAACACAGAATTAATGAATTTTATTAGCTGTCATCGATATATGATTGTATATAGATAATTGTGGTTATTGACAATTACATGGCTTTGTCTATAGAAAAAACTGAAGTACTCTATGTTCACCAAACAGGACCTATTCTCTGAACAGAATGTTCAAGTATTCACAAGCACATGTGTTGCCATTGAAACAATGGGAAGCAGGGGAACAGCAATGATTTCCGAGTGGCCGATCTCTGTAGCAAGCAGCTTTGCCAGGTGAGTTCATGAAATAAAATTGCAGTTTTTTGTAACATGGCCCATAATGGTTGCATATTGCAGACATAAGCTCTCATGGCACCTTTTTATGAAACAAGTCCCTTTTAAAAGCTTTTATGCATTTTCATTCCACACAGTTTGAAGAAAAGCTCATGCTTCAGACTGTTAAGCTGCTTTCTCTCTATGCTTGCTGTACCAACCACATACGATTCCAATGGCAATGGCCACACCAACGGGGGATACATTTAGGCGTCTTTCTCCGCACTTGCTAATTGATCATTAGTCCTGTGTCAAACAGGAAGGTAAACTGCTACGATATTAAAGCTGGCCTCTCCTGTTGCTGTTGTCATCGCGGTGACCTTCGGCCCCTCCCACGCTGCACACAGCACTAATTACATCAGCTGGTGTTGAGTTATCAGCCGTTCTGACACTGTCTTTTATCTAATGACCGATCTTAATTAGAACTTTCCCTGGCCTCCACCTCTACCTCCACCTCCACCTCCTCCTCCTCCTCCTCCTCCACTCCTGTGAAGGGCAGTCGGCATTGACCTTGCTGAGGAGCTTCGGTGTGGATGAAGCATGTAATCTGGGGCAGGTGACCTCTAAGTACTTTTGCTATTCTCTGCATGCTCGGCTCTTTCTGGCTGCTTGCTCAAGCTTCCTACCCGAGGGTGGAATGACTACAGTACAGGTTCAGTGGCACACAATTAGGTTACACGGCATCTGTCGTCTGGCGCTTGCCTTCTTATCACCTTCTTTTCACAGGCCTTCTGTTTAAAGGTTCATTAATACAACAAAAAAAAAAAAATCAGACGACATAAATGCTTACATTGGGCAAATGTGTATTGATAAACATATCTGTAAAAATCTATTTTTATTCATTTTTCCATGTGACTGCATTACCTTGATGTTATTCTATTGATATGTGATATTCAAATGAGCTTTAACATTGTTTATTGGAGTGTTACTTTTTTAATTAAGCTATTAGATAGATAAAGTGTGTGAGCCGCAACCCCATGTGGATAGTGGGCTCTGTCTACTAGTCAGCTGGGTGAGCAGTGTGAACTAGCAAAGGGAGCAACAGAAGGGTACAGACCTGGGCACCACATCTTTATATTTGGCCAGCATCCCTCTCTGCTCTTTTCCCCCACTGTGGGGTCTGATCCAGTCTTTCCATAACAGACAAAGGCAAGACTAGGCCAAATCCACTTGGATCTCTCTTGTTACAGTTGCTTCAACTTATGTCATGGAAGAATCTTTCGTAAGTCCCCTCAAGCTTGCATTGTGGAGCATTTTGAATGTTTCATCATGAGAAAACAGATGAAGAAAAACCTTTTTTGCCTCCAGCAGAGGGGGAGTGGGATCGGGGCCGAATTCAGGTGAAACCTGGCCAGTGTGAAACTTTAATTTCCTGTTCTCAGGGTACATGGGCCATATTCACACAGGGAGACATCCTGAAACACAAATATTAAAAATCTGCACTGTGAGGACCCCATCCGTCTCTGATCTGTGCGTATGCTAACATACCATGTAGGAAAAAACATCAATTTCAACCCATGTATTTTTCATTTACAGGGTGAAAAATAGATGATATTAGTCAAAGAATTCTACTATAAAGACACTGTTCATTAACTGTTTCATTCTTCATTGTTCAGGTTTTTCACACAGCAATTCTGTTCTTTTGCATTTCTACTCTTTCATGTGTAGCATATCAAACAGACCCAGCTGTCATAAATCATTACTTTTGGCAACCCAAGCCTTTTAGGGCATTTAGAAAATCCAGTGGCTCAGTGGGTCAGGATTATACACAAGCGTCTATAATGTAGTCAGTAGATATAACGCGAGTCTTCCTCCCTGATAACTTTGAAAGAGAAACAGTGGCAGACTTAAAGGTGTCCGTCTGTAACAGGGGAGATCAGGGAGCTTGTAAATAATTCAGCGCATTGAGCCGAGTCTGGCGACCGCGCCCTGGCAGACCAAGGGCGGCAGCCTGACTCTCACTCCGGGGCAGGATGTCAGGAGGCGAGGGGTGGGGGGGGGGGGGGGTCACATTTCAAACCCCCAAATGTGACGGCTGTTATTTTACGACACGTCAAAGGTAAATTTAGGTTTAGCTTGACATTTACACAGCCTACAGAGTGTCACGCCCCCTCACCATATTTTTTCTCTGATTCTGGTGCTAAAATAAGCTGATCTACATTACAAAAGCAGTCATAATCATTCATAATTGAAGTTGTCAGGCATGTGTCTACTAAATAATGGTTAAACAATGCTCGATGCAATCCAACTTGTATTGAGATTAAATACAATGGCATGTACAAATATCTGTGTATATTTCATGTACATAATATTGGTGCTTATAAATATGCATATATACCACATATTACAAGAGGTGCTATACTAAATATGATAGCGCATAGTATACTATTTTTCAATCTTAGCCATGTTAACAAGCAAAGCCACGACAATCAGTACAAACTTCTTTTAACCGGAGTATGTGTTTTGTTTTCTTTTTTAAAAGACAAATGTGAAAAATGTATTTCATTTTATTTCTCTGGTACAAATTTCTGTCAATTAAACTGTATTTGGGAATGTTGCTCAAATCCTTAACGTACATTAACATTTTTAACAATGCCTCATTTACAAGATCATATGCAAATGAGACATATGTTTAGCTGGAAGCACTTACTTTTAATTTGCTTTAACACAGCAAAACTGATAAATTAGCTCTCTAAAATAATAATACATTTATGCACAGTCATACAGGGACATCAGGAACAAAATGGTGTAAAAATCAGTTTATATTAATAATTTGCAATCAGGTTTAGCAAGTATTTACTATTTACAGATGAAAAGTACCATGTATATTCAGGATATGCTACCTGTATGTACATGTAAGTAACTTGGCTTTGTTAGTTGAAGTAAACATGAAAAACTGAGTAATTGCTACATGCCATTATTCAACTAAGCATATTTTTTAGAGATATTAAAAAGGTAACCTGTCTGGGACAAGCTTTATTACATTAGAAGCAGCAGCATTTTTAAGTATAGCAAATGTTTCCATCCATCCATGAACAAATAGAAACAGAAAGGTGATTTGACGACCCTTTGATTCCACACATCCCAGATTTATCAGAGGATTTTGATTTTTAGTGACTCAAAGGACAAGCCAGGGCAAGATAAAGAAAGTGTGAATCAATAGACTTTTACAGTGTCTTGTGCAAATCAATAAATTGACAGTTGCAGGAAGCGAAATGTAGTGTTTTATTTTGTTTTGACTAAACTGATTAACTAAATATACAGATGCTTATTTTAACTATAATTTAATAATTTTAACAAAAAACAGATTCACAGAATACTGTTATCGCTCCTTTTTGCATCTTGTGCAACCACAACAATTTATCTGTGGTGCATAAATTATGTTACACATAATGGAATGCACAGCATGGAAAATATTTACTAAATCTACTTGAATATTTGCTAATACCCTTATTTGGTAATGAAGTCATATTTGTTATTTATACTCTTATTTGTTTTTTCTTTCTTTCTTTTTTTTGCGGGGGTGGTGGGGAGGCATTACCTGGAGTTTGGCCCCCTCCCACTGAACCGCGAGTTGCATTTCCAGGCAGAAGAATTGCTGGCAGGGGGATTTCCAGAAGGAGGCAGGCTGGGTCTGAAGGACTCTCCTGTTCAACGGAGTGAGTGTCAGAGCTGAATCACATTAATTACAGAGCCACCAGTTAATGAGGTCTGTCTTTCCAGGGATAGTTTAATGGATGGTGCACTTTCCATCCTGAGTTAATTGCTTTATAAAATTACTATGTTAATTCATTACAGAAATCTCTTCATCTCTCCTGATAGAACAGCCACTTTTCACAAGTTTCTGAAGTAATAATAGTGGTAAAATTTGCCTCTCAAATGAGCAAATTTCCTTGAAATTTTCTGAGTACCTCTCAATTGTCCATCATTTTGTACTTCAGTATGAACAAGCATTCCCCTGATTAAATAGTAGTATAGTATAAATATCTGAAAAGCCAGTGGTCATTGAAGGAGCTCAAATCATTCAATATAAATGAAAACAACAAAGAAAAAATAAGACATGTAGAGGTGTCAACATTGTGAAATTGGTCTGTATCCATTTCTCGCCAACCATTTTTCTCCTATGTTTATACCCAATTTTGACTCACCAAGAGTGTCTGAGGAATGGCTATCGTGCCACGTGTACACACATGCCAGGAGCACAGCAACAGACACAAGTGTACTCCCCAGCACTGTAAATGATTTCTGTAGTTTTCACAGCCATGTTACTGTATACAGTACAGTATGTAGCTAAAGATCTGTAAAGCATTTTGGTCAAAATTTTATGGTGGGTGAAATTTAAAGTGAATAATTTTTTTTCTGTAAATCTAAATACAGTAATAGCCCAAATTGTCTGTCAGGGTTTTCCAGCCACTAACGTGTATGTTAACTTTGGTTATTTTTTATCTTGTTTTCTATAGTTTTGCCATCATGGAAATGGAAAACCATCAAATCTGTATGTTTGAAATAACATTTTTTTATTGTAACCGCATGCTTTATGACAAAACGTTATAATTAATTTGGTCATCTTATATTCCATGTTTGAAGGCCAATCAACTTATCACAATACAAGGCTGACATAAATGAATATCCACTGTCGTTTTTCCATCTGCAATTTCATTTCCTTGTTGTCACGCATCTATCCTGACAAAATTCAAATAAGAATGTAAACCTTCCCATACATTTTCTTTTTCAAAGTCAAAAGACCTGTCAGTCAAAAGCAGGGGTGGTTCATACCTTACCAAGAAGTCCCCCTCACAGACCAAAGCCAGGTGGACAGCTTTTTTTATACAGGAATACTGTAAAATGACTTAAAAAAATAAATACTGTAACTTGCTCACAGTAGATAGCTTGTACATTGCATAATGCAATTACACTATTCATCTAAGTTCTGTAATTTCAGTTATTACAGTAATAAATTCAGTACTGTAATTGTTGTTATAATAAACATACTGCTGAATGTATTACAGCAGCTAATTGCTGCCAGCAAGTTATTATACATTTTACGATATTCCTATTAGAATGTGATTCACTTGCCTGCAATAAAGTAGGGAGGAGCCGTGGCTGATTTAAACCCAACCCACCCCTGGGGGGACCACTGTGTGTGTCCTACTCCAGTGGACTCCAAGATATTGTTTGGTAATGGCTTAGGTAAGGCTGAATCACGGGACTATGCGGTTCAGCCTTCAGTTAAGAATGCCTTTACCAACTGAGCCACTCAGAAGCCCCACTAGTCATTTTGATTTCAAAAAAAGGGGTTGGACTTGAAATGGCAATAAGAATGTCTCTATGTGAAAATAAAGAGAACTAGTTTATAAAGAGTCTAATTTCTTTACTAGTGCCACACAGTGTCATAGGGAGAAACCAATTGACTTAGCAAATACGACCTGAAGCTGTTCATAATACACCTGACCACATACTGGCACTGTTAAAGTGCTGATTGCACTGTGGCACGTAATTACATCAAGTTACATCAAAGTATATCTATTGACGGAGTAGAAAATGTAATTTTTTTTGATGCAACATTAACAAAAATAAATTGAAAGCATCAGTGCTGATATGACAGAAATATATCAGATGTGCTCCGAATATACACCTATAATCAAGCTGCACCATGCAGATTGACTCCAGAGACAAATTCTTGTCTGCTGAGATAAAACAGATCAGGCAGTATTAATTTATGCTCAACAAAACAGGTTTTGCTCAAAGCATTCTCTGAAAGTGATGGACTAATCCTTTCCATAAATATTTTTCAAGCCCTAATTAATCAAATACATAAGTTGTTTTCCCTCATCTCCACCTTCTTTCCTCCACCCTCAATCTCACAGAGAAGGCGCTACAGGAATACCTTACCAAGTAAAAGAGTCCAGCGTATGAGTGAAGCTCTCCAGTTATAATTATGCGTAAGCAAACCACAGCCCGTGGTTTAATTATTAGATAACACTATTTGTACACAGCGGGGGATGATTAATTTGGTTGTCTCTTCATTTTTTAACTTTAATCAATAATTCATTTTAATTTTGGCACTTATTTAGACCTGCCAGCACAAATTCGGAATCTAGCATACAGGAACCGTTCGCAAGGGAGGTAAAGTCAGAAAAGGGTAGGTTTCAATACATTTCATAGCTGAGAGGAAGACTTTCATTTCTGTCAAGAGCCGAGCATCAACTCTCACCACGCCTTCAAGCGTTACTCTTCTCACAAACTTAATTACTGTCTTGTGGGACCAAATGGATCCAAACTGATCTGATCGTTCTCAAAAGCCCTAATCCCTATTGAATCTAAAAGCAGCTTATGGAACGTCATTGAACTTCACAAACTGAAATCTCAATTGAAAATCTACGAACATACTTGTCAAACATTCACATCAAATAAAAACCTGTGTACATGAGTGGTGCATCAAAAGACTTAAGTTTTAAGATAATATATTGTATATATTTTTTCAAATTAAAGAACAGGAACAGGAACAGGAAGGAATTACAAATTCTGCAGCTCCAATCAGACTTCAACAATTTTACAGATCTGAATGTTACAATTGTCGTAGTAAATACTATTCATTATTGTGGTCTGGTTATTGAGCTATTGACTTTTATTCTTTATTTGTTTGGGGAGGGGAGGCGGGAGATAGCTTCAGATTCACAACCTGTCCTCACGCAACCATTATTGGCAATCACAAGTTTTTCTGATGAAGCTATCTGTAGCCTGGAGGTTGGTGCCTGAAATACTCTTTGTTATTTGTTGAGTGAGTGGAGAAGGTCTCAATGATATTGCATAATTGATTAAACGCAATAAAGACGGCCCAGAGCCAGCTGGGGATTTTCAGATGCCCACAGCCTGGTGACCCCCATCATTGGCTCGGCATTTCTCAGGATTGAGCCTTATCACTTCAAAGCCATGGTCATCCTATCACTGCTGAGTTACTGCTGCATGAGCAATTACATTGCTGTGTGCACTGAAGATAAAATGAGCTCTCCATACAGAGCGGGAAGGCGACACACACAGTATCGATAGCAGCATGTCCTCCACACCATACCTGTCTGTCACCCACTTCACACTTACAACTGACTTGACCAATTATACAGCATAGTTACTGTGTCCTGGGGAGTGTTGACATTTAATTCCAAAATTACAAAGGAAAAAATATGCACTGTCTGATATTCCAAATTTGAAGGAGGATTGACAGATTTTTCATTTCCTGCGATGTACATTTTTCCAGACGTAAACAAAATAAAAGATTTATCCTGCCACCTTAATCATGCTCACTCCCCTGCAACTGTGTAATGGCAAGGGAGAAGCCTCACAACCTTGACGAATTGAGTTCCTTACACTTAATGGATCTCTCTCCCTCTCTCTCTCTCTCTGTCTCTCTTTTTCTACCCTGTGTCTGTGGGAAAACTTTAAACTTCTTTAAAGTCTGCTTGGATTCCCAGAGATATTTTTGAATTGCGATGTAAGAATTAAAGTCTAGAAAATTAGTTCAGCTGTTTCTGCATTACTCCTGTTGCTCAGTTCTGTGCTTTGTCGTCTGAATTTATCATCTTCGACACCTGAATCAGTAACTGTTGCATTTCTTTTGCTGTGTGCATGTGTGTGTCTGTGTGTGCGTGCGTGCGTGTGTGAAAGTGTGCATATTAAGCTGCCTGTTATTTGCCTATTTATCACGTTTAGTAACAACTAAAATACATTGAGTCATTAATAAATTACACTCTATTTATTACCTAGCACAATTCAAACAGCACACAATGGGTCAGAGCTTTCAGAAGCCTCTCAGTCCAATGCCGCCTTTATCTATGAGGCATTTGAGAAAATCTCCCAAAGCTGCCAGACTTCAAGTTTAATGAAGTCTGCTCTTGCCAGTCCAGTTTCAAGTAGCATTTTTACCAATTGTCTCTCAGACTTGAAAGATAGAGAAGTCTGCAATTTCCACAGATCCCAAAAACAGTTAGGGAAGCGGCCTGTGTCTAAAAACAGAATTATGTCTGTGCTGCAACACAACACTGTGAAGGGACTTGCTGAACAAAAAAGCACCTTTAGATTTGTAGACATTACTGGACACATAAACACAAGGATGTGATCTGATTTATCTCAAGGGCCTCCATGATTGCCATGAGTTTGGCCACTTCTTATAGGCCAGAGGTCTCTTGACACCAATTTAGTGGTCATCCCTGGATGTTCTCGGTGCTCGGACCTTGAGAGCAGTTGATGGATGGCCCTGTCAGGTGAACCAGGCCTGGCTCCAGGGGGGATGGGTGGCAGCACCTTGGTCCCCATATTGCAGTGGCATTTATCAGCCTGCGTTGGGTGAACGAGTCCGCCTGCTGTGGAGAGCCAGGACCTGACAGCAGGTCAAGGTACGCGGGTTCCTGCCAAGTGGTCTGAGACTCCCATTATCCTGTAGTCACTTCTCCATCATTCAAGCAGTAGTCCACATGTGGACATTTAGCAGGGCTGTAACAGTGATGGAAAAACACACCATTATATTATTGCTGGGCGGCTTAGCATGAACCTGCTCAGCCACTCAGCAAAACATGTTGTGATGGGATAGCCAGATACTTACTTCAGCAAAGTACACCTCATGAGGTTTATTTTCTAGCACATATAAAGGGTACATGAGACTTGATAGAAGATACTGTTTATTTAAATCAATGTACAAAAAAGCCAAATCAATTGCATTAAAATATTTTTCAGATACAATTACAATGTGAAATGATAATGTGCAGTAAATATCATTAACAACAAATGAGATTATAAACCATCTGTACAGGAAAAAGAAAAGCAAAGGAATATCATTACTGAAGTGGAAAATTCAGTCTCTACATTTAAACAGTGCTGGGTCTGCTGGCTGTGATACTGTTTCTTACAGTGTTTTCTATCTCTGTAATTTTGCCACTAAAGTCTTTAATGCAACAATAAATCCCAACTAGCTCTTCCATCTGCTCTATGTGTTGCGCTGTGATCCGATTGCTATTGCTGCGAGGTTCTATAGCCAGAGAGACAGCTTGTAGAGGCGAAGTGATGAGAATTGATTACTGAGCACAGCATGAGTCATCTGCCTCAGGAAGTGCTTTAAAGCATTATTGGAGGATTCCCTCTTAATGGATGTCCACAGACAGGTGGAGGACCGCGGATTAGATTACCCTATACATTCTCATTGTTTTAAAATAGGACAGCAGTTTTCCAAATGTCAAACAAAGTTAGGATGTAGTTTGGTACATGATTTTTCGGAACTTGCCCTCCTTCGTGTAAATGTCAGAGCACACTGTGTTTGCAGCCCTTTGACAAAAAAGGTCAAGCTGTTCCAGAACTCTGTAATAAACTACTTTTCAAACAGGAGTATGACAACATGATGAGAGAAAAGGCCAGTTGAGTGACACATTCTTTTAGGGGGACTGTTGCGATAGCGAAGAAAGTAAATGTTAATACCACAGCAGACAGACTGAAAACAAGATTACAACTGCTCTGTTACAAGTTTGGGAAAGCTAGGCCAGATTCACACCAAGGTGTACTCATTCTGATGTAACAGTTGCAAGTCTCTGATGTATTGTTAATTGAACTGGTGTGAATATCCACATTTTTCAGTTTCATTGCAGTCTAGTTATTCACATTTAGATAAAGTTTGACATTTTCATACATTTTTATATGTTCACAATCACATTTTAAACTGAACCGTCACTGATATTTAGTCTTTAATTTCATTTGACAGAGTTCCTCCTAGTCACTGAATTCTGTACTATACCATGAAAGCATCATGAAGCAGGTTACTGATTTGTATATTAGACAATAGTCTAATTTGGAAACAATTTTACTCATAACACAAGATTATACAAAGTCTGTGATGTCAATTCTCATTATATGAACATTGGTTATTATTTCTATTTTGCACCTTACAGAGAATATTCTGTGACACTTGAGCAAGCTGCTTCAACATTTGTCCTCAGCTTTGACTTGCATAAATCTGCAACGGTTGTGTTGAGCTGCTGATTGCTGAAATGACCTGTAATTGTCTGTGAAGATAAAAAGGCTCACTTAAAGACTTGACTTAAAGGGGACTGTATATAGTCAAGTCAACTCAAGTCAAGTCAATTTTATTCACTAAGCATATTTAAAAACAACTGACCGAAGTGCTGGTTGGGGAAGTGAGGAATAAGTAAAATGTTTATTTTCTGAATCCAGCAGTTTTAATAGCTAACATCCATGTTTAATGTTCGGCACTCTGAATGCAGCACACAAGCAGCATCAACAGTTAAAACTCCTCAAGACAGCAAAGGCCTAATTATACTTATGCTTTAACTGAGCCCATGGAATAAGCAATGACATTTGATCAGAGGATCTAAGTGACTAAGAGTAGGTATGGTGGCAAAGGAGATCAAAAGCATAAGAAGGTGCCAACCAATTCAGTGCTTCAAAAGCAAACAATAAAACCTTGAAGTCAACTCTATACCTAATTGGGAGCCAGTGAGGGGAGGTCAGTACAGGAGAAATGTGGTCCCTCTTTCTAATGGCAGTTAGGAGTCTTTATTGTACAACTTCAGCTAGACCATAAAAATTAAGGATGTAAAATGACATCTCAGAAGGACAGAACTCTGCACTGACTGCGGCCACCGTAGTCTGCACATCCCTCCTGATCACAAGTCAAGATGCTTGCACACCAACGTCAAAGAGAATATTGCCTGGAATTGGTGATTGGTGCAGCAAACATTGTTATCTCTGTGTTCCTCGTGATTATAAAAACTGCAGAATCTGAATCTGCACTCTCCTCTGGTGTGGAGGGTGCAGTTCAAAGCCACAATGAATACACGTTGTGGTGTAGGCAGCACCGCGTTCGCCTGTGTTTCGATTACGGCCGAGTTCGCCTTCTTATCAAGTATACTAGCTGCTTAACACCCATGAGTAGAGAATTGCAGTGATCAAGTCTAGGGATGGGCATACAACTAAAAAAATTGCTAAACAGTCACACAGTGGAAAAAAAACATTTACACATTTAAACGACAAGGTTTTTCCAAGATTTGCCGCATTTCAATTTAAACCGACGTGCCACCCCAAATGCAGCCAAGATGTAGATGTAGCTGCTGATGTTTTCAGAGAATTTGATGCAATCGGGCTCAAGCCGATAGAGCAGATGCTACACAGCTTGTCACTCACAGTCACTGTCGAGTTTTTATATCTTACATGATTTTGCATCCTTCCAGTGCTATTGGAGTATGTTAGCTCAGTGTCACAAAGTTTGTATTTCACTTTATTTTCTGAAATCGACTCAAAGTGAGACCAAATGGCACATTTATTTTGCGTTATTTCCAAAGCATTTTGAGGAATGTCAGCTCAATTTTTGCCACGCGCAAGCAGAAGCCTACATCACTTGAGAGCTGATCAAGGAACATATTTCCAAATCACGACCTCACTCAACTGTCAAAACCGACACCAGATCAGCACTAATACTTTTAAACACAAGCCTTTGACAATTACAGTGAGAACAAGACACTATGAAAGGAAATAGTTATAAATAATTTTGAAAACACTGACATATAAAAATTAATTTAATCATTTGTTAATGCTTACCGGACAAACATTTAGAAATCACACTCCTAATCAGGCCAGTATGAAAAAAAGGCATGCTTGATTTGTTTCCTAATCCTGAGATAAAAGAAAGGCTTGACTTTGGCTATAGTCCTGAGTTAGTAAAAAGCCACCTTTCACAATTGAGTTTATCAAATAGGAGGGCCCAATTAAATATCATAGCAAGATTTTTGGCATGTTATTTAATGTATGAAGACAGAGGCCCTAGGTTGTACATCAAACCTCTAATAGAGTAAAGGGAGCCAGATGAAATAATCTCATTAAGCAGGAGAAAATGATTTGCTATCCAGCATTTAATGTTCTTGAGCCAATCAAAAAGTGGCTGCAGAGAACACCTGCCACTAGGTTTCAAAGGGAGGTACAGTTGGGTATCATCAGCATAGCAATGAAAGGGGATACTACATTTCTGAATGACCGAATACACAGAACGCAGGGGGAGCATATATGAAGAGAGACCTAAAATGGACCCTTGGGGGATCCCACAGGTGATGGGAACAGAGGAGGATGAGAAATGACTAAAATTGACAGAGAAGGTTCTGTTCTTAAGATAGGGAGTAAACCAATTAAGGGCCGTTCCCTGAATGCCAACCACATGCTCAAGATGGTCAATTAGTATAACGTGGTCAACCTTGTCAAAAACAGCACTGAGGTTCAACAATAGCTGTGCTATCCTTAAACAGTTTTGATTATTTGACAAAAATTTCAAGTGTATAATGTACTGCATTTAAACTGAAAAGTATATGAGCATTCAGGAGTAAATCCATCCTTTTATTTTGTGATAATTAAAAGAGGGACAGTAAGGAATTTCATGGTTTTATAGTCTTGATTAAACCTTCTCACAGCCTCAGTTTCGAGCACCTGAGCTGAATAAAAAACATGATTCTAATTACAAACGAGCATTACAGGTGGGTTAATGTTCCTGAGCTAATGGGACGTACAGCAGATGTTTATTAACATTTTATATTTTTCATGTCTTGTATCATATCAATGTTTAATATTAATTTGATTAATTGGGGAACATTAAGCAGAATGCTTTTCTCCCCATGCGACACGCGCCTTCGTTGCTTTTGACATTCCCCGATTACAGACAAACCCGCGACAGAGCCACAGCAAGGGCAAGGTGACAGCATCCATCAAGAATCACATCTGTTTAATGGCAGCTTCGAGGCAGCAGTGCCACTGAAATGCCACTATTTGCATTCTGAGGGAAAACAGAGGGGCTCCTCCAATCAGAAAACACACCGCCAGTTTCATTGTTGATTTTCCCAGCAGCAGGCTTACTTCCCAACCTTGCCACCTGAAACTAATTTTGTGGTCGTATTGATTTTCTTAATGAAAGAACAGGCCAGGCAAGCAAAGACAGGGGGCCAGTTGATGCCATGCTTGACAGCTCTGTGACAATGACTTGAGCATGAATGCATGTTTTGCCGGGGGGGGGGGGGGGGGGGGGGATGACGCCTACAGTGGGGCCAATTAAGAATTCATCCGTTCTCCTCCCTCATTGTTTGTACCTTCATGCCACAGGTGTTCTCAAAGAAGCTCCTCAATTGTTCACCCTTTCCCTTGCCTGCTACCTCAGCAGCCTCCTTTTGTTGTGGATTTATTTTTCTCCTCAGTTTGGCCTGTTAAAATGTCACTGTAGTTCCCCATGCCAAGAAGCATAAGGGAATTACAAGTGAGTGATACAGGAAAATTCTTTATTTGAAAATTATTGCCATTCATTATGTTTAGAGTTCCTAATAATGAATATTATTCAAAACAAATATGGAATACTTGCTTAATAATAAAAAAAATAATATGCCATATTCATATCTTTTCCCTGTCTATATATTTCCAACCCTGTACCAATGGACTCCATATCCATGATACAGACTTGCTGAATTTAGAATTTGGATAAGGGCATCTGTTCAGCAGATACAGCTCATAACAATAACGTGGGAAAAAGTCAGAGGCAGTATGCAAAATGTGTTTGCAAATCCCTTCTGGCAGACCCCATTATGAATGCATTACTGTCAGCAAAGGCAAGTGTTCATTATGAGGTGTGGACTGCTGAGGGACAGAAATGAGGATCGTGATGACGCGAACTCACTGGGAAAAAGGGGCAGGGCACCACATGAGGATCACTGTTTAAGACCCGGGGTGTGGCCGGACTCAGACTCCTCTAGCTATGCTTGCATTCTCTTTGTAGAAAGGAGCCCCTCGGGAGACAGGCCCTACAACAAGCAAATTCAGTTGGAGACAAGTATTGACAAACAACAACTATGGGCTTTCCCATCGTCCTGCAGGGCAGGATTTCAAAGCGATGCTGAAAACATACTCACTAATAGAAAAATGAAACGGTAAAAAGCCAATGTTGTGCTGGAGCCTGGTGAGTAAGAGAATGAAGTAGAGAAGGAAGAAAGAAACACAGCTGGGAGTTCAAACTGGGTCAAAAATCCCAAGTGTTGTGTGAAAGTGAACTAACAGAAGAATCATCCTGTAAAAACAAGCACTCTTCTTATTCTGTCCAATCATTTTTTTTTTTAAACTTTTCTGTGACTTCACACCATGAGCTCCAGGGTTTTTGAGTGAATGTCATTTTTTGTCATCCTTTGGTTCAGCATCCCTCTTTCAAGGTAAAGTAACAAGCAGCCTTAAATAATGGCTGCATAATGAGATTCTAAAATTTGAATTAATATTTAAGTTACAAAGTTACTTTTAAGAAGTAAAATAAAGTGGTGGCGGCCTTTAAAAGCTCCCAAGCTGTCTTCCATGAGAAATTAACCATAATTGAATTCCTTTGGCATTCTGGAAATGTGTGGGAAAACCAGGCTATCCGAGGCAAAACACCTTGAGTAAAGCAATACCCCCTTTCTCAACTGCGATATATTATAGGTTATTCATGTTATTCACTTGAAAATGTAACTTTTATGAATGTTACATTTGGCGGTACCAATGGCGAGAAACGGTAATTGCAGGTGTGTTTTTGGACCTCACTTCCCATAGATCCAACCGGATCCAACCAGTGTCGCCTGTGTGACGTCAGTCAGTTGGAACCTGGGCCACGCCAACTATAACACTTACTGAATAAAAAACGGTTGTTATAAAAGTAAGGTCATGTACATACTCATTCATTGTCTAACATTAGGCTAACTTAAGCTGTCTTTACACTGCCGAGCCGGGTTAAAATGCTGTAGCAGACCTGGGGTAAAATTAGAGATGATCAATTTCCACAAATGTTCTTTATCCACCTTTTGCTCGGTATGAACATCTCTACACTGCAGAGAAGAATTTGCGGGATTCGCTGTGGCTCGTGCAATTAGCATCTCGTGCACAATAAACAGTCTTTTTCGTGAATGATTGTTGTGTGATATTTTCATAGACCGTATAAAAATAGGATATTTTTGAAACAACTGCCTTGCAAAATGTTACCCCTGGTGTTTCTGGTTTTGCTAGCTAAACTGTTTGAGGATAAAGCTGAGCTGGGTGTTAAATTAGCAATCAGAACAAGTAGAATAAAACAAAAACAAAGGAGATTTCATCAAAAAAGGGCATCAAGGCTGAAGGAACATACGAGGAAGCGTAATAAAATAATAACAACGCTAATCCATACTGCTGTATTCTTTTATTTAGTTTTCTCCGACTTGACATCTTTACCCAGAAATCAGACCCGGCTCTGCTCCACCTATACCCCGGCTTTATTCTGATCAATATATTGATGAATTTGATGGCAATGTAAATAACGGTAACGTTAAGGCCAGTTCAGATCAATGATTCGCAACGAGACAAAACGGTTTTAGAGTGTTGCAGAGAAAATTGCAGCGGTGTGAACTGGTTAGTTGCAGAGCGTCTGAAGCCGTTGCCTGGGGTCTCAAAAGACCCACCTTGTCAAATCGCCAAGTGAAGTTTTAGAACGTTTACAATCAGATGTCTTGGAATTTTGCAAGTTGCATCCAGTCTCGTTGCGAATCATTGATCTGAACTGGCCTTCAGTTAGCTACATTGCAACGTTGCAACAAGGTAGCATTGCATTCGAGAGACGGTTTGCGAGGTCAGTACCGGTCGGTAGTGTTAGCTAGCGTTTTTTCTAATTGTTAGCTGACATTAGATTGTGTTAATTACATTAGCTAGCTAGCTACGTTACCTGATATGAGAGATGGATACTGTACACAACGTTGTCTGAACTAATGTTGCCTTTCTTGACATGGTCCGGTAGCTAGCATTAGCTGTGCAAATAGCTATGTAATTTAGTAATGTTACATTGTCATAAAATGTAATACGAAATCTACATCAACAAATAATATGACCTCTCATGTTCCACAAAAACTTTTTAGGGTTCCATAAACCCCCCCCCCCGCCCCTTTCTCTGTTATTGTAACGCTAGCAGATACCGTAAAAAACAGTACGCCGCTCCCACACAAGTAAGTTGAAGAGCGAGCCTGTTGCGTTAGCTCTGCCTACCCTCTCTGGCAGACCAACCACTGATGGGTGATGGAAAACGCGTCACTAACTATGCGCCGCTTATGAATTTTTCCCAGGAATGTCGCCACAGACACCCAGTTCTTTAATCATAAATTTTTATAATAGTAATAATATAAATTAATATAATAATAGGCTCAATCACCATTGTGTTACCTAATTTGGCGATAGATAGTGACTTAACAGATAATTATTTTAATGAAAATCTTCGAGATTATTACTTTAAATATAGCTCTGGTTGTTCTGCAAATTAGTCCATTACCTCTTGTGAAGTAGAGAATTTGAACTTGCTTGAACTTACAACAATCCTTCCCAGAAACCATTTTAAGTGTGAGAGAAAGAATAAATGAAATGATTAGAGAGAAAATTTACCACATATCCCATTTCTGCGCTACATTCCAATAAAAAAATTACATTAAAAATAGGTTGAGGCAACTGGCATCATGTTAGGTATTCAAGTCATTTCAATATCTGATTTAAGCCATGGATTATTATTCAAGCTATTTATGTCTTTAAATCAATTACACTGAGATGATGTTAACTGCCTTTAAGAGTGAGTACGTAATTGCATTACAACTGAACATACAGCAAACAGTAATTCATCTTTTTGACAACATACAGGTCACCAGATACCTGACATTCATGATGCATCTGCTGTGCTTCACTACTCCTGTCCTGTCCTCCAATCAATGAAATTATCTAAAAAGAATTTACATTGATTAGCAAATTTAATCTGCTGCGCATACAGCTGAGAAATTCAATACTGATAAAATTCTCATGTCCAATGGAAAACATACCAACATCTCCCCCTGTAGACTCTAAAATAATTACTGGAAGTCAATCCACATCTGCTATCTCACTTATTGGTTGGATGCTCAGGCAAAAGCTATTACGTTTTTTTGTGGAGTTCAATTAAAAAAAGAGGGGAAATGTTGACTATCTTTAAATGATATGAGGTCTAGGGATCACCATTCCCAAGTAGGGTCATTTTAGCTTGCACTCTTCAACACTCTAATTAGTTGCTGAGTGTCTTATCTATAATTATTTTTTTTTTAAGTGCAATAACGGAAGAATACTTATCCCTTTTTCACATGGTAAGTAACTTGTAACCATTTCACATTAATTCCGTGAACGAGATTGTATAGCCTTATTAATTTATGAACATAGATTAAAATCAAATACTATGTTGTACACAGTTATTTGTGTAATACATTTGATTTCGAAAGTTATAGAATTTTCAAATTTGAATCTTTCTGCCACCTGCCACCTAGTCTTCTGTCCAATTTCTGATGTCACAAAGCATTTCTCACAGTGATAGTGGGACCCCATTTGTCATTTGTCAGAGTTACACTACCACAAAATGAAACCATATTCATCATATCCACCTACAGTATTGTGTTTGTGACAAGAGCAAGGTTTTCTATTTTTCACGCTTTGCTGTTCGGTATCAGATCAATTCAGTGCATATTTATTTTCATGTCAAACAAATAAATGAAGTGCTCTGTAAATGCATAACTTGACTTTTATTTTCCTGAGATTTTATGTACTGTACGATTGCTCCTTTTACAGAGACGTATTAAATGGGATATTTGTATACATCTACATCACCCATTATGTCTCATTTCTGGCTGTATGGTTTTGCAATGACTTCTCTGTGGGCTCCCGAATTATTAAATTCAACTTGTGACTTGTTTTCACATTTTAAACCTCTCTTTACCTTGATAAATTAGACCTCTCATAGCAGTAAGGTGCGTCTCTCCAGGTTTGATGACAGGTCTGAGTGCCTTCATGGATTTGACATGCCACAGAAAAACATTGATAATATTAATTAACCACAGGTCAAAATTAAGTGACTCTGTTAATTTCTATAAATACCATTTAGTTTATTAAATAAATAACAGTTCTTTTGCTAATGTATTCTGTTTCAGCACAACATTCAATTTAGAATATTTGTGTAAATTGCAGCTGATCGTGCAGACATAATAATTAGATTCAGGACATGACACATAAAGAAGCGCTTCAAATTATTCCAAAGTATATAATTACCAGACAGAAAGCAATTCAGCCATCGCAATCCTGTGTCCTGGTTGCAAATGTAAGCACACACACTTTCACTAAGATACACATTTACACAAAAAGAGACTATGCCATCAAGGACCTAATACCTGAAATCTAGCGCTGAAAGGTTTCGCTAAATGCAGGACGAGTGGTTCAACATTACAGGTTTATGAGGATGTCAGAAATCTAAAATGGGAATTTCAGATTGCAAAGAATTGCAAGGCATGAACAGACAAACATAGGCCTGACTTTGCCGAAAGAGACTGATGGCATAAAATGGATAATAGAGAGGTGTGTTGTCGAAGTATGAGTAAAAGGCTGCATCACCTGGGAGTCATTTCTGAGGCTGAAGACAGACAGGGTGGACTCTTGTCTGCTAGCACTGTCTCTGTCAATGATCCTAATGTAAATGGTAGAGCCAAGTTGAGCTAGCTTTTTCATTTTCCAAATGAACCTTTCTCTGAGACTCTCTGGGACTCTGACATAAGGACCAGTTGGGCCTATGTCATACATTTTAATGTAGGGGCGGTCAGTACTACTGTGTGGCAGCCTCCTCCCCTCCTCTGAAGTTTGGTGGAGCGGAACAAAGGAGGTGAGTTTGTCATCGGTGGCTGCACACAGCTTCACGTGTGTTTGGCTTGGCTAATTTGGTTTGAAAATTCTATTCATCAGAGTTAATTCCCCCTGTGTGCTTGTGGCTCTGTGTAGACCTGTGTGTCCTTGTAGACTGAACCATGGAATCCCAAGGAGAGTCTTTACTTGGGCACCGTAGGCTGTGTGAAGCACAGGTAGCATCAGGCCAACCAAACTAATCGCTCAATTGGGCACTGTATTCCTTCCCCCCCCATCTCCCTGTACATTACAGCCGAACTTGAACAGCCTGTTAATCATAAGAGAGGGCTTTAAGCAGCAACGTGTGGATATTGAGAATTGGCTAATGGATGGAAAGTACATTCTCTGACACATTAATTCCCTTCCCTGTCAGGCTGCATCATAGTGGAACGTGCATGATGGGAGACCAGGTCCCACCACACCAGGGCACCTGCTGCTTCTCCATCTGCTGTGTGGAACAGCTTCTTTCATTGCCCATTTTTCAGACTAATGGCCCCGCTTCTTTTCTCTTTGTAAATTTTTAAAAACATGATGTTTTGGTTGTGCTTCTCATTTGTTTTGGCCTTGGATATCCAACCTTCGCTCACTGTCTCTCCTCCAGAATGAGGGCACCAGTCTTGAAGGAGCAGGGAGAGAGCTATCACAGACCTAAATTCCATCTGTCACCCTCTCTCTCTCTCTCTCTCGCTCTTCTCTTTCTCCCTATTGTACTTTTAATTTGATAAAGTTGTCATGGCAATGATGTCTCATGAGAAACCACAAGCCATGAGAACAGTTGATTAAAGGAAATGACTGGGATGTTGCACAGACTGATATATATTTAAGCCAGCATATTGTTTTTCCATAAATACATTGCCTGTGTTTTGATACAGTACCAGGAAAACATAAGGAAAATACAATCTTCAGGTCAATAGTACAGGCCAAGTTTTATATTACAATGGCCGTGTGCCTATTTCGATCAGCATATGTACCAATTAGTATCCAAGTATCCTTCAAAAAATATGATTATATGAATTTTAATACATAACACACACCCGAATAAAGTGTAACTGCTATGCAAGTACTATGTAAGCAAAGCATTTTTATGTTTTGTCATACAGTAAGTATTAGATAACAAGTTGCCAAAATCTCTATTATTATTGGGGGACTTGTTTATACAACTTCAAATTGGCTCCCCAAACCCACATTGGGTTCATTAATTGAGTCTCTGAATGACTCAGAGAATTTGTAAAATTCATGAAGCAATCTCATGTGTTAAATACATTGCCTCAAGTCAGCATTACATTATCGTCAAATGTTGAATTAATTAATTAAGCATATTAAAGCGGACAACACATTTTCATGTTACTGTCCAAGTACGGCGCTACAGACATGGCATTTGTAATTCTGAACGTTATCCTGCAAGAGCCGTGAAAAGAAGGCTGCTCATCTAAAAATCCGCTTAAAGCAGTCATTGCAAGTAAGCTTTCAAATGTCATGAAACAAAAATGGCTCTTTTTCTCCTGAGAGCCTGACTGTTGCACATTGCTTGCTCTCTGTAATCAGGGAGCTTAAACCACTGCCATCCAGACAATGCATGCCTACCTCTGTAACTCTAAATAATTTAGTTGCGTGATGTCAGTCATTCAGGTTGAGACAGGGGATGATAAGACTATGCATAAAATGTGTCGACCATATTCTGCAGAGATAAGCCACTGAGCGTGTGCCACCCACCAAAACATCAGTAATACTCAAATGTGTTTAGGCAGCTAAAGTGTTCTTGATCCTGTCCATTACCTCCAGCATAAAATCGAGATACATTACCAGAATACTTCTGCCATTTGCCATTCTTGACTTTTTTTTTCTGTTTAACACCCACAGGAGTATGTGAGCAAACAGGTGACTTGGGTTCGAGCAACACAATGAGTCAGTGTGGTGTTTTCTGAAGTGCAAAGCTACCAATGTGCTCCTTGTTCAGAAATAGGTAAGTCAACATAACCCTTGACAAGACTATCCCCCTGCATTGCAATGCCACACGAAACACAGAATTGATCGATATCAGTGACAGCTTGCTGTGACCTTTGTACAGTGCAGTGGTCATGCACATTCTGTCTGACAGCTTTTCTGTGTAGAGTCACTGCTGACTGGAGCAGATATACACTCTAGATTATTCAGAACCTGTGCGTTAACACTGTCTCAATATGTCTCTCAAAAGTAAAGGTTTAACATTTCATGTTAAATTAAAAAAATTAAAATTTTTAATAAATATAAATTTTAAAAAACTTACATTTTTTAATAAGAAAGTTTGTGGTTTTCTGTCTTATATTCAAACACAGTGGTTCCCAAACCTATCCTTGGGTACCCTCAGCTGGACCACCTCAAGCACACTAATCGAGCATTTGTTTAGTTGCATCAGATGTGCTTGATCATGGAACACATGAAATACCTGTACCTAGCAGGGGATTTCCAAAGAGAGGTTTGAGAACAATTACCACTGTAGCATGCTTTTGTTTCAATATAAAATGAGGAAACAAATGGTACTTTACAGTATATGCAGGCAATAACTCAATTTTTTGCCTTCTACGGGCACATATATCCCACAAAGGAACTTATTGGAGTATGTATTAGTATTAGAGTATGTGTTGTATCCCTTTAAATATTAATACATATTACTACCGGATATGTTCATGATCAGATGGCCTGAGGAATCCAGAGTATGTAGCTACAAAATTAATGCCTGGGACTACAGCATATATTGTGTACAACTGCTTAAATGTATCATTAAAGGAGCAGTGATATAGTATTTTTTTAGTTTGTCAGTTCTACCTGCTTTCCTACTTGAATCCCAGTTCTAACAGAGCTTGGCCCTCAGGCTACAAAGCACAATGTTTCTGTGAGTTCTGTTCAAGGGAAGAACAAATATTGAAACAGAACTCATGTGACCTTACACTTGCCGGCAGAATTCATTTATATAGATTTTCTGTATGCCGTGTAATAGGCATTGCTGGATACATGTTGCATTCTTGTTTAAACAGCGTGATTCAATTCTGTTTGAGGTTATCGCACTCATGAATTAATCAATGAGGAGAATTAAAAAGTGACGTATATTTTGGGAAGGAATTGCAGGCCAGGCTTTGGGATAAAAGCAGATCCAGCTTGAGGAATTTGATGGCCCTAAACAAGATGCAGTTGTGGACTAGAGATCCAAAAACAAATAAAATATAAAATGAAACTTGAATTATGTGGGCCAGTGACAGGTGTGTATCATAAAAAAAAACTCAATGTAGTTGTTTAGTCATCAGCTGGCTCTGGATAAGAGAACTTTGTCTTAAAAGACAAAAAAGAGGGCAGCATACTATAACATAGAAGGCTACTTTCATATAGGACAGAGAACCATTTCATGGGCTTTTTAAAATACTAAAACGCTAAAATAATGTTAAATATTTAAGTATCCATCAGTTCTACTTTCAGAATGGGATGGTGATAATAATCCCATTGCTCAGTGTAGTCATCAAGTGCCAGATCTTAGGAAACAGGTTTATAAAACACAAAACTGTCATTACCTGAGATACAGTTCTTTACACACCATGTTTTGAACAATTAGATGACTGCTGAATCACAATGCCAGTTATTCAATATGAACAAACACTTTGTTGAGCTGATGTTGATGCTAATGACAAACAATTCTTGGAAATGGGAGTGATCAGCCAAATGAAATCTATCAATTCGAATGACAAGCCCTTGTAATATGAATGAGTCAAGGTCTTGGTATTTTCTCCCCATTTATTTGGATTATGAATGCAAGTAGAGTTTATGTTCCAGTAAGCCCAGTGTGTGGTTGATCCAGGAGGAGTTCCAGGTTATGTGTTATGTACTGTGGTGTGTGTGTGTCTGGTCTCAGTGTCTTCAGAGCTGAAGGTGAACACATTTTGTCTCTCTTTCTCAGTTTCTGTCATGCATTAAATGAAACATTAAGATGATATTTATTTGTCAAAAATCCTGATAAGACACTTATTATACATATGACCATGGATCTAAGTTTGTAAAAAAAAGATACAGAAACTATGTTGTAGCAAGAAAATTAGCCTAAATTATAATTTAGGCTAATTTGGGTTTCCTTTCCAGGGTTTATTGATTAACTGGCATCCACAGTCACGGTGATGGCCAAATGACACTAAGAAAAACAAAACAATGTACTAATCCCTGTTTCATACACAGAGTAATTACAGCCACTGAGCCACAACACACCACTGTTTTTACAAGAGAGCTGATTTAAGGCATCCTGCTCCAATGAAGGTGAGTTACTGATATCACCACAATAAAAAGCTATGGTGTGGCCCCACCACCTTTTATATTACTATATTTTAGATCTGAGATAATGTGCAGTTACCTGCATCTATAGAGTAGGATATGACAGTGCTTAAATCCAGTGCCCCACTCTCACTCTTTTATTGATGGCAACATTGCTTTCTAACAGTAACAGAGCCATTTGTGTTCATTACCTTGAAAAACAAGCTGAGAAAGTGGGTACATTTATGTTTTCAATTTGCTGTGGACTGCTTTGCGATGTCTAGGGTCAAGACCTTGTTTTTGAAAAAGCCATAAAGGGATTGTATGGTTCTGCAGTAACCCGTGTTTGATTAAAGGTCCTTATCAGAACTAAAAACTCGGCCATACTTATGGCCATACTAAAATGCAATGCTTCTCCCTGTTTTTTCACGCACCTAAAATTGATTCTAGGAAAAAGTCACTGTTTTCACCATTACACAGTAATACAGAAATAAATACATATTTTGTGTGTAAGCCAACATCAATGTCTTATGAGAACAACCGTTAGCCAAACTCCCTTATTAGAGAGAAAGTGCTCTGTGGCAAAATGTCAAACTCATATCCATGAGGAAAGTGTTTAATTTAATCCTTTGTTTTCACCTATGAAAAAACGCAAGTGCGAAAGAGATTCTTCAACAGAGCATTGTCATAGGTTTTGACATGATAATTGAGTTCTTTCTTTGACAGAACATGCCTTGGGGTCTAGAGCAATTTCAATTTCTTTGTGAGGACAATCCATCGTTGGTCTCGCAGACATTTTCCCATCCCACAGCAGCAAAGCCCTTCCTTGGAAAATCACACAGGGTGCTAGACGCTTGACCTACGGGGGCATTCGATTACCACAGTCAGCAGGATCACTACTGTCATTGTAAGAGAGGGTATAAAAATCTCCTGTTAAGATATTAAGGTAAGATGTTTAACAGATTCTAATAGTTCCACATTTAGTTTTCAAACCAATTTGAATAAGTGCAATTAATGAGCAGGAGGAGGGTCAAAACAGGTCTCCAGAATCTTAACAGGCAACCTGGACTGGATCAGTATTTGGTAGAGAGATTGGGCAAGATTCAATTAAACACACTTATTTTCCTTGAGGGCATGCACATATCAGTAAATCCAAAACAAACCTTCCCAGATTAATCCAACATTGAATCACTTTTTCTTGCTTTTGCATAATAAATATATCTGTCTGAATCAAAAAAATGTCTGGTATCTAAATCAAACTCACTGTTTGCACAACTGTATCATACACACCAGAGGAAAAATAGATTGTTCCTTCTTCAAAATCATTTTCTCCCATACTGGCAATATAATAAACAATAATTGAACAATTTAATGAAATATGGGGTGCCGAATGTGACATAACATACACATATTTTCACTTTCTTTGATACTTTTAATCAAGATATCACTTTTCTTTACATTTATGAGGTTTCAAACGACAGGCCTAAATATTAAATGTGCTATCCAAAAACAAACGAAGAAGAAGTTGTGAATCTCTTCTCACTGCATCGCATACACAGCAATCATAATGTTTAATTAATCTCAGTGGAAGACATTTGCTGTACAGCTGGCCAGAGCCAGGTCAAAACACTGTGCATGTCTGTTATAAGTATAATCTACAGTACCACACATTAATGACTTGGATGTTTGCATTGTTTAATGCATTTTTAATTTAGATTAAAATAAACTTCACTTTAACAAATGCATTGAACAATGAATTTGTTAACGACAGACCTTGCTAATGGGTTCAGGCATCTCTCATTAGAAAATATTTCTCTGTGCACCCGTGAGGGAGCTGGTTGGTTTAGAGAGGCAAGATATCACGCAACAGGAATGCAATCTCAAAGCCCTCTATGTATTTCCACCAAATGCTTGAATAATGGCTTGATGAAGGCTGAATTGCATGTCAATCCTTAGACCTGTGTTTTTAGAACTCAGCTTTCCCACATCTGAATAAAGCTACATGAAGAAAAAATACATGAAGATACACTTTAGTTTTAATTAAAAGAAAAAAAAAAAAAACCTTAAGTATGATGTTGTCAAGTGAGTCTGCAAGGAGGAAAATCTGGAGCATGCTCCTCAGCCACCAGGCCCATCCCAGTTAGCCAACCCCATAAGAAATCCAAAGTAGCATACACAATTATGCATTATCGATATCAATCTCTAATGTATTTAAACCAAAATGAACGATTTTCCATGACAATAAATCTAATTACTATCATAATTAGACAAAGGGTTTGCCTCAGCACTACTTCTAAATAGTACAATAGTACAAAATACAGCATTTCAGAAAAACAATGTCTCAGAGGGCAGAAAAGTAATATATGCAAACAAAGGAAAATATGTGATCATTGTATTTTGCAAAAGCTGTGTAGAGTTAATTAGCAGCACCCACCCATCACAACTAAATAGTAGATGTCATCAAATAAATGCACTGATGTGGCTCCTTACCAGGGGAGTAAATAAGATAGAAGATGTCAGGGAATGATACAGTTGAATTTGTTTGCTCTGAAAGGACAGCACTTGAGTCCTGTTTATTCCACAAAAATACCTTTGCTGGTCTTTAGGAAACAAATATTCAAAATAATGAACAAGAATGTTACATTATAATAAAATGGTAATTACAGCGAGCTTGATCTATGGTTGGTCCCTATTTTTAACTGACGGATTTGGGATCCCCCCCCCCCCGCTTGCTGGTTCCACCTATGTGCATATGACACATTACTGACTGGTTCTATCCTCCCTCCTCCCCCCTCCCCCCTGTGCTCTCACTCTCAACCCCAATTCCCATCTTTTAAAATTGTGAAGTGGGTGGAATTTGAGTTAAAATTCCTTGGTCTGGGTGGGTCAAAACACAAATAAATTATGTGAAAAGAACTCGGCACAGCAGAAAATGACACATGCCCTATTGCACCACCACTCCCATGTCGATACTTTATGACAAACCACAAAATAACCAAACCATGCAAAGCCAAAAAAACAATTCTGTATTTGGGCCATTATTGTCACCATATAAGGACCATAAGCATTGTAATACCAGACTGCATGTCCTCAAACCGGCTAAGTGCATTTGATTGAATCTAGAGGACGGTGGTAGCTGTTACCATAGCAGCCTCCTGGCTATCCGTGCCATCCACAATCCTACGCTGATGATTCTGCTGTGTCCAGCCTTCTCTGCACTGGGGAAGTGGGAGAAGACCTGAAATGCTGTGCTTTAAACCCAGTGCAGCCTTAAGCAAACAGCTTGACCTTTTGAAGGCATCACAACCTCCCCCTTCCTACACCTCAGTGCAACATCACCGGATAGAGCTGAAATATTAATGGCAACTTCAGAATTTTTTATCCGTTAATCTGTTTTTTTTTTGCTGATGCCTGGGGTTTGAGACGGGGTAACCGGTTCACAATATCACCTACAGCAATCATGTTAGACTTACTGATGTCTCTGAACTTGCTGAAAATTCAGTATACTGTATGAGTAGATAGTTTTCCTTGCTCCTTGGGAAGTCTATGTTTCAAAGAGCGGAAGACGAAGGGGGGAGGGTTCTGAACAGTAAAAGTGTAATTTTTAATCTATGTTCTGAACTGTTAATTCACCCCATTATAAGGGTTGCATTGGTCAGAGCACTGGATTCTACAAGATTTATAGGTTTAGAGTCAAAGTGGGGCAGATAATTACATGAACGGCGCCTGTATTAATCTAGCTGTATTAACTGAACCTGGCAAGCACAAGTGTTTAAACTATTTCAAATAAAGGTGTCTGCTAAGCAATAAAATACAATAATTAAATATGCGTAGTTTCAATAAACATCTGTCTGCTGCCTGATTATATGGTTTAAGCTTCACAAATATGTATGTGCATAATTCCACTGAAGGTCTCATCTGGACAAAAGAGGTTAAAGTTTAGCATTTCTCTGTCATAATATCAATTATATCATAACTCTAGCGGGAAAATCATCACAATCACAGCAAAAATTACCCCTAATTTTAAGTATTTAAGTATTTCATTGATGGTACAACAAATTACATCCAACCGATGGATAGACGTCATACCGTATCTTTAAGAAAGGAGTATGTAAAAAGCATGCACTACAGTGGTCAAAGGCACAGAATTTTACATGAATGACTGTAAAATAATAATGGTTACAGTCACATAAAACGTGAATAAATGATCACATCTCAATACAGGGATTAATGTAATTGTAAATGAACTCAAATGCTATCCATAGCTGTAAGTGATAATACACTGACCTGGATTGTCTACCTCAATGGGACCCTGTCTATGATGGCGGAGTGGCAGCATAAGAGCATGTTCAAATGCAGTGTCACACGCTTCTCCTCTTAACGGAATGTGTGTGTGTGGAAGCCTATGAAGCCTCATTCTCTACGGTTATGCACCAGTAAAACTTTAAAGATACTTGGGAGGCAGGTGGGATTTATGTAAGAGGCACAAAGGGTCAGAGACAGGAGGGGAATGAGGTGGCTCTGCTCAAAGGGGAATAAAAAGATATTCATAATCAGCGCCTGGAGGATCTCAACGCTCGGTGCACTGACACCCGCCACGTTCATGCACACGCATTCAAATGATCTTCTGGGACGGCAGGCGTTCACGGAGCACAAGCCAGGGTGTTTTTCTCTCTAAGCAGCGGCCTCCTCCAGCTCCATTTCTTTGAATGGCGAGAGATTTAAAAACACATTTGCTAAACCCTCCTGAAATAATCTATTTTCCTTTAGGCGGTTATTATATGGCGTCAGTGTTCGCCAGAAATACGAGCGTAACATGGGCTGATGAAAAGGGGAGGCTGTTTCACTTTATCCGGACGGTTGCTAGGCTGGTTTTGTTTCTCAGATCAATGATTCCTTTATGGGCAGGCTGGCACGGCCTGCGCCCATGGATTCGTCTTTGCTCTATAAGACCTGTGTGCAGGAACTGTTAATACTGCTCTTCCCACAAATGCCAGTGCTCAGAGCTAAATGCTGGCAGCTCCGAGGGCTTTCATTTAATTCCGCCAGCGACTACACCGGAGCGGAACACCGTGTGCTAGAAACTCATTATCGGCCTTGATAAGTCATTTACACAACAATGGAAAAGCATATCATCATTCGGTGTTTTCTGGAAAATAATAAACTTCCCATCGGAGAATATGATTTTCTCAACTGCAGTGAAGAAAAGTAAATAAATGAATCATTAACCCGTGGTGCAAGGGGGCATGTAGGTAAGAGCAGTACCCACTGAATTTTTCAAATGATGTTGCCCCAAGCCAGGCCTTCTGGAACAAAATGGTGGGTAAAAGTTACAAAAGGCTCTATTATGGGTTCCAGTTACAATAGAGGGAGACATCTTAAGAACCAATAATCATGGCATAATAAAAAAGCCATTATCATGCAAAAATGCTATAGAACACTGTCTTATGATGGCTTGAAGAAACACTGAAGTCACATAGATATCGTCTATGACTGTATCAGTTATGGCCCCAAAGGGAATTGCACACTTGGCAAATATAGGAGGGGGTTTTCTAGCCTAAAGACTTTTTTGGATGTGTCCAAAAGCATTATACATATATTTTAACCTTCCTCCAGAAATACACGTCTTTTATATCAGCTTGCAGACAAGCATTTCTGAATTATTTTTTTTTTTCCCAAAGAAGAGTGCATGCCCTCAACTTCTGCCTGCAGTATTATTGCCATGACAAACAAAGCACAAAGAAAAAGATCCTGGCTGTTTCCTCTGACATTAAGGTCCATTTCAAGTAATACAAGAAAGTGATTTGAGCATTTACGATGGGTTCAAGTGTAGCACACAGAAGTACGAAGAATAGAGAAAAACAGAGGCCATAGTTTTTGAGGTTGTCTGAAATGTGGGTGCAAACATTGTGATAAAAGAGTGGACTGTAGATGTGCTGTGTATATTATGTAAGAAGGTGTTATGAGAGCATGACAAATAATCATTGTGAAATATCTCATCAAAAGTACACATTGCCTATAATTCTCTGGTATCCTGAAGGATGGAGAGAATGTTTGTTGTGCGTTCAGTTTAGAATGACAGTGAAGAAAGACCACTTACATATGCATGCCACTAAAAATACAAACATATTTGTATTCCCTCTTACTCTCTTTCACCCTCTGTTCCTCTCCTCTGAAAATGTTAAAAGCCCATTGATCTCTACCACTTATGCCACCACATGTATTTTTTATTCATTGATTTGCACTGCTATTTCACAAAAAACAGACAGAGCAAATAAAAGCTTAATGAACTTAATGGCCACAAATATACTATATATAGACTTCCAACTAACAAAAGGTGTTTCATTATGAATTCAATGAATGCATTATGCTGAAGTTAATATACTTTTTAGTAGAAAGCCCGGTGCTATCATCAAATACACACTTATAAAGATTGTATACCTATAATATATAGCTTTTAAATTCGAGCACTTGGAGGCTGGAACGTGGTTATGGTTTTAAATCGATGCTTGATGAGTTGTTTTTCATCGTATTTCTCCTCGGCGGCCTAATTCCTTAGCTACTGATGTCTTCATGTTAGAAGCCATACCAAGCTTTGAAATCGTGTTGCTTATAGAATTTACTGTATGTCAATAAAGGAAGCACAGTATAGTCTGCAGATGTCAATACAAATGTGCCCTATGTAAAGCTACTGAATACGTCAGACAAATGTCACTACGCTTTTCAACTATTATCAAATTACAATATCAGGTAACACTGAGGCTGCAGGCAGACAAATTAAAAGCCTTTTCCAGATCTCCTCTCAGCTAATTTATCTATAGAGCATCTTCATAATGACCACCTCTGCCAATGCCGAATTGATCAATTGTAAATGTCCCTGGAACTGAAACCCCAATGTCAGCTACCTGCCAATGGGTAGAAGGAAGAGCAGGTCAGCCAGAGGACGATTTGATGCAAAGCCATCTTCTTGCTTCTATCTGACAATGGTTTCCATCTTGACAGTCTGATTTTGTGTTTGGGCCATTGAAAACAACAACTACTACTGTCATTAGCACTACAACTACTACAACTCGTACTACAATACTGTTCAATGCTACAACTACAGTACTATAACTTCCACTACTACTACTAATAATAATACATAATACATAAATAAAAGTTATTATTATTATTATTATTATTATTATTATTAATAATAATAATAATAATAATAATAATAATAATAAAGAAAGAGATTATTAAAGTGATGTATGTGATGTTTACTTAATAATAATAATGTTATTTACTTTATGTTGTTAGGCAGGCAGCTCCAGAACTGGGAAATGGCAGGAGCAAGCTAGAAATTTCAGAGAAGGGAAAAATGAAAAATGGAAGATCACTCAACGGGATGTGCTGACCTTGCCATAGTCATAATCATATCCATAAATCTTGCAATCATTTTCAGATACAGTGGTAGTCAGGTAGTCAAAAAATGAGATTAATTTCTAGCTGTATTCCTCAAAAGTCAAAATGATATTTGTATTTTCCCACTATTCTGTACACCCCACAACATTTGGAAAAGCCCCTTGGACAAAGTCCACTTTTTTAAAACAGCCATAAGAAGTAAATCACTTTAATGCCAGACATAGGAGAGTTGTAAACTCTTACAGAATTTTCTATAATGACAGAGCCCAAGGTACTGGAAACCATGTGATCTCATATTAGACGTTCTGGCAATTCCTCTGCTGGGCAACTAAAATACACACATTTCCTCTTTCCCCAACTTTTCTATTAAGGTTCAGCATTTTTTTTTCAGTTTTTGTGGGAACAAAATTGTAAACCATGGAAAGAAGGATAACTCATGTAAGGCAATGTCATACTATTCCCTTTAAAGAAAATATTTCCTTCTTCTGTACATTACATGATTGAATTACAGATGGGTAGAATTTCAGTGAATTAGCAGGCAATGCTCACGTATCATTCTTGTATCTGACAAGTTATTATCTAACACTTCTGTTGAGCAGTCGGAATTGATTTCCTGGATGATTGAGCAAAATTAATATAAACATTGGTCAATTTTCACTGGGGTGACAAAACTCCTTAATGCCTCATGCATTCATTTCCGAGTGTAGGATAAAAATATACAACATCTTTCATCTACCGCATGTGAAAGCATCAAATATTACAGTGTGTTAATTTAGGAGCCCCCAAGCTGGATGGGAGAGCATTAGAGGCTGGTTTCCTGTCATATTGTATCCTAATGTGGTGGGTAATGGAATAAAAATGCTCTCATTTAAATAATTCCTGATTTGGGTGAATGAGGTATGCTGGGACATGTAGTCACTGCATCTGCTTGAATCTGATTTGAGAGGCTTAGTTCATGCAGGTGACTGGGGGAATGCTGCACTTCAGTTCAGATGTGTCCATTGTTGAGGGCAAGATTGGGGCAGGTGGAAATAAGTCCATCACAGTATTTGAGAACATGTGAATAGGAATCCATGACCAAAAGTTAATAAAACTATGATCTTCACCAATAAACCATATCAAGGGTGTAAATGAATATCCATGAAATTGGATACTCTTGAAATTCAAACAAAATGTGTCAATAAAAAGTATGAATTTCCATAAAGTTCTTAATCCAATTAAATTTTGGAGCCCAAGTTACAATTGCTGTTTGAAACTGACTATAAAATACAATTGGAATCTCCTGAATACAAGGATACAGCTGGTAACGTTTATGTTAGCATATCTACTAGCCAAAATGAAGCCGTTTAATTCTAAATAAAATGTATTTATTTATTTATTTATCTGTTTGTTTGTTTATTGTAATGCAAGCTGTCTACTCTGTGTGAAATTTGGAAGGATAGAGAACATCATTTCTATTAATAATTTTGCTGCTGAGGAAAATACATCTCAGAAGAATAAATCAAAAGTTTTTGATTAAAATATATTTCTAAACTTCAACCCATTTGGATTTCCCTTAAAGACAAATTTTCTTCAGTGATTAATAATCATCCATTTCCCTGTTGATATTCAGTTTATTGATTCTCCTCTCTTGCAGTTCTATTTCAGGCACATTTAATGCTGTAATTTGAAACTTAGTTAGAAACAGATTATGTATCTCCTTGTGAAGTCACCTTTCTATTTTCCTACTCTAAATTGCGAGAAATTCCAAGAGGACATTTCCAAGAAAACAGTTTCAACAGTTTACTCAAGATTATATACAGATATCTAAAGACATTCAATATTCATGATTAAGGATGTATTATATCTTCTTGTACACAATGGTTCTGCATAAATATAACACATACATCACCTGTGATACACGCATAAACAAACATTGCGCATGTCTATCATATATAGGCTTTTACATCAAATCACATTAATTTTAATATAATACAGTATATTGCACATAGATAGTTTCAAGACTTGCTTTTCTTGACAAAGCCAGTGCCGAATGAGTCACACACGGAAATACATAATTGTCTGTATGACCTAAGGAGAAAGAGCTTCAGTCAATATTCCTTGTTTCATCAAGTAATATCTATACTCTACTGCATGACCTGGAAGTAGGTTTCATGCATTGGAAACTCTACGTACAAAAAATAAAATCCTGGTATCATTTCAGAATTTAGCTTAAAATAACTTCAATTAATTTCCACATATTCTGCTTTGCTCTAATGTTGTTCACTTTGTTAATCCCTTCTATGAATTTTAAAACCTCAATAAATCTCCCGTTAGGATCTTTGCTCATCTCTTTCACATTTCAAACAGGAGCAAATTTAGTTCCCCTTCCAACAGTATACTTTTTTCGAGAGCTTCTCTGTCTTTCTTATAGCATGGTGCCCAAAAATACAAATGCTACTCATAGAAATAAAACTTGATCAACTTGATAAACTGTTAAATACTCTCTCGTGAATCCAGTCTATGGAAACACAAAATGTCACATACTGTTATTACCTGTGAAAGTAAGACATTTTCTCTAAGCATGCATAAAAGCAAATGAATCGAAAGCAAGAATCAATGATAAGCGCGACTGATGACGAAAACTATTTCATTTCGATAGTTTTGATTTTAGCTTAAAGAGTGATCAGGGAACGATCACACAGGAATAGCGGGAACACAAAGGAGTTGTGACTGGAAGTGTTAGGAGGGACCTTTTTCTCACAAGAAGAGCTGAAGCAACCCCACATGAGCAAAAGAGACACAAAGGGAGAAGAGATGAAAAGGAAAACTTCAGTCCTGGCAGCTAATGCAGAAACGTTCATTGGCAGATGCTGTGGGGAGACACTAGAGGAAGGCTAAGAAAAGCGTTCTTATCTGTTCTCACAAGCACACTTCTCTGCCTGCCCACAGACATTGCCAGCCACCCCCCACCAAAAGAAAAGGCTCTAATGAGGGCATGGGTCCAAAGTTGCGGGGGCAAGCTGAGAGTTTCCCCACTGAGGTGAGTGGTAATGCGGGTCAGCCCTTGAGAATAAGTGTTCTGAAAGCCGTTATGTCGAGGCCATAATCTATGGCACTAGCCAACCTCCCACCATCTCGCCCTGTGGCAGAAGGAGCCTTACCCTGGCAGTGTCACTACAAACTGCAGGGTACTGCGCTACCAGAGGCAAGTGGCAAAGACCCCCTTCCCATATGCTCCCAACCCCACAAAGGATTGATTTCCCATCATTTGACAACCATCTGCTTAGTGCATTTCCTCATTTAGTTATCACAGTTTTTTCCATCTGATTCTTCGGTGCAAATAAGATCATCTGTATCAGGAAAAAATTCTTTCCATGCTTGTCCCTTCTCCAGGCATAATGAAGTGAGAGATCTGTTTCAGCTAGGCTGAATTCAGAGTAATTGGAATCTGTCTGTTGAAACAAGGAAGGCTATAGTTCACATCGACTGCGATGGAACCTACCTTTAATTTTGAACAGTATTAGCAACACTGATGTGAGGACCATTGCCTGAAAAAATGCATTGTTTTCAAAACTAAGGTGTCATCATCATTTTACCAAAAACAATCAGAAAATGCCTCTGAAAAAAAACTGGTTAAAACCCTCCCTCCTGGGGTTTTTTCATAAATAATATAGGGGTGCAGTTGGTAGCACTGTCACCTCACAACAAGAAGGTTCTTGGGTCTCTCTGTGTGGAGTTTGCATGTCCTCCCTGTGTCTGCATGGGTTTCCTCCAGATACTCTCACACAATCCAAAGACATGCAGGTAGGTTTGGAGACTAATTGGAGAATCTAAATATAGCAGCGGTATAGATAATGGATGGGTTAAATTATATATATATATACACTCACCGGCCACTTCATTAGGTGACAGGAGTGGCACCCAGTGTGGTCTTCTACTGCTGTAGCCCATCTGCTTCAAGGTTTGACGTGGTGTGCGTTCAGAGATGCTCTTCTGCATACCTTGGTTGTAACGAGTGGTTATTTGAGTTACTGTTGCCTTTCTATCAGCTTGAACCAGTCTGGCCATTCTCCTCTGACCTCTGCCATCAAAAAGGCATATTCGCCCAGAGAATTACCGCTCACTGGATATTTTCTCTTTTTTGGACCATTCTCTGTAAACCCTAGAGATGGTTGTGCGTGAAAATCCCAGTAGATCAGTAGTTTCTGAAATACTCAAACCAGCCGGTCTGGCACCAACAACCATGCCACGTTCAAAGTCACTTAAATAACCTTTCTTCCCCATTCTGATGCTTGGTTTGAACTTCAACAGATCGTCTTGACCATGTCTACATGCCTAAATGCATTTACTTGCTGCCACGTGATTGGATGATTATATATTTGCGTTAACGGGTGCAGTTTGCTGTTGAACAGGTGGACCTAATGAAGTGGCCGGTGAATGTATATATATGTGTATATATATATATGTGTATGTACATACATACACACACACTCACTCTATCTGAACATTGCTTGGTCTGAGGCTGTTTTTCATGGTTTGGGCTAGGCCCCTTATTTCCAGTGAAGGCTAGTCTTAATCACATTCACATTCTAGACGATTCTGTACTTCCCCAACTGAAACAGGAAGGCCCTTTCCTGTTTCAGCATGATAATGCCCCCGGGCACACAGCAAGGTCTATATAGAAAGGTTTTTTTCAAGAACGGTGTGGAAGAACTTGACTGGCCTGCACAGAGCCCTAACCTCAAATCCACCCAACACCTTTGGGATCAATTGGAAAGCCAACTGCGAGCCAAGCCTAATCGTCCAATCAATGCCCATCCTCACTAATGGTCTTCTGGCTGAATGGAAGCAAATCCCTGTAGCAATGCTCCAACATTTAGTAGCCTTCTCAGAAGAGTGGAGGTTCTTATAGCAGCGAAGTGTGGACACCTCCATATTAATGCCCATAATTTTGGATGAGATGTTGGATGTCCGGTGTGAACATATTTTAGGCCATGTAGTGTATATATTGCATAGACTCTCTAGCTCCTCGGAGGTTAGGTTCATCACTCAGAGCCCAGCAGTGCACCGGTAGAGCTGGATTCTGGGTGTATCCACATATACAATACATTAAAATTATTGATGGGGCAGGATATGCATCAAAAAGCACAAAAAAGAATTCACCAGAAAATGGAGGGAGGAAAAAAAGAGTGTTCTAGAACTCTGCTCTCTGTGTGTTACTGACTTTCTCTGGGCCCTCTGTTCCACCATTCCTCCAAACTGTTGTGCAGATTCTGCTGGGAGGCGACTCTAGGTTAATTAGCAGAACAAATATGGCCAAGGTAGACATTCTCTGAGGTCTTCGCCCTTGCGGGATACCTGCCAAAGTCATCCCACAGCTCTAACTAGATTGGCAGTCAGTGCTTCTCCCAGTTTGTCCTCAACACATGTAACCACATGTCTCTGAAACCCTGTCCATATGTTTGTGTGGCCCCCATGTGTCATTCTCATGGAGGGTTGCCTTATATGCTTATTTATGTAGACAAGTGGGCTTGTTACGAGTCCAGCTTAGAAGCACTGTGAAAAGATTGGATTTATATGTTTCCAGTGACCAATGGTAGGAGCAAGGTAAAAGTCAGCAGTGAAAAATTTAATGGCAGTAGCAGGTTGTAGTTCAGACCCTTTCAACAAATTAACTATAGTAAGCAAATGCTTTGAAACATCGCCGTGGACAAGGGTATCAACCGTACAAGTAAATAAATAAACAAATAGACAAATAAATGAATATCTCAGTTGATTACAGCAACTTCTGTGCAACAATATGTTATTTTCTCTTTTTTACGAAAGGGTGAAGTGAAAAGCAATTGCCCATAAAGGCTTTGATAAAGTAGGTTCATTACACAATCTGAAGGGCAATCTCACTTGTCTGCTGATGCCCGGAGAGTAAGATAACAGTGCAAAACCTTGCAGTGTAGCCAAGGGTCTTTGATCAGCATTGCTTCCATTTCTATTTGCATGGTGTTGGATCACACAACCGACCAACCAAGGGATGATTGGGGGCGAATTCAAGTTTAACTGTTCTATCAGAAATCACATTGATAAGAACAAAATTATGTAATTCACTTTCATCATTTTCAATCATTTTCATCATCCATGATTTTCCTCATTTCATAGTTCCACATTAACCTATTGCAGTTTGCATAGCTCTTATTAAAGATCAGAGTACTATACAGACCTTAAAATTCATAAAATCAAGTGTAACAATAAGGCACAGGCCATTACCCCAGAAGTAAATATGAGACGTACTCTATGTCTTCATATGACAATAAACCCAATAACAGGATGGTAACAAGGTGGACACACTGACCTTCAGGCTTTGGATCCAGTTATGATAATTCACATTGTTGACAGATGCACTGTATATTTGGAAACTAGTCTCCATTGTGTCATGAATGGGTAGCTAAGTATTTTTCTCCATAAAAATAAGCCTGGACATCTGAAAAGACTTACCTCTCCCAAACACAAATGGAAAATCTTACATGGATAAGATAAACAATGTAAACAAAAAGAAAAAAACTACTAAAACTTACTAAATGTAAACTGATAACATGAAGAACTACATAACAGTTTTTTTCTGGAAATTTCCAGGCGCATTCACTAGTAGAGTAGAAAATTCAGTGCTTATATACCATGAATTGCCCTGCCATTATTACTCACAGTATGCATTTCATTATGTTGATTTTATTAATATTATAGAGGCTTGAATTTAAATAATTGATATTCAACTTCCATTACACCAAATATGCACTAGGCAAAGACAGATCTGCAAAATATACAGCACAAAATTACACTTTTATAACATTAAGAGTGATTGTGTGAGAGGACATAGCAATAGTGTTGATAAAACTGTAAGGAAACCATTGCATTATAAGATGTGGTTTGTTGGAGAAAAGTAATTTGTAATGAAAATAACTTTGTCAGGTGATTTTCATAAACACACTTTTCCCGTCCCTGCACAAATAATTTCATTTTAGAGTAAAGCCTGATTTATACTTTTGTCGCAAGTGTTGTGCGACAAAAATGAAAGTGTAACAGGACATTTTGCATTTACTGTATACTTTGGCAAAGGGCTGTGGAGAGGGTTCTATTGTCTATGGTAACAAAATGCCAAACTTGCAATGTTTACATCCGTGAAAAGTGGCGCCTGCCAAAATTACTAAGAAATAGGGGAGGAATAAATTGTATATCTAGTTTAAAAAATGACACAAATAGAAAACAATGAAGTATCCATGACAATGAATCTCGGTGTTCCATATGGTTGTCCAATCAACACTGTGCGCCAAAGTATGAAGTTCAGCGACATAAAATAGAGATACGCGATGGGAAAAAAGGGTCGTGCGACAAAGTATAAATCAGGTTTACGAGACTGACAACTTAGTGGGGTACCGTGTAATTCTTAAATTGCTCTTGGCTAAGTTACCAATAAGCTTGAGTTTCAGCTTTTTGTTGTTTTGCACTATTGAAAAAATAATGCACAGCAATTCTTTAATGTTTTTTAGTGGGGTAAACCTTCTAGTGTGTCATTTTTGGCGTTGTTAGATCCTCTTCTGGAATACTTAATTGTGTACATTAGCATGATCATGAAAATTACAAATACATGTGGAGAATTATTCTGAGCAAAATGTCTGATTTTTATGCAACTGAAATAATAAAAAGAAATCTATAAAAATTTGATTGGCTATCAGTAAAATGTAAGCTACATATTACACAACACATTGGACAAGGATATGCATAATTAAAATAAGTCATCAAATACGTAATACTTTAACACTGTAAGCTTGTAGCAAAGTTGTCTATGAGCAAATACCTTTGTTCTCCCTGTAACTTACAGTTCTGTTTCTGAGGCACAGGAGACACCTCTGGGGAAATTCGGTACTCGTATTTCAAGGTCGGCAGTGTTCCAAGGTTTAACGCTGCTGGATACAGAAATACAGGCAGGTTCTGTTTTTAATCCAGTAGAAATGCGCTGCATTGAGTGAGTCTTATGGAGAAAGGAATAATGGCATGTCCATCACAGCCCAACACCTCTGCATGACTCATTTCTTTGGATTAGAGTGGGAAAAGGTAGTTTGTTTTGGTTTCAAGGTAATACCAGGCATTATAAGAACAGTGACTTTCCTGTGACCTTACGGTATTGAAGAAGGAGAAATCAGCTTAGTCTGTTTGAACAGTTTAACATTTTAAAACCATGAGTAACTTCAAAACAGTTGCAATGCCAACAACATATATTTTATTGCTGATTTAAAAGCAGTTTCTGTACTAAAGAATTGTTTTTTTTAAAACCATAACTTTCATTGTGTCTTAATGCCAATACAAATCCCGAAATTAAAAATAAATAAACAAATAAATAAACACCTTTTTTTCTAATAACATGCACATCACCTAGGGGCATAACTTTGTTTAAAAAGTCTTTAAGTTGTGACTATGTGCTGCCATATCAAACAATTGTAGACTACTCTACTTTCCATAAAATTGTCACATTCTTCATCACATTCTTTATACCCATTCTTGAGCCTAATGCATTACAATTGTATTAGCAATGCTATCCAGAAGTGCACTTTCAGAATTGCTCATCAGCAGCTGCAGCCTTTACATCCAAAAAAAAAAAGCAGAAGAAATTAACTTTCCTTTCACCCCCATCATAAATAATGTTTGATTTCTTCCATTTCCATTCTGTGTGTGAACAAGAAATGAAAAACACGCCTCTGATGACATCTGGTTTCAAGCTTCTCGTATATGACACTGAAATGATGTTAGCAGAGGCTGAATACTAATGTTATCATTGCATTGTTAATCCACAGGCACACATAAAGCAGCTGTATCTGGGAATATATCTTTGGAATAACTGATTTTCATAACCGGTATAATTGCACTTCCTCGCTCTACTTTTTCAGGCTTTCAGGATTCAAGCTAATGAAAGTGAAATGATTTAATGCCATGAGATTACATGATGAAAATGACTTTACGTTGCCCGTAATGCAATTCTTAACCATGTGCACTTTGCATTCATCAAAGGGTGACCACGTGTACCACAATAAATGCTTATAATTTCAAACCAGCTTAAATCCTTTTTTTCTCATTCACATGAGCTCATAACATTTTAATAGCATTCACAAACTCGTTTAATATTCAGCACACTTATGAGGCTTGTTATGAAAACTCATGAACCCTGGCCACACCCAACCATGCCCCTCATTTTGTGGCCAAATCATGATTTTTGCAATAGTTTCACCAACACAATATGTATTACATTACCTTAAGTCAGGCATGTGCACATTCCCTGAGACAGCATGACCAAATTCGAACATGATTGGTGCAAGAAATGTTATGAAATTAATAGCCATTAGCCAAGCCGTTACTGGCATGTGTATTAGTCTACAGTTATTATCATCATTATGACGTGATTCACATGTGCATATACAAGGGTATACAGTACTACAAACAATGTAAGAAAATGCTAATGTACGCTAAATAAACATTACCTGATTTCACAGCTATAGTACTATAGAAATATAGTATAGAAATACAAAAACATGACACAAAAAGTTATGGCCTGAGGTAAGACTTGTACATCCATAGGGAAAGAACTGTTAGCAGGCACTGAATGCCTTCAGGAAAACACAATGCTATTAAAACATTAAAACTAATAATAAAGCACTTATAACTGTATTATACTTCCTCAAAAATTAATTTCTATTTAGCATTAATATACAGTATTTTACAACATAAATGCATGTTGACAAATTATTACAAATAAACTATTAGAAATTATTGAAATTATTAGAAAAAGTCCAGCTTTTCCAGAAATTATACACAGGATTACAACATGCATAACCGTTCTATTGCATACTTAATGTCTTAAACCATATATTCTGTTTAAAAAAATGAATACTATGTGAGAGAAAAATCAATACCAAATGATGGTTTAGAAACATTTCAAGGTTTCAAAATAATAATCTACAGTGCATGTGGCTGGACACTTTATAATGACATAACATTTTAACATTACCCATCAACTGTTTTATATTGTGCATGATACCATTATTAATAAATAATACTAAAAACCAAAATCTTCATCTTAAAATATTCATCTTAAATTTACCCACCTTCTAAATCTAACATATTGGGTAAACCTTAACAGTTTCACAGTATTCTTATATTATTAATAATACTCAAATACTAGTCAAGTTTGACCATTTTCTTATCTTCAACATGCCATCCAAAATAATTCTCTACAGAATTTTAAATGAATCTTAGTTAATACCTCTTATCCATAATTTATAATTTCCACTTACAAAGATCAATTTCATACAGGTCCTAATCCAGAGTTCACTGGTGCAATGTGTGACCACACCATAATCGGTTAGCATATGCCATTTCACGGCACCTGGGTTGGTTCATGACACAAATATATTCTCACACTGCAACTGTGCCTACAGTATCCTTGTGTGAGTTTTTTTTATTTTTTTAAAGCTACGCTGGAAATACTCATTATAACACTTACTGTATGAGGGCTGCCAGTCTGATGGATTTATATCATAGCAGGACAAAAAAATCTTAAAGAAACAAGACGGAAACCGATTCAAGCTCATCATTTGTTTAGCAAGGACAAAGTTGCATGGCAACAATGGAAGTGATATGAAGAATAAAGGCCTTGGACTCTACAGGAATGTAACACAGTGAAATGACCAATTTGAAAAGCCCTGTCAGACTGAAATCACAAAATATCTTGCATTCACAGCAGCACAAAAATGTCAATTTTTTTTACCATGTGTTGGTTGAGATTAAGGCTGATTCACTACTTAAAATGCAGCAAAGATGCATTATTTGCACTTACGCTCATTTTGTACCAGGTATAGTGTGATTATATTCAAACTTTAGAGAGCCACCCATATTCGCCTGAAGGCTTTATGTCTGTCATTGCATGGCAATGTTACTGTCAAGCATTGGGAAAAAAACAAAATTTCTGCAGCCCCACAGTTTCAAATATGATCGTTCAAATATTTTCAGGAGTGCCTTCTCCACTTGTGCTGGATATTATCTTGCCAGATTGTGGATTTTTATCTTTCTTTTTTTTTTTACAATCATACAATTCCATCTGTTTGGTCTTCTGAATGCAAAGTAAGCATGTGTGCTGCATGCTGATAGCACAACCCAGCCTTTCTCTGGTGACCCACCATGAACTGGATGGCTGTAAAGACAAGTGCACTTTAATTAACGGTTTAGGAGGGGCAAGAGTGTTGTTTTCTCCTGAGGGCAACAAGGCAGAGTACTCCCCGATGCAAAAATGTGGGGGTATGCACCCCCCACGTACACCCCTTTCTTTTTCCCCCCTTTTCAAGCTCGAGCCAAGCAGCTCGAGCCAAGTCTGCCTCCAGTTGGTGTTAAATGGAGCAGGAATCGCCAGGCCAGGCCAGGGGGAAAGAGCTGAAATTCCCAGAAGAGGAGAAGACCACTGCAGCTTGGTTAGCGGTGACTGTACAGAACATTATTATAAGGTGGAAAAGCTGGTGGGGGGGGGGGGGGGGGGGGGGGGGGGGGGGTGGGTTGGGGGGTAATATGTGAGAAAAGCAATAGAGGTGAACTGACAAAATCTCTCAAGGGTTCCATACATCCCACAATTCCATAGGTGCATGCTGTAAATTGCTTAATGCATGTCACAAACTGAATTGTTTTCCCCAAATAAAAATAAATCTGTGCGTAATCCTATTCAGACTTTGATTTAGATTTAGTATTTTTTAAAAGATTAAAATTAAGAAAAAGATCTTTATAAATTGATGGCCAACAATACACTCATGGTGTTTATGTGATATTTGTTTGCTTGCACAATAACCTCCAGTTGACCTCCCAAGGCAAAGGATGATACTGTTGAAGGCTCATTTTGCCCTTGGCTGACAGAGTACAGTCACACAAAAGAACACTCTTCTTTATTTTAAACTATGTATTGGTGTTGCTGTGATGTGAGCAGAGATACATACATTACTGTTCTGTGCTGCACAGTATAAATCAGACTTAATAGAGTTTGGACCATCAATTTTTCACAGAGATTGTCTACATTCCATTACTCAACTATGATGTGCAGGATAATAACGTCCTTTTTACCCGAATAAATACTTGGAAGGGGAAGACAATGAAACAGCTGAATGAAGGAATGCATTCCTCTCTTTTAAATTAATGCAAAAGAAGGATGTTTTTCTCCTCATTCATCTTTTGCCTGAACATGACTAATTGATCTGTCCGTTGTCTGATTAAACCTCATAACAAGTTGATTGACTGGCTGTCCAGGTCTTTCGCGGCATTTGAATGCACGAGCGCGCAAGAGATTCATCTTTGTCAACCTGAGAGAATGCAGGCACCTATCACTTCAAACCATCAGCTCTGCTTTCCCGCAGATGCAAAAAGAATTGATTGAACTCAAATTTGACAAATAGCAACGGAGAAGATGTAAGATGGCGAGATTGAGAGTGAACAGGCTTGCCTCGGTGACACGCAGTGTGTGGCGGGAATGTCACAGTGAGTGAACAGACACTTGACACAGCCAGCCCTGCTGCAGTTACTGAAAACACCATCTTTTATGAGGCTGTAACAGAAAGCCAGCCATTTTTTTCTCTCTCTGAAGTTAAGAAATTTCATTACGGAGAGATGACTGTTCGAAAATCCATTCAAACATCATGCATGTGATTGTTTTCTAGTGACAGAAAATAATGCCTTGGCTTGAAGGATAGTTGCTAAGGATTTTAAGTTAATTGGAAGGATACATATGCTGGTCAGGTAAGTCTTTGTAAGGTGTCTCTGCATTGCAATACGTATCCTCCATTAAATCCAGTGGAAACAATTTAATATGGACGGCTAACCATGCCAGAATTCAGAACAGGATGTGAAAAACTTTCAAGTCGGTAGAAATGCATTCATTGAGCCTTCCTAAAAATATACTAAAACTGTGTAGAACCAGCTGCCAGTTGCCTCAAGTACATTATTTTTATTTTACTCATGTCACTAGTTAGTCAACTTTTTAACACACAAAACAATAAAACCAAAACCAAAATCAAAACACAAACAGCTACCCCTCCTCTTCCTGTACCTTCGACCAGACTAACTTACCCATTGTTTCTAAATGAAATAGCAGTAGTTGGGCTAGCCCGTGGAATGCTGCATCTTTGGAACGCAGGGAATTTCAAAATCTGGATTTTAAATCTGTGTTGAAGCCACCACTGACTAGGCCGCCAACATGACAGCACTTCCCACCCACAATTAACCCCTTCAGGCAATCCCCCTAGTGGTCGGCATGCCGGCATCCCTAGATTGCTCAACTCAGACATTAATTGCTCCTTCAACCAAACTATGAGTTGAAACCCTGTGTTCTAGTTTCATTAGTAGACTCTCTGTGCTGCTCACATCTGGAGATATAAAGCTTTAAATAGGGTACCCCCTAAATGGGCAAGGATTGGCCAGATTTGGCATGTACGTGAAGGGGTTAAATTAACAATCCAGCTTGCCCAAACTTTGGACCCCAGGTACTTTAGGAGTTTACTTTTGGAGTAGCTCAATGATATGGTTTTATCTTGCATTTTATTGTAAATTCAACTGTCCATCACTCCTAATTATGCATCCAAAAAGCACCCTCATGACCTATAGTACACAAGCAGGTGCATGCATATTTCATAATTTTCTCATATCTCCCAAAGATATTCCAACTGCTAGAAGGCTCCAAAGAACTCATTTGACTTATGGGCTAGGAGGGGAATAATTTGCATATAATGGAAACATTATAGAGTCATCAGTGTTAGTATCTTTACTTGGTGATGATAATGATATTGCAGAAGGTAAAATACTGCCAATGGTAATTTGATCTAAATAGGCTCATTTACTACTAAATTTAATAATAGTGCTTGAATTTAGTATTTTTAATAATTAAACGTTGAATATTATTTATGCTCCGACGTTCTCAGATCTTGACTGTAGAATGCGATAGCCAGCTGCAATTGTGCAACACGCAATAGCCAAGCTTTTCACTGTGCAATAATATAAATCACCTCTGATGATATTATGCCAAAGTTTCTGCTCTGGCATTTTACACTGGGGGTTGGAGGTGGTCTGTAGGCATTCTATATATGCGAGCACTGATCATTCCAGCTCACTGCCGAGAGTTTGTGAAAGTGGACAGAAAACACACAGTATGTTCATTGTCTCTGACATAAAGGCCTTTCATCATTCATTTGGTCTGGTTTACAGGCCATGATTTCTGTCCCCTAAGGACAATAGAAACACATAAACCCTCTGGGCGGATGACATTGTTCACTCCCTAATGGCAATATAGTGGGATCACATGGTCATGTTCTACACCAATAAATCTTTGCTCCATATGGTTGGTGGGAGGGGGATACATTTTGTGCAACAGATAAAGTCATTTTGGCACAGACTTCCTCTGTAGCAAAATGAACAAAACATATTTATGATTTATTTTGTAATTGAAAAACATCAACCATACAAACACAAATTTTTTCTTAATTAAGAAAAATAACAGAGCTGCTGATTCAAAATGAATGTCTCCCAATAAATTAATCTTAAAAAAATAACACACTGTCAACTGAGATGGATGAAAAGTTAATTTCTATTTTTATTTGACTCTACTTGTGTTCAGCGGTTCATTTAAATTCAAACTAAAATTGCTGGATCACGTTAAGAAGATTCTGTGAAACTGAAAACTGACAACGTGGAAATGGGTTAATGCCCGACATGAAGGGGACGCGGAAGCTCAAATTCATGCGCCGCAATCACCCGAGAGCGCGGCGTAAAGTGCTCGCATCTTTTATCGAGGATTTTTTTTGTATTGTGAAAGAGGCTTTATTCTGCAAACTGAAGGGGGGGGAACAGAAGCGGGGGGAACAGAAAGGAGCCTGGCACCGAGCCGCGTCACACGCGTCTCCTCGACACGGGAGCGCTCTCGACAGCCTCTCCGCCGCTTTCAGCAGACAAACCGCCTTTCAAATAATCAGCGCGTTTATGTGATCATTATCGCCGCTCCCCGGCTGCCAGGATTTTTTCCTCCGTGGAAAGACGGGGAGGATGTTTTTTTTTTTTTTTTGTCTGATCCGTTCGCGCTCGCTGCCGGGGTAAAAAAAATCGGGGAGGCCGATTATCCCGTTGCGGCCGCGAGTTCATTAGCGAAGATGGGCCTGGCCCCGAGGAACGGCAGCTGAGCTGCAAATGAGACGGGATCATAAATTCCAGCAAAAAAAAAAAACTCAGCTGCTCGCTCCGCTCACGCAGAGGCAGGATAGATCAAATGCGTAATTTCAGAGGTCTTAATATCCTTCTTAATTGGGTTTAATTTTATGCCGTGGGAGACCAGGGTCTCAGACATTAAAAGCAGAGCCGCTCGTTATGTTCCATGCCTGTGGAGGACAAAGCAAGGAAGAGGAAAATGATGTTACACTGATAAAGTTGGGGGGCGGGGGGATAATGGTGTGGTGCAGAGGTGTCAGATCTGTGCTGGGCAACAGGGCACAGACAGGAAGGAAGCACAGGAAGATGGAGGACAGTCACATCTCGCTAATCTTGTGAGAAGAAGAAGACCAGCCTTTCCACATATACTCAGCTGACCCCGCACCCCACCCCACATGTCCCGTATCCATATTCATAAGACAGTAACTACAGGGGTTCTTACAGTAGAGTGAGTCTGTATCTGTACACGGGTTGTGAAACATTGCCCAAATCACAAACTGATTATTTCAGATGCTGTTCCTACAGAAGGAAACATTAAAACACATCTGTAAACATCCCTAAAATTCAACGACGCATATTCAATGGTGTAGCCTGATCTTCCACAGCAGTTTTACTATATCAACAGATGTGAACAAAATTTGAAAAATCAACTGGGATGGAACTTTCATTGCTCTTGGCTCAACTTGACTTGACTCTTACAAACTGGACATCAGAAGTAAATAAATGTGTTGCTGGAAACCTGTCAGGGAGCTGTGGCAGTAGGGGACAAAGCAGCGAAAAGGGGGATACCCATCAGATCCACCTACGCCCCCCCCTCCCCCTCCCCCAAAATTACTGCCATTTTGCATGTCTCTCCATGACACTGATGCTGTCAGCACATCATTGCAATCCTCTCTCATCCCCCCCCCACAATTTTGAGTGGAATGAAATAATTTGAATCACCATAAAAAAAGAGCAGTCACCGCTCACAAAATAACTTGCTGCGATTCCTCGGCTTTATTTAAACGTCAAGCCTCTCTTTCTCTTTGTCTGGTGAAGAGATTATGCCCCAGGCGAGTCTTACAGAAGCATCAGCAGGAGCTGAGGCTGAGGAAGAGGCAGGGTTCTGCATCTCATTACTCAAACCACAGGTGCTTCTTATCTAACTCCTTTTAGGTGGAAAAGATGAACACCAGTGAAGATTCCCTTCCCTACCCCCAGCCCTCGTCCCAAAAAAACATTCTATTATTTCCTCTGCTTCAGAAGGAGCCAATTTCATCTAGAATCTGTAACATATGGCATCTCCAAAACACTGCTGCCACCTCATTCACTCAAAGGCAGTCTTGACAATATATTCTGCTGAAGCTATTATGGATTCATCAAAAATTAAACGGATGTCTGGGATGTCTTCTGGCCAGGCCGGAAACAGAACAGCAGGAATATATTGTGCAAACCGGGACCATGAAAAACACGTGGTTTTGCGTTATAAGGAAATCTTTAGATTTGTTGCTGTAGTCAAGAAAACTATTTATGCATGCTAGAAAAGCCAATCTTTGCCACAACGTCATTGCCCAGTGATAAATACCAGTAATAAAAACTACACATTAGAGAGAAAATTGTATTTTCCCATTCTGACTGTAAGACAGAGATTAATTTTTCTATTCTCAAAAAGCATTGACGGAGCAACCAATGCAGCGCAAATGTCTGCATAACCAGCAACTATTATTATTTCTAATCCAAATGCATCATTTAAGATTAATTGCCATGTTTTTTTGCTTCCGCAAAACTAGAGAATATCCATTGAAAATCTTTCAGTGAAAAATTACTTGAATGAGAATGAAGAGAAAGAAAAAACAAAAAAACCTTTGGCTCTATTCAATCTTCCTGTCTTTCTATCTCTTCTGAAACCTTCCACGAATGTTATACTCTCACCCTATTCTGCATGGTACAATACCTAAACAGCTGTACATTTTGTGAGAATTACTGCTTTAATAAACATGATATTGACCCACCATTGCAGAAATCTATTGCATCACCACACGCAGAGGCTTGGAACATAGGTGCAGTGGACTGGCTTTTTAGGCTATTTAGCAAACACAGTAGCATTGTAGTCAAGCCTATACATTTTTTGCTGTGACTCTAGTAACCCAGGGGTCAGGGCAGATCTGATGCTTGAGGGCATGCATAGCCTTCCATGACAGGTGAAAGACGTGCCACACTTTTCCAAAAATCCCAAAAACACAAGTAGTGCCATTTGCCATCTATCATTTCTCACTAAACTATGGAGAGGGCCACATGGAACCCAGAGAAACACTTGAGCATGTGACTATCTGGGCCCTCAACCTGAATTTCTAGGTGTTCCTGTAGACATTCCAGTAATTGCTTTGCAATCAGCATAGCCATGTGACTATTTATACAATTAGGTACTGATTATGAGGTGTTTATCTGTGCAAAACAATAGAATGACCCAAAATGACAGTCTGAGACAGACAAAGGATTGGGGAAAAATGAAAATTCCAAAAGAACAAGGGGAAAAAGAGAAGAGAAAGCTGGCATGTTCTAATTTATCATTCAAGGGAAGCATTATTCAGCACAAATATTGTAATCAAAAGGTAAATGTCCAAATATTGTGTATTTTTAAAGAAATTAGGTAAATGAAGGGGTGATTCCAACCAAAAACTAATGAACATGTAAGGACTAAGTATCCAGATTGCTGATTTGCTTTATGCTGACGGCATTACTGCATTCATTTTAGAATACCATCAGAAGAGTGTGCAAGTTGAATCAGCATCAGATAAATCTGAGTCCGCTGAACCAGCCACATTCAAGTTGGTGTCAGCTGCAGTCAAGCATACAGAGCTTGCTAGCAAGTCAGCTTCAGAGCCAGAAAAAATGAGAAGCAGTTATTGTAGCAAGCAGGACTACTGGACAGTGACTAAACAAATCCATTGGCAGTGTGCAAACATACATAAAACATAAAAAGCTGAAAGATAAATAGCTAACCAGCTAGTTTTCCCCGTGAACAAAGTCAGCAGTTTTGTTAGCAAACCATTTATAAAGCAAATAAGGAAATATATCAGGGCTAGTTAACTATTGGCATCAGGCATTAAACTCACCTAGCTGGTTTATTAAATACAAAAGAGAAAATATGAAGAATGTAACAGCAGAGTCAGCCAATAATGGCCTCAACAATCAAAGTATTATGGTTTTTCATTTTCTCGTAATGGAAAACATAATTTGACAACATAAACTTGGAATAGGAGGTTTCCATTTTATGTGCAAGCTTCAGCTCCCCAAGGACACCCTCAGTGACATCATCGATCCTAATCACTGCACAAAATTAAGCCAAACATTCGAATACGCTCAGAAATAGTTCTGCATCAAGACTACTTATCCTTTCCCATCAGGCAAAGAGCATTGTACAGAAGGCAATTAACATGCCGTGAGGCGGAAACATATTTTATGCATGAATATATTGCATCAAATGTGTATGCGCTGTTTGTGCTGATGTGTAGCTGAGCAGTGGAAAAAGGCCATCCTTCCCTCCAGGTAGTGTCTGAGCTGGTTTTACAGCGGAAGGCGGTAATGAGGGGTACTGTTTACCTGTGGGTCTCCATGTCCCAGGAACATGCTGCTCCCTCCTTGGCCCAGCAGAGAGTTGCTCTCACATGGTCATCTGGAAGAAAGTAAACAAGGCCTATATTTAGAATGCGAGGCTAAGAACTGGTAGAGTATACTGTGCTTTACCACACTGGACAACAATGAGGAACCATGGGACACTTCAACAGGCGATTGGACATATGGAGAGAAGTCCCTGTGTGTGTATGTGTCCCTGAGTGTGTGTGTGTGTGCGCGTTGTTGTTAACCCCTAAAATCAATCTTCCGAGGACACTTTAAAACTGCTTATGTAACATGGACAGGATATTATTCATCCTGACGACAGTTTTCCTGTTTTGCAATGCTGACAGTACCACAGCAGGCACTGCATGTAACCAGGATATCTCCCAAGGGATGTTTTTTCCTAACAATAGTTAATTCCAAGTAACAGACACTGAGCACACTGTGAATAAGGTATTCCACAGAGTCTGTTCTAAGCCCGAGGTGGGGGTCTATTTTTATTCTGTGCCTGTGCATTCATGATTTCAGTCTCATCCTAATAGCCAAAACCGTGACTAACACGTGCGGTTCAAAAGCCATTGTGAAGACTTCACACTGGATATGATTCTCCTGTGCACTGTGGATATTGTGTAAGTTACCTCATTTGCATCACGGAAGAATTGTCGGAATTGCCAACCTGGTAATTTAATTTTGCCCGCTTGATAATGATATCTTTTAATTGGGACTGGTGAACCAAATAAAGCCCTCAAGAACTACCTGTAAAATGTAGTCCTGTGTCAGTCAACCCATCATCACTCATTTCATTAATGCGAGCTGCAGCCAAGAATATGAGCACTTAATATCATTCTTAATTTCTTGTCCCAGCCTTCTAGTCCCAAAAGGAAACATCAGTCAAGAAGGAACATTTTGTGATGCCAAGGCCATACAGGGGATGCTATGAATCAGAGGTATCTAATCTTTTCCGGAAAGGACCAGTGTGAGTGCAAGTTTTTGTTTTAGCCCAGCACTAAGATACCTGATTCTGCTTATTAAGGTATTGATTGATTGAAGAACATGATTAGTTAATTAGTTGAGTCAGGTGTCCTAGTGCTGGGCTTAAACAAAGACACACACTGTACACAGGCCCTTTTCAGATAAGACTGGGACCATATCTGGTCCCAAAGCCTGTGTACTAACATCAGTTTAAGAGTGTTAAGCCAGAAAGTCTACAGAAGAAAGGTGATTCCTCTGTGTTTACTCATGCAAGATGTCAAACAAATCAAAACCTTATCTTTGCTTCAATGGAAATTGAATATGGGGAAGGAAGCAGTTACACTATTACAGTTATACTTCCACAGTTCTTTATCCTTAACCATTTTCAGATTAAAAGTTAAGGGCCAATTGTCCTTAACTTTGACTCAAAAATAAAAGCAAATGTTTTTTTTTTGTTGTCTTTGGGCCTCATTTTTGTACAGTGTGCCCTCTTTCATATCTATACTTTTAATGGCATGCCTGGATTTTTGTAAATTTCATTTAATGACTTACAGACAGTACTTTGTATGCGTAAGAAAGCATTATTGTTTGTTAAAAATGAGTTTTTATTCAGATGAATAATTTACAGAAATAGACCTAAATGACTTTGATTGACACGTGTACTGTATGCCACACCACACCTCCCCATTACTCATAGAGCTAATTCAGTTACTGGGGTGTTTTAACCTGTGGAATTAATAATCCTGCTTACAGTGTATTAAGACAATAATGACTGATTCATATGACAAAGTGAGGATTAATTCAGAACACTGCCCTTTGACATCTGGGCTGTTTGTAGCATTTGTAAACTGACAAGACATTACAGCCAAATGCAGTCCATCATAGATAGATCTTACACTTCATCTTCAAGATTGTTTTTTAACTGCCAATTGCACTACATAAGAGACCAAACTGTAACAATACATCAGCAGTTCAACTATGAGGAGACAACAGCCATCATTTACAGACCAGAAGACAACACGAAGATCCAGGGCTCAGCAATGTTTATAAAGAAAATATGAGCCAGTGTCAGCATCCTGGAAAACTGATCAGCAATAAGTCAAGTTTTCTTTGAAGAAAGAAAAAAAAGACCACCCTGATGTATGCAAGAAAAAGTGGTGCAGACTTTCAGAGCGAAAAGGTAATTGTAAAACAGGCCACTCGCTACACAATTCCAAGTGGAGTGGATTGGGCAGGACTTTCTACATAGAAACGTTTTGAATTACATTTCTAAGATTTATTGAAAGAAAATTCCTAACTTTTTTCATAAAACATACAAGTAGTAATATGCTTCTTTTGATACTTCTACTAAAGCTGACACATTCTTCTGACGACAGTTAAAGTGCTGTGAACCAGTAACTTCATAAAACTCTCCGTTTTATGGTTATTGTTTTTTAATGTACTGCATTATATTGTATTTTATGTGTTCCGGAACCTCTTGGCCAGGTCACCATGAAAAATAGATTTTATCTCAATGGGACTCACCTGGATAAATAAAGGATAAACTAAATTACCATAAAAATTAATGGGTTTGATCTTCGAAATTAAAGTAATTCTTTCCATGATATTAGTATGGCTTTCAATACAGTAAAAGCTTCTAGCCTACCACAGGCAACAGCACAGCTCCCCTGATTTTAGTCAGTACCACTTTCCAATCCTTATTATTTTATTCTTTTTTGTGTACAAAGTATGGATAAATTTAGTCCTAAACCTTCTTGTTCTTTGCCCTTGTGAAGACGATTGCAAAAAGTATGACCCTTCCGTTTTTGTTTTTCCCAATCAGATTCAAAAAAGCAAATTCTAAGCACCCTGGCCTGCCCTTTGCTATAAGGAATACTAATTAGTCACAAAGAATTGCCTGTTGTGGCTAGTCTTGGGCCAGTGGTTTCATCTGGGAAGGGCTAAAGGCACAAGGTCATTAAGCAGCCTGGTCATAAATGTCCAACAGCAAAACTTAGGTTTGCCATTTTAAAGATTTCTGTTTATGAAATTCCACCCAACAACATGAATATTCAGGAAACTGGTATGTTCTGTTAAATTTGAGAATTTTGATCATTATAAAAGTGTTTTTGCACTTCAGATGCTAAACATTAAGTTTTTTGATTGAGTGTTATTACTAAGACTATGTGATGTGATTAGCACATTCATGAGGACTCACCCTTTGCCACACAACATCCTACATAATAGGACTACAACAGGGGAATAATTAGTTCTTCTGGCATGAGCTATTCATTATTGATCTTCTAGCAAACTGTGAAATGTGATGCAAATTAATATTCAGCATGTCTGAAATGACATGGGAAATGCTCAATAACCATATGTTTTCATTTTCCATCTGTCCAGTATAGTTTTCGTGGTTTTTAGGTACCATGTCTTGTTAGCAGTTATAGAGGGTTTTTGTCACTTTATATGGATTTATGAAATATTACAGTAAAAATGTGCCCACAAGCATGGAAGACAGCCAAGAGAGAATACAGAATAAAGCAATCATATAAATCTACAGTACATCCAACAGTACATCCTATATGTGCTGTTTGTAAAATAACAGAATGATATTTACAATTACAATACTTTTTTGCAAAGAACTTTTGAATTGCAACAGAAAAGTATGTACAATCAGGTACAGAACTGTATTGGTACCCTTTATGAAAATGAAGATATAGCATTTTGTGTAAAATAAACAACACAGATAATAAACTATATTTCATGCTCAAATACTAAATACTTTTATTCCATTACAAATATAATTTTAAAAGCTGGTTTTATTTATTGATAGTCTACTATTTGTAATAAAACATAAAAGGTGTCAACATTAGTTCTACCCCTAAAGACTCTTTTAAATAAAATCAAATAGAGTTAAATCTGCTATAAATGTAGCTTATTTAAGTTATTTGCTTAAGGAGCTGTATCATTGCCATCCATTATTGATATCAAGGATCTTGAAAGGTTCTGCATGGAGGAGTGGTTTAAAATCTCTCCAAATATGTTCTCCAAAGGAGAAGTACTAAATATAGAAAAAAGCCCAATGCCTTCATCCTTGGCAAGGCAGGCTGTACCAATATTTAATCACAGTGGTGCCAATAATTGTAATATTAACAAATGAATGAATGAATGAATGAATGAATTGGGGAAACTACAATATAACGGTGTTATTTGATTTATAAAGCCCCCCCCCCCCGCCCTTTTTTTTTCTTTGTTAAGGATACCAAGAATTCTGCACCTCACTATATTACACTGAATGATGCAGTGTAATACTGAATGCAGTAGAACCTTCATATCTCTGTCATTTCAAAACCAATCTCAATACCTCTACAGGGTGGACTATGATCACCAAATTTGGTATGGCTACATTACGCCATTACTGTGTTGCATATACCGCCTAAAACACTCCCTAAAAATAAAATGTATCCTGACACAAAACCTCTCATTCCATCAGCCATTTTGGGACATGCATACTTTTCAATTTTCCATAGTAATATAGGGAGACATAAAGCTAACTTACAAAATCAAGCTAGCTTCTCCGAGTTTGAATAATTCCATCATTCTAAAGTTTTAAATGAACGTTATATGAGAACAATGGGAGACCATTATGTCCAGTGACGGTGTCACAGTGCAATACTCAATGCACAAAAGTAGTGCAGCATTATAGAAAATATGATTTAAATTTAATTTGATACACTACTATATGATCTAATAGGGGAGATCGGTGGAAAATATAACACGGGGGAAAAATGTTAAACAGACTTTTTAGGTAGATGCATCGAGCTTGAACAACGTATTTCAGGTTATACACGCAGAATTACCATCTACTGTGCTTCAAATAATATGTACTCACCACTGGGTAGATTGCTTAAAATTCAAATCTTCTCTCAAAGAGCCTAGTGTATATGTACATGGAAAAATTTTGCCTGTCTAAATGTCAGGAGACATTACGCACATGTGCACACACAAAATCATGTTCCAACATAATCAGCAAGGGACAGAATTGGACACTCCCTGTATGCAATTTATAGCACAAACTCAAAACAATTGTGTATTTGGAACATGCAATATGCATAGAACCTTATAAAAAACAATTTAAAAAAGGTTTGATTATTCTCTGAGTGAGTAGTATTACCGTATTGCTGAATTTAGATACATCACCTTTGATCTTTCACATTTAAATTTCCCAACCCACCACAAAGCCCTAGATGAGACTGCTTGAATTTCCACAACCACTTGAGTGGCAAAAATAAATACTTGAACAAAAGCATGCAGAATGTTTCTGAAGTTAAAAGGATTTTTTAAAAACACTGCAAGCTTTACTATTTGCTAAATCTGTTATACTCAAAACAAAGCTATCGAAAAGTGACTGGTACCATCATAATTAAAAACAACACAAGGGAAAAAAATAAACTTACAAAACCACCTGTCAATGTTATTGTAAAAACCATAAAAAAGATCCTGAGACTCAAATACACACAATAACACTGGACAGAATAGAGTACCACATTATGAGATGACCGTTTAGGTGTGGAGTATCTTTTTGTTTTCATACTGTTACTGCATGATGACCAGTTTTTATCTAAGGAAGACAAACTGAATACATATACTCAGGAGAACTCCACTCACTATCAGAGATATTTATTTTTGCTCTGTAATGATGATCACTTTGATAAGATCCCAACAGCTAGAAAGCAACCTGTACATGACCTCCATTCATGGATAAAAACCCACGAGACAACACTGATGTTTGCCGGGTTCACCTCTGTTTGACCTCAAGAGCCGACAAGAAGAAAAACACACCACCAAACCAAGAGCCATTTCATGAGCACAACGTTCACAACCCAGAGGAGCCACAGGTGGGAATGGCAAGGAAGAGCTTTCATTTTATGTGCCATTAGTCATAAGGTCAATGACAGGCATTACGCATGGGACGGCATTTCACAAAAGGTCTGTGGCATATCAGAGGCAGAGTCGTGTCTGTGACGGGTTGGCCCGCGGCCTCCGCCAAAGCTGCGACGCTGTATGCAGAATCGATCGGGTTATCTCTGGAAGCGGTTCAGAGAGGAAGCGAAGCATGAATCCCCATTTTCCCGCGGCCAACACGCCATCCACGAATCACAATGTCAAGCCGAGCCGATCACAATCTTACACTTCACGCCTCAGCCAACAACTTGATTTGTCAAGAGAACGGAGCAGCGATCTGCCAATAACATTGATTCCTACTGGAGAAGCAGAGATAATAAAGCCTGTACTGAGTTAATACTCCTTCAGTTTGATACAATTAACATTAATGCCTGGGTCTTCTTAATTCAGAGGAAAAAAGGGCATTGGAAAAGAGAATGTAGGGAGAGGTAAGCTACTGCACTGCAGTGCATATTTTAAAAATGAATCATACATATTAAGAACATAAGAATGTCTGAAAGTTTGATGAAGAGCAGAGGCCATTTAGTCTATCCAGGCTCACAATTGTGTGTACAGTCTACAGTGTTAACCCAGGTCTTGAACACTTTAAGGGTCTCTGCTTTTACTACAAGCCTTAGGTAAACTTTCCATCCTTTAATATTTCTTGATATGAAAAACAGTTGTAAGTGTCAGTGTAAAATTAATTTTGTACTAATGTCCATTTGTTGCCTTGTTCCACTGACAGAACTCAATTACAATGTTTTTTTAACAGTCTAGCTGGCACTGTTTGAATATATCCATAAATGCTGCAAAAATGCTCCTCAATTATAAAACTGCAATAAGTGAGACCTTATGATGCAATCTTGTCTGTACCACCCACTTTTCACACTTCCTCCTTTGATCTGGATATTAATATTAGAAGTTGTTTTCCATGGTCGTTTTTCTTAAACTTGAACAGTGGGTAGCACCATTTTATATGTGCCAAAGAACAGATTTAGCACTGCAATTATCACTCATTGGTATGAGTGGGATACCCAAGAAATATAGCATTTATGTCAGTAGAAAAGGCCAATTAAAGTTTATTTATGAGGAAAAGACAGAACACAGCATGGATACTTTGTAGCTCTCCAAACATGTTTCATGCAGAGGGGTTATATTTTCAAAATATTGCATCATTTGCAACGGTGCAATAAAGAGAAAGGATTACGTAGCTCTGTTTTGCCTTCTAATGAGAGTTACCCGAGTGTGGACTGTGTGAGACCATCCGAGCCCGAGACTCCTGTTATGAGGGAAAAACCCACGAATACAGTCACGGAGGACGGCTTATCGATCAGTCTACAGGGTTTGGGGTGTAAGCCAGAGGCTGCTAGGGAATGACAAACAAGTGCTCTTTATTCTGTTACCTTGCTGCCAGGATGGGCATCAGGTCCAGTCAACAGTGGTCTCAGAGTACTGGGACCACCAAGCCTCATCCCTGTTTCAGTAGGTAGCATTTCATTTTATTATTAAGAAGCAGATTACTGGAAGCCAATGCAGAAACAGTACGCTTCAGCGAAGATATGACAGATCGCAAATCAGCAACCTTCTTGACCTTGTTTGTAGCATAGGAGATTATCCCTGTATTTTTATGGCTTTGTTTTGTTCCATGCTCTACCGAGGCACAGCATGGCACGTGCGCTTTCGGGCAAATCCACCTGCACAATCTGCCCATCGATAGTACACACCAGGCCACTGTGTTGCAAATGAGCTGTGAAGAGAAGGCCTGTGTGCCCCTCATCAACTTATGCATTAAAATACCGTTTCCAAAGCACTTCCACCAGAGACTTTTTCGAGGTCAAAACTGCACACATTCTGTAAGGAGAAAAAGCAGAAATGTATCCTTACAAAATCTGAAAATCCAAGGATTTTTTTAAACCCGGAAAGCTGTTATAATTATCAAGGGGTGTTCAACACCTGTTCTACCACAGTGGAATGCACCAGCTTCTGAGCCTTTTGGCTTTCAAGTCTCCAAACAAAAGATTATGTTATGACTACTTGACTAGGGCCACCGGTTTGTCTCCACCATGTGACTTGCCGGGATTGTATTTTAATGGTTATCCTTCTGAGGTCCCCATAGACACTCCAATGACACAGGCAAGTGACTAATTGTACAACTGAGTTTCTAATTGAGATATTTATTTTAAAAAATTTGTTGATCTAATACGGAGAGAGTCAGTAAGGAAAGTATCCATGGATGGCAGTTTAAATGCTATGAAAAGTACATATACCCCCCCCCCCCCGAGATCATGATGAAGGATGACTCATCTGACCGTATCACTGCTGACACAGTCTGATCACATCCTGCATTGACATTCCTAGGCACCTGAGGGAGAGTTACTCTTCTGTTTTTTCTTACATATCGCATTAATGAACGAGCATCACGATCATCCAATGTGTGATTTCGACCACAATTTCTGACCGTATTCGAGATTCCATTGTGTTGGGCAAGTCTTACTGGAATGCCAGCAGTAGTCTGTTTGTCCAGTTTGTAGTCTCATCCCATTGTCTCCTGGTTTGAATTCTCTCAGCCATTGATTTACTGAAGCAATTAGAAAATCAGTTGATATGGTGTTTCAGGTCTAAAGCAGCTGCAGTTAAAAAGTAACCCACATCAACATCCTGATGTACTTCAGATCTGAATTCTGAATTCCCCTACCCAAGTTTACACATTTGCACTCAGAACAGAACAACGTTTTTGGCTTTCTAATCTATTATCAATCATGCCGATCCATAAAGACAAAATTACACCATGAAACAAATTACACAGCTGAGAGTTATTGCTTTCAAGGATTCCACTTTGGCAGCACTGAAAAGAAGTAAAGCCCAATAATTGTATCTTTAGTTAGAAGAGGTTTTTCCATTGAAAAGGTAGCACATGAACCATAGCAGATGGTTTAAATTTCAGCAGGGAGGCTATTTACAGACCTTGTGATGGAGATTAGATCATGTGTGCCTGATTACACAGGATATTTGTTTGAATATCATTGTTGCGTGGCATATGCAATATTTCCCAATGCCTATATACATTCAAAATGTTCCTCATAATCCTGCTTGGCTTCTTATTTTTTTTAATTTCAGTGCAAGACAAATGTGGTACAAGTTACAAGATACCCCCAAAAGAGTTGAACAGAGAAAACACAATGGATGTAAACACAATTAGCAGTCATCATAGAGCTAAAGGCATTTTTTTAGAGTGTCGTGAAAAAGTATTTGCCCCTATCCTGATCTCCTTGATTACTGCATATTTGTCACAATTAATAGTTTCAGATTTTTTGAGAAAATGTAATATGAGAAAAGGGACCCTCAGCAAACACAAAACACATGTTAAAAAATTATTTCATTTCCTTAATTAAAAAATTTAACAACCATATCACTTATGTGAAAAAATAATTGCCCCCTTAAAGTTAACAACTGGTTGCATTCAGGTGTGGACTTACTTTTGAGTTTCGGATCATTGTCTTGCTGCATAACCAAATTACACTGCAGCTTCAGCTCATGGACAGATGACTGGATACTATCACTGACACCACCACCGTGTTTGACTGTCGGTATGATGTTCTTATGGTGAAATTTAGTATTCACACCTCACATAATGGGACCCGTGTCATTCAGAAAGTTCCAGTTTTGACTCATTGATCCATATAACAGTTTCCCAAAAGACTTGCGGATCATCCAGGAACTGCAAATGTGAGATGATTTTTCTCTTGGTCAGCTGTGGTTTCCATTACTCTCCCATGAATCCCATTTTTGCCCAGTCTCTTTCTTATCTTGGAGTCATGAACATTGACCTTATCTAAGGCTAGAGAGGCTTGCAGTTCTTTGAATGAGCTTCTGGGATCTTTTGTGACTTCCTGGATGAGTTTTTACTCTGCCTTGGACTAATTTTGGCAGGCTGGCCACTCTGATGGCAGGTTCAATATGAATGAAGTTTTGATTCAAAAGGGCTGGCTTAAATCAAGCCTGTCTGTGTTCAATCAGTTGAATTTAATGATAAATTAAATTTTGTTAATTGGTTGATTGAGTAACTAAGGAGGCAATTCCCTTTTCACATTGGCGATATGGGTGTTTCATTACTCTCTTCATGAAATAAATAAAATAACAGTTTAAAAAAATGTGCTTTGTGTTTACTTAGTCTAATATTATATTCTGTCTTAAGATCTGAAACCATACAGTATGACAAAAATGCAATAATAGAGGATGCCACTGGTATCTGATGATTGAAAGTTTGTTATTTTGAACCTGTGGGTACAATATATCATGTCATCCGCATGCACATCTGCATATTATGCATAGCAACTTTAATAGATTGTGATTATCTGCAAGCAGCCATGTATTCAATATCCTTTTTTATCTTGACAAATGTAACATTATGCACAAAAACTATTTTAGACCAAATAAAGTATAATGCGTTTTAGTTCGACAGATTTACATATTTCACAATTGCAATATCTCAGTGTATAAATATTTATTTTTATAAAGAATATATTTAATATTCTCATATATAAATATTTATTTTTCTCTGTAAAAACACCAAATAAGTATTATCAGAACACATTTGTGTTTAATTTAACTTTTTGAGATGGATTAAGATGAATAGATTGAAAAACTACTAAAAAAACATCCTGATGCAACTTCCAACTAAAATGTATTCCACCTTGCTGAAAATTCTTACTAAACCAGCTTGTTTAAGCTTCAAGACTTCTAGATGGTCATACCTGGTCTCTAGCTGGACAAAGCAGGCCAAAGCTGGTTAAGCTGGTAGAGTCAGCTGGTGGTCAAACTGGTAGACTGGCCAACTATACACAGTACTGTATATACACAGTACACAGCTGCTGAACAAGCGTTGGTTGACAAGCGAAAACACAGCTTAAACTACATTGATCAGTTTATGCTGGTTTAAGATGGAATTTTCAGAAGGGCAGTCAAAGCAAACCAAAGTACTCACTACATGTTTGCCTTAAGAAAAAGATAACTTAAAACAAGCTAAAACAAATTGTTGAAAACACAAGTCACAATCAGGACCTGCGTACCATCAACAAATCCAACAAGGAATGATTTGTCAAAGCAATATTTTTCCATACAAGGACAGCTCATGAACCAGGAAGTGTGAGAAGGGGGAGACGTGCATTGGTTTACAATTAGGATTAACAAGCATTTTAAAGGGGATTTAACAAGTGAATGCAGCAATTACTGTAAATTCAACAAAGTAAAGAGAAATAAATATGTATTATGAATATTATCTGGGATTAAATGGAAGTATGGAAGTGTGTATACATGGGTCAGAAGTTTGTGTGTGTGTGCGCGCGTGTGTGTTTGTGTGTGTGTGCTTGTGTGTGTGTGTGTGTGAGAGAGTGTGTGTGCGAGCGTGTGTTTTTGAGTGTGTGTGCGTGTGTGTGTGCGCGTGAGTTTGTGTCTGTGTGTGTGTGTGTGTGTGTGTGTGTGTGTGTGTGTTTGTTTTGGGAGGATTGGCTTATGTATCATGTATCTCTTAGCAGAAAGACACCTGAGGCATGCTTTCCCATAAACAGCATGGGTCTCGTAAATTACTTGTTCCCTCATTAAAGTTGGAGAGACAGGCTTGTGGGGTTAATAGTGATTTATAATCTTGGCCCCAGCTGCTGTCCACGTGCTGTGCGATCCCCTTTATTAGACAACATCAAGCCACATCAGTAACTGGAAGACACTTGTGTGATACATTTCAACACTTTAACGCATGTCATTTGCAGGCACCTTAATCGGTACTTAAAAAGCAAATTGTCCAGCTCTGCCGGAGGTCACTAATATATCAAAGATTCTTTACTGTTCTACTTCACTTTTTTGGCAGTTTTTTTTTTAAACCAAGGCACATCATTTGGTTATCAAAAGAGATGTGAAAAGGGCAGCTGCAAATTCCTATGCAATTGTGCTCCAAGTGCAAAGTGTAATTGCACATGCATGCTGCTGCCAAAAAGAAATGTTGACAATTTTGTAGCCATTGCGTTTCTTATTAAAGGTTAGCATACCTCCACAAGAGGCTTTGTCTGCGGGTATACTGTGGCTTTTTGGTAACCAACGCATTTAGCCTGCCCTTTCACAGAATAAATGAAACAAGGAAAATATAGCGCACACAAATAATTTCATATTAATAATGTAACTGTGCCCTGTCTAAGCCAAACACAAGCAATGAAAAATGTACACGTGTACTGTAATAACCAGACCATTGCTTTGTAGAAATTGATTAATGCACATTTTGCAGTAGCCAAAAATGAATATTATGCCAGGCTTTGATTTATGACTATTTTTTGCATTAAAACTTTAACATTTTCTACATAGCACCATAATGTTTTCATCCATCAGTGACATTCAGTAATGTCACTCCGATTGATCCACTCCCTGTTTAAGAAATAAAATGAACCTGTGCAAAATGACTTTGTCACGTGACTCTGAATTCACCCAGTTGTCCTATAGAAGCAAAGACAATCTGAACACTATGCAATGTTTAATGCGGCTGCAGTACATAACCATTTCAGTTTCTATATACGTCTTTATAACTTGAAAAAGGCAATGAAATATTTTCAATTTAAAAAATATCTCTAATTTTAGTTGATATGTTTTCCTTCACATTTCTGACCCTCACTTCATTTCTAACATCACCATTAAGGAAGAATTAATCCTGTTTTTGACAATTCACTGAGCTCTTGGAGAGATCGTGGTGCACAGTGAATTCATCTGATCTCTGAGGGATGGTGGAAAAATGACATTTTCAGTTTCACCTTGTTCAAAATCAAGATGTGAGACCTTCAGACAGTATTTTGCATGCAGTGCTCATTTTTTCTTGTGTTTTTTTTAACGCCACTTCAGAATTGATACATATTTTTCAGTAGGTCATAGGGTATTTAATTTTCATCCTTACAGCTGCTCACAGGTTGCAAGTAATACCCAATCAGTGCCCTTGCTACAAGGATATGTTTATAGGCAGCTGCGTGGGAGTTTCAAAGGGCTTATAAATAATAAAAACAAAGAGCAATGCAGGTTGGTCCACAAGAGAGGAACCAAGAGGGTATCACAGTGTTTCGTAAACAACCTACAGTCCGACACAACATCCCATTCACAAACAGCAGAGGAAACATATGACTGATATACACTCGGTGGCCACTTTATTAGGTACAGCTCATTTATACAAATAGCATGCTCCTCCAAACAGCAAATCGTGTGGCTGCAACTAAATATATAAACCACACACACATGGTGAAGATGTTTAGTTGTTGTTCATCCAAACATTAAGGTGAAGAATTGAAGATGTGTGATTTAAGTGACCATAGTTTATGGTCACTTCAATCATGGTGCCAGGTGGTTTCAGCATCTAAGAAATACCTGCTGTCCTGAGGTTTTCATGCAACGTGGCCTCTGGAGCTTGTGGGGCGACATAGCTCAGGAGGTAAGAGCGGTTGTCTGGCAGTCAGAGGGTTGCCGGTTCGATCCCCCACCCTGGGCATGTCGAAGTGTCCCTGAGCAAGACACCTAACCCCTAATTCCTCTGGTGAATGCAAGGCATCAATTGTAAAGCGCTTTGGATAAAAGCACTATATAAATGTATATAAATGCAGTCCATTTATGGACAATGGAGAACATCATCTGCAGGCGAAGCCAAGTTCCACTTCTGTCAGCTAAGAACAAAAAGATTAGGTTACAAGTGGCACATTATCACCAGTACTGGACAATTAATGACTGGAAAAACATTGCCTGATCTGATGAGTCGTGATTTCTGCTGCAAAATGCAGTTGGTAGGGTCAGAATTTGGCGTGAACAGTGTGAATCCATGGATCTATCCTGCCATGTGTCAATGCTGCAGGATGGTGGTGGTGTAATGGCATGGATGATATTTCTTGGCACACATTAGGCCCCTTAATTAATACCAACTGAGCACCATTTGAATGCCACAGCATAGAATGCCCTTTTAAAAATGGATACTTCCAGCAGGACAATCCACCATGTAACAAAGTACACATCACCTGAAGCAGGTTACACAAACATGACCATGACTACAGTTTACTCCAATGGCCCGTACAGTCCCCAGACATGAATGCAATTGGGACGAGGAGGAATGGTAGGTTCACAGCATGAATGTGTGGCCAAAAATATCTGCAAGAACTGTGTGATGCTATCAAGTCAGCATGGACCAATTTCCCAAAGGAAACCTTGTTGAATCCATGCGGTAAAGAATTCAGGCTGTTCTGCAAGCAAAGAGGGGGTCCTACTAGCTACTAGGTAGGTGTATGTAGATGAAAAAAGGAACATGGCAGATGCTGTAATATTTTGTAAATACATGGAACTATTGTGATAAATATATTTAATAGAAAGACAGTAATTTATACTGTATGTTCAGCCATATAGTATACACAAGTGTTACAGCATTTTCTGACCTTGATAATGTATTTTCAATAATTGCAGAACATACAATTTCTGGAAGAAATATGAAGATGAGTCATGTTATTGCTTTGAAATTGATTATTGCACTGGGAACTTTCTGAAAGGTTGCGCTGTGCACAGCATGTGAAGTTATGATTATGCAACAAGAATTGGCAGTGAGGAGGACTGAGAACCAGTTGTACAAATTAGTCATTGAACATTAGAAATTCAACGAATAGTAAACACTACACACCAGTTGCACAAATTTAAACCAAGAGAACATCAATTCAACTTACCAATATTTTTCAATTACTGACTATGGTAAAGTAAATTGCATCATTATTTATGTTTTATCTTTATTATCATTTAAAGTCTACCAGCAGGAGAAAAATTGAACTGCTATACAAATATCTCATGATGCATACAAACCATTAAGAGGCAGAATAATATGAACTTGTTCTGCTTAACTTTCTTCCTTTTATTTAAGAACTCCTCCATTATCTAATGTACAATTCCTACTTACATTAGATAAAAAGCAGCCATTTTAACAAGCCAGCAAAAGAGGGCATTTTTTACAGGGCATGCAAAAGAGCAAAACCTTAATTTTTCGAAGCACTCGATTTACATAATCCAACTCATCAAGATCTAAAAGACACTTTAATCTTAGTGTGCATGCCAAAATTACCATTTTAAATGCTAACCGACTTTCAAAGAGGGTGTGATCTTATCTCCCTCTGGATGACCCTTCCCCTATGAGAATCTGCATACTATTTCTGCCTGGACCCTCAAATAAAACGACTCTCTACAACAATATAAGGATGACTCATCCACAAACATCCATTCCATAAACATTAAACGTCAGAGTACATTAAGCACCATCTTCCTCAGAACTATGCAACAAAGGCACAAACTGAATTTTCTGCCCCAGTAGCATAATGGCAATGGCCCTAGCTAATTAGCTGGTAATTATAACGCTGCTGGATGGCAAAAGTTGTAAGTATGTTACTCAATGAGCACAAAATAAGAAAACAACAGCTTAAATCAATGGATGCATTCCATTGTGAGGCCTAGGGATTGCAAGGTGCCTGTAAATTGGTGTCAGGATAAATGTGTATATGTCAGAAGTGCAGAATTACTCTGCATCTTCTGACAGTGACCGCTGTTCAGACTTCACTGTGGCTCCCAGAATTTGGGCTTGACAATTGGTAGCCTGTTGGTGCCTGTGGTTAGCTTGAGGGGGGCACATATGGGGCAGGAAATTTGGCTGACTTACGTCCATTCTACACTGAAAATGGGACAAAGCCAGTTGTGTCAGGCTGTTTCAGACTCTCATTTATAGCTGGCTTATGGAAAACCTCAGACTTGAACTAACGATGTCCAGGGTGCAACCTGCATTGAGAGTATAATAGCACAGCACAGCCATTTCAAGACATAAATAGTTATTATAACATTATTAATTATTATGAATGGTATGGTAATATGTGGCAAGTTTGTCATCTGAATCATTTGGTTCGGTGCTATGTAAATACAATAATGTTGCTTTTATTGTTATTCTGGGCCTTTTATCCTCAATGATGTCATTAAAGCTTGTTGCTCTGAATGATCGCTTCAACATGCAAACCTTAATGGCTTACACCACCTGTTGGCTTTTAAAACTGTGACAAGAACTCTTGTAGCTGGTAGCCTGATGTGTAAGTTGTTGCGGAAACCATAAGGTCAGCATTTGAAGAGCCATTGCAGCGCCACTATGTCTCCGAGCAGTTTGCAGGTCATCAGCAATTAGCCATTTTAAATGGATTAAAATTTTCTTAAAGCATCATCATGACTATTGAAGACATACTTGAATGTACAGTGCTGTATATGTGTACCAGATTTTGTACTGATAGACCAAACGGTTCTTATTTTTAGACCTAGTCTAAAATTTGCAGGTAACCTGCATATTGCCTGCAAACACTGGATATTGATCACCATACTGTAGCAATGTTTTAGGTACGGTTTCTAGTTTCTATAAACCATTGAAGAAGATTGACTAAAGAGTGAATTAGTTTGACCCATTAAATGATCACAGAACAGATTTCATTTAAGAATTTTACAAAAACTAAAAATGGCAGAAAGCCAACATGTTTGTAAATAACTTTTTACAGATGAGCATTCAAGGAATACATCAGTGATATATAATTTTTAGCTTGAAGAGATACGGATGTTCCCTGATTTTCAAACCTCCATGGCTTAATGTACAGTTTTTTATAAGTTTAAAGTAAAAAAATAACAGAGCCAGATAGGTCATCACTAAACCAAATGAGTTTTGAATGACACAACACATTTAAGGTAATTCCACTGAGGTAGTGTGACTGCCATACCTTTTGTGCATTCTGGCATTCATTTTTGTATAACCCAGGTGATTAAGAATGTGCAGCCAACATCACCAACTCTAGCTTCCTTCAGTGATGGAATTATTCTAATGAAACTTTGCCAACATCTTAAGTGTCATTTAACTGAGAAATATTTTAAATAAAAAAAACTGGGTGCCTTTTCATCTATGGTGCTTCACTCTCTAATTATATGGGGATGGCCAATGGTCACGTCAGCTTTTAAATGGCTCCATTTTCCCTATTGCACACAGCCAGTCATGACAATTTATGCATCTCTGCCGTCCACTCCAATCTTTGCAAAATCCTGATCGACTAATGCTGATGACTGCTATACAGCTAACTGCAGGGAGGGGGGTGAGTTCCATTTAAATGCTGATGATGACTTAGAGGCAGACAAAACTGCAACATCAGGGAGTGGGAAGAGGTCTGACCACAGCCACAACAGGCTGTTTGATGCAATGCATTTTGGTAATGGGAATAGCAGTGCCAGGAAGCTCATCACTAAATTCAGAGTAACTCCACTGAGTAATGTGACCTCTCTACCCATTTCCTGTGCTAACTGAATTCATTTTCTTCACATCACAAAACAAGTTATCAAAATTGTGTGCAGCTGCGTCAAGTTTCTCTCTGTTTTCAAGACCATTATTGTACTGGAATAAGCATTGTCATCACCTTCATTAACCCCAAATGGGTTTATTTGCATTCATTCAGTTTTTTATGGTGAAATTTTCAATCAGACTGGTCACACAATATATCGTTGAAAGTGTCAAAACTCAAGGTTCTATCTCTGTAAAACTATTCCACGAGGAGGACAATGAAAACAGCTTTGACTCCACAGTGCAGCGCATGTACAGTGAAGGACTTGATCCTATTTTATATCTGTGTGCATCTAAATACATTCTCAAAATATATTTATTATTATTATTCAGGATGCATATAAATAAGGAGTAGGCCTAATTTTGAAAAATGAATGTGGCATGTGAAATTGTGTTTGGCATGTTGGTGAGGATGGGGTATTTGAGGAAAACTTAAATCAGTGGACCTCAATAAATGTACTAGTAAACTAGTTACCTAATGTAGTTACATCCAACGATCTCCAAGACCTGCTGCTGACAGAAGTGCAAGGGGAGAGCAAGGAGAGGGAGGTGTAGAGGGGTGTAGAGGGAGGGGGGACGGTGACAGGCAGAGGGAAAGCAAGTTCATTTGCTAGCATGTAGTATACAATACATCGTATTTTACACCTCTAAACATCCATAATATCATTTTGTTACCAAGTATCCTTTGGCCTTTTTGGAAACCCGCCATAGCATAGAAAAAACAACACGGAATGCTCATTTTAGGTGGTATTGACATCAAATTTGAACCAGGATTTTTCCAGTGTTATGACTGTGGCTTCATTATGTTTTTAAACCCACCAGACATACCCTCCAGCACCTGTATATATTTTTAAAAAATCATCTTTTAGGTGAGAAAAAACTTCCACTTCCACAGTATTTCAGGTTCTGCTACTTTTTTCAGAAACATTTAGAGTAATTCTCTTGGAAAACAAATTCTGAAGGGTTACATTTCAGAAGAGACCAGGATTATGCCTGTAGTCAAAAGGGTTCAAGAATAGTAACCAACTCATTTTCAGGCTTGTGTTTAAAAAAAAGGGGGGGGGGGATGATAAAGAAGGGGTTAAATTATGATAGTGATTTGTAGTCCTTCCATGTTGGATGTGTATTTTGGTTAATTTGATTTGTTGTATTTTGCACTGATGTGACTGCAGCTTTATACTATAGCTGGTTTACTATGAAATAGCTGCTCACTGCACCTTCACTGTTCCTCACACTTGAAAAAAAATGAGAACATAAAGCTGTGAATAAATAACGAATGGGATCATTGCTTTCAGAAGGGAATGAGAAATTACACTCCTATCTTCAATGCTTGTCCTGCTAAAAGATCTGCATAGACTGCCCTTCAGGAGCTGATGAGGAAAGCACAATTTGAATGTCATCGGCATCCAAATGTATGGACCCATTACCCCACATAACTGATGGGGCTACAAATGTTTTATCTATTTGTTTTCATGTAGTATTTTTTTAAATGTCTCATATAATCATCAAACTTACCTGTTCTAAATTAAAGCATTGCAGACAAAGGTCAGATCTGTACATTGAATAAAACATGGAACACCTGTACCTCCATGCAAGAATTATTATTGATATGTATAGCAAGGCTTGATAGGGATGAATGGGTTGCTGAATGTGTCACATTTTTTAATGCATGAAATAACACAAACAGTCCATAAAAGCCATTTAAAGTTCATGATTGTATCTGTGGGTGTGTGCATATGTTTTCTTTCTAAGTTTTCAAGTGTTTGAAGGTGAAGAGGGTCTTCCTCTCAAGCTGAATATAATTCTCTCCTCATCTAAAATGCGCTGCAGATCACAGAGGCAAACATTGACATTTTCTGCCCCTCCAAAAACTTGGCTACATCAGGATCCCTTCTATCTACCTCAAAGTCAAAGGGAACAGCTGGTGAAAAATGATTACCATGTCTCAATACCTCTTATTTCAACCATTGTAATAGGCCACAAAAACAGCAGGCAGAAGTGCTGCTAAGAAATTTATACACAAAACCATTTAGGATAACCTTACAGTTTCTACAACACTGTGTTTCACAGTAACAACTGAGGATATGAATTAAACAGGATGGTCATTTAACAAGCCTTAGCATCCATTCATGAGAGGTAGGGACATTGCTGGCTAATTTAACCTAAGAAATATTAGATACCATGCCAGATGGGCACACCAATTACACAGAAGTGGTGCAATAGAGCTTAGCCAAGAGAGAACAATCTTCTACAAGGCTATAAAAGTTATAAAATGCCATGCTCCTGGACTGGACTGCTGGACTCCAATCACCTTTCCCACTAGCCACGAATGTTCACCTCAAAACAAACTAGCCATCATTTTCTTGCTGGTTTAAGAGTGTAACTTAAAATAAGGCCTCTGGGACTGCCTCTGGGCACATCACTTAACTATGAAAATGTGGTAAAAAAAAAAAAAAAAACAGTTAAAAAACACATGTTAAAAAAGCACATGTTTGAGTTAGGTTCCTAACAGGTTCCAGATCAAAACCGATTGGAAGGTAAAATATTAGTGTTTTATAACAACAAACACCACCAACAACAAACAACAAGAAACTGACCATTATGAATTTCCTCTAGGCCTATACCGCAACCACCAAATAAACTAAGATTGAATGAACATACTTAAAGGTAGTGCTTATTCCCCAATAACGCCCAAGAGCCATACGTCAATATGAATCATCATTAATCCATCCAAAATTAAAACATTACAAAAAAGTTGTCAAAGTAAAATGATACAGTTGGTAGCGCTGTTACATCTGCAGCTCCTCAGTATTTAATCTAAACCTTCATCTTCAACAGATTTTGATAAACACATCTAGTAACACCTCCCCACAAAAACATGATTACTTTACTAGTGTTTCTTTTGGAAAGCATTATCACCATAAAATAAACTTTGTTTCTATGGAGATTGAAATTACTTCTGTTTTTCAATGGGTTCACAGAACAAACCTCCTCCTCCCCTTTCTATGTTTTGTTTTATTGTCACTATACCCCTCTCTTTTTCTGAAGGGTTTTTGTAAATTGACAACCTAATTCATCAATCGATACCCTCATTTTAAATTTACTTACTATTGTTTGGAAGTCACTGGACAGGCTAGTGGCACTTGATTTCATATATATTCACATCACCATTCTAAAGCAAGCTACAATGCGAATACCCTTTGAAACGAAGCCAGTTTTCAAATGTTGAATGTTAAATTGTGTAGCAGTTGTTATGAAGAGACTTGAAGGCCCATTCGTCTCAGTATCAGTGCATGCGGTGCAAAGGCATTGCTGGCCATGTTTTAAAACCTGTGATCAGGATGACTTTCCTGCAGTGAATTGATACAGCATGTGTCAAGAAACTGTGATAACAAGAATGAAGTATGCCTGACCTGCACTTTTGTGGTAGCAGAGGACAGGACTGGCTATCTTGCTGGTCCACCCACCAAAAAGAAAGAAAGAAAGAAAAGAAACCTGATAAAAGAAGCTATTCTTGGATTTTTTGGGCACTTGTATGATAAATAAATATACTTTTTTTTTTACAAATACTTCACAGAAGTACAGTTATGAAGGTTATTTTTGTTACATTCTCAAAAAATGTCTGATGTCTGCAAGAAAATCAGGAATAAAGTGAAAGGAGATTCATATTTAAAAAACATAATTTAAACATTTGATTCTCATGGAGCTGGTTAATTATAAAAAAAATAATACTGGGCATAGTGTACTCAGCCATTTGACATTCTTATAGCTCAGAGGCCGTTTTGTGGATTTTTCTACAGTTTATCGTTCTTTCCTTTCCTTTGAGCAAATTTTAATTCTTTCTTCATTCTTTCTTTCAGTCTTCATTGGCCAGCTCTGCATTTAATAAGCTAGCAGTGAATGAAGAGTAAGTACAAGCAAGACACTGATATTGGGCCCTAATCATGGAATGCTGTCAAGAAATGCATAAAAATGAATGACACTACATATCTTACCATCTTGTGGGCTGCTCAGAATTCTAATTGCCCACTTAATCTTTCTGTTGTATAATGAGACTGCAACCACATCCATAATGTACTGTGGGGAAAATTAAGATTAAGATTAAGGGCACCCCTGTCCAACAAATTGTTAGATTCATATGCAAAGCAAAATGTTACCTATATTATTTTCATTTTTTCTCTTTTGCACATCAGCATACTTAGAACATATTTGCTTAAATAAAAATATTTTTGAAGGAACCTGGTGGATTTTCTCAGAAAGTGTATGTACGCATTTCTAAATCATCAACAATATAATATTTTCTTGAGCTTGGTCTAAATTGAGGATTTTGAAATCCGAATATGAAATTGCAAGTCATGTCTTGTCTTTACACATTTATGTATTCTCAACCTTTCTGTGTGGGGATAAAATATAGGACCCCAATATGGCTAGCCCCACACTCTTGTGGTTTGCACCAGGGGTTAATACATTCATGTAATCCCACAGGTCTGAAACCCCTCAGGCAGACAGCAAATAGGCTGCTATTGCCAACCTTATTGAAGCTGGGCAAGGGCTACTGGTGTAGAACACCCTGCTATAGTAGTTCACACTATGTAATGAAAGCCTTGGACCAGGACAGAAGTCCCAGCATCCCCTGTTTTCTGTTATAATTTGCTGTTACAGTTTTTCCATCTGAAGTGGTTCAGTGATGTAACATAAAATCAGAATTTTACAGATCTGTGTTTATTTATATGGCAAGGCCATGCACAGGCTCCAGTCTAATACCTTAATAATTTGACAATAAGTTAATTCAACAACTGTTTCTAAACAGAACATAGAGATTCTATATTTATACTGGTTCATTCATAAAATTATTTATTATAAATACAGTAGTCTGCTTCATGGTGTACTCTTATACGGTATATCTTTTTGGCTTTAGCTTTGGCTGTCACAAAGCAAAAGTGTTTATTCAAGCAGTATGTTAAAAATGTGTCTTTTGTTTCTATGTATGCTTCTGTGGGAATTTCATGCTCCATCTAGATTGATTCTGCTGCCCATATGTTAACCACATGTGCCCAATGCTCACTGGATACCATTGTCTTTCTTTTCAAAGATCAATGTACAGTATGTGTGAAGTGGCACATACAGTTCAGGCATTTATTTGAAAGTCCAGTAGACTGTGACCAAAGGTTCCATTGGGGTGCCTTAAAATGAGCAATACAGTTACGGCAGGGAATGAAGGCCTCGCTGAACCGTGCAACACCCACTCCATCGCTCACTAGCGCCCCTAGTCAACTGGGTGCCCACGGTCTTTCTGTTCCTTTATGTGCACGCTCCTCCTCTGCTGTAGCCGAGGTGAGTTAGCTAGCAGTTTGCAGAGTGGAAAGGAGTCAGAAGCTGATTTAATATGCACATGCTTGGTGTCTTCCTGCCTCACTGATGGAGAGTGTTTCATGTGATGAGATGAGCCTATGGTTGGTATTGGACTGGGCATTTAGAAGAAAATTGGAGAAATTTTCCAAAATGGGTAACATTAAACAACATCAAAATGCCTGCTTTGAGGGGATTTTTGTAGCTGGAGATACTTGTGATGAAATTAGGTAAGGAGATTCTCAAAATATCAACAGTAAAAGGAATAGTATCAATGTGATATCACAGATTCTATATCCTAATGTTTTATTAATTTGGGGTCGAGAAAAAGCACCCTTATTAAACTCAATATTAAGCCTGAGTTCTGATATGCAATACAGTACATAGTATTTCTGTTTGGATGATCATCTATACTATTTTTGTTGGTGGAACATACACACACACACACACACACACACGAACACCCACACCCACACTAGGTGGAATATATATTTACTGTGCTCAGGTGGGTCCGGCAGAAAATGGTTTGTAGTGGGGTGGCAATGTATTTGCACAAGTGTTTCCATGAACATGGCTGAAGAGAGACATATACAGGTGGCAGACAAGAGGTGTGTCAATCACATTTCACTTTTAAAGCAGCTGCATCACCTCCTGGGGTGAATGCTGAAGGTAAATTACAGTGTTGCAAATTTTCTCTCTGTTACAATGATGAAAGGAGAAACCTGGCTTATAAGAAGATCATCCCTGGAAGACTCTGAAATGTCAGCCACTCCATTATAGTCAAGCTGGGTGGTTTAAATATAACTGCCTGCATTATAGCAAAGCTGGGTTCGGAGAATGGAAACAGTGGGGGAACAATTGCATAATGATAAATGGTTGTCAACTGGAACCATTTGTAACAGCAAGACATGATCGCATAATGATGCAGGAGATATGGTTGGGTCTGGCGGATCCACCCCCCACCCCCACCCGCCCACCCCTTCGGAAATGCTTACAAATCTTTAGAGTCACTGTTGACTGATGGAGAATGGGACTCATCGACATCTACTTGACCTTCTCAGTTCAAATAACCAGAAGGTATTGGAAGAAGTGAAGAAGATGAATTTAGCGTGATGCAAGGGCCTCTCCTTGCTGTCATTCCCTGCCTCCGCACAGCAGGTGACATTTCAAGAGTGCAGTGAACTTCTACTTCTGTATTTACAACAGTTACTTGGCTGTAGTTTTGGTTGCTTTACATTCAATAAAAAGTTATATCGATGCATATGACCATATGTGCAATTCAGTAAAAGCATTTGGTTCTATTCTATGGAAGAAAAGGCAGTTGACAAAAGCTAGGGCAAACACTGTCGCTGATCGAATAGACACATTTCCAAATCACTTTTGATATTTTAACAACACTAATGCATACAGCCACTGCACGGCACGTCAATTGGTGCATAAATTGGGATAACTGACAAATATGAGATATCTGCCATTTTCAGATATGTGGCATCTGTCCTTTGACAGAATAGACCCTTCTATTTCTCACATAATTGCCATCATTGAGCGACGGAATTTCTGTCACCCCTACTCTGACAGATAAGAAAAAATGACAAGGCACAAGCAACATATCACAGTAATTGAGGGAGCTTACAAGGATTCAGTTATTTTGAATTGTACTGCATTAAAATGATTTATCTGTGAGGCATGGAATTTACTCAACTTATGACACGACATTGATTCATCGATTATATCCTTTTTAATAGTGTGTTTAGGGATATGCCATTTCATTGCTAATGATTGTAGAATTAATTTGTTATGATTATTTATTTTATATTGTCAATTCAAACAAGATATTTTAACTGTAGTCCAATATTAATTTTCAATAATCTATATAAAATGATATTTCTATGATCTAAAAGATCAAATCACTAACAATTTAATAATTTATAATAGGGATGGTGATTTTCAATTATTTCACAAATCGAGTGATTGCATGATGTGCTCAAAATCGATTGCTAGCATGGGAAAGAATATATTTTTAGAACATCTTGGATGTAGCCACCGCACATTGTGTATAGTTCAATGGTCACAAATGGCTTTCTTGTGTTGATGTAGCTAGCCCAGGATTGGACAGAGAAATGATCAGTTAGATTCTGTACTCTTTTTTGCATCAGATGTGCATTATGGGTGACAGGTTGTGTATAAAAGGAGCATACAGTCATAGTGCACAGCCAGTTCTGTTTTTCCTTTGGTTGAGTCTAAGCTGCTTTCTTTTTGGTTAATAAATGAGCAGAATGGCTCAAAAGTGCAATCCGCCTGGCTTGTCTCTTGCCAAAATTGCAACAATATAATACACCTTATAACAAATAATGGGTCAGTTTGGGTTTGCGTTGTTTAACTTCATATTACCTTCGGCACATGCAACTGTAACAACACTGATGGTGATCAGCTATTCCATGAGCTTGCAGTAAATTAGATCCATGTGCCGTATATGCTTTTAATAAGATGCTGAGCCTTTGCAAAAATGAAATGCTGAGCTTGATATTAAATAAATGAATAGCAAGTTTCCTCCATAAATCTTAATTGGCATAATATGTATTTCTGATGCAAAAGCGGGTACTGTGTGACTCATCCATGCACGTTGGCGCAAGCATGGGTGAAGAATTGTAGCAGTTAACATTATCTTTCTGCCAAAGGGGCCGATGACTTATGGCCCAGGCGAGCACTAGTTAACACCAGCAATCTAATAGGTACTTCCAGCAAAAAGCGTCTGATGGAGGCATAGGGAGCAATGTATTCAAATCTCAGCATAAATAGGATAAATCCACCCATGGAAGAAGAGAAAGAGATTGCCTGCCAGTGCAGGATGGAATGAGTGCACTGTAATGTTTTCAGATTGCAAGAGAGAATAAACTGTAATAATTCAGACCTGTTTTGGGAAAATGCACAAAGGGTGGTGCTGGGATTTTGCAGGGTGATGGAGCAATCTTTGAGGACCATTCAGTGTCCAGATTAAACATTAAATGGTCATTAGAATTTTTAAGCATTGAAATCATAGTATTTACGTTTCTCTTGTTTAATGTCTAGTACATATAATAAGTACATAATTGAGATTTAACCATGAACAAAAATATATCATGCCTCAATTGCCTTCTCAAAGCATGTCTGTGTATTAAGCGGGGGTAACCTAGCCTCTTATCTTTGACCTTAATGCTTCTTAGAGTGACCTTTCATACTTATCAGTTTAAATACCAACATTTTTTATTTCAAAGAAGAAAAATTAAATGCATTTTTTATCCATTTGGAAAAAAAGAATGTGTCGTACTGAGTTTATGTTTCACTGCCACAAAAATCTTTGCAAGGAACCCTGTTTTCCTGGATCATATAAAGCCCTTGATTCAGATAATGTTTTATTTAAACAACAATGTATTAATTATATTAACTTTTAACTGACTATAAGTGTAATAATAAATAGTAATAATAAGAAGAACATGCGTAAATGAAGAATATACTGTATATAAGAGGTCAAATTTTTTACAGACCACCACTGTCAGGACATTCTGGGTAAACTGCATACCATAATTAAAGTAAAGAACTTTATATGGACTAGAAAACATAAGCATCTGGTGCATTTTTATGTAAAGCTTTTGTTACTTTAGTGCTTCCTATTGGCTGATTCTCATGAGGTTTTGCATGCCAGTACAACATTGATGGCAGCATGTTTGTACTAAATGTCAAGAAGATTGGTCATTTCATTCAGAAGTGATGGTCATTCTCAACTTTTCCCTTGCAATAGCGCCACCTATGGAACAAGCATAAACAAATTTGAAAACCATTCAGGGACTCTCTTCGCAAAGATATATGCCAGGTATTGTGATAATCAGACATCACATTCAAGTTATTACCATTTTTCTTATGAGCCATGTACACATTGAAATTTAATGGCTTAGTGCAACTATGCCTTTTAACATAGAAGCTTTCCTTATACAAGTTTTAGAGATATTCCATAGTAGATGCTAGAAACCAAGTTTCATGAAATTCTATCAAACCCTCAAGGAAGAGATAGATTTTTTAAGTTGTTCATAAAATTCTAAATGGTGAACATCCAATATGGCAGACATAATGGGGTTTTTTAGGCTAATGTGTCCACCAGGCCGAGACATGGAAATATATGAAAATATAAAACTCATGACAGTAGTTCAAAGAGAGTGAGAAATATTGTTGTTTAAAAACTCAAAGGTTTGATGAATTACTGTTGTCCCACCTACTGGCTTCTCACCAAATCATGCTAGTGTGGGCATATGACTCTCACATACATACCAAATATTAAGATGATTGGACCTCTATTTTTTACAAAAACTCCTAATGATTACCCTTCAGAAGAGACCAGAATGATGCATGCCTTCAAACAAGTTTAAGAATAGTAACCATTTTATGTTGGCTATGTCATTTTCAGGCTTGTGTTAAAAAATGGGCCGCTAGAGACTCTCACTAACTATAGTTATTAATTGAGCAAGCCAGAGATATACAATATAGCTATCAAATTATTGCTAGAAAGCTTATTGTTGCTAACAATACATGTATGCTTTTCAGTTCTGCATTTAAATGTCCTTCTAACATACCTTCACATTAAAAACAGACCATTAATTACTGCATATGCTCCATGGCTGCAAGGATAGCATTTTGCTCCAGCCCTGTAACAAGAGCCAAATGTTAGCCAAATTTTAGGTGTCCTAGTGCTTAACAGTCAGTACAGGACATTTCCCTTCAAAATGCATGGAAGTTAGATTACATTGAAGGGTTAACCTTCCAAATTTTGTCCTAATTACAAGTACAGTTCTCTTACAAGTACAGGTGGTGAAACAATCTGTAACTGTGCGTGTACTTCAGCAGTGCACCTTGAACAGTGATTGTGTGTGTGTGTGTGTGTGTGTGTGTGTGCGCGCGCGTGCATAAAAAGATTTTCCATTATTTCAAACTGCTATAGCCTGGTTTGAACCACAGGAGGTGGATCACCTTCAAATGTGAAAGTTAAAGTTAAAGTATCTTGAGAAGACATGTAGAGACAGGTGCAGAAGAGTTATGGTCTTAGTTCAATTTAGAATAATGTTGTAGTTGCAGTCCATGTCCCCTAAATTAAATATGGAATGTGGTAGATTGCCCTTAAAATCATTTTATCTGCTTCCACACTCCCAGAGGTGCATTTCCCTGGTTTTAATTTATATTTTAAAATCCAATGTGCTTTGCCCAAGACAGAAAATGGCTAATTGCTTCATGACAAATAAAAGCATCATTGTAGAATAATTTTGTACTGTTCTTGGTTTTCCAACATTGAAAAAAACAGCCTGGTACTATTAAGTCATTTTTATCTGCAACAGAAGCTAGTTTCATTTTGATCAACATTTTAGATGCTTGCTGTGAGACATTGGTGTTTTTTTAAATGACAATTTGTTTTCAATAGATTTGTGAAGAATGGGTGTATGATGGACAGCTGTAATAAAAAATAAAGTTGCTTCTTCTTAGAACATAAATATACATGCTTAAAAACAATTTATACATACAGAACATAGAATTTACATTCATGAATATAAAAAAAATGTCAGTCACATTTATAGACAGCCCTGAGTCTGCTGACCAATGTCAATATAAATCAAAAGTAGTTTTAAATGTATCCTATTAGTAAATAACTGAATACAATGATATTCCTTATCATTTAAAGTGTATTATTTATTTTTGTATATTGTATGTCTTATTTTAATATTATATATTTACAACATATTAAAAAATAATTATCATTCATGCATGAACTTCCCGGTCATAAGGCAAAGATATTTTCAATATATTAAAAATATAAAATTTTCAGATAATTTATAATATCATTCTGCGAATTCAGAATGATATATATGTCATTCTGCGAGTTACAAGACTTGCCCACACCTTGCTAATAATAGCGTTCCAACGCAGACAATTATTATTACAGTAGGCTGTGGCCAGCTGTGTCTTTTCACGTGTATGCAAACAGTCAATCCTTCAGTGACTAATTGAACTCTACTTGGCGGGAGACCCTGGCGAGCACCGTTTGAATTCAGCCCTGGGGCTGTATGGTGTCCCTGTTTAATCCTGAGGTCTCTAGCAGACAGTACTGTGAATACACTTTGTCACTCCCAATCCCTGTGTCTGTGCTTAAATAATCACACCCAACCCTTAATCCCCCTATATCCTTTAACAGCATCTTCCACAAATACAACAAGCCATGCAATCCGCGATGTCTGCAAAACATCAATGGCATGTGACTGTCAGCCATTCTATATTTAAAGTGTGTTTCCGCTGTGTGCCACAGTGTCTTTGAAAGTGAAAGGCTGTGTATTGCAAAGTCTACCATTCCAAATTCACTTCAGGGCCTTTTTTGAATAATAGGTTGGTGGTGAGAGAGAATGAGCACACAGCTAGCCATTTTTTTTTTTAAATCTTGAAAATATTTTCAAATACATTTTCTGACAACTGCCCTTTTAATCTCTGATCTCAGTGGTACCGGGTATAGGCACATAAGTTGTAGGTACTTGATTGGAATTGGCAAGGAAGAGCTATCTTGGACCAATTGTTGCATGTGCCAGTGTGGTCAGAGGCCAGTAGTGACATTAAGTATTGGTAGCAGAGGCCAGGGTGTGGTGCATCTGGACTGAATCTATGGTCTGTTCTTTGTTGGAAACAGCAATCAAATGGTAGTCATTTTTCCTGAAAGAAAAAAAGCACTGCCATGGTGTGGTTTTATACAGGGTGTATGATTAGAATATATAGTTAATTTGTTGTTGCAAATAGATCATGTAGCAGATCATATGTACTGTAAGAAATCTGGCAATTCTTCTTTGGCAATCTGGCAGTCTTTCCATGATGCCAAGGCACCAATCAAATGAGTGGCTTTGATCTGGATTCGAAAACATTTTTTCCTAGTGATTACTTTTTCAAATCTTTTTCATTGAATTCATTTTGGTAAGCACTGTACTTGCTAAACAATGCTTTAAATATCATATGAACTTCATTTGTTTGAACATTTGTTCAATATGTTTTTCTTTTGTAAATTCAAAGTAACTATCTTTGTCTTTATCTTTGAGAATTAACAGAGGGGAAACCTAGTGTTTTCCAAAGTGGTTTAAAACCTGTACAGATGTGGTCATGTACTTAAATATTTCCATATCTGTAGTAAAATCACTTCCCATTAACGATGACCTGTTTGGATGATACATGGAAACCTGGAAAATAAATAAATAATCATGGGTGGAATAACTGCAGCTTATGTATTCTCTTTCTTCTAGACATCACCAACTTATAAAATCAGCCCCAAAACTGTGCCTGCTGAAATAAGTTGGAAAAATCTTCAGTTTTAATTAATCTTTGATATCTGTGTGTGTCTGCATAGTCAAGCAATTTTTGTCCTTATTCTTACTTACAAACAAAAGTATCAAGGGATTGAGCGATCAATTTGTTTCACACTGTTTCAATTGTCTGAGCGGGGCTCAAATTTCTTATCTGCAGAAAACACATAAATTCCCCTCCTGCTCTCAGAGAAAATGCTTTCATTATTTCGTTCTGAATTGCTTTTCAGTGAAAAACGGAAGACAGAGCGCAGCATTATCTTCTGATTGCTAAACACTGTCGCTGTGTAATTTGGGCTTCTTGCAAGGGGGGGGGGGGGGGGGGGGTGCAACTCCCTGGAGTTTAAGAAATGGGCAGAGCCTGGGTCTATCTCCTCAGTACAGAGCTGCGTCTCCAAACACAGAGCAACCGGCTCAGTGGAAAGTACTGTCACAAATCCTCACAGCCCACAGGATACTACAGCAAATCCAGCCGCGAGGAAGCTTCCCCCTCTCTCGCTCTCTCTATCCCAGAGAAGGCTGAGATTTCAACAGCTCAATCAGCCTGAAGAGTGCCGAAGAGCTGCTTCCCATTTGTTTCCAGCGGAGTCTATTTAAAAGTAAGTCTTTCTTTTTTTCTTTTTTGCTCTCTGTTCATTTTCTGAATTGGAGGCAGTGCGCGGCAATCAGAGAAGCCGGGATGCATTAGCGTACTTTTTCCTGCAAGTGGTTTGAAGCTGCTTTTTCACCCCCCTCATGCTCGGGAATCAGCATGGATGTGGCTGTTTCTCAGATTCCGAACATCTGGCGGGTGTCAAGGTGCTCCGCGCTCAGTCTTGAATTTGCATCAGGGTAAGAATGATAGGCGCACAGAGAATAAAAAAGAGATAGGAAAATCATTTCTTCTCCCCCGTTCTCCCTGACACCGCGAGGGTTTTTGTGCATTATGATTTCCATCTTGTGTTCGATGAAATTGCGCCGGTTAATAATTGATGCTTGAAAAAAATGGAACCTGCATGGACATGGTACTTATCAGGTATCAATAAACTTTAAATCTCCTGTGCTTTTCCATGCCTTGGGGCATGATGTGTGCGTTAGCTTCCTGGCTTTGTTTCTGTATGTGCTGACTCAATGGAGAGAAGTTACAAAGTTTTGATACATCGTGGCTATGTTTGTATTTGGACTCATATTCCTTTGATTTCTGAACATGTCTCAGCAGTGTATCAATAGAGTCTAATTACAATAACAGTAAACTGAATGAATAATTTATGGCCATCTTACAGCTGATGCATGCTGAAAAACCTATCTACAGAAAGCAGTTAGTAGCATATCACAAAGAACAGAAACAATCTAACAATGTAATATTGGTGCTCACTGTCTTCAGACCAAGGAATCGCAGAGATAACTTGAAATTCAGCCCTCAAAGCTTAACATTCTCACAACATGGGTAGAGCATTCTCAAAAGTTGATAACACTTCTGTCCACACAATAGATGTGTTTTCTCCCCACTGGGAGTTTTTTCTACCTCATGTGTTTGCTTATTGGGGGTTCAGGCCAGTTTTTTGCTCTTTTGCTCGGTTTCTTGCTGTTTTTATGCTGCTCTGTAAAGTGTCTTTGAGACAGTTCTCTGTAAAACCGGCTATGCACATAAAATTGATTTGATTTGGTATTAAATGTCGTTGATGTACTCGAATTAAAGATGAAGTCCCCCTTCAGATTTTCCATTGTAATGACAGCACTTTATGCTGTGGAGGGAGGGCAGTGTGGGCTGTCCTGCATTACACACAATAACATCCAGTAAGTTCACTTTATTTTTCAGCACTTCAGCACACAGCATAGTTTCCCAGGGTTCTTGTTCCTCTGCCAAAGCTTGTGATGAATCAGTCAGTCTTGAGCATCCACTTTCTCCAAACCCCACCTGCCTCTCTCTGTTTGATAAATTGAAGTGCGTTTCTAAGTGGTGCGCACCAAACAGACCGATCAACCAATGTTGCTTCAAAATGTGAAGAGAATTGAAATCCTTTATTAGTAAGATGTATAACATGCTTTACTGGTTGATAAACGGGACTATCTTTGAGGAATAAATCAGTGGCACTGTTCTTTTGGTCCATGGAAAATTCTCCCCCAAAAAGGAGGAACAGGTTTTATCATCTGCTCCTTGTGCTCTTTGGGGAAGTGCATGTTCAACTCTTTCAAAGAAAGCTTGTGCCAATTCCCTTCGGAGTTCAGCCCTAGTTTTTCATCTTTTATATTGTTTTGCTCTCATTTCTGATTTGCTGTAAAGGATATGCATATTTACAGGCACTCCATGTGTCTGCAGATGAATTTTAAATATGTACCAAGGGGATTGAATTGTTGTAGTTGCACATAAGAAGTAGATGATTGCATATGCAGATGTTGGCAATAAACTCAAAGGGGGAGGGGGGATTAAAATAATGAGTTTATTTTTAAAAATTGAAAATGTAGGGTTTTTTTTCTGCACAATACAAATCTGTGACAATGCAAAAAAAAAATTTAATCTGTGTGTTTTTTTTTTTTGATATAATCATACCACCAATACAACACATGGCATACTTCAGTATTTCAGTCATATTCATTACAAAAACCACAAAGAAACAATGATTACATTGTTAAAATGGTAAGGGTCAAAGGACACCTCCTTCTGGAGTATGTCTTTCATCCTGTGATTAAACTCTTTTTTTATATTTTTTTTCCTCCACAATTCTCTGAGGTGTATACTTTTGTGCAATGTCTTCCTTTTCTAAGGCTCTACTTTAATGCTCTCTTCCTTTTCCATGGTCCACTGAGATAGCTCATTGTGGCATCTACATCTAATCTATTTCTCATTCTTTAGGCTCGTGCTGTTACTCCCTAACAACCAGCTTGTTCATCCCGTAAGAAACCCCTCCAAAGCTGGCCAGTACTTTCCAATTCTTCCTTAATAGATTCTGGTCTTTAAAAATGCTCCCTCCATTGATCTTCCTGAGGGTTTCTACCTTGTTGCACACTAGCCAGCCTTTCAATCCATCTGTCTCACACTCCTCATTTAGATGCACCAATCCTCTGGTCTGTTTATAGGTAGTCTATCCACTCTTTGCTCTACACTTATCTTTAAGCGGGGATAGAAAGCATTGCTAATGTATGGATCTGCCAAAAACAACTCATTATAAAGTAGAATAATGTGTGCCATTCATTGTTAGCAGGCCACATCAATCATTTTGGTTCTTCTTCTTGCTGTGGCTATAGGTAATTCTTTAGTACAAGTCTCTGAAGGGCAGCTTCTTAATACTTCCCCCTTCTGAATATCTGGTCCTATAAAGGAATGATATAAAGAGGAATGCCAAGAATATGGCTGCAAGAATCATAATGCTTTTTTATTTAAGAAAGAGATTCAAAGTTTATTAAGAGATTTAAATCAACATTTTTGCAATGCATTACTCTACACAATTTGAATTGCATTGTGAATAAATCTATGATTTAAACAGATAAGGATTCAACGTGATTAATCTGTCTCCCCGCCGTGGTGGTTTCCATAATTTCATTAAGTCAGCAATGATTTTTTCCTGTAAGGGAACCACATTGTGGAAAGCCTAATTTGCATCAAAGTGCACAGAAAGCATTGGTAAGCAGTTGCAGTAACAATCTCCCTGCGACACAACCATGCTTCAGATAGCTTCTTTACCGGACCAATAATGCAATTCTGCACTTGCTAGAGAAAGCATCTCGAGGGCCAAGGTGAACGCAGCTGAGGGAGGGAAGGTCACGTCCTCACCCCCAGAAACCATGCCCAGAGCTCGAATGCAATCTTATCTTTGGATCCAAACAGGCAGACCCACAAGACCCATAGTTCTCTGTTGGAAGCAAGACTGAGGCCAGGTCTGCATTTTTTTTCAGGATGGTTGAAAAGAAAAATTTCAACTGCAAGTGTACAGAATACACATCTCATGCTTTTCTGTTTACATATACAGTAGTTTATTGGGATAACTGATGAACCTTTGGAAATGAGATGTCGAGTTTATCCATTTAGTTTTTGTTTATGGAGCATGCATATGAAATATGATTATAATTGCAGGGAATACACCTGCAGTGCTGCTCAATGAAATATGCAAGATGCACAAGGCTTTAAAAGCACTTATAAATGAAAGTTAGAATGCATTTGATATTATCATCATTATGAGCATCATGGATGTATTAAAGTATATGCTAATCTTTAAACTATATTATAAATCATAGTCTGCAATAGATCTGGTGGATTTTTTTCACTTGGTTTAATATATCATAAGAATCTATGGACTAATTGCAATCCTATCAAGTTTCCTTTCAATGCTACACATATAAATCAGAAAATTATGAAGAGCCAAGTACAATATTTAAATAACTAATGTGAAATTGCATGCACACTAGCTTTTGTAAGGTAGTGGCAAAAATACAAAGGCAAAAAAAATGGCTGTTGTATTAGAGATGTATTAGAGCACTTGTGCTCCAGATGACAGATTTCCATTGAAGTCTTCCAAAGTTAGATTAGTAAGTAAAGATAAAGATATTATTACATTACATTATACATTACAGGCATTTGGCAGACGCTCTTATCCAGAGCGACGTACAACAAAGTGTATAACCATAACCAGGAACAAGTATTATCATTCCCTGAAACTGAATACTCTGATTGGGGCAGAAAATGCTCTAAGTGCCTAATTTGGAGGTAAGCCTTGATGCTATTGATGAGTTTTGGTCTCTGTCTCTGTCTCTGTGTTCCTGTGTGTATGTGTGTAAAGACTCACAAGATGTCACAAGGACCAGCTGGTAACCTGAGCTGAATCAGTCTGCACAGACAGGGAGTCAAACACAGCTGTGAGACATTTACCTTTCAGATACATGTTACTTTTTTCATATATCCATCCATCCATCCATATAACATGAGATACTAGAACTACAATATACTGCTATTACAATCACCATCACATTATATAATAACTCCCTTTATGCTCTTGTGTGACCCTTAATTATTTGAACAGATATACAGCACACCGATTGTCACAAGTGTTTTTTGGTGCTTTGCGTTTGGTATTTTACCAAATATTTTATTATTTGATTTTATGCAAAGATATATTGCATCAATTGCATCAATATGCAAAGAATTGCAAACTACGAGAAAAGAAAAAATGTAAAAATACGTTTTATTCTTTTCATCAATATTCATTGAAGAAAAGAATTCAGCATAAAATAAATTAATGGATTGACATGATTAATTTTCCTGCCTGAAAGTGTGAGTGAATGTAGATCTCTTTGCAGGGAGCCATTATTCAAGGAGAAAGAACCAGCCTGTCATACAGAGCTCTACTGTGGAAAACCACATCCTTATTATTGTGTGTAATGCTTATCAAGGCCTTATGTAGTTGCTACGCAGGGCCCTTCACAGGAAGTGCTGTCAATAAACAAAGTAAACTAGATACAGTCGATAAAAACTTAGCGAAATGTAGAAAGAGCATCTGGAGCTTTTCGATATGAGGCCAGTAAGCTATTCGGATGGGAGGGGGAGAGAAATCTCTGGAGACCCACAGCTACTCTGCTGTATTGTAAAAGCCAAATCAAGGAAAAAATATGCAGCTTCAGTCGGCACCTCTGAGAAGTCGAAACAGATAAACAATAATACAGAACTGATCCCTGAGGCACTCTTTATCCTCTGGGGGTTGGGACTTTCAAAGTTCTATTGTATACAGTAAGAGCTGAAGCTCGCAGCAGAAAAGAATATGAGCGCTTTGAGTTGAAGAGAGGGCATGAAATGTGAAAGAAAAAAGTGTCCTGAAGGATGCACAAATCAAAATCAACTGGCCAACCGGTTGCCATTTTGGCACCAAACTAGCACAAACTGGTTCCTAGGCTCTCCAGAAACTGAAAATCCCCTTAAGTATAATATGCTAGAAACTTGGTTTTCACATGATATCAACACTTCGATATATTCATGTATTCTTTCACGGCAAAATGAAAGAATATATGCCCGCGGTTTTAATATATGAAAGGGGTTAAATGCTGGAAAAACTCACCGTAAATGCAGGTAGCTTTGCATCATTCACATCACATGGTCAGATCACATGGTAGCTGCAATGGCAGAGGGATTTCCGAAGCGATGACATCATCCTTCATTAAAGACCATGCCAAAACAAGGAGCTGAAATAGAAAGATCAGGAGTGCTTTCTGTAAACTCAGAATTCAAAGTAGCAAAAAATGTAGCCCAATACATCTTTAAAAGAAAAAAAAAACCAAAGAGAAAAATACTTATTAAAGATATATATTATTTAGTTGTACAACAACAATACAATTCTTCTGTCTGATAATCTTATAATTAATCTACTGGGATAAAAACAAGCAAGCAGAAGAGGGATTAAAATCTCCTAAGGTGGTTTGTACAGGTCTTCCAGGTAGTGAGGTTACTGTTGATGAAGGAGAAAGCAGGTCGCAGGCACACTTTCGCACTGTGCCATACACGTGTGGCACCTGCCAGGCCTGCTCCATTTAGCGGAAGATGGAATTCACTTGGGAGAAAATGTAGCCCACCAGCAAACCACCCACACAATGGCCTGCTATCCTCCCAAAAGCAAGAAATAATCCTCAGCTCCGATACATTGCCATTCCCTCCAATTTGCTGAAGCTTTGATGGCCTAGGGTAGCTCAAGGATTTAGTTCCTGAACAAGGAGAGCCAGTTTCCCCTCCTCACTTAAGGTCACGTGTCCCTGTCAAATAAGGCCACAGCTCCCACTGTCTGGAGCCTCACAACAGTATGCGATCCACAACAGCCCGATGTCCCAGACAAAGCGGGGCCTGGCTCATAGCCGTGCTCAGTACCTGATAAGGATTAAGCCCTCAGGGACAAGACACCTTCTCCATATCCCCAAGGTTAAAAGCTCCATTTCAGACAGAGCTGACCTCTTTCAGTACTAAAACGGCAGTTACACAATCCATTTATGCAGTAATAAATGGGCTCTTTATTGAATAGGGTCACCATTCTTGTTGCCACTTAAATAACAGCAAACGCAGACTGTAAAATTATTATGCTCAAGGCACCTTCCAAAAAATTAGTTCTAACAAAGGAAGCAAAAGGGAAACAAATCATGCTGAGGTTACATTTGCTTGCACTGACTCATTTTGCATGTAAAACTATTTTGTCATACTGTACTTGCCATCTGCTTCTACAGCCAAATTAGCGACAATATGGAACGATTATATAAAAAAGCTTTTCAAACCGGCAAATAGAAACAATGTCCAACCATCTTTGTCAAGCTTTTATAATGTGGTATCAAGGCAAACCATCTTTCAGAATGGACTTTGCACGTAATATTGTACGTTCCTAAGTCACACAGTGATGACAAGAAATTAGCTTTATCATAAAGCTTTTGAGTTTTCTCTTGAATAGAAAGTCTATTGTCCTGGATCACTTCACAATCATTACAAAAATAACAAAAGAATAGTTCAGACTCAGAGATAAATTATTTCTGTGGAACTCTCTCAACCAGCGCTGAAAAATCACCTGTAGTACTACCCCACTGTAGGAGAAAATACCTCTACTAATTACAGAATAGTGAAAATAGATAAATTGTACGACAAAACAGTTCTTGATCACGTATCTCTTTGGTCTGCCAGAAAAAAAGATCGGATTACCTATGAATAATGGTGTAAAAAAGTCTTGAACTGAAACTCATCCCTTGATGTGATCAACATTCATCAAAATGAAGTGCAAGAGTTACTTTTTTTGGGCACGAACGCATGTCAGTAAGTGCACCAATCACCAAACCCAATCGGATTTTTATTGAAAAAAGCAACACTTATTTGCAAATAAAAGTCAAGGGCAAATGTAAATTGAATCCAGGGATCAGAGTGGACCATGTTTTACATGTTTATGACAAACGACTTATGGCAGAAAGGCACAAGTCCATTAAATGTGTGCTGGTGAGAATGCAGGAGCCTGACCATGCTCTCTAGATCAGCCTGCTCACCAATAAGCTGAGAGAGCCAGCATGCTATCTCGGGGTGATTAACAACATGCCTGGCATTGTCACCACCAGCGGCTGGCGAGAGTCCACCTTATGCCTAACCTGCTTTGCCATAATCCATCTGCGAGGTTTGACACGCAAACGCACACGGGCACCTCTCCCAAATCTCCAAACTCTCTGGCTCTTGTGATTCATAGCACGAGCACACAAGTAGTTCCATTAATGGCTTTGCGCTATTTTTTTTATGGTGCCGGGGGTTTCTCGGCCCAAGGGGCCTTAACCCCTGAGATAATGTCACACTTAAGCCGCATCCTCCCGTTTCACCTGCAACTCACACTAATTCCAATAAGCTGCCACTGGGTGACCCACTTATACCATACAGGCTCAGCCTTCGCTTCCTTCTTAAGCACGATTTTACTTACAAACAACTGATAGTGAGGTTAACTGTCATAAATCGCAAAATCAGTGAAAACAGTGTATCAGTAAGTGTGTGACTGAACTGGCCAAAAAAAAAGCTGGAAATAACAGACAACATGTTTCTCAGAGCTGTTATATTCTACGCCATTAACAATGGCCTTGGCATTCAACACATCACATCAAAGCAATATGACATAACAACGCAAGATAATTGGGGACATGCATTACGTAGCACGGCAAATCCAATTAAACGGAACCATTTTTCATTACCGTTTCCATTAAGGTAAGAGATAAGAATGTGATGCAGGAGGAGGATCGACAGTGAAGTGGCAGAATGTGATCCAGCACAAGAGACTACAGGACAAATTTACAAAACTCGTTGTTTTTATTTATATATATATATATATATATATATATATATATATATATATATATATTTATTTATTAACTGTGATGACGTTCCCCGGGCTCAGCACACCTTGTTCAGGATGGGCTGTTTTTACAAAGTGGGCTCATCAAAGAGAAAAATTAAGTCTAATTAGCTCCCACATTGAAAGGAAAAAGACATTGACCTATCCGTGGGGAGCTGGACTCTGCCCAAATTAGCCCTATCTATTTTGAATGGCTGTATTGTGGTTCCGCCTGTAATGGGTTTGATTTGAGAGCAAGACGAGATCAAGGGGCAAACCTGCATCGATTTTTGAGGCTGTGACATTTTCCCGTGTAGCAGGTGCAGGTCACTGTAGTGAACAGCTGTTGGGAAGAGAAGCTTTCCACTTCCCCACTGCCCGGAGAAGAGTGCCTGCCTCTAATAGCTCATTAATCTGCCAGCCCGGAAATGTAGTTGGGGCCTACGCGAATCCTTCTCAATCCACCATGTCTGTCACTGGGCCTGGCAACACAACTGAAAATAACACTATGTCAAATGTCGCCTTGCATCTCCTGCTTCTCCTCAAGCCACTTTGCTGCACCTGGAGCTACAAAATTAGAGGTTCAGTACACACCGAGGGCAGATTGGCAGGGCGGTTCGCTTTTTCTTTGCCTGAGAGGAACAAAAGAGTCGTTTACTTATCTGCCTAGATTAAACGTCAGAGTCACTGAAGCAGCTTTTGTAATAGGAGGCCGAGATTGAATTAATTTAACCTTTCTTGATTCAAACACTTTTTCTTTCCTTAAAGACGATTATTGCCTGTTGCCATTTTAAAAGTACCTTTACTTGGCACTTGACTGATAAAAATCACTTAATGATCTTAATTTGTTCTTCATTCTCCATTACAGAAGAAGCTGTGACATTATTAGAGATGAGCACTTCATGAATAACTAAGTGATAAACCACTTAGGAAAGACTGGCTAATCACATTGCTAAATTGAAACTCTACATTCATAGACCATTTAAAAAATTGTAAAATGGTTCTAAAGGACATCAACAGATGCTAATTAAAGAACAATTATATGTTTAATAATGTCCTCATCAGGCCATTTTCCCAAAGCCCTTTATGGACAATTAAACTTGTAATATGCATTTCATACTTGAGTAATGGAGTACATCTTAATGTCCAGATAATCAAAAACATTCTTCAGCCATTATAAAAATAAAAAGAAACTGCTGGGACTACTGTTATCCAAAATATCACGTTTTGAACTGATTACTATTCAAGAATGATCTTATATAATGACATATTTGGCATCTGAGTTGAGCTACAGCTCCAATTTTCCATAGTTAATTAAATTAAGCTTGTTTTGGTTCCATTTTTTGCCTACAAGCATTAACAAGATGACCTGAATTGTAGTTATAGTGAGGCTGATTTTTTAAACACCACAGGGTGGCGATTTTCTGTCTTTATAACTGCAAGCAGGTATACATGTCAAAAAAATAAATAAAATTTTTTTGAAGAAGTGGCAAGTCTGGTTTCAGGGGAACTAGCCACCACTGAAAGAGCTTCTCAGTGCTGTAGTATTTCAATAACCCTGCTCTGTCAGTCCAGAGGCTTTTCAGAACTGCCTGCCAACTGTGAATAATTTGAGCTGCCTTTGGTTGTGGTTTTGTGATGCCGTCCACAGTTAGGAGCAGGAATGCAGAGAAGCAGGCTGATTTCTCTTGTGAGTCTGCCCAAATGAATGTGTTCCAGAAATAAATTAGCAGAAATGGCCTGTGGTCCTCTAACTACCCCAACCCCCCTGTCAGAAAAAAAAAAACTCCACAACCGCCATCCCTCCAGCTTCCAAGTGTTCAGTGTTCCTCAATGCTATCGTGCATGCAGTTCAGCTGCGAGGCCCAGACCTCATCCAAATAATGTGAGCTTTAATCATGGCGCAAGGGGAAACAAAACACTAAATGCACGCACAGTTTGAAAACAGAACACCGCATTGTGAGCCAAGTACAGCTGTCCAAGGGAGCCTTCTCCTCCATGTTTGTTCTCCCCTCCGTGCCACAGAAAAGAGTGGCGTCCATCCAAGGGCTGCACACTGCAAGCAAAGGCACTGAATATTTCCCTATAAACCGTAGTCTCTTAAGTGAGAAAGCTCTCTCTACTGGAAGCTTTTTTTATTGTAATATAACCTGCTAAACTCAAGCAAATGGCATGCATTTTTTTTTTACATGGAATTGGCTGACCTATTTTTAGAGAGTCTGGTCAGAATTAAAGTATAATCCCATTCCTCTTGGAAAGGCAAGCCTGAGGATGTGGCGGAGAGGAGCCTATTCAGGACATCGTTAGCATATGGCGTGCTCCACCTGCTGACATGCACGCCCTGGAAAATGCAGCAGGTAGTCAGGTTTCTTATTCCACAGGTCATCATGGGAGATACAGTAAGGGCACAGCACGCAAAATCCGCAAACCTAAACAGTGCCAAGATGTTTGTTGCAACCAGAACCTTGACTATACAGACTTATGAAAACTGTACCAGCGTACCATTCATGTTCAGGAACCTTTGTGTCAAATCCATAACTACACATTTGGGACACAGTGATTGTGATATTTAGTCATTCCTGTTTATAAAAAATGGGCATATGGAATTGAAGTACATTCTGAAAACATGTAAGATAATGTGAAAATCATTGGAATAATATACATTTTTGTTTAATTTGGCAGTGTTTGTGATATTTCAGCCTGTTTATTTATAAAACAAGATGTGAGAACTTTTTCTAAAAAAAGTTCACTAGAGTTTATGTGCAATATAACATATGTGAGATCTGACTGGAAAAAGATTGTTGTTCTGCTCAGAACAGGCCCAGAGCCTTAAAAGCAAATGATAGCTAGCAGTGGTTGCCATCTAATAGTGGCATTCCTTTCCCTTTTCTCTGGATAGCACAAATGGCTGAAAATGCATTCCTCTGCTTTTTCTCCAGTGCTTTCTTCTTTAAATCACACCAAACAACCTCCCGCTCCCCACAAGCAAGCACACCTTTCCCATCAAATGTCAGTGTTATCAAGTTTTTTCCAATGTCACGCACAATTTGTGCATTGCCCCCAGAGATTGCTGTGATGCCTTTCTCTCGCCATCACATTCACGACTCCCCTGAGTTGAAGACAGGTGGTTGCCTCCGGCCACTCTGGAGCAGCGGTTCCTCGCCTGTGGGTCAGTAAGCCACTGATCCAAAGAGCAGCTTGTGGTGTCAGACTCTATCAACTGTTTGGGTGTCTTGGAGTTTTAATTGCTCAGGCCTCTGTGCTGTAATTCCCCACCGCATGGTCAGGGCTGACGCAGAATGTGACCTCGGACGATGGAAGCTTAGAGTTCTAACATCGCTACCACGAGACCATCAGCCTGAAAGCCCATGCTGCTGACTGGAGTAAACCAGGGCAGATGGGCATGGTTCATATTCTGACAAAGAGGGCCAGCACTAAAGAGACATTGGCCCCGCTGCACATGATTCATAACCTGATCAGCCACTGATCAGCAACTAGGCCCTCCGCAGAACTGTATCCACACACCCCCACAGCCTTATTCCATTAGCATTAAGAATGCCGCTCATCAGCTGTTGTCTTTTTAATAATGCTACTCCTTTAATTCTGACAACTGTATTTCAGAGCATTAAGAAAAAAGGTTTATGTGAAATTAAGATCTAACACAATTTGGAATGACTGGTCAACTATTCCTAAGAGGAGGTCAGAGCAGCTATCTGGAAATTCTGTTTATGAGTAACAGATGGCATTTGCGAAAAAAGGGAACATTATGACAAATGCTCGCCTCTCGGGGCTCCATGGGTCCAAAGGCATCAAACATCTAATCACACAAAACATTAAGCACAGGGAGCATCCTGTTATCCTTTGTAAATTACAGTGCCCATAATTGTATTAGTTCACTAAGTAAATTAAATCATTTGCTGCCGTCCAGGCCATGCAGACCCACATTTGGATGCGACTTCCTTGCTAGCTCACTGCGTAGACAGTGTCCTCCTCCAGAACTCCATCGTGTTTATCATCTATCCTGAAACAGTCCATTAAAATACAACATCCTTGAATTACACTTACTCCCCCACCCCCACCCCCCTAAAAAAACATTTGTTCTCTTTGGTCTTCAAAGGCCCCACTGTGTAAAGCAAAAATCAGATGCAGAGATTTGCCAGTCCCCCACCACTGATTCCATCTTTTCTCATTCCGGGTCTGATCAAGCATGATGATTTCTAATTTCCTCATTCCCAAAAACATTGTTTTTAAGACTGCCAATTCAGTTCACATCATGTTTCCCCTCTCGATTAGGACTTTGAAACAAAGATGGAAACAAGCAATCTTTGGTGCTTAAAAATGTCCTTGTAAACTACCGCCTCATCCCCTCTACGTCTGTATTTTCAGGCAAGCATAAATACTCTCTTTCAGGACACCATTCCCTCTTTTTTCACATTCAGCAACACGTTGAGAGGAGTCCTACGCAATCCTTTCTCAGTGAGGCCTAATTCCCCACCATTGTTTCCCTCCTCCCTGCTTTTGCTCCTTTATTCTCAAAGAAATGTGACACACAAGGGCATAGACCATAAGTTGACAGGTCAGGGATCAAAACTCATTACAGATGAGAAGGAAGGGTTGTCAGCCTTGATCACAGCAGCGACGGAGCAGCTCCACATTAGCGGCCAAAGCACCGAAGACTTAGTGATAGTCTGTGAGGAAACCTGCCTTCTGTCTCGCCCAACAAAAACATATGTCCACGCAATGTTCATGCAATTCAAATCCATGGTACTGGAGATGCAAATTAGCACAGAGCCTCTCTTTCACAGTCATAACATGCTTCTCCAAGCCAAGGTTTAAATAAAGTATTGTGACAGGTCGTGGTCGTTGTGGCTTAAATGTTCCCCTCTGCAAAAGTTATCACCACTGTAAATGCACCTCTTTTTCACAAGCAATTTTTTGCAAGTAAATTTTGGTGATATGAGGATATTGCCTGTTCTTACAATAGTAAATTCTCTCATTAATATATGCATATATACAAAATGAATATTTTAAAATGTTGCAGCATCTTAATGTTCTTCCGGATTTATTTTTTTCTGTCAATCTGCTATGGAATCTAATTTAAATTCAATGACTGTATTCCCCCATTTTATTCTGACAGTCCATCATTCCATAATTGAAGTGAAGCCCATCAATCACAGGATGAAACACAATGATAATCCTAATAATCAAATTCAGACAAATCTAATCAAGCAAAAGGATCAAGAAAGAAAATCCATTCTAAAAAGGTTAATTATTTAAAATTGCAATAAATTTCAAATGTATCAAAACAACCTCAACAAAGGGACAAGAAAAAAGAAACAAGTACCATGATTTTCTCATCACTGGCATCCAACCAAAGAGAATAAATTTAAATATCTTCAGCAACACAGCATTACGTGCATACAGCATATGTTACTGTTTGCAGTGGGTATACTGGCAAGCAATCCACTGTAGAAATGTTGTATATTAATATACGGTGATGTTATACAGCAAAAGGTTTTTTAGAGCAACACCCTGTATCTTATTTAAGATTGTCAGTCAACTTTAAGCCAAGAGATATAGTGATAAGGTGTGCTGATATTCAGCTTCAGTGAGACTGCTGGGACAGCTCTTGCCATTGTGATGGCACGTTATTGTATATCTTCTTGGGTTTGATATTATATCGCTGTTGAATGAATGGAAATGGCCCTCAGCCTAGAGGGAAAAGGCAAGGCCTGGCACATGGCTCAGTGTACGATCCTTTGTCTGTTGACACTGCTCTTAAACTTCACTTCCTGAGGCAATGGCAGCGTGTGCAGTAAATAAATGATAAACAACATTTTTCATTCCAGGGGACTGGATGCTGCATCCATTCTTTTTTTCAGCACAGCTCAGCAGAGGAAGTACTGAGGTTAATATATTCATAAATGATTAACACCCATTTGCAACCAGAACTTCACCCTTTCTGGTTTTAACCAAAACCCCACCCTTTCTGGTTTTAACCAAAACCCATCAGTCTGCAAACAGACACACACAGTATGTACATCAAAGGTACAGAAATATCATTCCATTTCCTCTTCCAAAGGAAATAATCTGCTTTATTACAGATGTTGCAGACTACCTGACAGTCCTCAGTTTTGAAATATTATCACACATTCTCCCTCACTTCTCATCTGTTCACTTGTTTTTCCCACCTATAAATCACAGTCCAAGTTTAAGGACAGAAATGTAAAAATAGAGTAATTGCTCTCAGTACACAGCTAAGCAAGTACAGGGGGATATATCAATGGAAAACAGGAACAGGAGATCAACTTCTGAGAAGCCCAGTGAACCGTTTCATTAAGTTTTAATGGGATTCGCAGAGCAACCATCGACCAGAGAGCAGTTCCTCCCTTTGGCCTTGTGAGCTCTCCATCTTCAGCCTCTGGCCTACTCTTCACCACCAGCAAGCTGCCTGAAAATCTAATGGGCAGAAGCTGCTAAAACATAGTGTCTACATTTTACATCTGTTACCCTCATTAACTAGCTACCGTAACCCCCCCCCCCCCCCCACCCCCGCCCCCGCCCCCACACACACATTGCATTCAATTGTATGAATATGTGCTATACAAATAAACTTGACTTCACACACACACACACATTATAGTAACTTCAATACATGTCCAATTCCAAATGAATTCTGAAAGAACAAATTTGAACTTGGGCTTTTGTAGAAGGGGAAGGAATATTGGAAGTCCACCTCAGAGTTTGCATATAGCCAAGCATTTCTGTCTTTCACACAAACCATATTCTGGAAACCACATCATTGATCTGTTGTTACAAAACAAAACTTCTTTTCCGATTTATCAATAACTTTAAATGTAATATAAAGCTGACCTTTGCAGTGACTTAGCTGGGCATCAGACAATTTTGTTGTCTGCCTTTCCAGCAAAACAAATCTCAGCTGGCAAGGGCACAAGATAAATATAGACACACATATTGTCTGACTGTTTAGTAAGCATTTGGCAAACTGGGAAATTAGTCCTTGGAATGTAAAGAACAGTGCTTGTTAATGTACTAACAACACTCATCTGGAACTTTTTGTGTGTGTATAAAACCATACATTTGAGGCTTTGTTATTATGGATACAGGCTACATTTTGGTATTCTAGGTAAAATGTTGAAAATAATTCCATTAAGTTACTCACAATCAAAGTTAAAAATACATTATAATTAAACTTCAGTCAGTCCCTGAGAAATTGTTTTGAAATGAAATGACAATAATTGGTATAGTTGTGTGTTTACGTAAAGCTCCATGCTAATTAACAGATCAATCTGTCAAAATGTTACATCACTGATTGACAGACTTCCTCTGTAGTCTGATAAAATCTGCAAACTACTATTAAATGCCAGGAGTAAGACTGATTGGCTAGTTGTTGCTGGTTTCAATGAGCAAATACTCACCTTTGGTGATTCACACAAATCAATTATGAATTATAAACACTTCTGTATTTCATTTATTGAAACTAGTTTAACAGAGGTATATTATTTATATCCTCCCTATATAGTTGTATAAGCTGTTATTTCATTTTGTGTTTTCTGTTATTTATTTTTTGGTTAGTCTTCAGACATGTTCAAAATGTCTGCCCACCAGGGGTCATGACTCTTAAACCGGTCTACTACTTCAGCAGAAGAAGTCAACCAGCAGCAGAAGTTAAGGGAAGCAGCAAAAGGCAGGAGGCACAATATTTCACCAGCAAACTGCCCAAGTGTTTTTGCGAACCTCTCCATTATAATGGGGAATGAAATGTACGGTGAGTGATTCGCAATGTCAGAGCACAGATGCGGCTAATGGATGACTGGGCTAGGCATGCCAAATCACCAATTAGCCTATTTCAACTGAAGAACCCATCCCTGGGAGCCCGTCCTCAAGATACATTTGGAAATACAACAAAATATCTATAAAATAGGTACCTGTATACAGCTTAAATGAATTTTATACATCAAAAGGAGGACATAGAGAAGATTTTAGGTTGTTATTTCATATATATTTCCAAACTCTACCAACAAAGGTCATTAGAGCCTCTGCTTCAAGTAATTGTTCAATTAATTGCAGCAGACATCTTACCTAATAACTCAATTGCCACATAGTCACATATTTGGAATTTCTTAAACATGTTCTTTGATTGTCAGAGTGACAGTCTTCATCTGGCCTGGAACAGAATCAAGTGGGAGGGTATCTATATCCAGACTCCAAACTTGTTAAAGAAAAAAAGTTCTGACAGCCTTCAGAAATGTGTGAGCTGGTTGATTGAATCACATTATCTTTCAGTTGATTGGGGTTGCAATATTCTCTGAGCCCTTCTGTTACTTTGTTGAATCTTTATTGCAATCACAGTTTACTGCTCTGCTTGCGGTGAATCTGCTGTGCCAGAGCTCAATATAAATTAATTAGCTGCTCATTTTATTGTAGAATTTGTGAGTTCTATCTTCCTTATTCTCAAACCACTGGAAGAGGTCAATCAGACTCCTGCCAATTTGTGTAATGAAAGAGTAATTTCTCAAAACCATTAATGACTTCCAAGAATGTCTAATGCCCATGCATTGGTGCCAGCCTTGGCCTTGGTGTAATATCCATTGCCACAAATCTTGAATAAAACCTGACATGTTTTGATTAGTACAGAATACCATGTTTTACCACATTAACCACATATAAAAAATATTTGATTTAGGTGATCCATTTTTTCCAATAAGAACATTTGCACTGACTAATGCCTCTATCAAATGATAATTAATATCATGTCTCTTCACACTGCTCTTTCTCCTTTTGCTTTCTGACGGCTGTTTTGCCCTCACCCCTCTCTGGCTCAGACTTACGTCTCATGTTTTTGTGTCTTCATCAGCTGATCTATTGTAATATGTGTTCCATGGTCAGAGGTTAAGCTGCAAGATGTGCAAAAGAAATGAAGGGTTTCAGTATTTAATGTACCAGCAGGATATTGCTTTACTCTGTCTTTGGTCTTTGTGTTGTTTGTGTGTCCTTATTTCACTTCCTCCACACTTATCCATAACCGTGTTATCTGATTGCACTAATGAACCATTCCTAATATGAGTTGCGTGCTGGTCGTGCTGATTACTGAATGGCTGCTGAACTGAGCGTGCCTACAAGGTCACCTGGAGGACAATTGCTGGAATTCAGGTGGACAGCCTGGATGAAGATAAACATTTCAGAATCCCTTGTTATAAGCACAGTAGGCACATGAAATTGAATTTTCAGCCATAGTTATTATTAGAAGAGTGTAAAGGAGGCTGACAAATTGTCAAATATTTGTCTTATTTGTTTTAGTATATGTATAATATAATAAGTTATAAGTGAGTTTAGCTCTTCCAGCATAGCATCCTCAATTGGAAGAATTTGTCAGTGTGTCGTCTTCTGCTGTATTTTAAAATAGTGAAATCAGTCACATGCACAAACTGCACATTGATATTTATGTGTAATCTGCTTCTGCATTGTTCAGAGAAATGTCCATGGGAAAAGATGACTGCAATTTTAATTCATTTATTTATTCATTCATTTAATTGAATTTATTTATTTTGTACTTCGTAAATTCACTATTATGAAAAGTTCTGACAGTCTGGGTTTTCCAGGGGAAACTGCATTTAGCTTAAAGCGCTAGCTCTTTGTGTGCTAATGCACTAGGTCTAGAATCAAATTTTGACTGTGACTGTTGGTTCCAACTAGAAACAATAGGTTTTACAGATCAAATCTCAACTGATTAGGCGAGATCACATAAAATCAAAGGCCATTAAATCAAAGGCTGCCAGCTTTGGAGCTGGGCGAGTGCACAAAAAATGTGTGAAAATGTTGTTCTGAAAGAATTCTATTTTATACATTATTATAAAAAAATCATGATTAAAGTGTCAGTGTCATATATTACTAAAGGCTGAAGAACCAACGCGGCCTGAGGACAGACCTTCAAAAAGTATGTGAAGGCTTGACTTTGCTTTTTAACCATTTATAGGGCTTAAATGCAGATATTAGCATGTTTAAAGTCCCCTCCCACCCCCCTCCCTGAGCTGATTGTCCTTATTCTCCAGAGTTAAGGGAAACAAAATGGCGGAGTTGTTCCATTAGGCCAGGTTGTGCTTGCTACTTTTTTCTTAACCCAAAGAACCAGTAGCTATGATTTGCTTGGCATTCAGAATGTCTTTGTTGAGGCCTGACATACGAGGATAAGGAGCACTATGGCCTTAAGAATCACCCTCCCAGGTCCCCACCCCACCCCATCCAATCCCCAGTGTGCCCCCCCCACCAACTCCCCCCACCCCACCCCATCCAATCCCCAGTGCGCCCCCCCCCCCCAGTCTAGCACACCAAAAGGAAAGCGTCCCTTGGGTTTTCAGCAAAGGCCTTGCACAAAAATACACCAGTCACCCTGCGTACAGAAAATCAGCTCTAAGATTTAGCTTCTGTAGTTTTGGATCAGTGTTGCCTTGGCTACTTATTAGGTTATTCGCACAGAACTGCATTAGGCAGGTAAAATGTGATTTATTTGGATTATTCAGCACGGCTCTTTGGCAGAGAAGATGACTGCGTTATGGCTGTGTGTAAATATTGCCCTCATGAAATAAGGTTGTGAAAGCAATAAACTTCTGTAATAGGTCACATTTGGAAAAAAAATTCTCCACCATGCTTTGAGGCTGTGGCAAAAAAAAAGACTGAAAACAAAATTGCATCACAGTCTTTCTCCATTTCTTATATATTAAAATGAATGTAGCCCATATTTTCAAAATGTATACACATTCTCATAAATATTCATACCCACCAGTATGCACAAATAATACAAGCAATATGTACAAATATTCCACCTATTCAATAATGATACCCACAGGTATAACATATATTTACCATTAATACAAGGTAGGTGGCTTTTCAGCACTCCGAAGCTAATCGTCTTGAATATGGCTGTGACTTGAATAAAGGTAGTGTTGTTCTGTGCTTTTTGCTGACTGCTTATTGAAATGCTGGGCACTGGTGAGGATAATGGACTGCTGTACAGTTGTAGAGTAGTTGTGGCACCGTAGTTAAGACTTCAGTGCCTCCCTCTGTGGCTGGTCTTATGTTTCCACTCTTTTCATCTGCAGGAAGGCGTGAGCTTGCCAAATGAGCTGCTTATTAGTTCCTACAGACTTGAGTGCTTTCCCTCCGTCGCCCTTCAATGGCGAGACTATCAGAACTTTTGTTTTGCGGTTGGATCTGGCTTTGCGACAGTTCAGAGCAGGCCTGGATCACAATCAAATGGACAAGGCTGACTGAGACCGAATAAAAGAGAGCACAAAGGCCAGGGCTACTGTACCCCACACGCCCACGACATACCAGCTGTGTCTCCTGTTTGATGTTGTGGCCATGAATCTTTTCTGTTTAAAGACCAATACGCCCTGCCAGGAAAACATGAAAAGAGTCACACAACCTGAGCTACAAAGGTAATAATAAACCAAACAAAAAAGCATTGAAGTAATTGTCTTCTATATTACATCCATATTTCTAAAAATATTAACCCAATACAGAAGACAATTACTTCAATGCAAAAAAGCATTGAGGTAATTGTCTCTTGTATTACGTCCATATTCCAAAAAATATTAATTTTCAACAAAACAAGCTCATCCTACAAAGGTTAATGAGCAATGAAGCCTTATTCTATAACACAAGGAAAATAATGTTTGTTCCCAGATGTTCGTGTATTTACACCATACTTACATCTTGAAATGGCATTTGATGTTGCAAAAATGCAAAGTTAACTACATATAACTTCAATTTGAAATTAGACTGGGTCAAAGCAAATAAATAAACTTAGTTTAGTGCACAGTGCTGCATTATGCTGGTGGCAACTGGCATTATTTTCTTTGGCTCACACCTTGGGTGTCTTGGCATGCAGCAGTAAGTTTTGCATCATCGCTGGCCTGTTGATGGCATAGTGCCGCCCCAGCCTATGAGGCCACTTGTCCCATTAAGGAAAGGGGGTTTTATACACACACTGCATCTGGCAAGGTCAGGCCACATAAGGAGGACAATGCATGTACACATTATGTGAGAAAAAGCAAACATTCAAAATGGTGTGCGTCAGGCCTCCAGAATGGACTGAATAAGACCCCCCCCCCTTTTTTCCTAATCTCCAAGATGAGCCATGAACCCAGTTCTGTGGATTTCACACGGTTTACTCAGGCCTGTGTTTGCAAAGCGCTAATGCCCGGCGTAGAGAGGTATCCGTTTGAGTATCTCACTGAGGATGCCAAAGGTTCGGATTTTCCCATGATACCCCCCTCTCTCCGCTCGAACTTGAGCAACCAGGAAGGAATCTGCTTCCTTTCATTAGCCACTGAAAGGAGAGCCGTGAAATTGTCACCCAAATTTAACTGCCTGCAGACAGGGGGTTACGGAGATCATGCGCAGAGTGGATTCGGCTCTTTTGGGGCCCATTCTTCTCCGAGGCTTGGCCCGCAGTAGTAAAAACAGCTTTCCTTCAACATTTACGTGGAATGCTGCCTTTTTTCTTCTTATTTGGAAAAGCAGCCAATTCTTAATTCTTACTTGCAAATGCAGATCTCGCTTACTGTTACCATCTCAAATACGAAGGCAATGGATTTCATTCTTAAATTTATATCAAGAAATTGTGTTAAACATATTTTTTTTACATTAGGAAATTCAGACAACTGTTGCCTAAATTTGTTGTTTTTCACTGTCCACTGAGTCATGCATTTCTGACCTGATAAAACACTGTACAAATTCATTATTTGACAGAGTTTTCCCATCACAGCTGCCATTACTGCAGCAAGACTGACTGAACACAGAACAAAACTGACCACACACATAAATTAGCCTGCACTTTTCCCCTGACCCCTTTGTTGCTATGCAACAGCTTCTGATGCTTAAAAGTAGCTATCCAAGGGCTGGGGAGATGGGCCTCCTGCACATGACCACACTATATATATATATATATATATATATATATATACATATATGTGTGTGTGTGTGTGTGTGCGTGCTGTATATTTAAATGTATATTATTGGATCCTACATTCTTTTTTAATTAATGACCAAATCTGTCATAATCTGAGCGAATTAGATCTTGAATTGAATTATAAAAGCAATATTATGTACTGGTGTAACTAGTGCATTGAAACCTGAGTCTTGTTTTGTTGCTGTTGGTGGTGATGTGTTTGTAATTTAAATGCACGTAGTCATTCTATTTTATATAACTTTTGATCTGAAATGACTCTAATTCAATTTATTAGAGGCCATTAAAGGCATTCATCTCACTGCAGTAATGAATAAATGTTTTGATTGCGGATCTTTTGATTGAAAGTGGATCATTTGAAAAAAAGAGGATTGTAACTAATTACATGAAATTAGAATATGCAGACCCAACAGATTATCTTACCACCAAAATATTTAATAAGCTATTTTTTCTCAACTTCACACAATTCTAAATGCAGCTAAAATGCTAGTGTCTAATTCTAATTCTTCATCTGCAGTCTTTAACCGTATGAGGCCTGAACATCATATAATCAATAAGAAAGGACTATCTACATTATACTGAAGTGCACACTAATTTGTGCACATGAGGGTCAGGCTGAGGTCACCTTTTTAATGGAGCCCAGTGCATTGAATGGTTGTTTGCGGTTAGATTTAGATGATGTCACTCCGGTAGGGTTTTGTACAAACAGAGCATTCATTTCAATGTCAAAGGCTGCAACTGCAAAGGATTCACAATAACTGCACAACCAGCTATGCAATTTTAATGTCAGAGAATGTACAGCAAGTATCAATTGATTTTTTTTTTTGTTGTTACCTCTGTTTATTATATTTACTGTTGTTGTTGTTATGCTGTCCCTGACAAACCTTTTGCATTATTCATGTAACACCATGAATACATTTGTTGGGTTTTTGATGGTGCATTCAAAACACTGGCAAAATTATTGGTTATTCTGAGTCCTATTTATATCAAAGACAAATATAAAGTAGTTTTTTCTGCACAAGAGATATTGATGTGTGAGACTGTTTATGCATGTGGGGATCTTTGGAAAAACAAAAGGCTAAAGTAATACTGATTACCTGGGGATGGGAAAGATCGGGTGAAGGGGGGGGGGGGGTAAAAAAGCGGAGTGCGTAATACACATGTTCAGTTTAGTATGATATAACACAGGCCTGCCACAAAAAGGCTTGGAGACAGGCTACTGTCACGCACAGAGGCAAAACACTAACAAGCCTCACATCAAGAGCCGGACAAAAGAAACATTGTGATGGATACAGGCACGCCTATTCTGTGGACAAGCCAGCAACAGCACTACAGACTCTTTCTCCAGTGGATCCTCTTATCAAAGTGCTGTGCAAAATGTATCTGATGTTTTTACCCCAGGCTTAAAATAACATACATTTTGTGTATAATATGAGCTCAATAATCGCTCTCTCTGACAATGTCAGTTTCAAAAGAAATAACCTGCTTGCTTATTTTCACTCTGTTATCTCACATGCCAAATTACTGCCCTGACTTTATCAGCTCACATTGTGTCCTCCTGTGCCCTGGCTTTCCTTTCAAAGTGCTTCATCCTGATGGAAATAATATGCTATATGACATTTTAATGGCTGTAAAATAAAATAAGAATTTTAGACTTACCTTCTAGAATACCTAGAAATGTTCTCTTGGAAAGGGGAGGTACAAGAGCCAGTGAGGGTGTTTGTTCAAAGCAAATGATTGCCTTCATCAAGCCAATTCCAGCAGATATAACAGATATAGCAGTAAACAATCCACTATATAAAATTTAAAAATGCCTCATTTCTCCAGCCATTTTATGATTCCATTATTTATCCTGATGGAATAGAGCATTTCATTTTCTGAAAGAAGGCCACCAATCCTTTTTGTAATCTGTAGAGCAAAATTCATCATATCATTATTTTTGTCTCTCCATTTAATTTAAAATCTACTGCGCTATTTACTCGAATCTGTTTAATTTATGTGCTTTATAAGTTCTGATGTGGTTGTTTATACTTATCTAAACGGGCTGGTGTATAACAGGATTTTAAAATGGGAACATTAAGAGGCTTACCACCTTCACAGTTTGGCAGTAAAAAGGTCACTTTTGCAAATTGGGTTCATTAATCTTCACATATATTCCAGCTCCTCAGAGGCACATTGCATATACAATTGTAGATTAAAATAAGTCACATAGGTCAAGAGAAGTTTGGAGTGAAATGTTTGAGTTGATGAGCACTGCATATATATATATATATATATAGAGAGAGAGAGAGAGAGAGAGAGATTTCACTTGAATTTCTTAAATGTGATTTTTTTTTTAACATCCTCTCATGAAGCAAGATCATGATCATGTCATACAAATAATTAGACTGTTAAAAATGACAGACATTCTACTTCTGAAATTCTGATGACTGTTCTTTCTTTCTTTGCAGGATTCTTGGACGCATTTCAAATCTTCAACAATGTTGACATATACTGTCAACTTCCCAGGACTGAAATGAGTGGAGATCACTGCTGTTGTTCATAAAGGTAAGGAGAATATTACTCCAGTCAATTTTTACTGCGTGCGACATTTCCAATATAATTTGGATGTTTAACCGAAAGCACATATTTAAAGGCAGAATGTTTCCTGGCAAGCATATAAAGTTAATTCAGCACCATGTTCAACAATTTTAAATAAAGGAAGTGCAGTTATAGTTAAATTTCTTTGTATAATGGTTGCAACATATGCGAGAGCCACCCACATGTATCATGATGGAGAACTCATATATCTTTGTGGTAATTCATATTCCATTATTTTTCTAAATTGACAACACATAATTGACTGTCATAGATACAGTGAACAAAATATTAATTGGAAAATACAGACAAAAATCACAGAATATTTGCAAATTTGCCCAATATCATAGATTTGTACATTTAAACATTGTATATATTCACACATATACACATCACACCCATATTTGCTTGCTGAACATCTCATTCCATAACCATAGGAATTAATATGGAGTTGGTCCACCCCTTTGCTGCTATGACAGCTCCCACTCTTCTGGGAAGACTTTCCATTAGATTTTGTAACATGGTGGCAGGGATTTACTTCCATTCAGTCACAAGAGCATTAGTGAGGTCGGGCACTGATGTTGGGCGATAAGGCCTGGCTCGCAGTCAGCATTTCCAATTCATCCCAAAGGTGTTTTATTGGGTTGAGGTCAGGGCTCTGTGCTGTCCAGTCAAGTTCTTGCCCACCAAACTCAGAAAACCATTTGTTTATGGACCTCGCTTTGTGCACGGGGGCATTGTCATGCTGGAACAGGAAAGGGCCTTCCCCAAACTGTTGCCACAAAGTTGGACGCTCACAATTCTCTAGAATGTAATTGTATGCCCTAGCAGTAAGATTTCCTATCACTGGAACTAAGGTGCCTAGCCCAAACCATGAAAAAAAGCCCCAGACCTTAATTCCACCCACGTCAAACTTTACAGTTCCCACTGTGCATTGGGGCAGGTAGCGTTCTCTTGGCATCCACCAAACCCAGATTTGTCCATCAGACTGCCAGATAGTGAAGCATTATTCATCACTCCAGTGAATGCATTTTGGCTTATGTGCGGCTGCTCGGCCATGGAAACCCATTTCATGAAGCTCTTGACGAACAGTTCTTGTGCTGATGTTTCAGAGGCAGACTTGAAATTGGTAGTCAGTGTTGCAACGAGGACAGATGATTTTTACACGCTACGCACTTCAGAACCCGGCGGTTGACCGGGGCAGCTCTAGCAGGGCAGAAATTTGACAAACTTACTTGTTGGAAAGGTGGCGTCCTATGACAGTGCCATGTTGAAAGTCACTAAGCTATTCAATACAACCCATTCTACTTCCAATGTTTGTCTATGGAGATTGCATGGCTGTATGCTTGATTTTATGCAGTTGTTAGCAATGGGAGTCTAAAGTAGCTTTACCCACTAGTTAGAAGGGGTGTCCACATACTTTTGTCCTTGTAAGGCAAACTTAAACATCCCTATAACCATAAACAAAGAAGCAGACAGTTTACTTTGGGGTGTCTATTGGCATCTTGTTTCTTGTTGTCTGGGACCTCACCACACTTCTGTATTCATAACTTATTAAAGTTTTGTTAGTCCAAAGCAGTCATGGAGAAAAGCCTGATGAATGGCCATATAAATTAGATCTGGGTTTTCTAATAAAGTTAATCAAAATTTCATTTTGCAATTTTGTTTTGATAGACCATCATACTCCAGATGGCGGTGTGTGTTTCCCTGCACTGCTCTTTTATAATGACACTCATGAAAGATTTATGGTTCATAAAAGCCTTATTAACTCCTTTCACTATAATGGAATGGATGGCCAGTGGTGTGTTTCCAATCGCAAAAAAGTAAATATACTCGTTTTGGACTACTGCTTGTATGAAAGCTGAACTTGCTGGTATTATTTGTTATCCCTGTGTAAACTTACAGAACTAAAGTGAGAACATGTAAAATGGTAAATAAGTTTGCTGTGAAATTAATCAGACGAGACAATGTTCACAGGACTTCTACTAAGCGAGTGCTGAACTGCCATAAAGGAATGAACAGAGATCTGAAAGTGCATTTCAGACCCGAGCATATGAATCATATTGTTAGTCCTAGAAAACACTTTCATTGCTATTTTAATTTCAATGTAAACTGTCAGGTCAGCACAAACAAAGCAAAGAACAAACACCCTGTTATATTCGATTCGTTTTTAAAGATTTTAATCTGATATTTCTGAAATTATTAATTTCTTCTTAGAACAACTTCTATAACACCCACATTCATTTCCAAAGCTTTGAACTGCAATATAAAACGTATTCTTTGGAGACATTCTCTGCCAATCACTGTAAGGACAGATGGAGAAGAGCATCACCCCACCCCCCTCTTCCACCCCCACCACCCCTCCACACATCCTGTTTCAATTTCACATTCTATCCATTTCTGAGAAATCATGGCGTCATTAAACCCAGCCATTGTCTCACATTAATGCAGAGCTATTGGATCTCAGGCATGTCTGATGACACAATTAAAAGTAACTTGATGTAAACTCATTCAGCAGTGAAAAACGCACCGGGGTTGCCAGACTGTGGGAAGATGGTATCAACATCAAAAGGTGCCCCTGTATCGTGTTCTCAATACATCCTCAATGGCATGTGGAAAGCAGGTCATAGCACTCAATAGTCTATACTTTAAATGTCTGGGTAGATCACTGAAGTTGAGTAATTAAATACAGCGAGGTGGATTCAGGACTCAGCTAGTGATACAGCTGGATTTTCAGCGCAACTGACACGCACAAACAATAGGAAACTCATTCAAAGCATTAGCTGGGTCCAATAAATCACACATTGTTCAACACCAGGCCTACTTAGTATACCTCACTTGGCCTGACTGACTGCTCTGGTGTTCAGTAACAGGGTGCAAGAATACATAATTCTCATAGTCTGGTTGCAAAAAAGATGATGGGATTGGAGAAGGTCAGTCTTGTTCTACTGCTGCAGTTGGAGTGGTTTCTCCTTTGACTTCAAATGGATTTTTGGTTGGACAACATTAAGTGGGTGGCCAAATTAATAATTAAAATGAGGATTCCTCAAGATTCAAAATGACGACATTGTGGCTTGCCAAAGAACCCAAGTGCCACAGTGTGTTGTTAGTGTTGAATGCAAGGCAGCAGGAGGCAGCCCTGAGAGAATTGAAGAGCAAGGGGACTGCCAATTTGGAAGTGTTAAAACAAGTGGATATAAGACAAGTTTAAGGAGTGAGCGAGGGATATGTGGGTAAACAGCACAAATGAGGGTTGTGGTATTATGCTTGGCAGTTAAGTCACTGTTATTTCATTTAAAACAGAGGTTGTGGCTGGCATCCTATTGCAATACTGAAGTGTATTCTAACTGCTCGCTAGTCGCAGAAAGTCTCCCAGTATGTCAGAGCAGCGTTCAGTAAGGCAGAGTACAATGAAATATTTTGTTGCAGCAATTTGACCTCTTATTGAATGTCTTTGACGAGGCATTCTAATTCACAAGCATCCTGAAAGGAGCAGAACTCCAGACCTGTTTGCTGAATCTGCATTATCAGTACTCAGTGCAAAGAAGGTTCTTAATTTAATGAGCATTTTAATAGAATGTGTAAATGCTGCCGAATTTTATGAACTTCAAAAGCACAGCCATTTGGATCATTTTACTCATGTTTAAATGTTAATGACAGAACTGGCCCACTAAATACCATTTGGCAATAAGCAGCTGCACAAATAATTTTCTGAGTGAAAATATGAAGATTCAAATCCCATTATCAGAGCAGTATTAATGATTCTTCATAAAATATGGAGTTCAGCCTGGCACTGACCGAGAACCACAAGCACAGGCTAGGCCCTAAAATGTAAATATTTGAAAAATGTTTTGGCCTGCAATATGTCAGGAGCCCACTATGATGACATGGGAGTCTGCAGTGTCAGGACACGTGTCAGGATTAGCTTTGCCTTCCCAGGGTGGGGTAAGTTCACAGGTGGCCAGAGTTCTTCAGGTTAACACTGCATTATCTCCTCCCTGCAAAACACCAGGCACTCACAGGCTACCAGCTGTCATCAGGAAAGATATGCTTCTCCTCAAAACTGCACCGACTCCCCTTTAGTATTGCGTGGCCTGTAGTGTGAAAACAGTAGCTGGCTCATGAGTGAGTGCATCAGAATGGCACAAGCACATTTCATGGGTCTCAAATTGGAGGGTTTAACTTCTCTGATCCTTCCATGTTAAATTAAGTTGTGTTAAATTAATTTAAATAAAACTCCACCATTATCCATGGCAGAAGTATTGCAATGAATAAAATAATGTTTTCTTTATTTTTTAATTCAGCAAAGTTGCAGGCTATATTTTATGATAATGCCACCATAATGTGCATTTTTATGCAATTATTTTGCAGTTGCACCAATAGTTGATCAATTAAAAATGGTATCTCTCTTATTTTTATATAGTCAGCTTTTCTTTTTCTTTTTTTTTTTACAATCAGGAATCTTTCAGAGGATTCACAATAATGTGGTTTATGCTTGGGTTGGTTCAAGGGTAAGGGGGTTGATGTCCATTATTGAGTCCTGTTTCTATTTATTTATTGATGTATTTATTTACAGCAATGAATAATTCAATATCAAACATGGATCTGTACTCCATGTATTTTCCCAGGCTTAAGAGTTAAGAGCTCAACATGAATCAGATTCACTGTGGATCTCTGTCAAGCAGCACACACGATCCCAGTTTGCCTTGGGTCATGCCAAAAGTAGACAAATATAGCGGGCTTTATAGCTGTTTTTACGCTAACAGCTTTGCTAGAATTCCCTTGGCTCTCGTTAGTATGAGAAACCCTGCACAGGTATAGCATTTGTATGCTCAGGTTCTACTGCTTGGACTTTGTGACTTCATCAGCTAGGTGAGATGAGGCTCAGAACCTCATACTCAATCATTCTCAGAGACTGAAGGAGTCTTCTGAAACAGACACAGAATGCCTCTGGTGCATTTCATCCATGTATGTTACTTTCAGACAGGCATAGCTTAACTGTATTCACTGCTGAAAACACCTCTGTTAAGGGGGTCCATCAAAGGTCAGGTAATTCCTGAAGGAGTGGCATAATAAAAAGAAAACCGGCAATATCTTGCGCACAATAAATCACATGTTTTAGCTCACTTCTCCACAAATTGACAGATGAATTTATCAATGAACAGTGTGGAAGCCGAGGTTCAGCTGTGAAGTCCGATGCGACTGCATTGCTTACGACACTGACTACGCATTGCTAACAAATATAAAATAGGCAGAGGCTAGCTATTCTAAATTTAGTATGCTAGAGTTTTCTGTCCACATTTATTTACAGCTACCTCTTGTGCTGAACCATGCACATCCAGAACAAGCATAATTTGTGGGAACACGTAAGGGAGAATAGCAGCTAACTTGCTTGCTGGTAAGCAACAGCCCAATGAAGTTCCATCCTGACAACAGCAATCAACTTAGATGATGAAATAATTAAGGTTGGTAGAGATTCCCACAGGCACCTGCAATATGTGGAATGGCTTGAGCAAGTATTTTTTTTGTTGAATTAGCAAAACAGCCATTAAACAGCCATTATAGCCATTGCACACATGATACTGTATATGGCCAATCATTTGGAACATCTAATGTGTTGCTTGTAAAATACAGGTTTAAAAAGAAATGGGTCTGGGTTCAATCAACATTCTTCCTCAACCTTGACTTAAAATGAATGCATGTTTTACCATTTTTCTTCACAAAAACAGCTTCATGCTCTCATATCAGCAATTGTTGAACTCACCAACCTGTGTTTGCTAAGAATAAAACTAACACCTGCATTTCATTTGAAGCTAAAATTAAGGACACATTTTGAGTGAATCCAGGCCATGGTTTGTTATTATACTTTGTGACTAATGATATGCAAGTGTTCCAAAACACCACGTGTCCATGTTATACAATGTATAATGTAAGAGATGTCCACTTCTAGTTTTCCATCCAAATAGATACAGATAATCTAAAACAATTGCTGTAGTCGCCACTGGCACACTTTGGATTCAATCCAAGACTATGCAAAACAGTGTGTGCCACACAGCAACACCCCCTCCTACCAACTAATAATAATAATATTCAAAATCACTAATGCACGATAGCTATGGTAACCAATAACCTAAATACAAATCCCAAGTACTTACAGATCACTGCTATTACAGGCCACAAAAAAGAAACACATAAAACCATTAAAAAAACCATAATAACCGGAACAAACAGGCACTGTGGCCATGCAGGGAGGGGATAGCCAGTAGCCCCAAGGTTGTCGAAAGGAGAGATCTGGCTGTGGTGTAAGGTTTGAATAATGTTCAAAGGAACAACAGAGGTATTTGATTAGGTTATTGCCAAGGTTACACAGAAGAGATGTGGAGCAGCTAACTGCCCTATTGAAAAAGAATGCACTAATCACCAGTGTGACCTGCAATTTCAGCAACACACTGACTACACTGACGTGCCAAACTTATCAGCATAAAATATGGGTGTCAACACAGCATTAATATGCTTATGCACAGAAAATTAGTCATTAGTAATCAGTACTTTGAGCTCCATCATTATTATTATTCTGTTTGCAGCCACAACATTTTTCATATACAAAAGGAACTGCATATTAAAGGAAAGGTTCACTTCCTGGGGGTTTTTCTATTCTATCTCAGGTTTTGTCTATGTCATTTATTGGCCCAGACAGTTTTTGTGTGAAATTAAGGATATTTTAAATACTTAAAGAAGTTTCTGATGGCTTTACAAGAGCGGGTATAGGGGTGTTAAGGGGTTCACAGTCAAAAGCAATAAAATACACTTCGTGTAACTCAAAAGTGCTTGCACAGCTACATTATGACTTCAGAGGCTCTGTGTATTTCCTGATCTTTAAAAGTTTACATGTAATCTACTTCTTAGTTGGAACTCATTTCTGTGGCGCAAACAACCAGTCATGGTTCCAGACTGCTGCAGTCATGGAAAAAAGTACTGACACTAATGCAAATATATAAAATCTTTCTGAAAATGTATCTTAATAAAAGATTCACTAAAACTTTTAAAACCCGTTTTAGTATCATGCGTTAATTACAATAAGGGAAAAATAGGGTTAACTATTTCATAATTCAGGAGGGAAAGGAACCAATGTAAATCCACATCATCAATATCATCAGGTATCACTAGATTTTTTATGCTTCCATTGAAGCAGAATGAAACTGTCTTTGAACTTGAATTTGATTTGATTTCAGGTAGCATTAATATCAAATGAATTACATCTTTGGGAAACAACAGAGCATGTCCAATTAAATTTTAAAATCAAAATGTACCATTTCATGTACTCTATATAAAAGCCTCACCTTACAGATTTTAAGCCCATATCCACACCAAAATTACTAACAACTCAAAATAAGTCTTCTGAGGGAGGAGACAATCTCAGGAAACTCTGACTAAAATAAAATATTTTATTTATAAAATATTATAAAATATTACAGATTTGACACATTACAATGATTCCCTAGTCATGTTAATGCCATGAGACATCGAGCTTCTGATTACCATGAAAAGCGCAGATGGGGGGAAATTGTGCAGCTTCACATATACACAGACAGCAAGAGGAACTTGTGTGTCTTTCCCTGGTTGAAGCAGGGAGATCCAAAGCCATTATCAAGATTAGCATCACAGAATGGGCTGTACTTTCAGTACTCTCAAAGTCTGTGAGGCTGAATGCACAGAATGCATGAAGATGCTGATTCTTTATGTGTTATGCCATCGTATTAATCAATGTATTACTCTGAAGTTAAGGGATGGTGGTTTTGATGTGATTGATGTGATGGTTAAGCATGAAGTCTGCATATCTGGCACACAAAATATTAATTTCCTGTTTGTTCCAGGCTTCTCCTTGCATGTGACTGCAGCTTGGCATATCATATGACAAAGAAGTGATTAACTGAAAAAAACCAAACACCAGGGACCTTGTTGGACATTTCCAGGGAAATACATGGCATTTTCATCACATCAAATTACTGCCAATTAAAAATATTACCTGTCGATATGGACATCACATAAATATTATTTCAAATAAAGTATGCTCTTAAATTCCTGCATTTCTTTTACATTACAAGAGCAAAACAAGCTATGATAAGGGGAAAAGATTAATAACATGTAGTTGACCATACTAACATTATTGCAGAGCTTTCTTTGCAGCAAAAGCTTTGGCTATACTGCCAAAGGCTTAGCAAATTTAACGTATAGTTATTCTCAGAACAAAAGGGAGGAAATGTAGCCGTGGCCAAATACACCCTGGACGGCACACAGGAATAAGCCTGTCAGTTTCCATTAACACACACCAATGGGTTTATCAGGATGTTCAGCGCTCACACAGTGATACTATCACTTTCTGCATGGTGTCATCCTAATGCCTGCCACACAGTTTGCAAATGAATTCATCTGCTTAAAACCCAAAACAGGACACAAAAGGCCTGCTGCATGCACCAACATCAGAAGCAGAGAGGAGACATAGGATGGGGGAGGTAGAGAGTTAGAGAGAGCTGGGATTATATTTCCATGTAGGATATGTTCCCTGTTTTTTGTGTATTCAGAAAGTAAATTTGCCAAGTTAAGCACAGCCCCCTATCGGGTTAGTCAGCAGCTGGTAATGCTCCGAGCGCTAGCCTCAGCAGACTGTAGCATTTGGATCAATACCGGGCTTGTCACTTAGAATGAAAAATGGCCAAAGAGCAACTGCCACTCAAGTGACACCCATTTTGACCACATAGGTTGTAGGGAAATGCCCAGTATAACCAGGTGACGTACCCACCTGGTTGCACTATTAGTTTCCCACCCTCCGGTGGCCTACAGGGAGTACCTTCTTATGGAATGGCACACGTACAACCTTAGTATTCAGCATTCCGTCGTAGTAAGCAAACAACCAGGAAGTACTCTGAGGCATCCAATGAGCACTGAATTTTTTATTTTCAGTATACCTATTCTGTGTGTGGTGCTAGTTACACTGCATGGTCCAAAAACCAGGCCTAACAACAGGAATGTTTATAGATTTTGCTCCGACTCTATTTTCAGAGGGATGTCATGCAACTGTGAATTCAACATCGTAGACACAGTAATGAAGGGTCTTAGTAGACCATGTCACTCCCTGTTCTAAACACAAACAAATCCCAGTGCTCTTTCTCGGATCCAAAAGCTTGTTAGAATTTCCAATTAGGGTTGTGTTGTTTTCCAATTACACTGAGGTTCTGCATGTATAGCTGTGTCCTGTGTTCAAACGTTCTGCACAGAATATCTTTACATTTAGCTGGATAATAAATTTTAAAAAGCAGGTGACTGTTTTTATCAGAACAATTGCTTTCATGGAACGGCCAAGACAGATGGTATCATCGCCCCGAGCAACAACTCACTCCAGCGTTAGCCTTTCAAGCTAATGGAGGAATTCTGTAATCAGAATTAAAGGGCTTTCGTCAGCTAAGCCGGTCTGATGGATAACTGCGTCTGGCAGTAATAACAGCTCTGTGCTTCATACTGTGGATAATGCACTAAATCCTAACCCTTTATCATGATGCCAGCCTGCCACATATCTATTTACAGCAAATAAGAGAGATCACTCTAAATAAATTGGCTACATTAAAACTGCCCAGCGCGAGGATTTTATTTTAATGAGTGGAAAAGCGCTCTGTTATTTCATCAATTGCACATGTACATAGGTTATCTTTTCATTACTGCATTATTATGCATTATCATTATACATTAGAGGGTAGCATAAAATTAGAGGGTCAGTAATTTGTTCAGAAATAAATTCCCTAATGAACAGTGCTACAGTACACTTGCTTATCAGACTCTGAAAAAAGATAAGTTTCTGTTTCTTTGGTTCAATAATGTTTCTCACTGTATGACATGCGACAAGAACAAATTATGCAAATTATCACAATTATGCCATTTGCTCAAAACTGAAATGCATAATACGGAGGTAAGCTGTATGTTGTTCTTATAAGAAAATGAAATCTTTCATTCCAATTCCATTTCCTCACTCAACAAACCAGACACTATAGGCATGTTACTGAAGATAAATTATCCTTAAATTAGTCTGCTGGAGGCACTATTATTAAATAACTTTAAGTATTACAGTCTTTCTCCAATCGATACAAACCACAGAGTGGATCAATATATTTAATTCAGTTTTTGGAAAACAGTTATTGCTCTATAAAAAAGAAAGTCCACTACCCCCTTCCCCCCAACAAAATGTGTTTGACCATAAATTTGTAAATATTTTTCTATTTTTCCATATTGCTTTCTAATTGTGATCAATAAGTGTTTATTGTGCTGTTATGCCAAACATGTTTCCCTGGATGAAAGTGCTAGTACAGTGGACACATTTCCCCTCCCCCCAGTTAAGGATAATGACACATTATTGCTGTTCCTGCACAAGCATTGTTTTACGATTCATGCATTCTGCATCTCATTACGACACATTTTATCAATAAAGCACCCTGCACTATTTACATAGTTTTACAATGTCAAGGACACAGCAAGTAGAGAGAATTCTGTTGCACACTTTGGTAAGACTAAATAATAGCGGTTAAGTCCAAATATTGCACCTTATTGTCAGCGGGTGGCACAAATATGATACAACAGTCTTATTTCCATCAGTGTCCTGAAAGAATAAGATCATGTACCTGGAAGTATTACCATGGAATTAGCCTCATCCCTGTAAACAAGGCTTGCCTGTACAACAACAACTGAGAAAGATTGGGAGACAAAGATGTCAAGTGATCCTTACACTGTGAAAAAGACAACCAACAAGCATATATAGAGCTCTGATACACCAGTGTGTGTGTGTGTGTGCATTTCAGGATAGAATGAGCATAACAGAGCCTGCTGTTCAACAGGTACCAGGGGAAATGCACTGTCGACAGTATCAGACTAGTTGATGGTGGACTGAACAGTGCCGTTTGGCAAAAAGTTCACAATGTTTATAAAGCCTAATGCCCACATGCTTTTTCTATTTACCTTTAAAATAATTGTAGTATGTTTATTTGCTGATGAAGTACAATCAAATATGGTGGCAAAGGACTTGTATAGTCCCATTAATTTATACAGAAAAGGGTATAATTACTGTAAACCTATTGATACATTCAACAATCTGCACGTGGAAACACTTAATTATAAACAATGAACCATGTCATTACTAATGATGAAAAACTAAACAAAACCGCTCTATGCTGCTCTGGAGATACAGAACGCATGCAAACGTGTCCAAACGACATGAGAATAAGGGGGGAATAATTAACAGCTATTTAGAGCTGTGCTCTAACAGAGCTCTCAGTGTGTGGATTTCTGACTGGTGCAAAGAGCTCCGGTTAGAGGGGGGTATTCAGCAGAGACAGCGCGCTGCAGCAGCGTTTGTTCTGCCAGCGCGCAGCTGAGAAGCAGCCACCTGTGCTAAATTGGAATTATGTTACAGTTCATTTGTAACAAGCCAGGGCATCGCACAAAGCGCACGAGAGAGAGCGGTAAGGTGAATTCCCAAACCGGGGATCCGAGAGCGCGTGCACTAATGAGCAAAGGGAGGAAAAAACTCCAACCCTGGACTGCTTAAATTACAAGAAATATATCCCCACCCCTCTTGTCAACAAACAAACCATTCTTTTAACTTATGAAAATTCTGCCAAACAGTTGAGAGCATTTAATTTGCATGAGTGAGGGTGTCCAGGTGTTTTTTAAATTTTTTATAAAGTCAAATATCTGCATTTGTTTTTTGTCTAATAACAGCTTTTAGCCACTCTACTGCTTATCCATACAGTTTATTTCAGCTACTATTTCATTGAGTGCTTGTTGCTTTGAGTGCCTGTTGCCTTCTGTGACATTCTGATACAAAGCACACATTTAGCACTTCCTCACACACAAACACACACTTATATACCAAATTTAAGCTAAAATGACATAATATCCATGTATTCCCACAGAGCAAGAGAGCAAATCAAATCACAGATGAGTGTATGCCTCATTGGTGTCAAGCTGCTAATAAAATATATGGTATTGCTACAGTGAAACGTACTATTAGTTGCAGGAGGAGTACGTTTTAGTACTATACCTTGTACCTTGCAGATACAGACACTAATTTCAAATATCGATATGCTAGACCACAGTGCAAGTTTTCCCACTTTTCTCAAATTGCATTGACAGGTTGAAAAAGTCAATAGATTGGTATCAGTTCACATGCAAAGACACCACACATCACACACAAATAATACTTACCTTAGAACCCAACACACGCATGGGCTTTCCATAAGGCTGGATTCCAATTTACACAGTAGAAGCAGCAGTGACTTGATGTTGCCCGCATCAAGTTGGGTTGATCTTATCAACATAGCTGACGGACAACACAGCTCAGCTGAATTTTTCTTAATAGTTGAGTTTTCTTAAAGTGAAATGAATACATACTCAGTGATATCATCTATTTCACCACATACAGACTTCTGATTTATGCATTTCATTTATTTTGTTTAGATTATGATTCAGACAAGGCCTTCATATTTTGAAAGCCAGCCAATTTGTACCATACACCTCAATTGACTACGCGTTCAAATGCACACAGTGCACCAAGTTAAGCTGATTTATTCTTTACATGGTTTGTACTATATTTATACACTTGCATAATTTGACTTTCTTCTCTTTTTTTTCGAGCTGACTTCCAGAATAGTGTTAAATTGAAAAAAGCAGAGGTAAAACTGTATTTCGTTTAAACGAAATGAGCACACCATGTTTCTCCTGCACTGGAGAGGAGAAAACAAAGCAGCAATTCAACAAACAGCTTAGTCAGGCTCATTACGTGATGACTCAAAAAATTACGGTCCATTCAGTCTTCACAAAAACAGAACCGTGAAGAGATAATCCCACTATATTCCTCTCTAATCTGTATTTTTCCATATGAATCGTGAGTTTGGAGCAATAAAAAATGATAGCATCAAATAACTTGCACATTTGCATAGGGAAGGCCAGGGATAGACTGTAAACAGCACAACTTGGGTTTTTGTGTGTTCTGACGAACGTCATATCTGACGAAAGTGAACATTTGACAGTCCTGTTCGGCTTGATCAATGGCCTCTTCACGTCCACCGAGCCCGTGTTTACAGTAGCACTGGCGTCATGAAAACCGCAGAACAGACACACTACTCTGACAGCCTTCAAGCCACGGTAACCTTTACAGCTAAATAAATCACCTTGTCTCAGACACTGTACAAATATTCATTTATAAACCACAGACCGGGGCAGACAGTGTGCTTTTGCTGCTTCATAAATATTAAAAACAGCTCCAAATTAGTTTTCCTTTATGTTTATCCTCCCAATTGACATGTTTGGTGAGTTCTAAATATCCATCGTAATTCGGTTATGTTAGTTTCAGAACTACACGGTGCATCTCAGTCTGATTTTTGTCGGTTCACAGAAGCCATCGTTAGTAATATCACAAAAGCTACAAGGAGAGGAGAGGCTATACTAACAAGTGCAAAGAATAAAAGGATTTGTGTAAAGGTAGCCCTATCCCCCCTCAGTGCTTGTCTATCATTACTACTAAATGGCTGCTTTGGGAAGGAAAGTGATACGTTCCTAACTGAAACAGAATACTTCAACATGCTGAAATAATTACATTGTGCTTAAAGCTGACAATGGCTGCATAAAGCAGTCAAAGTCTCCTGTCCAGGAAATAGCTTATTAATTAACAGCCAGAATTCTTCAACAGGAAACAAATCCGATGCTGAAGACAAGAAGAAACCCCATGAACAGCAAATCAGCCCATGTAAAACTTGAATTTGAAAACTAAGAAACATATGTATTCTGCATCAACACGTTAAAAATGCAAATCTGTTGAAAGAATTGTGGCTCCAGGTAGCATTTTTTTTAACCAAATAAATGAAAAAAGTGAATGACAATACGGAGTAGGTTTTCATTCGCAGAGCATAAAATTAAAATAATGGATGCTCAAGTAAAAAAAACCAAAAAAAAACCAATAAACACTGGCAACAAAGCACCAGGAAATGAACAAATATTTACATCATGCAGTTGAAGATAATGATGCAAACTCATTAAAATTGAACATGAAATACAACAGCCTAATTAGCAGGCAGGTATCGAGGGAATAGGAAGCATTACAGACAAAATATGCTTTATAGATAAGCAGATTTGTCGGTTTCAAGGGGAACTGTCAAGGTTAAACATCTGTCTGGTGCGTGCTGTTTATCTCCACAAGATGTGGACTATAGCTAAACAATGCACATCAGTTTCGTATCAACTCAATCTGAGTCAAAGCACAGAGGAGTCAGAGTTCAGTTAGCATGACGGAGAGGGCAGGTCTGCCTGAAATTCCCTTTCATTGAAAGAAAATGCCTGGAAAAAACATCCCTTAAAGACAACCAAATCATTTGACACTGTATTTAAGACCTTCTAGAATCCATTCGCTCTGACACTATCACCGGAAACATTCAGTTAATTACAGCCTGGGGATTAGAGGAGAAGAAAGAAGATAATTTATTTTTATCTCAAGTAATTGATGAGCCAATCAATACAGGTTTATTTGTTAAGCATTACCAGTGCATACAAAATGAGACACAGCAGACAATCAGATAAGTAAGCTTTTCATACTAACCAGTGCAGCTCAAAAAGCTATTTTCATGAACCAAAACCCAAAGATCTTCCATTAATGTGTGCAGGTTCATATTGAACATGAATATAAAACCAGTGAAAGGCAAGACTAGAGGTGTTACATACAGCCAAAAAGGTACAATACATAACATTGTACATACAACAGAAAGACCAGTCAGCTGGAAACCACATCTCAGCCATCATAATCATTAAAGCAGAGAAATATGGATATTTCAGACTCCCACACATTTGGAAGTGATGGCGATTTAGACACTGTATGTATAAATATGCTGTTTAGAGATACAGTGTGGAATTCGCAGCCTGGACCTCAAGCAGATGGTATGGCACATTATATTGGCTGAAAGAGGACTGAGCTTTTTTGCTACTCGATTAAATTGCATCAAGATAACGTGACCGGAGCTTGTTATGGAGGCATCCTCCCTGGACCCGTTTGCGTAATGAATAATCAAAGAGAGAATTTGGCACCTCTCAGGCTATTTAAAGGTTGAGGCGTCCTTTCGATTACCTGCAAACAGCTCAGGCTCCGTAACCTGCCGCGTGCCCTTGTTCCTGAAGCAGATTGCTCAGAGGACATCAGTCACATTATGCAGCCAATCGCCTCCTTATTCAAATGGATGAATAAAGAACTGAATTATGCACCCTCAATGAGTTAAGGCCTGTCAAAGGGGGCAGATGGGGAGCATGATAAAAAATGTTTTCTTGAAGGATATGCCCTGCAAATCAGAACATATCCTGCCGATAATGTCAGCACTTCACAGAAGCACGAGGGCGAGCGGTGGCAAAGGGAAGCTCAGATGCCACCCTGGACTCAGCAGCTTTCCGTGCCCACATTAACACCTCAGACGCAACCGATTCGCAATCGGTCATCACTTTAGGCGAGTGAAAGACGACTTGAGAAGCTGAAAGGGGCCGCTTCATTAGGCCTCGCCCTGGCCACAGCCGCAAAGCAGCGTCTGGCCATTGAAAAAGAATGTGCGTAGCATATTCCTATTTCAAATAAACGTTTTGAGCACGTAAGACTTGTGTCACCTCTATCCTGGTTTAACTCCATTATGAAACTGCGGACAGGCAATGTAACTTGACAGATTTGTGCCAGTGTTCTTTTTCTTTCGCGCAGCGAACGGAAGGTTGTTGTTTTATTTGAATCCCAGTCTGGGAGGAATCGAAGGCCGGGGATTTTGTTAATGCGAAGCTGGCGTCAAGCAGCTGTCTGAGAGCTCGGCAGCCAGATGGAGTACTCAAGGTCATTCTTCATTTCCTTAAATATCAATTATTCCATTGTTTGCTCAATTCATTTTGCTAGCTGAAGCCCTTATCTGCGGTGACTTGCCCCTGCTTACATTTTACGCACCATCTATTTATACAGCTGTATGTTTGCCGAAGTGATTGAGATCAAACATTTCTCGTTAGGATGCCACAGCGGTGTTGCATCTATGCAAAACACTTAATGCATCAGTGCATGGCCTGATGAAGTGCATCTTGTTCATCAGCCATGATTTCTGCTGGCAAAGAGATGATTAGGGCAAGACAGTAATAAGAGTTCTCAGTTTCTTCCCCACATCAGACAGAAAGGGTTCTTTCTGTTTTTAATTCCCTGTGGTATAAGCGTTCTTTCAAGTATTATGGCAACCTGATTTTACATTGTGCTATAAAATCAATTGATTGATTGATTGATTGAAGATGCATTGTTCACATGTCTGTAAGAAATGCAGGCATGAATCTGAAGCCCACCTTAAGCTACCCTCCTGGATGTTCTAAACCAGCTTTGAATCATCCACCAAATGAACCATTTGTCTGTGCTAAAATCTTGGACTGTTGCTCAGTGGTTTCTTATTGACCTATGACTATGAGTTCTAACACAATGTGGAGAGCCCCTTTAAGAATGGGGGCCTCTGTCTCCGATTTCCAGTTCTTAGAGCAACAGAGAACGATGAAAGGCCTTCTCTTCCATATTGAAAATTGAGGTAGTTCACAAAGAATAGGCTGTAGAAATGTATTGGGTAACACTTTACCAGACTCCTGTAGAGTTTTTTATTTGTTTTTATTTAAAGAATTAAAAATATATATTTAATTGCATTGATTTTTACACATAGTGCTTTTGACTGTTTCTTGCTTTTCTTTTTGTTCAATGGCATTCATGGAAAATTGTATCATAAACATTGCTATATATGCAATACACAATACGCACCCGTATCATAAGACAAGAATATAATTTCTAATGAATGTCATACAAGTAGAATCAAGATAAAAGGGTGTACTTCACACTGCTAAGAAATCAGTTCTTAAAAAACAGTTTATGTATTTGAGCATGAGCATATGTGTTTACCAAGCTGAAAAAAGCAACGTGTTCCTGACAGCTGACCTGGTGTCAGTTGGAAAGAAACTGCCTCCACAATTCAACAACAAAGTATAAGACCGTAAAATTTCATTTCAATTCCGTTCACTCTCAGTGCCTGCGAACGAAGTGGGGAGATTGAATCTTGACACTGGATCTCTGTCTTTGTATCACATTCTCAGCAATACAGAAGATAACTGCTGTTCATTTCCTTTTCAGGTCATCTGTGTGCATCCGCCTCCACAGGAAGGTGAGAATTTACATTCTCTTTCCTTTGAAACACCACGAAAGGCTTAAACTGCCAGTGTAACAAAGACAGAGTTATTGTCAGAGCAGAAATGTTAAAAGTGTTATCCTGAATTGTGCTGTTGTCCAGACCTGAATCACTGCAGGGACCACACAGACCCATTCTGTGGGCCCAGCTGTGTTGTGAGCCAAGAGTTACTCATTCAAATTTGTCCACACTTCCTCCTAGCAGAAGAAATCTGTGTTTTTGTCTTTGGTTTGAAAGTCGGATTAATCCCTTTATAAGCCTGAAAGCTGTTCCCCTGTGAACCAGATCACATGACACCAGGCTTTGCGGGCCCCCCCCCCGCCCAACCCGGATCAGTGGTATACCTTTCATGGGCATGAGCTTTATGCTTTCTAATGTCTTTGACTCATAGTGCATGTGTCCTGCCTACAATTGTTCAAGCATGCAATAGTTTGCCCCAAGTTATACCTTTGCTGAATTTAGGGATGAACTAATCCAAATCAAAATACTAGACAAGAGGCCCTTGTATCCTGCACCACATGATCAACTTCCCCACCAATTAATACATGCAGAACTATTCTGATTAACATACAGCGTCTGTGACCACATAACAATCCCACCAATGAGGATACCCTCTGGTTCAGAAAGAATGGGGTGCTTCAGGACTGTCTGAGTCAATCACATGCTGCAAGCTCCCTATTTGGCTGTGCTGGGTGTGGACAGATTCTATTCATTTTGAGTCTTGATGAATTCCTGTTTTACTAATCACACAAGCTTGTGAAATAACCAGTGATTCTGCACAAGAGTGGGTTCTTACAAAAGATAATATGCATGCATAAGAGTTTGTTATGCATACTAATATCAGATTAATGGCCAGCACTAATGGAGTTTCCAAAGAATCCTTAATAAAGTATAAAATAAACCAGACATTCTAGTGGAACGAAGTGAGTGCAGGTCTTTTATCTCTTTCTTGTATAGACCTAAGCTTTCATCACTCAAAGGCTGTTTGTTATTCTTTAGAGTTTGTAGACTTCAGCACATCACATGAACCACATCATAATATCTGAAGAATATCACAACATTTCTTATCTATGACATGCTGAATTAAAGCACCTGTTGCCTTTATATTATCCACCAATAGTAGGATAGTAAATATTACTGTTTGGTTGTTGGGCACAGCAACGAAGATTTCTTTGTCATGGAATTCTGGGTCAGCTTTTCAGCTTTGGTTATTATCTTTATCTGCAGACAGAATATACGTGTGTTCAATACAGGTACTTTGCACAAGACCTTATTTATTGCCTGTCTGTCCTGAAAATGAGCTCACAGAGCATATGCAAGACAGACAAATCAGCTCTAAGGCTACCTTTCTTCAGGATTATTTTCTATAAAATGAGCTGCGTTCACTTCATAGCTGGATATTGTTGAGACTACACAAAGGCTGTGCAGAGAAAATAGGTTGTTCTTTGGTGTTTGATGGAATTGTACAGAAATAAGTCCAGCAAACTGGTTTCTTTGATTGTTATAGAAATGTGATCCTTTTTGACTTGTGGAATCACAACAAATACACATGACCTTAAATAAGCAGAAGAAGTTACAGCTTATCTAAAAGTTTATTTTTATAAGTCTTATTTTGCCTGTCCTTACCAAAGTTCACAGGGAAAGTATGCAATCTTTCCAAAATAATTTGCCATCCTATTCATTCTGTCCATCTCTTTTATGCTGGAAAAAGTGCCAAGACAGAGCATTCAATTTGCCTTAATGGAGTGGCTAGTTTTCTTCATTATATCTGAATGACAAGACTCCTCAAAAGCAGCAGATCCGTGTGTGTGTGTATGTGTCTGTGTGTGTGTTTGTGTTTGTGCATGCATTTATGATCATGTGGCAAAACAATTTAGCACTGTAGCAATATGAGAGACATGATCATTTGCAATGCATAGGCACCAAGCGGCAAACCAGGAAAAACTGTTCAGCAGATCAATTTGTTTTTATAAGCAGAGGTGCTGTTCATTTTGAATCCTTCCCCGGTATCACACACATCTAAATAAAAATGAGTAAAATCCATCCTGCTGAAACATTGCTTCATCCTGCAGAATACCAAATCTTGGTGGAATCTGTGGTCTGTATCTTACAGCTTGGCTTTGCTTTTACAATTGCACTGTAATTACAGTACAGGCTAGCCCTTCTCTGGTAATTATGGTTGTCACCATCAATCCTATTAGCCCAGATAAGAAACTGCAGCAAGCTACTGGGCGGACTAAGCCTCCGCTTAATCCACACAGTAACTCTTGCTTTGAGAGTGCTACTCCTTACATGCCACACATCAAAATGAAACCAGAATGGGTTCCACATATACAGCAGTTGTATATAGCATTCTGTGTCCAAGCACACCGCAAACAATTCAAGCTGAGCCATTTCAGCGACCTGCAGTGGCAAGGCATTCGATTGGCTTTATCAGATCTACAATTTTCAGATCTGGATATCAATTCGGGTTCAAGCAAAGTTCAACTGCAAGAAAATCATTTCATTCAAACAGTGCCAGTAAAGCACCCGCAAACATCTGAAAACAGCCCCTGTAAATCACACCTATACAGACAATAAGTATGTGTAACACCACTGGAACATGGTCTCAAAGGTATTGAATTTGAAAGACAAAAGGTGTGAAATTCTATGAGTTTTGCATCATTGTGATGGAAGAAAGGCATGCTTTCATCTATGTTCATTTTCTGTGTTTATTGTAGCTATAATGTCATTCCCCCCAAAAAAAACACGCATATAAAATGTCTTCAGATTTTCTTTTTCAGATTGTCTGCTCTTTCAGCTCTTTATGGCAGAGATTATTCGTATCCTGGCTTGTCCAGCTGCGGTTTGACCTTGGTTGACAAATATACCAGATTACATGACACGTGGTATTTAACAGAATCAGTGCTTAATCTGAAAGCACCGCTGTACATACAGTTAATACAGATTATAATTGTGGCATTTTGTCCTGTAGAAAAAAGATATTTGGATATGTGGATAATTCCCTTGGGAAAGCCAAACTTCTTTGAGCTTTTGTTTGGGGATGACGCCATTCGTAACTCACGTCCTTCTTATGTCAATGCTTCCTTTCACTCTCGCAGTTCGAGTTTATTTCTTAGAATATTGCTGAAAGGGTCACTGGAACACTGTTGTCTCCTCTTGCGCAGTAGGATTAGAGAGACACGCAGCAAAATGTCCCATCAAACGTAAAGATTACATAAATGGTATTACATAAAGCCACAAGACATAAAAGCATGCAAGCTAAAAATACTAACTGCATCCGTCTAGTTTCTATAAATAGTACCATAAATTATTCAAAATTATGAAAAAACAAAAAACAAAAAAATGCAGATATCCAACAAACCCAAAGAAAATGTATCACGTTGTGCTGCAAAAAGGCTGTCTGCGTTGCACATATAGTTCTGTACAGCATATACAGCAAATCACTTCCTCAAACAAATGCATACCTTAAAATACACTAAAATACTCTTTCGTTCTCTGCCTTGTCCAGCATTTAACACAACCCCTCCAGGTAACTCAGTACCTCTCTATTTACTCCTTCAAGACATTTATTTCCACCATAAAAGTGAAAAAGGTTCTTGAGAGGAGGGACATGTATTAAATGTGTCCCTTCCTACAACTTCCTGTGTTAGCAAAAGAGACAGAGACCCAAGGTTCACCTCTCATCCTTCTCACAGTTTGAGTCATTCTACTCAAAACAGCTAGAATTCCATATCTATAGCTCCCATCACCAAAGCGTAAACATTATATTCCGTCACCAGGGCTGAATAACAATCTCCCTCTCTGGCATTCTGCACAGACGGGGACAAATATCCCTGACAGCCCCCAATTAAAATGAAGCCAGAGACCATTCATTTGGTTATTAGCAGTGTCAAACACCCAACAGGCCCAGTTCTTTAGCACAGGCTTCTGACAGAGAGAGAGAGAGAGAGAGAGAGACATTGGCCGAAATGGCAGGCCTTGAGGTACGGTCTCCATCTCCTGGAGTGATGATCGATGTTCTCTCTATAGTACTTCTTGACCCAAAGTCAATCTTCTACATGTACGAACTCAGGACTCATTTGCTAAATCAGAAATAATAAAGCTAGAGAGTACATTTAGAATCTCTTTGATCTATTGCTGAAGGTTAAAAAAGATGATCACAGAAAAGACCATTTTGTACAGCCACTATGCATGAATTCTTCTGTACACAGGGTATGGACATTTAAAGAAAGTTGAGTGATATGTAAGTTCCAATGATTAGTCAAGTCATTAAAAAAAGGAATTGAGTGTTGTGGTGTATTGTTCATAAAATCAGGAAATTAACTGTTTTGTTTTGAATTCATAAACTTGTAATGAGGCTTCCTATTATCAATGTGGCAATGAAGAATAAATGCAGTCTGAAGTCAGCCAGATTCTGAACAGAGGACAGTAAAAAATCTAGCTCAGAGGACACCTTGGTCACATGCTGTTCCATTGTAGCTCTCCATAGCGATGAGGGAGCCTCCGGTCAAACCTCATGCCACTTCACATGTCTTCTACTAATAGTAATACATATGAATACCTGCAGATTTGATTTTCCATTTCAGGAAGTTATGGCTTACCAAAAATCTTTGGCATGAACATGTTCACTCACATGTTTGCTACCCAAAACCCAGGCACCCCTATGCTACATTATAGGAGAGGACATGATATGCCAGAACATTGCGAAAAGTCAATTTTATTAAAATTTCCTCGCTGGATCATCTGGTTTCGTTCACTACACAAGACAAAACACAGAGCAAAAACCTCCTCTGGAGCACACTGAGCTGCCTTTCGCTTGTGTAACCACCAGATAGATCTTGTAGGGGCCTGTTCTGAGGTGTTATTAAACTCATAAATTTGAATGGGAGTGGTTTGTAAAGGAAGTTCAGGCTGCCTACAGACTGCGTCTGCTCCCGAACTGGCCAATTTCCACAGTGTCTCTTTTAGCCTGAAAGAGACAGAAAGCAGCACTCTCCCATCCTTATGAATGGCCACGTCCGAGCCTGAAACAAACATGCAGGATTGATGGGAGCGAGCTCATCTGTCTGCATTAGCGATCGCACCACAGAAAGTGCTTCACTCAGCTTTTTCGACAGGCAGAGCCCAGCTCTCCCTGTAATATCCCCTCCTCTCGCCCCAAGAGGCCCTCCCCCCCTGGCTCACAGCACAGCGAAAAGTCTGTAAAATCAACATCTGGTTTTTCAAACTTCTCATAAGTGCCATAGGTTGAGACAGGGATCACACAGTATCAAAGGTGATCTAGAGCACCATGGCTGAGTTCTTGGGAAAAGCACTCTGTGGTTATACAGACGGGGCCATGAATCACCCCTTTTGTCTTTTTTTCTATAACATTTGGCTAAAAGAGCTGTGTCCATTACCGAGACAAATTTGCTTTTATGTTTTGAAAGTTACAGTACACTTTATTTTATGGTGCACAAGTTCCATGGGTGTGTTATTTTAAAAAACACGCGTGAGCGCAATGGTTTCTTGACCCTGAAAATTTTGGAAATCATAAAATGCTCCACTCAATGAGCTTCCTGTCTGCCGGAGTATAAATATCTCATAAACCTCTGCTCTCTAGAGCTGGCAGTGTATTGGTCCTGGTTTTGTTAGTTTTCATTGCACAGTGTTGAGTTGGAATGTAGCTAGATGTTTCAGAGGATAGCATAAAATCCAAACAAACATTGATTGAAAGGGATCACTGTTTCTGATGCTGACTTGTTAGGTAATGACTGATCCAATGCGAGTTTCCAGAATTATGCATTCACTGAAATATCTTATCGCATGCTCAGTTTCCCCCCTCGAGAGCCTTTACATGGAGCCCATGGGGCCATTAATCATATTCTGCACAAGAACAAAAATCATATTGGAGCACATAAAGTTTACAGCTGTGTGCAAAAAAAAAATGTTGCATGCGCAGGATTAATTTCAGAGGTTTCCAACATGTATGTCCCATTCAATCAAAATTATGTGGAGTCATTGTAGTAGGCAGAAAAACTGCCTACTATAACCACCAGATGGTCTCAGAAGTCCAAAGCCCCCTTTTGTATTTCCCTCTGACCTGCAACAAAAAAGACATATTTCAATTGTTCAACCTGAAAGTAGAAACCATGGTAGGCTATGCCAAATTGTGTGAGTTGCTACAAATTCCCACATAGTGCCGTTGGACCATCTGTGGGAGGGAACTTTAAATGTCTGAGGGGGAAGGGTATTCTACATCGTGAGCAAACAGTCCATGAACAGGACCTGCCACTCTCCTTTTTTAAAATGTAAATGAAAGTGACTTTGTTTGGGGTTAAAGAACTCTTGGGGGGCGGGGGGGGGGGGGTCAAGTAACAGCCATCTGAAAGCTGCTAAAGTCCACAATAATTCCATCCTGTGAACACAACAGGAATCAGATGAAGAGCTCAGCAAAGATGTCAGGGTGTCAGTTTGTATTAAACAAGGAAACATTTTGTGTCCACAGAGGCGTGAGCCCACAAGCCCGCGCGTTGTCTCTGCTCATTGAGCAGACAAGGCCGGCCTGTTAGATATGCTGTTTGTCAGTTCATAACACAAAAGAGAAAAGAACAGCTCCCAGAGAACAAGGAAAAACCTACATAGAATACTTTTTAAATAAAATATAAATTCCTGTATCCTTGAATAGAAAGTTCATTATTCAAAAGTTTAATTTTTTGATGTGTAAAACAATGATTAACTAACTAAGAATAATCATTTTTAACAAAGAATCCTGAAATTGACTTCTCCTGTGAAAGACAAAATCATTTTCCATTCTCTTACGCAAGTTTTTATTTTCAATGTTGAGCATCAAGACACCAGCTTGAAAAATTAAATGTATCTTTTATCTGCACTTTGTTCCTATTAAATTAGCTGCTCAGTGTTTTTTTAAGTCTAACAATGAGACAAGCTTATCAACAGCCAATTTTAAAGCATTTGGAACAATAACCCGGAGGGTAATTAAGCCTATGCTTCACCCCTATGTGCCTCAGTAAAGAAAATACACTGAGCAGTGGTGAAAACACTTGGAGAGTGTAACCTCTAGTGAACTGGGTAATTGCCATGCACTTCGCCCATAGGAAGCCATGTACAGTTGTGGGAGGCCCACTCTCCATTTAGAACAAAGAATACAAGAGAGGCTGTTCTCCATCCCCCAAAGCAATCAGAGTCTCATTAAAAAGCAGACACAGACAATAAACCACCCCACCAGAAGATCCTGCTTTCACAGTAAAAGAGGACAAGAATTTACACTATCGCACCAAATTCAAACACAGGACAGTTGCACCTGGTGCAACAGTTGTTGAATTGGCAAGCAGTACCCCAGAACATTCCCAGAACGTTAGAATTAATGTTACAAACATTTACATTTGTCCTGTTTTCTGTGTTTCACTTGAACTTTATTTTAAAGTCACAAGGAACATTTCAGGGACAGTCTTAGCAGCAATTCTTTTTTTGTTATTCAAATGAAAACATAATTTAAATTATGGATTGGGAATTTTTGCTAATATTACTGGAAAGTTTAGGAATGATAGTATTTCAGCACCCTACTAGGTAAACAAAAAATGTTCTTGACATGGGACCTCCATGTTCATTTTACTTGACTAAATGATAACCACCAGGGGATGTTCACAGTAGGAATGTAATCACCATGCCTGGCTCATTTTTTTGTATCTGTGTTCTAAGATTGTTTTGGGAACATTCGCACAATAACATTCAATAGGATTGGATTCAAAAAACATTTGTTCTTAAATTTGACTAACAATTAAAAGCAAGACTAATTTTTTATTCACGCACACACAGTTTGTGAAGAAGTCAAGAATAAGTACAAATGTTGATTGAATACAGGTCATTATCTCAAAACCAATGGGAATCTAACCTGAATATCAAACAACATTCTTGAAATGTTTCATGTTAGCAACAGGACCACGTGCCATAACACCACTGCCTGTGTCTGAATGCTATCCCCACATACAGCAATTGCCCTTACATCAACTAATGGAGCAGGATTTGAAAGGTCTGTTGTTTTTCCCCTCACTTTTGTCCTTTAAATGGTGGCCATTGTCAGGTTTGTGCAGCTGCAACTGGAAATAAATCAGAAAGAACAGCCCTTAATTGCAAAGCAACTGGTAACCACATAAAATTTGTGCTCTGGTTTTCAAAGTGCACTTTCCGTCTGGCCACTCCCGCATCTTCGAACCACAAGTGAATCTCCAAATTGCAGACTTCAGGGATGAATCACAGACACTCATCACTGAGCTCACTGTTCTTCAATAGCATTACACATTATCCTGGCTGGGAATCCAAAGGTCTCATTGCTGGTTCGTCAGCCAATAAGCAGTCTACGTGACAGAGCATTACTCATTATTTTAATTCAAGATTTTCAAAGGATATACAATGACTAAATAATGCAAAGTAAGAAAAGACATCAAAGTATTCCAAATGTCTTAATATGTTAAGGTGCAAGCTGACACTGAAACAGAACGCCCCACAGACATCCTAAACATTTCCTCAAAAATATATTCTTTTATAACAGCTGGGTAGGGAACAATGACATAAGATTTTTCATATAAAATGACAATCTCTCACTGGAAAGTTGCATTTTGTCAGGATATGGGCATGAATAAGCAGATAAAAGCTATATAGCTCATGGATCAATGAACCTTAAGATGATGCAGTATTCTGTGGCTGCTGTGAAAGGAGGAAATAACCCTGTTATCCATGCACTTTCCCATTCCAGCCCGCAAAATAAGCACCGCTCTCAGCCGAACACTAAAGCAAACCGCTCTGGCATGGAGGATGTTGTGGTTTGCACAAGGCCCTCACAACAACAGGGCAGGTCACACAGAAAGGTCTGATGAGCTCCTGTCCGGCTCATACACATACACATGCACATGCAAAGCCTGAGCAACCAATTCAGTGCGTAGTTTTTTTTTCTTTCTTTTTTTTTCTTATATTTTATGTATTTAGCAAGTGCTGTTATTCAGAGTGCTTTACACAGCTTATGTATTTTTTAATCCTTTCCAATCCATTTATATAGCTGGATATTTACTGAAGCAATTCAAGTTAAGTGCCTAGCTCAAGGGTACAACACCAGTGCCCTACCAAGGAAACAAACTTACAACCTCAGAGTTGCAAACCAAGATCCAAAATCATTTTGGAATGCTGCCACTTAAGTATGAAGATGCAAAGAAACATAGTATGAAATATTCCAGCTTCAACATAAATTACATTTAAGATCCAGCATAAAGGAAACATAAGCATACAACAAAAGTATAAATACATAAATAACATTTATTTTTCAATAGAAGATCATCAAGATCAAAAGGTCTGCTAGGTGTCACTATGTCACTATTTGTCTTCCTGGTTTCATGTACATGGTCAGATGATGAGAGACCTGAGCTTGTCCATCAACTGCACACACTTCCAAAAGATTAGAAAAGAAGATGTCTTTGTCCCTCCCAAGAATCAAAGAAGATCTGCATCACAGATTCTCAGATCAGATCATGTGAACATTATTACATGGTGGTTGAAATCATTCAGCTAGGCAACCAAGACTGAATCACTCTCTGACTAGACATAACTCATCAAGCCCTTAATTAGTTGCATCAGGTTTGCTTAAGATAGAGCGCATCAAATGCCTGCATCCAGCTAGGGGTAACCGAGGAGAGGTTTGGGAACCACAGGTCTAGAAGGACACAACAGTACAAAAGGAGATAAAATGAGCACCCAGAAGTTGCTGCAGTCAAATAGACAACATCCTCAGGACCACTATACTTCCACAATGGAACATTTGTGTATATAAAAGGAGACGTGGCATAGTGTGATCTGCAGTATGATTCTAATTGAAGGCGTTCCCTTATTTGGAAAACCCTGACAAAAAAAATAAAGTCTGAAACCTTAATTCAACACGCAAGACAAAGCTCAACCAGAGCCTGAAGGAAGAGGCAAACAACTGCGTTAAGCTACTTCAGTATTTAATGTCTATGGAAAACAGAGAGATAAGGGGTTACTTTGCTTTTGCAAGAAACAAGTAATTATAATAGTCATTTAGGCCTTACATTCATTTTTATCAAAAATGTATTTTGCTTAATTTAAAGATTGAGTATTAACTAAAATATAAAGGTAGTATAGTAAGAAATAGATGATGCAGCTCTATATTGCAATCAGATCACATAATGACTGATTAACAATCGGTGGAAATCAAACAGAATCCTAATTTAACGCAATTTTCCTCATGTCTGATTGGGAGAACAGTTTGGGTGCTCACATTTTCCTGGTCGTTGCACCATTATCAAATCAATATGGCATTAGTTAACATGTGAATGGGGCATATCATGCAGCCCTTGAGTGTAAACTGTCTTTGTGGTTATTGTGAAAATCATGCAGGTCAAGCCTGGCACTTTTGTTTGGCTTTCAAAAGCGGCATGAGCTCAAGCTGTTTCTTCCTCCATTTTCTATGTGCTCTGACTGAAAATGAGCTTTGTTCCTTTTAAGTGGCGGCATTTGTTTTGCTGAACTAGATAATCTTTTCATGAGAGTTGCGTGGAGTTTATTTCCATTTTTTCTGATTAACCTGTGAGAAAAATGTGGTGGTCTTTAACTTTTGCATGGCAGTTATCTTCCAAAAATCTGTAAATGTAAATCAGAAGAAAAAAATTAACTCCATATGCATTTCAATCCTTAATACTTCTCGAGATACTTCAAAAGCACTTGTTATTGCAATTGATCAATTTGTATTCAAGACTCCCATGTTATTGATGACCAAAGGATTAGAGGACCATAGGAACCCAGAAAAGTAATTTTCTACTTTCACCCACTATTTCCAACTGTTGTTATTTTTTGAGTAATAACGGCAATAGTGTTCTGCTTCCCAAGTGCACAACATCTTTATGCTCCATAACTAAACAATGAGCAAAGTAAAATAATGGCTGCTTTGTACTGGATTAATGAAAGGCAGTATTCAAGCCAAGCCTTGGCTGCATTTGGTGACTTCACAAGATTCCTATATTTCCAACCCATTTACCTATCTTAGCTCATTCAAATTAGTCAGTTATTGGCAGCTCCACAATTGGTCCACATATAACTCCCTTATTGATTGTTAAAAGTACAGCTCTTTAACCGCTCCACCTTAGTGCTGCTCATGTCAGTCACATGTCACCACCGCAAATGGAAGCACAGAGATTAATGGTCTCAGGCTTCTTTTTTGACAGAGCAATATCAATGTGAATCTAAGACATCTATTTGATCATGGTTTGTATCATAGTCCTGAATCATGTGTGATTATCTCCCTGTCCACCTGGGAGCAAGCACCCCGATATGCAGATCTGCAACACACTTAATGATGGCTAAAGCATGTTCAGTGTCCGTGATCAGTTCAGGTAAACCAAACGCTGTCTGCTGCGTGCATCTTAATCTTCCCTGATGATCCCTAACAGGCACATTCACAGTAGTGTGTAATCACTGGGCTCACCATAAAGATTTCTCTGAGAAGAGCGAAAAAAGAGATGCATCTTTTAAGCTAACTGGCCTAGTTTAAGCACGTTACAGCTAGTCACAGATTTACGCTTTCGCAGAGGAAAACATTTTAACCCAACACTTTTAACCCCGACACTGGCTTCAAAGATTTCCCAATTGGTCTCTGTTAATTAGGAATCTCCCACAGTAATAAAAACCTGCTCCAGCTTGTCTAATGCTGTGACCTGTTGAGTCAGGATTACAGTCTCCAGCTGCTCTGGGCCTCTCTGATATCTCTGTAATAAATAAGGACAGCCACCCATCTGCAGAGCAGCGTGAATCACTCACGTTTAATTTGCCATGCCCCTAATGAGCACTGTACAGTGTGTTATTAATTAGAGTGCCGGTAAAGTTATGTGCATAGGATACAAAAATGGTGAGCAGGGATATAGGTGAAAGGGCTCTTCACCTATTTTAAAGGATAATTGAATTTTGAGACCTTTTATTGAAAAGGTTCTGCATGGTTGCATCCCTAGAAAATTCTACTGCTTCTCACTGAATTTCAAGAGTTCTTAAAATGAATAACAGTTTTCAGTTATTTTTTTGGAGTATATAGCCTGTTTTACACCTGGTGTGTGCCAAACATCCAGTGAAATTCCAGGACTGTTCATGCTAATCCCACATTAGCTATGGTCTTCCTGTCCCTCACATTAGTATGTGTGTGGTGGGAAGGGGGGGCATGGGGGAGGAGGTTAACAATGCCACAGTGTACAGTGAATGGTGGGGGCATGTGTTAGCATTTCGGATTAAGATCTAGATCATGATTTAAATCAAACATTTGGCTGCGCTTTACAATGCATATCAACTTTTCCATATGAAACATTTCCAAATCTATCTGATACATATCTGATGGTCAGATGTGACATTATAACCAATTTCTGAAAATCTTAATTTGCGATCTGCAACAATTTCCACCACTTTTGGTTGCGTTATCATTACATTTAGGCATTTAGCATATGCTCTTATCCTTTAAGACACTGCATACGAAAAGGTTAGGCACAGGAGCAGAGGTGATACCAAATTAGCAGTGTGATTATATACACCTACAACACAACTAAGTGCCATAGGAGATGCAAGAGAAAGATTGGGAATATAGTGCAAATACTAATGGATGTTGTGAAATGGACTTGCACATACTAAAAGCATATATTCACATTGTATATTACTCACTGTTCAGTGTTTTTCAAGGTTGTTATGCACATATGTCTCAAAGCCCTTCGAAGAAAATCTTTACGCACAAGACCTTGATAGCGCCAAAGCCGAGCTCTACCATTGAGATTATCTAGGAAGAGTCCGCATCCAGCATGCATAATCAGCAGGGCAGGCTGGGAAGGACGGGTGGCGGGGGGGGGAACGCGGGCTGCATGGCCGATCAGCAGCGATGGACTGATCCTGGCCCAGGGCCAGGGGACGGTGTGGGTTCCGTTTGGCTGTGGGAACCTCAGCTCACCACGCCCCAGCTGTCCCGGGGCCGCGTCCGGCAGACCCGTCTGAGAATGCCACACCTGCCCCCCCCCCCCCCTCCACCCACGCTCCCCCGTGGCCCCTCGGGGCAGAGTCAGCACATCTCCCTCTGACACCTGTCTGTGTGCCTGCCTGCCTGGGGGGCCCAGAGGGGACCACAATGTGGGACTGACATAGAAAGTGAAAATCATTCATTGTAAAGAAGGCCAGAATCCAATGGAACACACTTATTTAATATTTGAGCGTAAACATTCCTTTACTGACCAGGTAAAATTATTAATATTTAAATCCACAATTTATACAGTTTGCATTCATATGCCAAATGTATATGACAGACACAAACCGACAGATACTTTCTATTACTGATATGCCATACTGTCAGCTTGCATTGTATGCTGTCTAAATGTACACATGCCATCCTAATGGCACTAACCTTACATGCAACAGTACATGCTTTGATGAGAGCAAGATACAGCTACATAAACGTGGATGTTCTACATTACTCACACAGTCTGTCCCACATGGAAAAGATCATGTTTACATAAGAACAGTAGATTGCACAGGTAATGCAGAACCCATATTTAAGAGGAACTCAAACATAAAGCATATGCTCTACAGCCATCGGAAATCTTGACTAAATAAATAAAATAATTCACGAGACTAAACTGTGATGACTCAGTTAAGCAGAAAAATTATAAACATTATTTATTGTTTAGGGAAAAGAAATCTATGCATTAGGAGATGGTCCATTTAAATTAAATGACAAAACCCCAAGTTGGCATGATGATGCTAAGGATGCTAAATTTAAAGACTACACTTATGTTAGATAGAATAAGACATTTTTTCTGCTCGGGCTGTGCATGAGTCATACTGGAGACCCAGCATACAGGACAAGGTACAAATGATGAGTCTCATTATCTTCCAGCACAAAAAAAAGAAAAGGTCACTTCATTTCATTAAAAAAATGAAAATGGGGGTAAACACCATTGTTGATGTGTGGTGGACGGGTATTCTAGATCTGTTGAGATAATGACTTGCGGGGCTAAAACTTTAAAACAGGCTGTCACATTCAGCCCCATGGCAACTGTGATCTTGTTTAAAAAGTGTAAAAATTTCTTATATTCATCAGACCCATACCATCACAGTCATGTTAGGGGGAATGCAGCTTTTTTTGTCTGTAGAAAACGACACAATAATAGCTTTGGCTATCAGTACCCAGCGGTGGAGAGGGTTGATGCAGTGGAGATTGTTAAGCATAAGCCTACTCAGGAGAGGGCTGTGTTTATGAGTGAAAAACAAGTGATGTAAAATATGGTATCATAAAAACTAATGGTGAGGAGGATACACTGCAGAGTAACATGCTTGTATATTTGACGAAATAAAAATAAGTGGAAGTCACCTCAGCTGATTCATGACTGGATTAAACAGTTGAGTCAGAAAGGAGGAGATAATTGACACACACACAAGCCCCTCCCCATACATCATTTACAATTTCATCCAAATAAAGATGAGCAAAAAAGTAGTATAAAATGAACAAACACAGGTAATGAGCTGTACTGTATGCTCAAATGTATGTTATACAATTTTATTTCCCAAAATGATAGGTGTCAACATGATTGGTACCCCTATTGTCATTGAACCCCGTGAGCCCTCCCTTCACAAGGATAAATGAATCACTGGAATGCACCTTTAAAAAACATTTGGAGAAACATTTTTGCTGCTTTTGGCGAGTTAATACAAAAAAATAAAATGCAGCCCTCACTAGTGGATCAAATAAATCGTGATTCTGATTAGATAATCTCAAACTTTCCAAGGTTTATATTTATGTGTTAATATTATTATAATGCATATTCAATACAAGTCTGGTGATTTAAATATCCTTGAATAAAAAGACATACAATTTTTCATAAGTACATTTTTAGCGGTTAGGATTTAATGGCACTCCCCTTATGTTAAGTTGTGTGGCCGGATCCCAGCGAAATGGCTCCACCGTGAACCATTCTGATTGATTAAGAGCAGATATCTGCACTTCCCTGGCCTGCACCCCCATTTGTCACACAAATGCACGGAGCTGCTACGACTGCCATCTCCACGCCATCTGCAGGGACATTCCACTCGATAAATCAGGGAGACATCCGACACTTTCTCCTGTCTGAGACACAGACCCAGGTTCCCCTGCTGACACACTGGCATCTATAGCTTCCACACCAATGGGTCATTTCCACTGAGTTAAAAAAATAAAAAACTAATGCCACTATAGTGAATTGTTCTGTTTCTATAATCCAGCTATTGTCATGTAAGTTTCTTCCCAATACATGATCACCCAGTTAGACATCCATTAGTACTGAGACCCACCAAAAGACTTGTTGTAGAATGTACTGTTGATATGTGATGTTGGTATGTTATCATACCTCAATCATTGTTTTGACGGGTGAACTTTTGGTCACATCAACCTTTCACAACCAAGATAAAATGGTTATCTTAATGTTCTGGGTGCAGTATGACTATGCGGTGAGGATTCACATGTAGAGAGAAGCACACCGAACAACCTTCATAATCAATTTCCCTTAAACACTTTCAAATGCAAATAAACACTTTACATTTGTTTGTGTCAGTGGGGGGTGGGGGGGGGGGGGGGAAATCACACAACTCCTTCACAGAATGGGTAATGGAGAAAGGCAGAATGCTCCTTCGCAGCACAAATGGGTGGCTGCTAACAGTTTTAAGTGTTTATGGATGTTTCTAAGGTGAGATGGTCTGGCTCAAAACAGAGTCAGAACCCTGGGTCTTTGGTCAAAACAGTTTTGCTTTCCGACAGGAACTGGGAGCCAGCCAGATACAGTTCAATGCAGTTTCTGTTTACCAGTGTGAAAAGCCCTTTATACGTGCCTAGGTTGCACATGGCAAATGGAAAGTGTTGAGAATGTAATGATAAGCAAATCTCAGAGAAAGCTAAAGCATTAATTTGCATAAATACAATAATGACAGGGAATTATTTGTACTTGGAGGAAATTAGCCAATAGTTTTAATTCAAAGTCTGACCAACTAACGGCACTCGCTCAAAAACAATTGCGGACACATCCAGGACATTATGGTCAACATTCCACCAGAATATAATTGAATGTCACTCAACCTTATTTTCACCCTTTACCCTTCTAACTTCCCATCAGCAGAGATAAGGTCTTGCAGCTGATGTGATTTTCATTGGCAAACTACGTTAACAGGACAATATTACTTTGACAATAGCGACCAAAAGCATGGCAGCCTTAACCGTCCCACAAATTTGTATTCCCATAAAATATGCCAATGCACGGTAACTGCTACTAGTACAGTTCATTACAATAAACCTGATTCAATGTCCTAAAATGTGTTTTATGCAGAATTATAAGGTCCAAAAAAATGGAGTGTGTTCCAAACCAGCCATAGGCCTGCATGCTGCTCAAAGTAACAATTGTATCGACAACGAAACGTATCCCCATTTTGTTTTTGTTCAATATATTCAATCCTTTCAAGTGTTTTATGTGAGAACAGTACTCAGTATTTCAGTGCGACAGCACTTAAAACATACATAATCCAAGATGGGGCATGTGTTGCGGTTTTTGGACTGAAAAGCTCTCATATAGAGACCCACTATCAAACAAAAAAATCTTTTTTTAATTTGTGTCCTCAGTTGAATATCAACAGAATTGTTTATTTTCAACCGCACCATTGTTAAAGTATTAAGAAACACTTCACATTCAATGTGGAAAACAAACAGCGAGGCTACAGTCTGCCATGATATAGTCTCTAATAATTGTTAGCCTACTAATCACAGTCACTGGCAACAACCTAGTCTATTTCAAATTCAAACACTTCAGGTACACAATCATATCTGACCAAGCTGTTTTTACCGTAAAGGAAATCGTTTGGAAATGGAAATCTCAGATAAAAGGTTTAGGAATGAAAATGTAATTATTACGCCTATAGTTAAGAATAAATAACATGATCAGAGATTGACCCTACCTCACGGTCAGCATAGACCTTGAAGTCTGGGTAATTTTTTAACAGTTTTTTCTACAGCCACCTATAGTCTCAGAGTAACTCTGTTACTATGTTGCAGATTTTACAACCGGGTTTAATGGATGAAGGATTCGTTAAAGCAAGAGCGGTGTGAGTGCGTGTGTGTGTGTGGAGGGGGAGGGGGTGGGGGGAAGAGTACCGCTGGGTCACTATAATCTGGGGGCCTCACTTCTAATAGGGAAAAAGCGGTCGAGCAGGGAGTGGAGCCAAAACCTACATCTCGGAAAAAAACAGTGGAGAAAAGATTGGGGGAGGGACTCGAGGCACAGAACAGCTTATTGGTAGGCAGCGGGCTGCTCTCTTGATGGATTGACTCTGAATGGATCGAATTACACCATTTGCTGTGCATCAGTTTGTTTTTCTCCTGGCATCGTCTGTGAAGCAAGTTAAGAGAGTTGCCGATTTGGTTTGCGAGCAATACACGGGGATACAAAATAACAATTCAGATGAGGTGAGTCGCGGGTTTTTGGAAAGCTACTTCTACTGCTGAAATCCGATTATTTTTCCTCGGGAAAAGCTGTGTTAACCTGAAAGGAAAAAGATTTGCCAGCACTAACGAAGTCTGTCGCAAGCGGACTATAGCCAATAGCCTACATTCTCACTTGGACTCGTGGTAAAATAAAATAAAAACAATAGTACTCAACGAGATTTTCTGTTAGGCTATATAGTATATACTAGCATATACTCAAAGAGGATATACATTAATTACCTACGTGACTCTCAGTTTTCTCAGTTTAATAAAAGGTTTTGCAAAATATTCATTTTTAACATTAATACAATTGCCCAATATCACCAATGGGATAGTTTAGGCTATATTGCTTGTTAAGTGTTTTCTGTTTTTGCAAAGTCAAAGACGGGGGGATTGTGAGGTGAGGGGGATTGGGCAGCAGCGGTACCATTTGATAAGCTTTGAAGATCAGAAGGCTGAAAATGGGCCTGGTGACGGATAGATTGACGAGTGAAAGAAAATGTTACTTTCTTTGCATCGGAATTAATTTTGAGGTTCCACAACTGGATAAAGAAAGTTCCGACTCGCAGTGAAATCGACATGAAGTCCATGTAAGATGAGTGAATCTGATCAAGCGGATTGATGAGAGAAAGAAACAGACTTCGGCATCTAACAGGACCTCACAAAGCTTTCATGAATGTTTGGGAGTCTTCAGGTAGGATGGTTGTGTTTTCGCTTCTTTTGAGATATTTTCAGCTGTGTGTGCGCGCGCGCCCGCGTGTGTGGGTGTGTTAAATTACATTGATTTTTTGTAAGTCATATAAATTGATATTTTGTATGGTGAAGGTTCACGTGTTCATTGGTTGGTGTCGTGATATGTATGGATAGGCTAGTTATTAAATATATAGTTATAAAATACCATATTTGGATATTGGCCTCGGGTTTGTGTATTCAGGTGTTGTAGGTTATTCCCAGGACTTGCAGCAGTCTAATTGAATAACAGCAGAGTAATTTGCTATACTGTATCATCGATAGAGTTTGCAGAAAAGTAGTCTATTAAATCCTTGGTTACCCGTTTTCCCTTCCAATCACTGCTGTACTGCATCTGGCGGTAAATAATTACAGAAAACAAGCTGTGGATTGCTTAATGAGGTCGCCGTACAATATTTCATTAGTCAGGAGGATTCATTTTCTATTAAAGTTTAAAGTAGCTACAATAGTTCTGATATTAGTTGTACATTGTAGACTGGATGTGCACTAATTTATCATAAATAGACATATGAGATGACGGCATGGGAAATCCTTTATTGTGGGTGGACATACAGAAATTAAGATTTTCTTTTAAGATTATAGTCTTCAAATGCACGTCGGCTATTTTGTGTACCTTGAATGTGGAGCAAACTCCAAACACTAGGCTTCTTGACGTATAACATATCGACCATAGCATCCCAGAAGAGCAGCAGATTTTTAAAACCGTACCATAACCTCCTAAAATACTATGCACTTTACCATATAGAAGTAATTACTATTATGCTGTTTTCACGTAGTATGCTCAGCAGTTCCGTTTTAAAGTTTTCATTCCGCTTACTAGTCTATAAGTAACATTTTGCCTTATAGGCTAGAGGCTACGCACTTAAAAACGAACGTAGCATATTGGCTACATCGTTTAATTATAAGTAGCCTAACCTATGCCAAAATATTTAATATAAATTATGGCAAATTCTTATTTTATATCAGCTTTCGTAATTCTCCGCCCCAATCCCAAAAGCATGTAATGGCAAGAGAATCAATTTACATGCAAATACATTACCTTTTGTCACTTTTGCCGTTCCCAAACCATTGTATTTCAAACGGACTCAAGGAATTATCACGGATCAGTGCTGAATACATAATATCACGTCCTGCACAAAAAGGATTTTCCCAAATGTATTTTAAGGATTATTCGGAATTTACAACCGTATAACGTTACCATGCAATCTGCTTTTACCCAACGATGTTATTTTTTCCCCCTATCAACGACCTTCCAACATTTAGGCTATTTTCAGTGATATCAGTAGAGAGTGCATTTAGATTGTACGTTAATGGGGGGAAAAATATTGAAAGAATTGTTTGGAAATGAACGCGTTGTCATATAAATAAGAATGTGAATTTCATGTTAATTACGTAGCTACAATTATACGAGCATGCACGCACCACTTAAACATTTGGCTTACTTGCTCATTTTAAAAGGTCTGGTGATAAGAAGCAAAATAAGTTCAGATATAGGTAAACATAATTTAAAAGCTTCATAGTGTTAATATTTGGGCTAAACAAAAAGAAATTACTTCACCCAGTAGTTCCCCTTGCTGTAGCCTACTGTTTTTTTAAAAGCAGGAGGCAGCATGTTATACTATTTGGTGTTATGATTTACAGCAAATTCTAAAACGCTGGAGATAATTCAGTAATGATCTGAATAATAGCGTACAGTTGCCCTCTGCTGCTTCAGGGAAGTAAATATTGAAATGACCTCGGGGATTAAAATTGCTCTTTAAAGGGCAGTTCTGAAGTTTATTTATTTCATTGCCCGGTGTTTGCCGCACCTATTGTTAACCAGCCGCGATTAGCATTTTAACAACCCCAAAGTGAACTTCTCCCTGTTCTGTATAACTCGACATTGTGAAGGAGTCATCAATCACCTTGTCACTGACCACAACAGGCTCCCTGGCCCTGTAATCTTCTGAGGCTTCATCGTGATCATCGGACTGTTAACAATACAGCTGGCCGTGGCAATTTCCCTCTTCCACACTGCTGACGCCATTGTCTGGCCATAGTAACTAAAGTTAACACCCAGAACATGAAGTTTCTATTGTGTTGTCCCACCCGGCAATGCCGAACACGTTCATTAGATGACACACCTGCAGCACAAGGTTTTTTGTGGGGTATTGAGATGGTGAGTTCTGGTGTGAAAACTCTCCCACCCATTTGTGCTGTTCTCACGAAGGTGGGCGGGGCTGCCATTTAGCAGTAGAGCCAAGTCCCTTTGCCAGAGATTTAAAAGAAACAAGTTCAAACCCCTCGCATCTAATCCTTGAGCAAAGACCAAAACATTATGTGTTCTTATTATTTAAGTAGAAGCGGAGTAATCATTTTACCACCACTGCTGAAGTTCATTCTGATGTGGTGTCAGAGTTCTCCTCTAAACAGGCTGGGATTGCTTTCTAAAAACCTTAGATTTTGACAACACAGTGATGTTGTACATTCAATTTAACAGCCTCTCCCTCCAGTGCTTCAAAGGAGCATTAAATCTTTCCTTAATACTGCACAAAAGTAAGAGGCCTGAAAACCAATTTGCCAGTTATCTGATTTCATGTTCAGTGGTTTTATTGCAGAGCATGGAACAGGATGACAACAAAAGTGACCCAAGAAATGACAGCAGTTGTTCAGCCATGAGGAGCCTTCATGTTGCAAAAGACAAAAAATGATATATTGCTCCTATTGTTTACTATTTTTTATATATTTTTTGCAGCAATCTCTGCTGCAAGACATCACTGCAAGAATGCAGTGGTAGGTCTATTGCAGGCAATGACCTACCAAGCGAAAATCACAAGCTTGCAATTCCAACCAAATGTTGGAGCCAAATTTCCTTGAGCCTTGTGAAACTAAGCCAACATCAACTGAGAAATTGCGTGAGTGAAGAACATTGAAAAATCCTGTAATAACAAAGCAATTTTAGAGCGATTGTAGGGAAATGCTAAACAGTAACATGTTGCGTGACACTGCCTTGAATCTTAGGATTTGCTGAGGCCCATGCACTTGAGGGCAAGAATTAGAAACCGTACCAAGATACTCCATTTAAGAAAACATTGTTCTTACTATGGACTGAATAGTAATTTGAGCATTTGACCTCTGTACGTCTCCTTTTCTGTATTGTGTTAGGTTACATGTGAATCCCAGGCTCCTCCCATTTTATAACTCTGTTATAAAATCAAGCAACAATAGCCTTGCACCTACTGTTCCAGTTTTAATGTGATCATGAATAATGAATGGCAGAAATGCATTGGGACTGTGGGGGGTAGCTGGTTCACTTTAAATCTTGTGGCGTTATTGACTTTATATCAAGAAAATTCTTTTTAAAAAACCAATATAATTCCTAATACAGCTTATAAGTGTAGCATTTTGGCATTTTTACAACCTGTATTGATTTTCCTGGCAATAGATTAGCATTCTCTCATGACGCATCTCCTTCGGTTCCCCTGATTTAGTTAAAATGCATGCGCTGCTTAGTGCTGCACTTCTTTATAGATCCATGGTTTTTTGGTAACTTTGTTAAAAAGTTGCTCTCTCCTCAGTTGCATTGACTTCAATTAAATTAGAATCTACATTGCCTTTGCTGGACATTTTGTTGCTAGGCTACTGAAAACATAATCTCTCAAGCGTGGCTCTAATGGGGAGAAATCCTGTCTCTGTAGAAGATGCCCAGTGTACTGTACATCCTCATTGAATAAAGGGATCAATTGAGTCTTGCGCAAAGCGAACGACTCCACAGACCCTATGCTAATGCCTTCATAAATGAGACCGGAGAGCTGCGTGAAACAGGTGTGGCGCACGTGCTCTCTTGACCTTTCCGACGCATGAAAACTGCTCTGCCCCATCCATACCGCTAAAAAGGCATTAATGTTTGACATTAACGCATACGGAACGGCTGAACCCTTCGCCGCATCCTCCGCCCCCCGATCCATCGGATCCCTAAGTGGATCGGCGGTCGATGCTCGCCGCGGACTGCGAGCAGGTGCGCGCCGGAGCTAATTGAAAAAGCGTCGATGCTGACGAGCCAGGCGTGCCCGCGAGCGCCGCTCATCAGCGCTGCGCCAGGCCTCTATCTGCGGCGCCGCACGCGGCCCAGCTAATCCGTTTTCTTGGCTGTTTGTTGTCCCCCACTGTAAACCGCTCACATCCATTCGGGGCCGCTTCCCCATGAATAATTTGTTTGCCTTATAAATATTTTACTGTACAATGTTCATTAATATGCACACGGTTGGTCTCCAACCACCGTTACCCCGGGACATGGCCCAGCCATGCCGGAGTCACCGGAGTCAGGCTTTAAGGCTGGCATCGAGCGCAGAGGCTCGAATCCGCGCTGCCGCAGAAGCATCTCTGGGTTAATCTCTGGGACAGAGCTGCAAATGTTGTGCGCCGTATTGATAACAATGGGTCACCTCTAAACTGCCGCTCCGCAAATGCTTAGAAAAAGAGTACGCGCGTGCTTTACACATTTCCAAAACAAATGAGACATTTGCTGACCATGCATCCCTGTAGTGAGTGGTACACACTTCCTCTTTCACTGCTCTTTGTCTGAAGGAACCCACCACCCACACTTCTCTTGATTTGACAGGGTGTAACAATATATCATAGACAGTTACTCATGCCGGGCCTCTTAGTGAAAAATTAGCACCTGTCAGGTCACAGGCAGAAATGTTACCCGCAGTCGGGATTGACGGGAGCACAAGGTTGGCGGTTATCTTCCATAAGTAAGCAGCTGGTGAGATGAACGTGGGAAGGTCATTCGGGTGGGGCGAGAGCGGGAACAGGAGAATAGTCTCCGGCCGCCCTCGGCATTCCCCGGTGTCCCTGTGCTTTTTCCGCAGGTAGCATCGACAGTTTTGCGGAACAGGAAGTGTCAGCTCTCTGCGTGAGCCATGGGCCCGAGAGCACAGCTCCTCCTCAGCTTGGTGCTTCTGGCGGCTTCGCACGTCTGGGCGGTCAGCTTTCCTGAAGACAGCGTTCCCATTGACACCATAGACTACCACTGTAAGTGCTGCCTCTGGATGAGAACCTAGCATGCAGAAGGGCACCAGAGGTGCCGTCTGCTGTCACATCGAGTTCAGTCAGGCAGTTGGCAGAAACTCAGAATAGCTACTGTACAGGAGCTCACCCAGGGGCACTATTTTTATGTGTTTTTTTTCCTTATGTTCTGGACAAGTGACAGTGACTGTAATATTTCCTCTCATCTGTCAGTATGAAAAGTTAACGCGTTAAAGGAGAGTATATGCATGCATACAAATGCCCGAGTCTTCAGCGTGAATATCAAGAGAACCAAAAGTGGTTCCTGTGATATAGTGTGAGGAAATACAAAAAAAACTGCTGACACAGTTAATGCAAGGCATTCAATGTGTCAGTGTTGTATTCTTTAATATTCAGTACATTACTGAGGGATTTCTTTAAAGCCGTTACACATAGCTAACTATACGGCTAATCAATACTCCCTATCGACTCCGCAGCCCTGTAATCCCCAATATTGCTGCTACTCATTCCCCTGCAGACTCAAAGCAGTATCCGGTATTTAGAGGGCGTCCAGCAGGCAATGAATCTCAGCACAGGCTGGACTTTCAGCTGATGACAAAAATTCAAGACACGCTCTTCATTGCCGGAAGGTAAATCTTAATGCTCTTAATTGTATTGAAAACTGGAAACATTTGCCCAGTGATATGTACCAACGCTTGATTTACAGGGTGATTTGTATCACATGGCAGATTGGGCGGCCATTGCTTTTTTTGGCAGGGTTTAATAATTAAATGGTTTGTCCGTGTCGCAGGCATTGAAATTTATGGTTGTATTTTCCTCTTTCAACAGAGACCAGGTGTACTTGGTAAGCTTGCGAGAGACATACAGAACCGAGATCATACCTTACAGGGTGAGTTTATGCTCTGATTTTCTCCTTAAACACACCAAAGTTAACAGCTAAAGAAAGAATAACTGTGCTTCTAGATAAGTAGCTGGAATCAGTGATCATTGTAGTTTCTCTTCTGAAATCACAGAAATTAACGTGGCGATCCGGCCCAGGAGACCGAGAAACATGTGCCATGAAGGGGAAGCATAGAGTAAGCTACCATTCCACTGGCTTGTTCCCACTTGTTTTATTTTCCATGGAAAGAAATCTGATATCCAAAGATAATTGTGCCCAATCAGTTTTGTAATAAGTCTTCCCCCCTCCCCCACCCCTCTCTTTTCTGCCTCTTAGGATGAATGCCATAATTTTATTAAAGTTCTGGTACCTAGAAATGATGATCTTGTGTTCATCTGCGGCACAAATGGCTTTAACCCCATGTGCAGATACTACCGGGTGAGTCAACGGCTTCGTCTTTTCTTTTTCTAGCTGATTACCTTTTCCCATTCTGTGGGAATTCTGCAGTTTATTTTGTGTGTGTGTGTGTCTCCTATGGAACACTGTTCAAACATGATAAAAAGTAGTTTAACAACATGTCGCATATGCCTTCATTTTTCTCTGCAGTTGGATAACCTGGAATTTGACGGAGAGGAAATAAGTGGCTTGGCGAGGTGCCCATTCGATGCCAAGCAGACCAACGTGGCCCTCTTTGCTGGTATGGAAAACTCCGCTAATTACGAGTGACGAATGGTCGTTTCCATCATTGTGGGGGGTTTGGGCTGAAAGCATGGAGGCCCCATGACTGCCAAGCCCCAGATCAGAGGCATTAATCACCTTTTTTGCCACAACGAGCGGTGTGCGTCAGGTCCCCACGACGACAACCGCCCGGAAAGTGCTGCCATTAATAAACGCTCAAGTGTTTTTAAAAGCTACAAGCACATACTGAGAAAATGTGCAAGCGCTTGCCCAGCACACAAATTACAGCAGCCTTTACCTTGCCTCGTTCCAGACGGGAAGCTTTACTCAGCCACGGTGGCGGACTTCCTGGCCAGCGATGCAGTCATCTATCGCAGCATGGGGGATGGGTCTGCCCTAAGAACCATCAAGTATGACTCAAAGTGGTTAAAAGGTAAAATATATATTTTTTTTTTATACACATCTGCACTTTTGCAGTTACAGACTTCGGCTACAGCGCACACCAAGCTGAAAGGACACAGGAAGTTAAACGGCCTTGCAGAACTCGTTTATATTGTATTTGTGTGGGTCTTTGTTCCAGTCCCTGACCTTTCTTACAATACACTGAGCAGTCAGCTGTATCAGAATGTCTGGAGGACAGAGAAAATCTCTCTCATTGATGTGTAATGCTGTACTCCACTATCTGGGTCAACATCGAGCCAGTTTGGCTCAACCGTTACTGTGAATCTGTCTGACGTGAAGCAAATAATTTATTTTGGTCAAAATGCTAACAATTTTTTTCCTCCCCTCAGAACCACACTTCCTGCATGCCGTGGATTATGGGAATTATGTGTATTTCTTCTTCAGGGAAATCGCAGCTGAGCACAATAACTTGGGAAAGGTAAGATTTGAATAATGAATACCAATACCAGCAAGGAAATACAGGCGCAGTATCAAATATTTCATAGTTTTTGCTGCAGTTGTAAATAAATAAAATAAATAAAAATAACCACCTGCTTTGTATGCCTAACTCTGAGCTTTTCCGCAGACCTGTTTTGTGGTAATATATGGTTCCCTGAAGGCATTAGTATGCCGTCTACTCCCTGCTGATCAGTTGAAATTTACCAATACAACATGGGGTGCATGGCTCTCCAACAGGTTTTAAGCGCTTTCCCTTGACCAGAAGTTAATAAATATTTCAGCCAAGCTAATGTGGAGGATGATACCTGTGCTGTGATATAGATTTGCCACGGTTAATTATTAAACCGGTTACGCACGGTTAATTTATGACCTTAAACCCCGTTCGTTCCCCCGTTTTGCGAAAAAAACTGAGCGAAGGGATTTGCATGTTGAATTTGATTTGAGCGTCAGGCTTAGTCGCCCTCCAAGTACCCAGCCTCTCAGGTAAAGGCAGTCTCAGTTGGACCACTTAGCTGGTCCCGGATATAAAAAAAATATAAAAAAACAACAACATTCGACACAAGGGCAGGAAGAGCTTTGCTCCACCATGTATTATTCAGAAGCTGGAAGTGTTTTTCGTGTCGAAATTGATGATTCCGGGACATTTCCTTTTTTTTTAACGTTCGGGTCTTTCAGGCGGTGTATTCCCGGGTGGCGCGCATATGCAAGAACGACGTGGGCGGGTCCCAGCGCGTGCTGGAGAAGCACTGGACCTCCTTCGTTAAGGCGCGCCTAAACTGCTCTGTTCCGGGGGAGTCCTTTTTCTATTTCGACGTCCTGCAATCCATCACCGACATAATAGAAATCAACGGAATCCCTACTGTGGTCGGCGTGTTCACCACGCAGCTGAACAGGTAAGAAAAATACCTCTGAGAAAGGCGCTCGCTTTTTATCGTCTGCTCAGACGACGGAGCCTCCTTTATTCGATTCATTTGCGTTTAACCGACGCTATGACCGAAATTCGTTTTGTTACGTCGCAGCATTCCCGGCTCGGCGGTCTGCGCGTTTTCGATGGCGGACATCGAGAAGGCGTTCAGAGGCCGGTTCAAAGAACAGAAGACGCCCGACTCCGTGTGGACGGCTTTTCCGGAAGAGCGCTTGCCAAAGCCCAGGTACACGCGATGGCGTGACACAATAGCGTTTCGCTTTTGGTTTCGGGTAAATAATTCATGGGCGATAACTGGATGCGCTGCATTTTTAACCGGGCCTCTTGTGGACGCCATATGCACGCAGGTGTACCTTTACCAGTGCGTGGCACTTGCCTTGCCCCCTCTGTTATCGGTCCTAATAAGCAGCTGACCCTGTTGTCCCCGGAGAGCGCGAGGGGAATAATACGCCCTGTGTTCTTTTCAGGCCCGGCTGCTGTGCGGGACACGGCTCGGCAGAGGCGTACAAAACCTCCATTGATTTCCCGGACGAAACCCTGCTCTTCATCAAATCTCACCCTCTGATGGACACCGCCGTGCCGTCTGTCAGCGAGGAGCCCTGGTTCACCAAGACTCGCGTCAGGTGAGACGTGCTCCTCCGCAACATAAGGTTCCCCCCGGTTGTTCAAAGGAGGGGAAAATTGCTAACCTGAACATTGGAGAATTTACAGTGAGCCGGCTTGTTTATTACAGGTATTGGAGAATTTACAGTGAGCCGGCTTGTTTATTACAGGTACTGGAGAATTTACAGTGAGCCGGCTTGTTTATTACAGGTACAGGCTGACCGCCTTGGCTGTTGATAATTCGGCCGGCCCCCACCAGAACTACACGGTGGTTTTCATTGGCTCTGAGGCCGGCGTGGTCCTCAAGGTCCTGGCGAAGACTTTGCCCTTCTCCATGAATGAAAGCGTCTTTCTGGAGGAGATTGACGCATTCAACCGAGCCAAGTACGTCCACCACCAATATGTACTTCGTGGTATTCCAGCTTCAGTTTTATGTGGAAGCATTTCCACGCCAAAATTCAAATGAAAATGCAAATCCGCAATCGCATGAAACAAAAACCATGGCATAATTCAAATGAAAATGCAAACGGTCACTTTGCATTTTCAAGTTTTCATGATGATACAATGGAAGCATTACTATTTTTCATTTCAACGTGAAAATGAAACGATAAATGGTCAATTGAATTACTATTTCATTTTTGTTGTGGATAAAATAAGTGGTTACAATAAGAAACTGCTGTTTCAAATGTGGTTTGTCATTTACATTTCAAGTATGACAGGGTTGTGTCATAGAGATTGAGAAATGTAATGTGTAATGGACTGCATTAAAATTTTCTAATTGCCAGATAAAGTGCATACACTAAATTGAAAATGAAAATGCAATGTAGGCGTTTGCATTTCCATTTGAATTTTGGCGCGGATATGCTTCCATAGTTTTAGGGCTGTGATTTCTGTGTTATTAAACAGAGACGTACTTGTAGCCCTGTTCAGTAGATTACTGCATCAGTCTGGGAAGCAGCAGACAGGAGGTTTTAATTTAAGCGAGGTAAACGGGTCTAATTGGCCTGCCCTGCTCTCGATCCCAGGTGCCTGTACAACAGCGAGGAGGACCGTCGCATCATGTCTCTCCACCTGGACAAAGAGACCCAGGGGCTGTTCGTGGCCTTCCCCGGCTGTGTGGTCAGGCTCCCTCTCAGCCGCTGCGAACGACACGGCTCCTGCCACAAGTGAGTCCACCCGGCCCCGTTCTCAGCAGCAGGCCGCGGTCACGGCAGCTGAAGCCTTACCGCTTTCAATGCCCTCGTGTTTAATGTGTATAATGTCAGAGAACCGCATCCTGCCTTTGGACAATTGGCCACAGGATGTTAATATATTTTTAATGTTTAACCTACGCAAGCGACATGTAGCCATGCTGATGGGGTTGTACTGTGAAACACAGGTCCTGCATCGCGTCACGTGATCCGTACTGTGGGTGGATGCCGCACGGGGCCTGTGAAACTCTCCAGCCGGGCGTGCTGTAAGTACATGCATTTCCCCATTCACCAGCACACATCTGTGCTCCACAGATAATACATGCCACGCGCTCTTCAGTTTCACATTAAGTGAAAAATCTGATTAATACATCTTGTGCTGTGCTCTCTCTGCTGAACAGATCCGGGTTCGAGCAGGACGTGGAGTATGGCAACACTGTGCGACTGGGCGACTGTCATGGTGAGACTGTCACAGCCATGTCATGTTTGGTGACACCATTAGCTTGCAGTATCACACAAATAACCTCTCAACCACATTCCTCTGTGGGGAATCCTAACAAACACATTTACACATCTGACTAATAGCACATAAGCATTCAACGCAGTGCTGGCACAAGAGATTCACGAGGCTGAACTATTCGACCAGAACAATTGGCAATTAAAAATGTACTCAGTATGTACAACTGGGCATGCAAATACACAGCTAATGAATTTCCCTTTTAATAATTTAATTATAAAGTTACATTTATTTTGGGCTTTATTTTTTGACCATCTTACACTGATTTATTTCTTGTTCCTTTTAAATCTTTTAGAATTTTTGGCTACTACACCTACGCCAGATTACAAATCATTTGGCGACCCAACATCTGGTTAGTTTTTTCCAATTGATTTCTTACCCCTTGAGTTCAGCATATTTCAACCCTCTCTGCTCCTTCTCTGCTGCTGCCCATTCTCCATCTTTAATAAGCCCCCACCCTTTCATCTCATTGACATCGACACTGTAGTGACAGAGCTGCCATTTCATCGCTGTCCATGTGAATGTGAACCATTTCATCACTGACCCGACCTCACTCCCATTTTCACCAACATCTGCTGTGCTGCTAGCCACTCGTTAGGCCTGTTCTGTCTGCACCATGTCATCACTGTTTGGACAGCCATCTCAGCCTTCAGCTGGCAGAAAATTCCTTCCCCTTTTCCAATGAAAAAACCCTTTGTTCCAAACCATAGAAAATCCATGGCAAAATGTCATTTTGACAATATAATTTCAAATAGTCCTTTAAATGAAAGCATAATCAATGGTTTTGAGCTTGGGAAGGTTCAGGGGATAAAAAGATTTTGATTAGGATTTGTTCTGGCATCTATTATAAAACTCTCGCTGAAACCTCAACTCACCATTTTCAACAGTCCCATTCCTTTTAGTTTAGCAGCGTTTCGTACATGTGCTGTGTAAAACAGTCGCTGAAACTAACCCACATCCGTCGGTCCTGTCTGCTAACCTGGCTGTTAACGGTATGCCTCGTCCACTGTGATCACCGTTTGTTAACAGTTTGTTTGTCGCCACAGACGTGGAGTTGTCATCACCGTCAGTCACAACAGCGGCATCTGGCCGCACACAGTCACCTCAAATCATTGCCACACAGACACCTGAACCGTTTGGTTCGAGGAAATTTGTCCTCCAAGACGATCCAGCCACTTCACATTCTTTTGACTCATTACCAGGTATCCTGGATGGTAAGGCCTTTTCTGGGAATGCTCTATAGCTGAATGAAATCCTGAACGGTGCCCGCCATTTTCAGACGGGGCACAGAATACAGATGCGTGCGCTGCTCTGTTACTCTGTCGTGTGCACTTGCTGGAATATGCTGATACATTCGACTTCCTGCCCCAATCTTGTGTGAAGATTTTCAGGGGAAAAAAATCAAATGTGTAATTGTGCTTTTTCATAAAACTGTACACCCTACGGTGTTAAGTTCATTTGTATGATTTCAGCCACCTATCCAGGATTTCCATCAGCTAAGACAGCAGTGATTTCCCCCCCTATTTTTGTTTATTTATGTTTGATCATTTTTGCTCATTCATATTTGTGGTTTATTTATGCACTTATGAATGTATGTCGCTGTGAATTATTTTCCATTCTGAAATATGGTTTCTCTTTCTTTATGCTTTCCTTTCTGTGACCTAGCCTCTCAGTGCCATGAGAGGAATCTAACTTCTAGTTCTCCAGAATTTTTTCCAAAGGCCTTGCCATTAATAAGCCCAACTCAGTTATTGTTTTAGCAAATTTTAGAACTGTACTGCAAGATGACTAACTCCTTAAAAATGTCTGTGGTTACTAACAAAACTCATAACATTGTAATCCAGTTTCCACCAAGTAGGAAGTAAACTCCGCTCCCCTTCAACCATCTCAAGTCCTCTGTATAGATTACACGATGCATTCCAACTTCTACATTTCTGCTTGCTGGATAATCTGATGAAATGTGTTTTTCTTTCCATAATAACAGGAAAAACTAACCCCGTTCCCAGAATAGCATGTTATTCTGAAAAGCAGACGTTACTCCTGTGGGACATGGAATCATTCAATATTCACCTGCGTAGTAGCTTCATATGAAACCACACTGTTCCTAACACTTGACTAAAATAATTCCTTTTTAAAAAAAAAAAAGTATTTCCCTACTTTCTAACACTCCTGCAAACAAATCCTCTCTGCCTTGCGTACCTGCCTGAGAGGTATTCTAAAATGACAACTAGACATTCATGGGTCATAAGATTCTTTAAGAATATACTTATTTTTTGAGCACATATTACATGTGTAAATTTCTCAATGTCAAAATATATATGCCCTCTTCTTAAATTCCGTATTCTGTGATTAGTGGATGGTATCCAGAATATTTAATTCTGTATATTAAAATATATGCTTTTTTCTGGTGTATCTGGAAAAAAAACCCAAATGACGATGAAAAGGGGATGTAAATTCTTTAACTGTGATCTTTGATATGAAATTGTGCATTCCAGGTGTTTGGGAGGTGCAGTCAGGGGAATCCAACCAGATGGTGCACATGAATGTCCTGATCACCTGCGTGTTTGCGGCTTTCCTGCTGGGGGCGCTCATCGCAGGAATGGTGGTCTACTGCTACCGCGACGCCTTCTTACGGAAGCCCAGGAAGATCCACAAGGATGCAGAGTCCGCCCAGACCTGTACTGACTCTGCTGGCAGCTTTGCAAAGCTCAACGGCCTGTTCGACAGCCCCGTGAAGGAATACCAGCAGAACATGGATTCTCCCAAGCTATACACTAACCTACTGAGCAATGGGAAAGACGTGGTATCAAACGGAGAAACGAAGACGATGATACTGAGCAGCCAGTGTCAGCCACCAGAGCTGGCGGCCCTCCCGACGCCAGAGTCCACGCCTGTTCTTCAGCAGAAGAGCCTGCAGCCCACCATAAAGAACCAGTGGGAGAAGGCCCACAGCAAGATCAACGGTCCTCGCCGGGATTCTCCACCGAAAAGCCCCCAGTACTTTCCCTCCAGCCCTCCCCCGCACTCCCCGCTGGGACACGCCCACATCCCTAGCGCCGTGGTCCTTCCCAACGCCACTCACGACTACCGGGCCTCCTTTACAAACGCGGCGGACATGCTGCGCTCCGAGAGGAAGGTCCAAAACGCAGACCAGCCCAGATCTGGCAGGAAGGATCACAGGCGCTCCGTGGACGCGCGGAATACACTGAATGACCTGTTGAAACATTTTAACGACAGCGGCAATCCGAAAGCCATTATGGCGGACATGCCCAAGTCCCGGCAGAACATGATGCTGGACCCCATGATGAGCATGACGGAGATACCGCCCAAAGTCCCCAGCAGGGAGGCATCGCTGTACTCCCCCTCCTCGTCCCTGCCCAGGAACAGTCCCACGAAAAGGGTTGATGTGCCAACCACACCAACTACGCCAACAGGACAAATGAACACTTTAGAAAGACAGAGGGGCTACCACAGGAACTCTTCACAGAGGCATTCCATATCAGCCCTTCCCAAAAACGTGAACTCGTCAGGTGGGGCCGTCGTATCGCGGCAGCCCAGCATGAACAGAGGGGGGTACATGCCTCCCGCACCCCCTTCCCGGCTGGACTCGCACGGGGTGTCCATGGGGGTCCACCAACAGCCCTCTGTTTCCAGACAGAGCAGTTACAGTGGGCACGGCTCTCTCCCCCGCACGGGGGTCAAGAGGACGCCCTCTTTAAAACCAGACGTTCCCCCAAAACCCAACGGGTTTGTTCCACAGACTACACAAATGAGGGTAGTGAACAAATACAGTTACTGAAAAGTGCGCACAGCTGGTTTCACTCTGTCGAAGAGCTGACGGCTTTAAGGTTAAGGCCTGGGGAGGGTTTTCTGATGTTGCTGAAGTCCCAACTGACTGCACGTTTTGAAAAGGGAAATTACAAGTGGCCAAAGAAGCTACTTTGGGCAGTGTCTCATCCTTGTTTCAATTTACATCTTTGAAAGTGTAAACCACAGGCCCATTCAAAAGTATTCTTTTTCTGCCCGAGGACACAGGTTGGTCCTGACATCGGTTGTGTTCGTGTATCTAGAGTGACAGAGAACAAACGGCATGAAGGAACTTGATTGTTCATTTTATGCAGGCTTGCCATTCCGGCATTACCGATTTAACACGCAAGAATACTTGAAGAATGAGTTTCATTACTCACTGCCACTGAGCACTGTCTTCCCATTAAATGTGAACACTCACTAAACGAGAACAAATGTATGCATTTGTCAAGCTGGGCATAAAGTCTAAAACATTAAACGTAATATATATGTGGAATCGCAAACACATGATCTTGATGAAAAATGCATCTACGGATGATTGTAGCAGAGACATTTCTTTTGGGGCCGAATACTGGCCTCAAAATGAAGGCTAGTCCTGTGTGTAACGTTCACACAGGAAATGGAATGCACTTATAATGTCTGTTGTGCAGTCAGTCGGTTAAAAATGAGAACAACTTGTTAGTCGTAAAACAACTACTTTCTAAGGTACATTAATATTAGGTTTTTATGGACATTAATGGACATTTTGTGGAAATTCATGTACAGACATTAATCGTGGGGGTTTAGCTGTACGTGCTATGAATGTCCAGGGTGCCTACTTGGACTACAGTTTTAACTCACTGGGAAATTACTAAACGTATTTGCTGCTATTGGTTAATATGACAATGTTGTTTGTGCATTTTGGACTCAAAAGCATTGCTTCCATTTAGCTCTGGTTGTCTTGCGTGTGCATTTTGGTTCTTGAGGTGTCAGGTCCCTGATCTGCAGCTACATTATTTAATGAAATGTTCATCAGCAAGGTCATTATGACCTTGCCATCTTTGTGGGTGAGCATGTGGTTTCAAGGGAGTCTCTGATAGTTCCATGAAAAATGCTGATGCCGGTCATTTCATAAACAGCCTGGGTGAGTCGAAGTAGGACCAGAGGTGGCGTTTCCCCAGAGAGTCTTGGTCTTGCCTGGACTGCATGGCTGCCATGTGTTTTTGAATTGAGGCTCATCTTTGAGGAACCTCAGACAGTGCATCTCTGTATGCCAAAATGCATGTCTGTCACTATAGCCTTTGTCTCTGTGTGTCACTGAGAATTAAAAACAAACGGAACTACATTTGTAATGATTCTAGTTTTCTGCAAAGGGAAGAAGATACTATATTTGGTTTCCTGAAACATGAGCAAACTCAGCAGCTAGACAAACGATAATTGTGCAATCGTTAAGAGTAACCAGTGTGTCCTGAACAAAAGTCATGCTGGTAATGACAATATTGTGTACATATATAAATATTAAAAAATATAAATATTTTTTAGGCGAGTTTACCTGAATCTGTGCATTGTGTGCCTTATTCAATTAATGATCGTAAATGTAGAAACTGTTCATTTTTCTTGAACATTATGCATTGTGTTCTCTAGGGTACAGTGAGAAATTGGAGGGGGCTATGTAGAGTGTTCTACTCTCAAAACTACAGGTTTGAGGAAATAAGAGCCAATTTAGTGACAAACATTACATTTCAGGATACGAGATCAGTCTAAATCATGATGGCCTCACTTAATTGACCTAAAGTTTATTTTACAGGCTTCCCTTGTCATACACCACTTTACTATGCACAGTCCTTGTGCTTAAACAGGGTGCTAACACTGAGGTGCCATGCAGCGGGTGAGTTATAATAATTGGTTATAATAAGTGTTCCTTTTCATGCTGAACCGTTAGCCTGGTGGATTTGGATTTGTACGTGAAATTGCGGAAATGGTGTTTCAGTTAATTTGGTTAATTTTAGTACTTGTAAAGGTCGGTGTAACAAAGAGAAATTAAGTTAAATGGATACATGTACAGTCTGAACAGGTTCATTGTTAATGCACTCAGTAGGCCAGAGAGATGAGATGGTGGACTTTTTCAATTTGGTACACAAAAAAAGTATATTCAGTTCAATTATTGAAGAGGCCATTGCCACATTTCAGTATCTTACAGTTAACTTGTACTTAAACTGAGATGACGGTTGTCTGTATGAACCCAAAGTTATATTTTGTTTACAAACAATGATTGTATTTTTTAAAATGCCTATTCGTGAAGTTGGATGTCACTACCTGCAATTAACCAGTTTTTGTACGGAGAAAGAGCCGTACAGGTATTTGATCCTAGGAAGTCTGTATTGTTAACCTGCCTTGTATATTGCCGTATGAATACAGTCTTCATTCTGATTTCTTCAAGCCTTTACATTTCAGTTGCAATGCTTTGTGTGCAAATAAACAAGAAATTGTCAACATTTCATTTTTTTTTTAAATACTGTGCAAATTTACAGATGGAAAACGGTTGTATGTTTTACAGAGTATTTTAATGTGTAGATATGTTGTAAACTTGTACTGTGAATGTGTAAATAATTTCCGCTTACTGGTTTTGGATTTTTTCTTTTTGTCCATTTTGGTTTTTTAACACGGCATGTATAGTTGAAATAAACATAACTGCACAGAAAGTTTAGCTCTAAAAGATGATGCCTTTTAAGATTTCATAAGCAGGGCATTCACAACTTGAGAAATTAATCTCAGGATTACAATTTAATGTCTGCAGGTAATGACTTCATGTTCCTTTTGCTCAGTACATGCTAGGTGGATACTACAACATATCATGTAGTTATTGATTTTTCTGAACATTTACCCTGGATGACTTTTTACATATTGTCTATTTACATAAGTGGATATTTTACTGGACAATTCCAATGAAGTGTATGGCTCACAGTTATGCTTCATCCTAAACTCAAACCTGCAATTTTTAGGTGGACTGTCCCTAAACCTATTCCCTTATCTCAACACACTAAATTATAACACTGGTTCTGTTGATTAGGTCTAAGATGAAAATATCAAGCAGGCCAACCTCCAGTTCAGGCATGTAAATTAAGATAATGGGAAGAGAAAAGGCAGCTGTGACCATTTCAACAAGATATATTATCTTCTAATTATCTTATTTCGCAACCCGATTCATATTACATTTTTCTGGAGGCCTGTACCAATTCCCTGCGCTAGCACTGCTCGTATTCGGATGGGGGCACAGCCCTCATCTCTTAACTCCCATTCCGAGCAGTGCTGTGTTGGCAGGCCAACACTAGCCTATAGCTCTTACTGATGGTGACCCAGAACTGGCTGTTTTTCTTTCCAGATTAATGGCCAGTATTTGCCGGATGCAGTTTTATCCTCGCAGTCTGACACGCGCTGCACTTGACGGGCTTCTGCATTTTTTCCTGTCAGCCAGAGCCATGCAGGGAAATCACTCATTCACAAAGTGACCCAGCCATTTGTGCTACAGTACAGGAATGCCTAAATCCCTCTCCCCCTCATATAAAACACTTCAATTTATGTCCTTCCTAGTCCTTCTTTCCTGTGGAAAAAGGTGTGTTGTTTTTTTTATATATAAAAGTAGGATGCAGAAAGAGCCTCGAACGTTTACAGCTCGGTGAGTGAAGCGAGATGCTCTACCATCTCGGTTTTAATATTTAAGTGGCGTGTGCTGGTATTCTCTGGTCGTCTGTAATGTGCTTTACACAGAGCTTAATAAAACTCTCACAGCTGATTTTCAGCATCAGATAGCTAATATTGCAAAGAAAAAAATCATTGGAATTACTTTGATGACAAGTAACACATAATCCTCCTTGGTCAAAATTACACTAATTTAAAGGTTCCCAAGTGAGGCTGACATTGATGCGCTGCCCAAAGGAGGATTTATTTTTAGGCTCGACTTATTTTGAAGCGGAAAATTTTCCAGAGTCGTTTGTAGCTCTGATACACAACATCTGGTGGGCCCACTCCTGGCAGCTGTTCTGTTCCTCAGTAAACAGGCCACTGATACAATCTACTGTTTTAAAGGACCAAAAGAAATGCACCCACTCTGCCTCGGACTCACAGAATGTACAGTAATTACACCGAATGCTGAAGGATGGCATTTTGTGAAGCCTTCAGCTTATCTAGCGTGATTCATTGTGTTGTCATTATCGCGGCAGACAAAGCATTGTTTAATGGGCTCCGGCTCTCCGCTGCATCCAGGGACATCTCTCATTGCTCCACATTAAAATGTCACGCTTATGAGGACACTATCAATCTGAAGGTCATGCACCAATCAGATTTGACCATAAACAACACTGAAATTCATGCAGTGTTGCTGGGGAACTGGGTATTTTCTTGGAGAATTCAGTGTGCTCAAAGTGCGATTAACATTAAAACTGATGTGCAAGGTCAGATAAATTCTTTATAGAGCTGGCCTTACACAAAATCAAACAGTCCTCCAGTCCACCTTAAAATTGTCCATGTGAAATATACTAATTCACACTAGACCAGAACCATTTTGATCTAATATGCCAAAGCACTTCATGTAGACAAACAACACTATTCAATCTATTCAACACTCTCAAATTGAGTTAGCATAAATCTGTTACTTTTCTCCAGAAAAAACAATGTATTTGTGTAATAAAAGATTTTTTCACACACACAGACACCAACATCTGGTCACGTAAACGAATACGAGAGAAAAAGAGAATAAAAAATGCATCTTCAGTGCAGTAAAGTGCTTAACAAAACTGAAGAGGCCTCTCAAAGGACAGCCACTTTGTTTTCAGCATGTGAACCAAAGCCCTATTTTATGAAGGTGCTTTTGTGCACCCCTGAGGTCTACAAGAGCTTCTTCATCTACTTTCATCCTGAGGGTTTGAAAAATCGCACCTCACAGTAACCAAACTGGAGGTTTTTTTTTTCCTCCGCCTTCCTTTTTTGAAAGCTTTCGCATGATGGCGGAACATTCCAAATGCTCCTCACTCAGCCAAGCGGGCCGAGTTGCCAGGCTGTGATTCTCATGGAGCTTGCGTCATCTCATTTCCCCTCTTCTCACGTGGATAAATAACAGAGGGCAGAGCAAACAGGCCGAGTGCTCCTCCCCTTTCACCGGAGTGGCCCCACGGCCATGCAGCCCTCTTTTTGGACGTTATTGTTTTCAACAATACACGGGACACGCTATTTACTTTTAAGCGAGGGAGGTTAGGGAACAGACGGCCAAACAAGTCTGATCGCTCAAAGATCAAGTACATTTCCGCAGGAATTAATCCTCACTCCATAACCATTCAAGGTTACTTTAAATACAGCGCTAGCACTGGTTTACATTCATGAATTCAATTTAAGCACTCAAAAGTGTACGTTTAATTATGATTAAATATGTTAGCTATGAAAGGGTGGCTGAAGAGCACTTTTTGCTAATCGCTGGCTCAGATGTTTTGCTTCTGACACAAATTCATTTTATCGGTTCAAAATCCACTTCAAATTTACATAGTGATTAAGTATTAAAATATTTTACTTCAGACTAAACAGCAACAGATTATGAAAAAAATACACAGACCACAATCTGCTTTTATGTCAAGTGGCACAATAATTAGTTTAATGCTATCTATTTATACTTTCAGAGTTCCTGTCCAATCAAGGAAAAAAAAAAAAAAAAGAGATGTTCCTCAACATAAATATCCTTCGTGCACTTTTAAAATTATGGTAATTCATAGAGGCAAGCAGTATATTCTGACTGCTGTTGGAATATAAACAAACAAAGGTAATGAAAAACAGCTTGGCATATATTTAGCAGCTTATGTTCATTTTTTTCTTGCAGCTCATCCACAGTGAGGCAAAATCAACTTGATGAGGTAATCAGAGTGCCGAGCATCATTACGAAGGAGAGACTGCTTCCAGGGTCAGGTTTATGGAACTGCAAAACCTCATCGCTGGTTGCTGCACTTAATGTTAAAAACCAAAATATGCTCTTTAAAAGGGTGATTATGATGTAGAGAGCAAGGCATGGCTTCATTTCTTTAGTTATTCAGTCTCGACAAAGTCTTTCATTTTTGTACCACACGTGAAATATCCATGTCCAAAAAATGCACAGCAGTTTAATGGTGCTTTACACATGCACATGCGCACACACCTGTACACAGCACACATTGCTGCTTCTTGCTCATGTCATTGATAACTTGTCATAAGATGTAGCTTCTGCCGGATTAGTGCATCTCATCAGCTCAAAAAGGATATGGATAAAGTATATGCATGACTTTTGCTTAATCACACAGACACGATTATTTTCTGGATGTCAGACCAGAGAGATACAGTTTTTAAATGGAGTTAAAGGTTGGTTTGATGGACTGAGGACTGAAGATATCATTGGACTAACTGATTATGGCTGAAGGGAAGCAAGCATAGAAGTGTAGCTAATATTGTACATATGCCCCTTAAGATGGCATTAAACAAAAATTAATTTCACGACTTTGAGACACCATTTTAGAGTTCAGGTTCTGCAAGCCTGGCTTAATCAGTTACCTCAGGTTTTCTGCCCTGTTACCTCAGGTACTATGCCTGTAAGTACTCTGTGATGTGTACAGGGGGGTACAGAAAATCATTAAATCCTGTTGGAAAATCCTAATATCAAAAAATCAGAGCATGACTTTCTGAACTACAAAATTCTGTCACTGAAATAATGTCACTGACTCGCACAGCTAATGTGTACATATATAAATCAAACAATCCAAAAACAATTACAGTGGCAAAACATGATTCTTTTTTTTCCCCCCATTTTGTGAAATATCACAGCTTGCCGTTTATATCTTCAGGACATTTTTTACTGGCGAAGCTGCACATCAGCTCTCACCAAAGGAGCTGCAGTCCATTCGTCTGTTAAGGGACAAGAACGGGCTTGCTGAGCAGGTGCATGCGGCTGTGACAGAGAGCCCACGTGTGCAGGCACCTGGAGAGTCTGAGGCAGACGCAGGGCGGGGCTCAGCGGGCGGGGGAATCCCAGCCAGACCGTTTACACGGGAACACACCTTGTTATTGTACCAGCCAGCTGCACCTTTCTTTCCATCTCTGGAAACAGGAAAGGGCCTTCTGGGAGACTTCTATGAGTCACGAAAGCTTGGTGGTTGAGGCGTACCAGCTAAGCCTCTGCAGTTCTTACGATAAGGGAGCACCCTTTCTGAACGTAGCAAAAGCAGACAAAATAACTTTTTTAGAAATCACTATTCTTCCCACTGTCTCAAGAGCGAAAATCAATTATCACAATTATTCTATACACTCACTCCTCCATGTTTAAACAAAACTCCTAGAAGCTGTTGTTTTGACAGCCTGTTTCCCACTCCAGGTGTCTGCCAAAAATGAAGTTTAGATCACAGCAAACAAATACAAGCGCACAGAGGATTTCACTCAGATCAATATGAAGTAAACACAGTTACAGAGGCAGGATTTTAGTCTAGACATGTTCTTACTTCATGTCATAAATAAAATCACCTCTGATTTTTTGATGGTGTGAACATGGTTAACCTGACTCATGGCAGCCCAAAACATGGTCTCATGGTACAGTGGGACAGAAATTATAATTCTCAATTTGATAAAAGATGCAGCCCTTTCCATTCTGCTTCGTAGATGCATCGAAGGCATTCATCAAAAAGGGGTAAATAAGACTTATTTTTCAGGTGTCAGGTTGGGTACAGCCTACCCATCTAAAGCCTCTGCCTAATTAAAGGTACGGAAAAGCATTTGGCTCAGCTGTAATAACTATGGAGCCATTTGAGAGCCATCATTGGATTTTAACCAGAGAACTGACGGTGTGCAGTGTGTGAAGGTGTGAGGGAGGTGGGGGGTGCAGTGTCTGTTTGTGTCGTTTGAAGTGCTTGCACGTGTGGAAAGCATGGGTGATAAAATGTGGAGATGAGGACACCCCAGGGAAGAAGATACGGCAATTCTGGGTTTTCACTGCAATTGCCAGAGACAGAGAGAGAGAAAAAACACCCATACAGACATGAAAACAAACAAAGTAAAATCTTCGCCCTTCCCCCTCACCAAACCAAATCCCTCTCAGCATTTGCTTTTTCCAGACGGCCAGCCCTCCAGCTCCTCAGCTCAGTTTCACTTTCTCACAGTCAACACAAACTCCCTCTCTCTCTTTCTCTCTCTCTCACGCACGTACACACATGCACACGCCCAGGTGCATACACTCACTCCACCAGTAGGAGTGGCCGAGACTTCTCCGACTCTCTCTTTCAATAACCTGGTAACACTTTCTACCTTCAAATAACCAATGCCATTCAAACACAGATGTGCAAGTTGATGCCAATGATACAAAATGTTAAAAATCATAGTAAATGCAAATTTCAGAAAAAGTTTTTCAATTGAGCAAAAACAGATTTAATGAGGCTATTGTTTTCTTTGGAAAGATATTTTACATTTTTAATAGATTATGTCATGAAAACGTTTCTAGTTTAGAAGAAAAACATATTTCCAAGAATTTCAAACATTTAAAGAAGTGAAGCTGAAAGCAGACAGGATAAACAGCCCTTGTGCTTTTGTTTTGCATTTTTTCCCAGTTAAAGAGCCACTTGTGAAACTATTACAAAGGCGCTTTCACATTAATTTCTTATTTGCAAATGAAGTCATTTGCATTGTGATGGTAATTTCAATTTTACCTTCACACAGATAAGAGAAAGACGATATCCCAGTGATATTGAAAAATAAACCATGCATTGATGTAATTTCAGTGCATTAAGGTATTTATCAAATATACAGTATTTTTATTTATTTCTCATATTCATCTATAATTTATGGCAAATAATACCTAATATATAACAGCTCAGGTCAGTTGAGTGCAATTGCAAAGTGTTTTGTGCTTAGCGTTCCTTATGAAATCAAGCAACTGGTGAGTTAGGAACAAAAAAGAAACACAAACATTGCAGTTTGACAGACAGTTTACCTAAATGTCTATTAGTAAATGAATAAATAGATGGTTCCCCTGTAAGTTTTCTTGTTTTATGCCTGGCGTCATGAGTTCATAGACAGAAGATCACCCCAGCTTGAACCCTGCTTCTTCACCCTCTCACCCTTCTTCATCCATGGCTGAACTGAAGCAAAGAATCACATTCAATGTGAAGCATCTTCTGACCCTTGCAAAAGGATTTCTGGCCCTTACTATGTGTGGAAAATAGATGTCACCTCATTTGGAGCAGTTTGTGCGCCAACACATCAACACACGTTTGGGCATCTTTTGAGCTCCAAACTAAACATCTATCAAAACAGAAGAGGATATGATGCTGGGCCGCATGGCTTTTTCTTACCAAGGCTGAGCATAAATAGAAAATGAACGCTGTTTAGAGTGAACCGTAAGTAGTATGCAAAGTGCAAGAAGGCTGCCTAATCTTGTGGAGGAAGGGGGCGAGAGATCGGCTCTTTGATCCTGGCAGGACAGAGTCGGACAGGGGCCCAGTGAGCCGGAAAACCCAGCGGGGGGCTATTACCATGCCGACGAGGGTGTTGCCATTCAAGCATGAGGGATAAATAACAGGGTATCAGCACAAATCAGGAGTAGGGGCATGGTTCAGACAAAGACTGCTTTTAGAGGTCTACAGGGAAAATCCAACCTGAACAAATGTATGTCCATAAAAAGTCAATGATAAAATAGGGACGGGCAACTGGCAACCTTGGGTGCATTTTTTTTTGGTCTCTTGCAAAACACAGCACCACCCTGAAGTGGTGTACCCAGACTGTGGATTACGCAATGTGGATAATAGGGGTTCTGTGGCCGATTAACCCATCTGGATACTCCTTTATTTGTGTGGCTGAGACCGATACGTACAGAGACCTGTGGCGGGATTCACAGAGCAGAGGGCCTCGCTCCCCTGGAAAGCAGAGGTTTCTCCGTTTCCTTGCATTGATCTGGAGCTCCCTGCAGCTACTCTTCATTGACCAGCGCTGATGTCTCCTTTGTTGTTATTGGTGTGTCGGTTGATTAGCTACGATTGAACAGGGAAGGCTAAAAGATGTTCGGCAGGTCATAAATTCAAGTTTGATTGGGCAGGGGCGAGAGGCCGTGTAGATTCCCTGCCCTTCGCCACTTGCTTTTTCAACATTATGATTTTTTAAAATATATGTCTTACATTAAAAAAAAAATGAAGATACCTCTTTAGACTCCAGGTCCTGCTTCATAATGTCCCATATATCACAGAGATAGATGGTTGTCATTAACACAGGGACAAATTGGGGCCCAGGGACCACCAGGGGTCCACAAATGAGTCAAAAGAGGGCTCCTCAAAATAAGACTTTAACTATTTATCTTTTAAAATGGTTTAAATATTTTATCTTTTAAAATATACTTATATTTACATAAGGTAACATGCTATATTACATATACAATTTCTGTACATATTCTTTGTAATGCTGCATGTATTGTAATTAAACCTATTTTGTACTAAATAGCAACATAACCAATATAAATTATAGATTAAACTATGGACTTGAGGGGGCAGGGTGGTTAAAGAGTGAAAAGGGAGGTGCAGGGGGTGTAGCTCTTTATGTAAAAGAAAATCTTAATGTGCAGGAAATTCCAGGAATTATCCAAATCATGCCTAACCTATGATATTTGTATTAAGGTCATAAAGGAACATGAGAAGGGCCTTACCACAAGAGTATGCTATCCACCGCCAGCTTCAGACAGTAGTGTTCATATAATGCTATTTGGAAATATAACAAGCTTGTCAGGGAGGTGAGACTATTATTATGATGATAGATAATCCAGCTATTAATTCAGAATTGGTGACAGATCAAGGAAAAAGAAAGGAACAATTTCTAGATTTTGTAAATGACCATTTTTTGGGACAGTATGTCCATCCGCCTAAAAAAGAGAAATCAAGCATAGAGGTAATGGAGCCACTTGGGACAAGTGATAATTCCGCAGTTAGTTTTGATGTATTTTGGCCTATGAAAAGGGCCTCCTCTAAGTCAAGAAATTTAAATTTTAGGTGTGCCAACTTTAACAAGATGCGAGTGAATTTAATGTAGACTGGGTGCAACTTCTTGATTGCAAGACTATGAATGAATAGTGGGGCAGGTTCAAAAGGGCTCTTCTTGATGCATGAAACTTTAAGAACATTAGTCATATTTAACCCATTCACAAAGGTTTATAAAGACATTTACAATAAAAGGAAAAACAATGACAAGCATGTTTCTTTCCAGACATTTCAGGTTCAGCCTGGCTTTTTTCCCCATACAATCACACAGGAAATGTTGATTTTCTTCACAATCACATTTCAACATTTAGGCTATTACGTAATGAAACACTGTGTTCTAAATGGTACCACCTGAAGCCAAGGCTGTACATATCCATTTTCCCCCCATTCACTTGTGACAAAAAACACAGCCACAAAAGACACTTTCACTAGCACGTAATCCATGCCTCTCCAGAAGTACTGCGAAAACAATGCATCTCATTATTCGCCTGTAACAAAAACATCTATTGTACCAACAAACAAAAGACATAATGTGTTATGCACATCCATGGGTTAATAGTGTTAGAAATAGCATCACTTGTCAAAGTACTGCAGAAAGAAAAAAAACAAAGACAGTCTGAGTCAGCTTACAAAATTACAAATTTTGAAATAAATATTTGATAACTTTGGCTAGCTGTTTGGTAGGATATAGCCTAACAACCCTGGTCCTGAAGTGCCCCTCATATTATGTTTTTGTTTCAAACTTTATTCCAATTACTGAGATACACAGCACTGTTAATTGTTTGAAACTAGACACTTAATGTCTAGTGATGGATCATTACCTGCATGCCATCATAGAGATATTCATTGTACAAATAATGAATATACCCTTTTCATTTAAATATTTTTAATCATATGGCAGCTAATTCTTTAATTAACTGCAACATTCTTTGAAAAATGATTCCTTTTGTAAGCAGAGGCATCTTCAATTGATTAATTAACTGATGGACCTTTGGTTGAACTCAGTGAGGTACTGAAAAAAAAGGTGTGGACACCAGGTTCAAAGACAAAGCAAATGGTAATGGCTCAAACCTGAATTGTATTAATATGCGATTAACAACAAAATTACGGAACATAAAACGAAATGAAAAAAGGTGCATTATTCCATGTTACGAAAGGAGAAACAGAAACACTGATTCCACACTGATGCTTAAAGGCAGGTCATCAGAACTGCGAACATTCTAATGCAATGGTTACGGCATTGAGGGACCTCTCTACACAAACGTCTAAATGGATATTCAAATGAGTGACTAATTGCAGATTAAATGTTGCACTGGTTAGTCGCCTTGGCACTTTTGAAACAAGTGGGAGCAGTCTGGCAGAAAAGCTGTCTATGTTAGCATGTCATTGCCAACTGGCAAAGTGCGATGAAGTGCTAACAGCAAAAGCAAGGATGCATGGCACGGGGGGGGGGGGGGGGCTTGAGAGGTGAAGAACTCCAAGAACTCATGAAGCAAAAGTAAGAGTCCAAGACCAAGATCATTTTTGAGATCACTCAGCTCACAGTAGGATACTGGATTACCATTAGCCAGAGGTGGCGAAGACAGTGAAAGACTGAAGGAAAAACAGAATAGAAAGGCTTAATGGAGCTTTAAGCAGCTCCACCTCTATTTTTAGGTAGAAGTTTATAGCCCCTGAACATAAAACATTGTTAACTACTCCCTAGTGTAAAGCTGGAAACTTAATCTCTCAAACTGCTTAACCCTTTCCAAAATTTCCAACCCCCTACCCTTGCCTCCAGTAATCATGGGTATTAGATTTCACCAGAACATACCCTCATAACAGCAACATGCATAGTAATGGGATTTGTCTCAGTTGTACTTCTGAAACCACTATTATGTATTTCATGTACATTTCATTCCAACCACTGCTTCAGTTTGCAGAAAAAAAAAATGTAGAAAAAAAAGTCTGCAAGGGCAACTTCATTTGTACGCTTCAACATAACTGTTAAGATGCACGGACTTGTCTGATCAAAAAAGGAGGTGATGGGCACAAACTGTGACCTACAAGCTGGCATTCTAAAAAATCATGTCCCCTACTGACAGATGGTCATCCGCGTTTGGCGGTCTTCCACCCAGGTTAGATAGCACTGCTGATTCAGCAAATGGCATGCAAATAGGGGGTGGGACAAAAGCGTTTTAGCTTATGTAGCATCGCAAAAGAGATACACATATACTGCACAATAAAACAAAAAAGGGAGCGTTATTTACCATGGAAACACAATGCGGGGAGTGCTATTCAGTGCCCTCGCATCGGGCTGGCCTGCCAACACAAACAGCTCGGCCGATTCCGAGCTCCAACGGGGCCAAGATGTCCCCTCACCCGCAGCCATTCATCCCCTGCAGCTCACACACACACACAAAAAAGGTCACCTTCCATTCTCTCCCTGCTCCATTGAGAAAACAAAAGGTTCGCAGAGGTTTTGGCTGCTCTGAACCCAGCTACAGGTCAGTTGCTTGTGATTTCAAAAGAGACCACAGTAAAGAAAATGTGCCTGGTCATTTTTTTTAAAAAGGAACTAAAAAATCAATAGGTCAATTAAAGGATTGGCTGCTTCAAATAAATGAATAGGTTTAATGACAGAGAAAGGAGCCTGAAAATTAATGTAATTAACACCTGGCAGCATTTGTTGAGGGCAGTAGGGGGAGGATCGCATTCTCCTTGCATATTATACTGAATAGTGAAAGCTCAAGAGGTAATATATCTGGCCAACAAACAGTCCAATCAGTAGTTTCAATTGCATAGGACAGCAAATTCCTTCAGGATTTAAACCTGCTTGCATATAACAGCTTGGACAGCCGGCACTGAACTAATCTGACATATGGCAAACCTCAGGCTTTGAGCATCAGACTGCCCCAGAGCATTGTCACTTTGTCTACAAACTGCAATTAAGAAAATGTGCAATTAATTACTGGCCGGGAGCAACAAGAGTAAAATTGATTGGACGCTGTGCTGAACAAACCACTACTTCATACAGTATTGACATTCACCACCAACGAAACCATCTTCAATTTGGGAATTTTCAGCAAAACAGCAATAACATTTACCAAAAAAAAGTCACTTGAACATTGATTTCCCTTTAAAAGCATGCACTCTGAGGATAAACAAAGCCAGGGACTCTTATTAAATGAATGAATTTTGTTGGAAACGAGAAGTAACTGAACAAAAGCTGCCAACAGACTTTACACAGTCAAAGACGGATGTTTTAAAATAGCAGAGAAGATCCCTTTGCTTTCACAGTGCTAACGGCAGTGCTGAGGAGCTGTGACTGAAATAGGTCCTGTTCCGAATGCATAAAGGTTCCTTAGACCTTTTCAGGAGTAAAGGTGACTTCTGTTCCTGACAGATGCGCATTTCTCAGTTCGGCGTGGAGTGCTGCATGTGTAGTCTGCCAAGCCACTACACACATAAACACGAGGGCACAAAGAGGAGCAAATTGTAGGTTTTTACAATGAAGTGCGAGTGCGACACTGTGAGAGGTGTCGCCGATCAAAACATCACTCTCGGAATGACGGGTCCCTGTGAAAACGGATTATTTAAAAGCGGAGAACTCAGCTCTGCTCCTTATTTCCACCCTATTTTCAGCTTCCAGCCCGGTAAGTTCTACTTATGGCAGCCAGCTCTGATTGACTAGAAGGGGGTGCTACAATGACACACAAATACTCTCAAAACCCAATGAAAGAGAAGGGGCTGGTGAACACACACACCAGGCAGACATAAAATGCTCAACCTCAAAGCCATTCATTTATCAATGTCACTGACACTTCAAGGCTTCAAAATTTAATGTAGGGAATGTCATGTTAAAAAAGTCAAGGTATACTCAATGACTTTGCCACACAAAGCGCTTTCCTTTGGGTTCTCCTTGCAGTGCAGACTGTCAGATATTGTCCTTCCTACGTGGGATGGTGTTTGATATGTTGATAGGGCCCTGGTCTCTTTCATAGAATTTTTCAAACTCAAAGAAAACCCCAACACCTCCTCCCACACATCTGAGGACTGTGTTGACAGATTTGAACACCAACCGTCAGACGGAATTGAAAATGCAGGATCGCACAGAGAACGGCAGGGATCAAACAAAATGAGATGAGTCTACTGGTGTTTGGGCAATAATTTTGTTATTTTTTATGGCTGATGGGGGAAAGGATATCACGAGTGATACTTCTGAACATGACACACAGCTACTAGTGAGCATCACTACAGTTAACCAGGTGGTGACAATCCTACACCATATATCGACAGCACAACATCCCAAAGCTAGTGGTCAGCTGACAGGGGGAAGATGTGTAGAAGTTGGATGTGACTGACTGACTGACTGATTGACTTCGAGTTGAGTCACAGAGAGCAAAACACCAAGGGTAATCAAGACAGGTGTAGGCAGGTAAAAGAGGTCTTCTTATTGATGGACATCAAGAAATTAATCTGAGATTTAAAAAAAAAAGAATTGTGACACAGCTGTGACACCCACAAATTCAGAAGAGTCACAGAAGCACTCTCGACCGTCAGTGATGGGCACAAGCACCGATTTGGCTCCGACCTGGGATTTTTGTCGCAGATCTCAAAAACTTGTCTGCGACTGTAAAATTAGGAAAAGAATTCATATAGTGTGAGCCCGGCATTAGCCAGAAAGTGACAAGGGAGAGGACACAGTGTAAACCTCACTGAGGTCCTTCCTCGTCTCTAGACAACTGCACTGGGGGGCTTGGTGTCCAACCCTGCCTGTCCTGTAACTTCAGGACCCAACTGTGCCCCTCATACCCTTTTCACACAAAAGCAACTAACCGAATAAAACCCTTGTTTGTCGTTGGTGTGAACAGGTGAAACCGCATTATCTGACCAGGGTCTGCAACCAAGCAAAAGCTAGCATTTACTTAATGCTGTGTGTGACAGAGGAATCACTGAATGTAGCCTAAACGTATTTACAATAGGCTAGGTAATATTTATACTAAATCAAGTTCAAAGCAAAACACAAGCAGCTGCGCCTCCATGTTTACAGTTTCCTAGCAAATAATGACACTGTGACAATGACCTAGAAGTACATATGTGCTGTAATTTATATATATATTTGTTTTCAAAGCTCGTAAAAGTATTGCGAGGGAACCCGAAAGTATTGTGATGGAACGCAACCATTTTGCGAGGTAATGTAAAAGTTCTGCGAGGGACCCCAAAAGTATTTTCTTTTTTTTTTCCTTGCCCATGTCTCTTTAGGGGCTCCGTAGAATATCCCATTTATAGAATGCAGTGTACTTTTTTCTGCACTTTTGGCTCTTTTTCTGTGTAAAACAATTCTCTGTTAATGCAAGTGCTGTTGCAAACCATAAGTACACGCATTATGTTGACTGAATAAGAAAGAGAAATCCTATGCAGTCTAGGACTAACAAACCAAATGCCAGCCTGTCTGCGCAGTCCACTATGTTGAATCTGCAGTGTAAACAAGCTGACATTTCTGCTTTTAATGTCGAAACGCGACAACTCTGTTCAGAAGTGACATGTACAGAAGTGAAATTGCAGACCGGGATCTTGTATGAATGGCAAGGGCCCAGCACTTAGCCGTGACCATAGTGTGGCGCGAGTGGGTCAAACACAGGTTGTCAACCCGTGTGAAGGGGGTTTCAGGAAAGATAAGCACTGGGAGGATGTGTCAATCCTCGACTCCACCATATAATAAGATCTCAGCAGTTTCCTCAAGAACAGTGCCCAGGAGAGTTAAAATGTACCATGCCTTGGTGCATACCTCAATCAATTTATTTTAAATACTGTCACATTTGTCAGGTTTTTATTGAATAAATTAGTTCTACATTAGCCTAATTATTTAGAGGATGAAACTAAGCTGATGACCGCAGAAATTGAATGGGGTGTGTTTCACTGAAGCAGCAGTTTCCAGGCCGACAACAGTCTACAGTTGAATAATGCTCTTGTAGTAAATCTGGAGTTCAGAGAAGGTGGAAAATTGATTCCTTCGGACAGATAACAAGTCATAGAAAGATTTACTTTTCAAGCAAGTTTTGTAAAGGCTCAAAAACGTAATCTAGAAAGTGGTGAACATGGTAAAGTAAAAGCAAAGCAATGAAACTACTGAAATTATTTCTGGCTCCGGAAAATCAACCCTGCAAAATTATATATTAGTTGGCAATACTGTTGGATTAAAAGGTAAGGCTCAACAGTAAGGCTCACTGATGTAGTTCACTTCCAAAATTTATTCAAAAAGAACAATGAGTTAGATTAACATTCATTACTAGTTAATACTAATTACAAATCGTGATAAGGATTACAACAAAGAAAGGATTTTCGAATCAAAGACCACTCATGCTGAACTGCCAGATGAGGAAATATTTAAAACTGTGAGCCTGCGGGATTGCGATGAAAACATTTGGGTGTCCCTTCTTACTAAGTTAATTCTAATTAGTTTTAATTATGCAAACCCCAATGGCACTCGGTGCCATAAGATATAATACAGGGAAAACAACAATTACAGGACACTAAAACAAAATAAAATGCAGAGTATTCTGTCATTCCATTGAGCCAATGTTTTCAAACTTCATACTGACTAAAGTGACTTTAATCGCTTTCTGAACATACAGAAACTACTGTGAGCAATTCTGTTAGATATATTCAAATCCAAATTCTGCCCCATCATATAGCAACGGGGGATCACTATCGTGGTCAGGCTGAAAATCAGCCTGTAGCCTTGATACTGGTTTCCCTATATTTTATATTTCATGGCTAAGAATGTTGATCCCCTGCATGATCAATACAGTACAAACATCATGTTGGAGTGAGAGTTAAATACTGAAGATCATACAGACCTCAGCATGATAAACTATGTACTGCAGTATTTTTTATTCATTATATTCATGTGCACGCCATAAACTAAAGTGAAAGTGAAATGGCAATGCAAATGGAATTAAGCTTTTGATTGAATGTTTATTACACCATTCTAGCGTGTGCAAGAGTAGCACAAATGCTGATGAATGCAAAAGTGACCACAAAATGGGCAACAGCAGATCAGTGTAGTGGGTTGAATATGTGAATGCTAATGCCTGACCAGAGTATATCCTGGTATGCATGATATCCTTACAACCATACCAGGCAGAAAATGAAACTGATAACTGAGGTACAGAATGTATGTAACCCACATATACCCCCATGTCATCTCCACCAATACAAAACAAGGACGCACTGTGTCATTGATGTGAAGCTCCATGAGTGCTAATAGCTCCCCCTTGTGGAGAGCCTTCAGCCTGATAAACATGTATGAGTGATTGAGTGAGTCACATGCACTGTCCATGAGGTGCTTTGCATCTAAAAGTTGGAAAAATAAATACTGAAAAATGTGAATATTTCATAAACTAGATTCAGTCTATACACAATTACGGAACCACAAGATGTGTGGCTTGGGGCACCACATTTTTAACAGAACAGTCATATGACCACTAAGTTACTCTCTATTTATATTTTAATAGCATGCAACCCTTGGTTTCTAAAAACTGATGAGAAATGTCATTGTGAAAGTGTAGAGAAAAGAAGGATTACATGAAGCTTTAGCTCACTAATTAATTGCCAGGTTTTCCAGGTGACAGGCTTTCCAGGGATGGGGGGGGGGCAGGGGAGATGTGTGACTGCTGCACAGCTAGCCTCTAACATGACAGAAGACTTTGCTAGAGTCCCTAAATGATTAGCAGAGGGAAAATATAATGCTAAACAAGGAACAGTGTTGAAAGACCGTGACCCCCCCAACTGAGAGGTAATTACCTCCTTTCCTATTTCGAGATTCTCCTCGAAAACATTCATCATTATTGCCCTGTCCTCCGGCTCTCACAGAGAAAACAGACGGGACCGAAGCCCATCGCTAAATGCCTTTCATAACTGTGCCACTAATTATTATCCTACCATAGGTTTTTGGCAAATGCTGAGGGCTGTATTTCTGTACAGTTTGGGCCTTTTAATAATGGTGATAATTACCATTTTGCTACTGTACCTCTAATATTATTGTTTCTTCAAAAAATATCAGTGCAGTGTGTACCATGGCAAGACAGTGCCATCTATATCACTAAAGAGGACAAGCTACCCATCACTGTCAAGTACGATGTACATACATGAAAACAGTAACTGGCACTGGTTTCAGTGCAGTAGACATCACAGCTTCACATAGTAAGATAAAACAGTTAAATGCAAGGGGAAGCAATTTAAGCTGAAAACAGAATTCAAAATTTTTATGTAGCCTACTTATTAAATTATAATAATTTTAACAAAATTAACCAATTTTTAAAAATGGGGCAAAAATAATTTTCCAAATTACCTGTGTAATTAGGACAACTTTTTAATATATTTTTTACTTCTCCTTGTCTCTATTGCCCAATTTGTCACGTTTTATTTCCAGAACTACACCAAAATGCAAATGGCTGTGATGTTACAGTTTCCTAAAGGACTGCACTTTCCCCATTACATATAGAAGCAAAGAACAGCAGACAGTTACAAAAATAGGAAACTGAAAGTGACTTGTTTCCATCTCTCTCCTTAGCCCCTTATTCAAAAATAGTCTGAGGGCTATAGTTTCTGGCTAATCAAAGTTAAATCTATTTGCCATCTGAGGAATTGCATTTAATGGCAATTCCTAAACAATTTTAGGAAACAAACTGCTTTTCCAGCCAGGATGCAAGGAACAGTTGGAAACTACAGAGTGATCTAATTGATTCGTTTTTGATCATATCTGCATGACTATAAACAAAACAGAAAAACTTTGAGGTATGCCATACAAAACCTTTTAAAACTCTATTTTAACAAGAGGTGTCAGAGCACATGTGAAAAATAAAACAGAAATAACAATTTCCCTATTGTGAAATGACAACAATTTTAAAATGTAAACCACTCCCTTTTACACCATCAAATTCCAATAATTAATTAACTCACACAAACATGCCCGCATCAATTCTTGTGTTTACAGCAACTCATTTTAATGGGCTACATAATTTATCAGCTGTGTGTGCAATATACTGATTTTTTTTACCAATATGGCATGAAATGCTACAATTTCAGCATTAACCGAAGGCTTAGAACTACACCGTGGAAGCGTGTTCTATTACTGTTCCTGTATGTATCCCTCAGTGGGACTGAATTGTAAATTCACACAGATGGCCATACTTGAATGTACTCAATACATGCAAAATAGTGTGCGTAAAATAGTATAAATAAATAAATTGAATTAGCAAAAAGTTTCACAAGACCACATGTTCTGATTTCTACCAACATCAGTGAATGAACTGTCTAGTGCTTGCCATTTTTAATATATTACAGAGATGAAAATGATAAGCAGTATAAAAGGTTTTTTTTTTTTTTTTTTTTTTTTTTTTAAAGTCCTCCTGCCCATTGTAGGCCATACGTCCAGGATAATTTTTAATGAAGTGGCAGAGAGAATAGACATTTGCTGCCATCTGCTGGTTTGCTGTATTGCAGAACAGTCAGGGGCCCTGACTGAAGCTAAGACTTAGGTGAATTCTAGAAATAAATGTGTACTGTACACTTAAATTAATATGTACCCCACTTCCCACTTTGCAAAATGATTGGATAGACATCTAATAATTTGTTTAATTGTGATTAAAGCCAAAGGAAGCTATTTTGACAAAAGTTGGATATAAAATTGTTCTTAAGTAAAACTCATCTTTTTGTGTTATTGTGGGTAGAAATGTTTGTACTTTGGTTTGTTATTTAATGAATACCATAAATCAAATTAATTCTTCTCTACCTAAAATAAACAAGACCAGGTCAAAACCTAGAATATGGCTGGACCTAACACAATTAATCCAGCCAACCAATGGTGCAACTTCACAACCCGGCCGACCAATGGTGTAACTTCATCACTCAGTCACAGACATTTGCGTTTGTAGGGCTGGCTCCGCTGTTGCGGTCCAGCCAAAAATATTTAAGAAACTTTCGGCCAGTACTGTACGTGTGTGTGTGTGTGTGTGTGTGTGTGTGTGTGTGTGTATACATACATATACACACACACACACACACACACACACACACACACAGAGGTGACAAATTAAAGGAAAAAACAACATTAAGCGTCTTAGTAAGGTGTTGGGCCACCACGAGCCACCAGAATAAGGCACGTTGCCATAGATTCCACAAGTTTCTAGAACTCTACTGGAGGGATGGAACACCATTCTACGAATGGGCGCTTTCGACCACAATTTCCAACCTTACTTCCTGATGTCTTTCCCATGGATCTAAATGCAGAGTTCACTTTAGTCACTGTTCCTGTTGAAACACTAGCGAGTTGAGCAGTCTTTGTGACTTAAGCTCCTGCCATCCGTGCTGCAATAATGAACCATCTTTCAAAGTCACAGATCTTTTTCCTCTTGCCATCTTGATCCAAAATCAATGTCTACTGAGACAACGCAGCATTTTTATACATGCCACACGATAGGATGTTAATTGCTTAATAATATTATGCAGTACACCTAAGCAACTACATTTGTTATGTTTCTCCACACATTTATTCAGGTTTTGTACCTTGGCCCTCACTGTGGTATCAATACCTTTAATTGCAGCCCTAGATTTTTCAAGTTTTAATGTATACTTTATAGACAGTGCTTTGCACTTGTAACTTGTCATTTTTGCATGTTGAAAACGTTTTTTGCTGAGATATTAATTACATTAGAAGTTTTACATAGTGGGACTTTACTGAACTCCCATTTCCTGTAATCCATTTACTATTGGCTTTTCTAAGGGTCATAATAATAAACTGCTTCATTAATATATTCAACAAATCACGTTGCCTCACAAGTGTGTTTGCGCGACTGTAGGCAAAAGCAGAAAATTGCGTGCGTTTCTAAAACGTAACAACAGAGGTCAGACTATCACAACGTACAATTCACATTCGACATCTGTGTTCATATGCTCCTAAAACATGTTAAACAGTAAATAAATATCAACATATCAGCACTGCAAGTTACAGTTCAAAAAGTATCAAACGTTCATTCCTTATATCGTACAAATAAGTAGGTACATTCCAGAGTTTCAGTCGAATCTGTACTCTTGTGAAATGTTCTTTTTTTTAAATACTGAGTAGGCTTCTGAACCTATTTTCATGCAGTCAGTTTATAACAAGCCTACAAAGCAGCTGCAAACGCTGCGACATTCCCATGTCAACAGAATTAAACGTCCACACAAATCAAACGAAGTAGGAAAAAAGATGCGTGTTTTAACGTAAACACGTATTGTCTATACGAAGATTACCATTAGGGTACATTTCAGCGTATAAAAGCCGTTCAAGCAAAGACTCACCTGCTAAAATACACGTGCTTAAGATGGTGGTACTTAGAATCCTGACGACTTGTTTAAGAGCTTAATATTACCCCCAGGTTCACCGCGCTAGAGTGGATGCAAAAGGGATCTTGGACATGCCCTAACATGACCCAGAAGTAGTGCCCCCACCTGGTAGAAAGAGAAAGAGTAACAGGTGTTTAATTCATGTTTCTCTGGCATAAATGTGCTACATATAAATTAAGTCATGCAACTGAAAGTGATATAATTAATCTCAATAAGTACTTCGTAAGACTGTATAATTTATATAATTTGCTGAAAGGAAACTGAAGTAGCCTATGACAACTGATAAACAAGCCTATTGGCAAACAAAGGTTTGACTCCACATAGGCCTATTTTGCATTAGGATAAATGATAAATAAGGTCTACAATGATCAAGCATCTGGGAATTCCATCAGGAAGATATCCAAAATGTTTTTGGAAGCCCCAAATAAATTCAGCTGTCACTAACATGTTACATTTGAGACCAGAAATATTACGAGGTAAGAAGAAAGATACAACGCATTCAAACAATTCAGGGAAAAATGAAACTTGTATGTCGCTTTGGATAAAAGTGACTGCCAAATAAATGTAATATAATGTAATAAATTTCCTCCTCAATTCAACCCATTCAATGCAAAGGAAATGTATTGAATAAATAAAAACAAGTATTTACATGAATTCATTGATTTCTATTTCAGATATATATGTTAATGCACAATTAAAATGGACAACTTAGTTTCTAAATTTACAAAAGCTTGTTTTCTGCTGTGATTTGAATGGAAATATAACTGGAAATTCTCTAGAGTGTTGTAAGCCATTAGGTTGCATAACGACGTTTTTCCAGAAATATTCTGAAGAAGAAATATTTTGTTTAAGTCATGGGTGCAGAATGATTAAAAACTTAGGAATCCCTATTTCTTTCATTATGTAATCATGATCACAGTGGCAGACTTCATAGCAGTCTTTTTAAAACACCAATAATACAATAACAATGTTTACTGATTAATAACACTGATTACTATTTAAATAATTGCTAATGCATTCAATGTTAATACTGTCTTTAATTTAGTCATTGGAGTTTTTGTGACAAAGAAAAACATTTGGTGTTGGTAGAATTGTTGGATTGGCAGTTTTCAGTCTCCTTGGTATTTGTGCTGCATGTGGACTCTTAACCTCTGTGGTATGTGACATTCATGTTAAAGGTTATCTTATTGGGGGGAAAACAGTTCACAAATAGAAATTAATGAAAGACTTGCGTTAGAGCAAAGTGGATCCCACTTTCCTTGTGATTTGTATGGACTACTGTAGAATACCCAAAACATTATTCACTGTCCTTGTATAAGCACAGATATAAATCGCTGTACAGTATTTCAAAACTTTGACAAAATGATTGAGGTGTCACAAAAACTCACCAAGGATGTCTGAATGTCATTACAATGTAAAATCCATCTCTACAAAAACTCTTTCCAGGTGGGTCGTCTCACCTGCTGGCCTTCATTCAAAGACTGTGTGACATGTGATTAGTGTAGCAGCTGTACTTGCTATAATTTCTGATAACAAAGTTATCAGAAACCTGCTTCATGACTATTAGTAAAGAGTTGTGTACAGAAGTATTGAACAGAATAGCAAACGAGTATACACTCTTCTTTTCAGTTAATAAACAGTGGAAAGACAATGACTTTGAATGGCAGCCCATTCAAAGAGAATTGTTGCTTTTCATAAAAGTGTGCTCCTGAATTCCAATTCTAACTCTTTCTTTTTGGTAATGACAAAATATAATCCTTTCTCAAATTTAATCATTTATCATGTTCTTAGGATAACAGTTTGTTATTAAGGTATGATGATGCAGCCTGTTTATTTCTGGTGTATGGATTGTATATTGTCACACTTTGTTTTCAAACTGACATCCACCCTTACATAGTGAAGTGGATCAGCCCACACCTGAGTAAAGCGGAGGAGCACCACTGTGAAGAGCAGCCCATGATTGGCTGGAATGAGACAAGTAGTCTTCTGGTTCACCAATGTACCAGAACTGACAGCAGAATCTTCATTGATGATTCAGGGTTCATCTCTCCTTCAGTCTTCATTGATTGAATGAAATATCAGAAGGTAAGAAACCAATACCACAAACCACTTGCAATACAGGAAACTATGTATAGGCTACCTGTTGCCTTATCTTTCAGTATGATGTAGCTGAGTACTGAGCGTGTCTGTAATTGGATGGAAGACCAGGGTGGACCTGGAAGGTGTGTTGGTGAACCAGTTAGAAGTGCTCCTCTCTCTGGAACAAATGTAAACCAATTGTTCTGTGGCAGCAGAAGCAGATGTCCTTAAGCCTTAATTAGATTTGAAAAGTTCCTGATATATTGCAGTCATTAAACTTGCCATGACAGTGATTGAAAAGACTCAGCGTGTACCCTTGCATTCTAGCCAAATTTAAAATCTGTTTACATCAAACTAGCCATTTAATCATGCCCTGCATTTAAGTATCTATAATTAATTCTTGCTTCTCAAATGCAACTGAATTTGTTGAATGGATTGACTACAGTCTACATATCACAGAAAGTAGAGGGTTCTCCAGTGCCCAGGTCATATTCTAACCCTGCTCTTTGTCTGACCATTGAGCCATTGAGTTAGCTGCTATTTTATGAATGATATGGTTTAAAAAGGCTACTGTGAAAAGGCTACTGGCAATCATCAAGTGAGTGCTACCCATTGTCAGTGGTCAATGTGAGTACACCTCTTCAGTGTAAAGTACTGAGATCATGAAAGACACTGAATAAAATTACTACACTGCATCACCAGATTTACATTAGCTCTGGCTTGATTAAAAACAAAGAGAAACATGCCTGATAACATTCAAAGAGACGCTAGGGGATGGGAAGATGAACTGCTGCAGAATAAAAGGTTTTGAAATGCACAAAAGCGTAATCACATGGTCAACTCTGAGTTCTTGACATGCACTCGTTATGTCCTGGGGGATTAGTGCAGTCCTTTGTCTGAAATCAGACAGGATTCTTGGCCAGCACAGGACTAAGGGCTGCTATGTCCTGTGAGATACCAAGGGAAATCATGTGACACCAGTAGACATTATAAAGTATAATAGAATTATTATCCTACTAGTGCTCATAAAGACTACCATGGGAAAACTCTGCAGTAACTCTTATAATGACACTGAATTGGCCTGCCCAGGTTAGCTTTACTGTAACTTATATTAGTTTGTTCTACAGGCTAGTAACATTAGAGTGATTGGAGAGAGCTACCTAGTTTTTAGAAACCTGTGAAAATCACGAAACATCCAGCCTGATTCTCACAATATATCTCATAATATATATTACTATGAAAATGTATTATTTTTAGATTGAACTAGATCACATGGTCCATTCACTACACTTGTAATTCAACTCCTGGTGTCCCTGCCTGATCACAGCAGTGATACCAGCAACCACTGATTTAATGGAAAAAAATGTTTAAGGTGATCTCTGAACATTTATGGGATATACTATCTGCCTTCAAATTCAGCCAATTCTATTTTCAGTTCTGACCAGAATTCCCAATGCTTTTATATCTCTAAGGTCCCGCTGTTTACAGTTGATCTGCAAAATGTAGATAGTCCATACAGTCAGGTAAACATCCAGACATAAACTAGCACGTACTTTCTATTTCAGGCAAAGGAGACACAGCAATGTCAAACATTGTGGGATCCAGTGTATTTGACATGCTGTGTCTGGGATTGCTCTGGTTCATCAAGGCAGCCTTTGTGGATTCAGTCTCCCCAGTGGACGTCAACAGCATCAGGCTGATGTTCACTGCTGCAACACTTCTCTCAATTAGTCTTGTTTTTGGATGTGCAACTCAGTGGATGGAGGTTGGACAGGAAGCTTGGCCTGGTTTCCTCATTTTTCTATCTTCTCTACACAAAATTGGCCACCCGGTATCAATTTGGGATTATCGGTAACAGCCCAGTACAAGTGTGCAATGACTGACTTTCAATCATTCAAAATCATTAAATGTTGTCACATCTTGGGAAATAACAGGCAACAAGCAAGGAAAACTTGATCATTTGAAAAATCCCAGCTGATAGGTATTCTCAGCCCATGCCCTCATGTAAACTTATCAAAGAATGAGAGAACAGGAAATGAATTAAAAGTCAAACCAGTAAATAAAGAGAAATCCCACCATGAGCCAAACCAGAAAACTATAGAAATGTGCAGAACACCTTTGTGCCTTAAGTGGAGGGTTTTAAAAAATAACTACAGGCAGATATGAACATACCAAATGAGTACTATTACTCAAAATGTGTATTTATTATGAACTGATAAATTCCATTGCAGCACCTGACCCTGAGTAACCCAGTGAGTTCATCCTGCTAGGGTCATCCTGAAGTCAGCTGAACTTGTCATTTAAAATAATCTTCATGGAAAAATTACTCATTTAATAGTCAAAGTCACAAGAACCAAATTAAAAATTAAAAAGTTTATTTATTCAAATAAACTGTTGACCCACAAATTAAAAATGGCTTACAAAAAAAAAAAAAAAAAAACAAGGGTTAAAGTTTAATGGTATATAAACAAACTACACTTATCCAGGTACAGAAGCTGGTGATTATCATGGAATTTGTGGGATAGCAGTAAAGGACTTCCAGGGCAAAGTGTTTTTAAAACAAAACAAAAACCGGTGGGAGGTGGGTGCGAACGTCGCCGCAGGGCTTCAGGCATTTCGATCGATGCGGACGTCCACTTCCCTCCCGTTGATTTTGGTGCCATTCATCATCCGGCACGCCTGCTCGGCGCTCTCCGGAGAATCGAAGCGGACTGTTCCGCACCCTTTGGATTTCCCATTCTCCATTTTTATTTCTGCGAACATCACTTGACCTGAAAATGCGGAGACCGGGCCTTTCAATAACGAGCGAAACAACACATTTTAAGCTAAGCTTAAAGAAACATAATAAGAAAAATCTTACATTTCATCTCTATCATACACACTCTCACCCTGAGATACATTCAAAAGTACAATAATCTTCAGCTCACTTGTTTCATTAACCAGTCTCGCCATTTTCAGGAGAGAAAACAAGGCTAATGTGGAAACAAATTGGTGCATTTTTTTGCTTAATTTTGCTCTGAATTACAACTTATCCCATAAATGCATTTTACAATAGTTTTTCTTTTGGTAATTACAAGTCAAGTACATATAAACTGCATATATTCATCTCATTGCCACAAGGAAGCATCCAGTTATTTTATCCAATCATTCTATACTGCCGTTTCATGTCAATTCAATTCAAGTATTGCCGAGCACAAGAGTATACTAAAAAGGAATGATTTATCTACAGAAAATTAATCAAGATATGTTTGGTGAGATTACTTCCACAATTAATATAAAAAACAAAAGTTGTTTTTTGTCAACTAAAACTGAGCTGCCTCTACATCGACTAGGAGCACTTACCACAATGACTGAATTTCTCCTTGAGCTTCTGCCAGGTAAGATCATAGGAAAGCTAAAAAAAAATAATTAAAAAAAACACTAAATTAGTACATCTGCTACAGCCGTGCAGGAGAGAGATGATATTGAAAGTGTTTGTACGTACATTTCGTACGAAGATTTGGCAGCCCGCCTTTGACCCCGAACCTCTGTCTGACATTCCTCCACCGCCCATGTAGCCTGAGCCACCTCCATAGCCTCCGAAGCCTCGGTTCATGTCCATGCCACCGCTCATCCGGTCAAAATTTGAGCTCATGCGATCCATGCCCATGTTCCCCATCCCACCTCCTGCAAAAGATTGGAGATATCAGGGGTCTGACTCTGGCTACAACTATTTCATGGCTCGATTGTCTTGGGAAGCTTGGACTGGGTACGGGGGAAGCATTTTACTTCAACCTGCGCAAGGCACCTCAACAGTTCTGAAATTCCAGTTCTTAATTCCTCCACCAAATTCAACACAGGGCAATGAAAAAAGATCACGACGCCACTACTGAGATACTCAAATGAATTTGTGATGTTAGGCTGATGTTCGGCAATGAAGAGAATGCACATGTACCTAATCCAGACCCCATTGGACCCATGCCAGCATTACCCATTCCTCCGCCAAAGCCTCCCAATCCACCTCCTGATGAAGAGAATTCACTTAAGAGTCAGTTGATGAACAAAAGTGTTTGAATGCTTGACTGGACAGTAAAAGGGGCAGTTCACCCAAAAAATTAAAGTATGTTTCCACTTACCCAGAGTGCTATCCGTCCATCTAGATAGTTTAGAGATTTGAGTTTTCTAGATGCAGTTCACATTGATCAGACCGACCTCTATGACCCATGTTTTTGTGGCATTCAATGTGCCGAAAATTTACATTCAAAAAACTCATCAGCAACTTCTCTTCACAAATGTCACAGTTACTCAAACATTTGCAGAACTACTTCAACCCGAACTACGCCAACTGTGTATATCCAAGCAATGTCTCGTGCAGGCGGACTAGTGTGAAACTTCAGTGGTGATGTGACGTTTACGAAATGCGACTGCAACTGTTAGTAACTTACTATATTAAAGCACAGAACAGCTTTGAAATTCATAGTTGAGATATTAAGAACTATCGGGATGGATAGATGGGTAAAAAGAAACAAACTTTCATTTTTTGGTGAACTGCCCCTTTAATTCGCTTTTTATTAATCTAACTGCTATAAACAGACAAAAAACATCAAAGTCATTTCATTTTTCCTGCAAATTTCCTACTATTTGTTGCCAATGACTTTGCTCAATGGACATGAATGATGCTGATGCAGGAATGCACACGTATGCCCAAGTACATGTGCGCACACAGACACACACTCACGCGCACACAGACACACACACGCGCACACACACAAAACCGCTTACCCATTCCTCCAAATGAATCCCCAAAGCCTCGGGTCATAGACATGTCATTTCTTCCAAAGTCTCTGTCCATGCCACCCATTCCTGAGCGATACATGTCTAAAAACATTTTTTACAGACACATCAATTCAAAGAAAATACAAAACAGTGCACACTCTTAAATGAACTGTACATTAAAATTGGATTGGAAAAATGCATCCTTATCACAATTTGTGCGCAACATGCCTCAGGAATAAGACAGCAGATGCCATCATTACTTACTGTTTGGTACCAATATGTTAATAGAACACTTGATGACTTGAAACACTTCTTACTAACCCTGAGATATTCCAGTATCATTTAAAGGCAGCATCAAATCCACCGATGAGATCCATGCTGCCCATAGCAGAGTTCCCCTATGTAACCACCCAATACAGTTTGAATGATGACCCCACAATAAATGGTCTATGTACACTTCAGAGCATTTGCCTGCTTTATGTTTGTTATACAGAGCTGGGAACTGGTGCATTACCTCCAATTCTTCCCATGGGTCCCATGTCTCTGCCCCCATACCCGGCCATGTTACCCATGCCATCCATTCCACCATATCCCCCACTGCCCATTCCTAAGAGAGCGGAACAATTCGTGCACAGGGTCAAAGACTTTACGATGCAAGCAAGGCATACAAATCTATAGGTAACAACCAAAGCTTCCAAAAGTACTAGATTAAGTGCTAGGACTCATTTTTATGTAAAATATAACCTATGCCATGACACAACCTATACCACTGATATTCTAAAAGGAATACATATGAATGAGGGGGGGGGGGGGATTAATGTGACACGCAAACATGCACGCACGCACACACACACACGCACGCACGCACACACATTTAACTAGAACAAACCTCCCATTCGCCCCATTCCACCATACCCAGGACCATCCATACCTACACAGAGAGCAAAACAGAAAAGCAGGCTTAGCCAGTGATGGGAATCAATGTCGAGGGTCCATTCACAATGGAAATTAATTCCAATAAAAATTTCAATATACAGCAATTTTTTTAAGTGGACAGCTTGCACAGACAAAATTATACCGCGTCAATAGAGTTAGTATGCTCTCTGCTCTGAAAGCTTATTTTTAATGTTCATTCCATCGTCCTTGCAGAACAGGCGTTGCTGACAACATCTCACAGACAAGTGCAAATTTCACCACAAGATCTTAAGTGTTCTAATGCGACACTGGAAGAATGCAGATCGAATAAACTTTTTTTTTACGTCAAATACAGTCACCCAGAACAGAGTTGGAGACAAACACTCTTTACCATAAGTATCAAGTATTTCAGCAAAGAAACCGTAAATAGTTTCAATCTACTTTTTTCAAACTGTAAAAAGTATTAATTCGCAACACACTGAACATGCTGTACATCACAGCTTATTGAAGTGGATGCTGATAAGAGGATTTTTTTTCCTTTTTAAAATCAAACACAAATCTCAAAATATTTCTGGCTAGTTACGGTTCTCTTGCATACGAATGTTTTGTTTAATGATTGTAGCGCGTTCAATCTTGCCACAAAATGTTTATTCTGATCAAATTTCAATGTTTGATGTAAACATGTTAGCAAATCATATTAAACTGAACATTCTTAACATGTGGGTTTTATTTTATGGTAGCTAATCCAAGAATATAAACCCTGGTTATTCTTTCCCCGGAGAGGAAAGTGTTTGTATCAATAATCAACCTCGCTGAGTAGATAAAAAAACACAAGTAGTGCTTCCAGTGTACATTACCAATTGTCAAGTAAACACTCTACTTCAATTACAAAAAATCCCACCCACACAAACTAATTAGCTCACAAAGTATGGGCCAGAAAATCATAGAAATTTCATGTCATTCCCACTGACTGGAATGAGTCATTTCTGTTACAAATTTATATTAAATGTTCAGAAAACTGAGAAAAATCCTACCTCCTTTAACAAGAAGCAGATACTAACTTAACACATTTTCAATAGGAGCATGTGCCCGTGCAACAGACTGCCTCACATTACGTACCACTATACTGCCATTCATTTTTTGTGTTGTGGACTGTTCATTTCTAGGGTGTGCTTCATGTTTATTATTTTTATTTTTAAAAATGTCACATCTCAGGATTCTGTACTGACATGACACTCGTTTTCAGTATTGGGTTAACCTTAAAACCACTTCACCACACAAAGAGAAGCTAATGGCATATTCATGTAAGAAACATGTTCTAAGCACAACTTTACAACAGTTCCGCAATTATATTTTCACTTTTATCCGTGGAATACATTTTCCCGCTACCTACAGGAATTCTGTTTCAGAGAGATTCATCAGGGATCACGGCCAAATACTGAATCCAATTCTACCAAAATATTAGAGGCAATTTAAAAAACCTCTGTTGCCAAAGAACTGCAATACATGTTTATATTATTGGACTTTGTGTGTGTACATTAAACTACTAACTCACCAAATCCATCCTGGGACACTTAGAAAAAACAATATTATAAAATAATAGCACAACTGAAAACCTCTAAATAGAATGATGTGGATTTTGGATAATGAGACTATAGAGAGAGAGAGTAGTTTGCCACTAATGAAGGGAAAATGTGTAATTTGCTATTACTTGGATTGCAGATCTAATCATTTAGTTAAGTGGTTCTGGTAACAAAATCGTTCAACCAGCTCAACATTCTGTCCCAAGCAACAGTGATGCCAATAATGTACAAGAGCCTACTTTTAAATTGGCACAGAAACAAGAGGATTCATTGGGCATATTACCTCCAGGACCCATGTTTGCCATGCCTCCACCTCCACTCAGTCGGTTTGCATTGATTGGCTGGCCTCCAGGACCAAGGCCCATCCCAATTCCACCTAGACCCCCTGTTAAAAGATTTCTATTAATATAAAACGTCCACCATAAGGCCACAAACTATTAACAGGGCATGCATTCATTTGCAAACCGCAAACTACCTCTTAGTATTCAGTCCATTTTTACAGGAATGCATTTTGCATTTCAGATGAAATTTCAGTTTCAAGAAAAAATCTTTTTACAAAATCTTTATAAAATATTTTACAGTCAAGCGTATTTTGTGCAAGCCAGTTTTCTTTTTTTTGGTAATCGCTAAAATTAACAAAACCCTGATTCAGAACAAGTAATGTTTTCAGCCTCTACTCTCGGTAGTTCCCTGACCAACTCCAGTATAGCTTTATAGAACCAAGACATTGGGTTGCATAAGCCATTTTAATTGGGTGCACTTAATGTTTTCAGTTTGTTACAAAACAAATATGGACAAAAGAGAAATAAATCAGGGACTGACTTGGCAACTGTGGCGACTTCTCAACTGGGCGAAAATCATCTGAGGGAAGTGACTTGTCATCCTGCAGTAAGGTACAGACGCGCACACACAAAAACTGAAATGTAATAGAGTTAACGACTATGCGACAGAAACCCTTAACTACTGCCCAATCCCTAGACTACATTATATGTAGAAAACAAGACGACGATAGCATTAAGAAATACCGAACATGGCTTTATAAACAACTAGATAACTTACCATCTTTACATGCATGGGCCTGTCAAATAACATCTGCCCATTGAACATAGCTTGAAAGTTAAGTCAAGGAAGAGAGCTAAAGTAAATATAATGAAAAGTGCTGGTCTTCCAAACTTTTGTTACGCTGGGTTATTAGACTTGCGCTACTTTGAGCTGTTGGTTTGTTCAATCATCTTAAAATTATTTATATTAAATATTTACAAATGTAAATTTATTTTTTAAATAACATTTTCACAAGTCTGTTTGTTGTCCAGGGTGAAGGATACATATGGCCTGCACTGCCTCTAGCGCTTGCTCAAAGGTGACGGTGCCCATTCCCCGGCTCTTGCCGTCTTTGTCTTCCTTCACGTCAGCCCGTTTGACATTTCCAGCCATGCTGAAGACCTCCTTCAGCTTCTTCCAGCCAACTTTAAAATCCAGCTAAGAAACAGGATAGGAGACAAATTAATAACAGGTAATTGGCAAACATTAACGACGACGCAAAATTGCAAAAGGAAGACGGTCTCACATTGGCAACGAACACAGTTGAGCCGAGTCTCCCAGCTTGTAGGGAGTTGATGACTTCGGGAGGGATATTGGGGTTATTGGCGATTGAAGGTGGCAGATTCATCCCACCCGGACCGCCATCCTGGCCACGGCCCCCTGGGTACATTCCACCAGTACGCTGCAGCACTCTACGAGCATGCTCGCCATCAGGGTCCTAGAACATGACCAATGCCAGACACACACACACATTCAGGGAGGCAATACAGGACAGTATTTAATTCCTCTCTAAAATAAAGAATCCCTATATTTCATTGCACATGTCTTTTTGTGTAGCTCTCACCTCCTTGATGTTAAGGGGTCTGCCATTTAGATCATGCTTGTTCATAACTTCGATTGCCTTCTTCACAAATTCTTCATCTTTGAATTCAACAACACTGAAAAAAGAAACAGCTAAGCATAAAAATGGATTCTAATAGCAAAAAAACATCATTGATATTTTCCAGATATACAGTAAATGGTCATATTTCAGTTCTCATGCACTGAACTCACCCACAACCCTACAGCCGCCGCAAGGTAGTTGTCAATACAGCAAAGCAATCAGTGTGGGGAAAGAAGAGGAACAGAGATAATTATCACCTGATAATTTGTTTTAATCCAGGTTACTGAATCACTTAAGTGTGCAGCTCTCTGATTTTTTTGTATACGGTCACAGAAAAAAATTAAACACATGGAAAATGTTCCATTGTGAAATGGCGTTCTGTTCATTTCAAGATGATGTGAGCAGCAAATCAAAGCATTTGATAAACTGTCCTTTTTATTGGAACTTTGAGAAACAAATGAATGAGGCCTTGATCCAACGCTGACATCTGAGGAGAGATACATTACCTCCCTGTTTCAGATCAATTAGACAATCAAATGCAAAAAAGTTGGAAAATACAACACTGTCTATACATAACAAAACTGTTTTGGAAAAAATATTATCCAAGATAAAAAAAAAAAAGCAAATTAATTTTAAGAAAATAGTGGTTGAAAACAAAAAAGCATGTGTAAAACAGACAAGCCTTTGATGTTCATGCAATTTACAGCAGAAATGATTGGATTTAATTACAATTTTCAATAAAATCTGAGCTAAAGTTCTCACAGTAATGATAATTGCCTTAACTTTTTATTCATATATATATATATATATATATATATATATATATATATATATATATATATGCATACACACAAACCATTGAGTAAATAATATTTTTGTTCCAAAACATACTAGATTGGGGAGAGAAAATAGAAGTGGTTCCAGAGAAAAGTGCACTGTGCCATTCCCACACCTTCATTAAATATAAATGCAAGATTTTTGAAATGGTCAATGTCAATCAATGGACAAGTACTGACAAATCAGTCATTTTGTTTCCTTAAAAAAAATAAACAGCCAAACAGCCACCAATTGAAAACTACAACCAAAACTTTAGTGTGCTAAGAAAAAATGAATTCAGGTGTTAGTTTCCCAAAATCACAAAGTAGCATCAACAAACTGTACCTCTCACAAACACGTCACAATCTATAGCCGCCAATAAATGGCTCTACCCACAATTCCTTTCCATTTTAGTAGCAATTCAAATGAACATAACCAGCAGTATCATTACCTGATAGGATTACTGGATAAAATAAAAACTGCAGAGGATATTTAAAACCTCGTGCAGTAAATTGTCCACAACACTTACCCTTGACTTTCCTTCTGCATCCTTAAAGAGCTCCACGTATGTAACCTCACCAACTACATGAGACATACAAAGGGAAAATACCAAAAGAAACAATGCATTTTAAACCAGTCTTCACGTCACTTGCCCCTTGGTACAACACTACAGATGGAGCACCCCATTAAACATCAACAATCAATCCAGACCATCATTCCACCTGACGACACCATGCCCCTATTCATTTACTGTCCATCTGCCTTGGACAAAGTAAAAATATTCTCTATGCTCGAACTTAAACATGGAAATACTCAAATTAATCAAACATGATACTGTTGGTGAACACCAAACCCATAGCACTTAACTGTTTTAAGGTGACCATCCACCTTGAACAGTTTAAATACACATTTCTACAATTAAAAAGCTAAATTCCAAAAATTCAAAAACGATGCATAGCAAGGCACAACTTTTCAGTAATGTGTGTCACCTTACAACAGATACAACAAAAACAATTTATCAACATATGCACATTGGGAGGTTACATGCTGGAGCTGTCAATAGACAATAAACCCAGGACGAAATAACCAAAAAATCACCTTTGACAAACGTATATACACAGATAGTTCTGTCCAAAACAATATTGATCTCCTACCACAGGAGAAAGAACACATTGAGGCATTGAGGACTTAAATGAACAATTCCAGGAAAATGTCACATACTCAAACTCAAAGGTCAGCTACAGTAAATACCTCCAAAAATTGTCTTAAGAAAACCAAACGTAAAATCCCACCATGGGATAAATTCTCATCCTTTCAGCTAGATATTAATTGTTTCATCAAGGAAAAAAAATTTCAATGAGGGCACAGGTTTTGTTGAGTATGAGGTTGGGGAAGCCCAATTAATTTGGGGAAGCCTAAGTCCTTGGGTCCTGGGTATAAAATTACCTTTCTCTCTCATAAGATCTTTAATTGCCTGCCACTTCATGTCATATGGGATATTGCTAATGAACACTCTGTTTCTGTGGACACCCTTCTTGTCTCCAGTGCCAGCATGCTTGTCCTTGGAGTAAGGCTGAAACCGATTGGATCTCCTGTTGCCAGATGATTTTTCTTTCAGCTCGGACTTCTCGTTTGGGGCTTCCTCAGATTCACTAAATAAAATACAACAGGGGGAAATACGTGGCAGAATTAAACATATCATGACAATACAAGCAGACTCTTAAAATGGAATACAACACAAAACTAGTGTTTGCAAGCTTCCCTGTCTTAAGACCAAAAGGTTGTAGGGATTGCCAGGTTGGGAAATTGATATTATAATGCGACTTTTGCGCTACCAACCTGAAATATGAACTGAATAAATATTAATATTCAACTGACAATGGGCCTCATTCCCCAGATATGTGTATGGTGGTCGTAAGCTGCGTGGAAGAACGTTTCCAAGAACATTATGGCATTCATCTTTTATTTTTTTCTTATCTGTACATGGCTGTTTCCTTATGCAAATCACATGAACATGGTTGCCACAGAATTTACAAACAGCCAGCATTCATCATCTCGTACTCCTGGGATATGCACAAAAACAAAGGAACATTTAAGAAAAACTGTAAGAATAATTTAAGAAAAGTTTTGTCAATTAATTTGCCCAATATACACAGACAAAATACGTACTCAAGTTAAGCCGGAATAAGCGTAAGCTTGCCAAATTATTTTCTAAAGAATACTTCATCCGATTTCCAACACCTCCAATGAAATCCATCCAAATACCCAAGTTGGCCATTTAGCAAGGTGGCTAACTACGACAAACATCTCAACCTACGTAACGTTAGCAACCCTTAAACTACGGTGAACTAAATTATGCTACAAAACCTGAATCGTCAAATTGCCCCACTAGCCGGCTAACGTTATCACAAACGTTTTCACAGGTACGCCTAGCCTAGCACAAGCCAAAATCTTCACTGGGCCAAGCGCAGTGGTTGCTAGCTTTCCTGTACCTATGAAACAGAATAGTCTGATTTTGAAGACTGCAATAATTTAGTCTATGCTAAAAATGCATCACAACACGAGATATTATAAGTATGCTAATCGGATGAGGTGGTTAGCTACGCATATTAGGACACACCACTAAACTAGATCATTTTTAAATGGGCTGGACTAGCCAAGTAGCTAGCTAGCTAGATCATTACTCCGTAGTCCAAGTAATAAATTTAGTGTCATGTACTAGCTCAGTGTTAGCTAGTAACACGTACCTAGTTATACTGTTCATCGAGAAATGAAGAAACTAAACTGCTAACAAGCTGGGCAACTCAAATACCGACAACGCTAACGAGCTTCCGACAATACATTTTCGATGTTGTGGTGCAAGGCAAACAGCTAGCTAACACTAAGGCCTTTTGCTAGGTAGTGTAGCTCAACTCTGGCTCCATTTTAGCAATCCGTCACATATCGATAACGAGCTAGCTACACCGACATTGACAAACAAATTACGTTTTCTCGCCATTCGCGTTTTCTTGCGGCGGTTCATTTTCGACTTCAGTGATCGGCGTTGTTTCCTCTTGTTCCTCAGACTCCAGTTTAATATCATCATCCATGATAGTAAGTTTAAGGACGTAGATATTAGCTAAATGAAACTAGCCAGCCACTTCTTATGACCACTGCGCCGCGCGAAACAGCATCAGCAATCACTTGTCAGGCCTTTCGCATCGCGATCTATTATCGCGAGAACTGCAGTGAGATAGCTAACTACTAATAATGTGTTAAATGTTTCAGTTGCTGTGAGTTTAAAATAACAATATTATGTGCGTATCTGATAACAATAGAACGATAGTGTGCGAAAATTTGAGTCACGAGACACTATTTTTTTATTAACTTAAATCAACGAACAGTCTGTTTTTAATAATAACACTACGTAGCCAATTAAATTTCCCTCTGGATGGCTCTACGGATTCGTCCGCTTGTTTCTTTTCCCGTACCGGCAAGTTACGTAGGCTTGAAATTGATATAACATTATGGTTTAGACATAGTTAAACCAAATACATTGTAATATATTCTGAAGAAATTGTATTAACCAACATAGCATGTTGTAGCGTAACGATTGTGGCCATACATGTCCCAATTATATTTCCATTAACATCATATTGGCCTACCATAGCCTAATTAGAACAGCATACTAAGTGCTTCACTTCATCGTATTTCTTTTCTTTCATTTTTGTCGGTATACTGATAGCATCTAATTATCTGCAAACAGGAGAGTCCCTCATCAAATTCTTTATGTCAAATCAGATTAGCAGTCTGAAAACAGAACTAGTGGGCTACAATTGGCTATAACAAACCATTTGTGACTTTTGTCATGCTATATAGTGCCAGCCTCTGTTGGTTACATTGCCTACTGTTAGGTCTTCTAACTTCTCTGTAGCAAAAGTTAATCTGTCTGACAGTTCCCAACTCTGTCACATGTGCAATGCAATATTATCATGTACAAAATAATATTATCTAAGGAACACCTTAAAATAATGCAAAATTGAAAAGCAAGTAGACAAATTGGTACTACAAGTTGGGCTACTTTTAAAAATTAAATAATAACGATGTCTCAGCAAAGATCTAATAGGACATTCTGTTGTCAGAGTTTTTATGAATCTAATCCCTTTCTAAATCAATAACTGTCACTCAAAGCATTTATATAATGGTTCACTTGGATGGATTCCAGAAAAACCGTTATTTAATCATTCAAAAACACACCAGAGTGTCTCTTGGGAGCATTAAAGAAGTGGTTGCTGTCCGCCAGGGAATAAAAATGACACTGCTCTAATGGAATGCAACAGGAGAGCTGAGCCTCTACCCTGTTACTGGGTTCAACACGTGCCAGACAGCAAGCAACAAGATTATCGGCTACGTGATGCAATGATTCAGTTTCCTCTCCTGTAACATTTTCATATCTCTGTAAGACAAAACAATGCAATTCTCAGCAGAACTTGGAGACTCACTAATTAAATCTTGGAATTTGAACATAAGAAAATATCACATTGGCTCAGTGACAATTCAATAACTCGATAGGTGGTGGCTAAATGTGCAGTATCAAGTAACTTTGTAGTTTGTTTAGTTTGATTTAAAAAAAAAAAAAACCTTTATCTGTTAATTTTAGTAATAATACAAATTCCCTAGAGCCATTACATGTACCCCCTCCAAATATTTTACAATGATGTAATGAATCACAGAGAAATGCAATGAATTCATCATTATATTATTTGCTTTGGGTTGTTCATTTTGAATTTCCCAAAGATCTACAGAAAAAAATATCTAGGACAGGAATCTGAAAGTAGTTTTCAACTCCGTCAATATGTTGTGTAACCTGCTGTTGAGCCAGGACCACTGCAAGCTGAATTATGGGTACTCACTCTTCTGAAACATTCACTGTAAGCCGGTGACCATTTTTCACATTACCTACCACAAAGATTGGTAAGAAAGTTAGCACCAACCCGAGGAGAGGTGACTCTCTAACAACAATTCATGGATGGCCTTTGGTGCTTTGTTGGGAGGGATATAATGTTGTGTGTGACTCTGGAATTAAACTCTACCCTGTACCCCTGGCAGGACTGGACAATTGTGCACTAGTACTGCAGATTACCAGTGAGACAGATCAAGCTTGAATCTGCCCTGTTTGGCTATAGGGCCAGGTGGTTTTCATTCTAAAACATATAAAATTAACTACAGCCATCCATGTTCCTCTGCAGACCTCTTATCTTTTCAAATTCAGAGAATCATTTTCCATGAATTTTTTTTTAAATCATAGGATCAACTGTGCGTGGTAGGAGTAATACCAACAGTCTGAAATATGAAACATAGCCATATTTCACAGGCGAGAAAATAATAAAAATCACACAGTGGATGAAGGACAGTAGATTTGTCATCAGCTATGATGAGGTGCAGGAATTAAAAGCTGAAAAATAACTTAAGCAAAGACATTAAGGATAGTTAGGAGCAGACAGGTTAGCTAAAACCTGATATTTCAACCAATGCTGCAGCCTTTATCATGCCCATGTGAAAAACAGTATACCAAGCTTACATGATATAAACTTTAATTAAATTAAAAGTATTCCCAAGTATAAAATAGAATACTTCTGGTATACTTCAGCATACAGTTTTTTATCCACATGAGTATTAATATTAATCTGGGAATACAATGACCAAGGTGTCTCCAATTAAACGTGTCATCATGCAAAATTAACCAATAAACCTTGAAAAACTGAGTTGATGTGGTAGGTTTCTTCTCCTTCTCCATTACTTTACTTTTCCCACTATTTTCAATTTCTATGAATATTTAATAGTCAATCCACTTGTTAACATATTGGATGTAGAAATAATCCAGATGTAGCGATAAAAGTTCATAGGATGGAATTGCTCCTTTTCAAATGCTATTAAATATTCAGTATGCAATTATAAATTATGTATCATTTTAAAACAGACATGCCTATAATTTCTGAATAGTCTTTCCTTAACTTTGATTGTTCCAGCCATTTGAAAGCATTCCACTTCTAATAATATGCCTGTAAGAATAAAATTATCTGGGATGGATGCTAGTCTTTCAAGAGGGTCGTGCGGGGAATTCTAAAATGTGATGATAATAAATGAAGATAATAAAATTGATTATTGCCCCTTTTCACTTTAGGAAAGAAGTAAGCAGCAGCTGATTATATTGGTCACGAATCCTCCCGTTGCATCTTCTCCATCTCGTGCCTCTAGAGGTAAAATCTTGTTACCATGGCTCCTGCTCACTCAGTCATATCGTCAGTCAGTTAGTGCAGGACATTACTTCCAGTCACAGCCAAGAATGTCACGACCGTATGACCAGCTATTGCAATAAACTCTTTCTCTATAATATTTATATTCTGCATATTTTATGAAATCACACTTAATGAAATGAACCCTGCATTTAAAAAAATTTAGAACAATTATTTATTTATTTATTTTAGTTAAAAAATAACATTAAAGAACCTTTTTCAGAGGTAGACAGAAATTTATCTGGACTCTAAAGAACTATCTGCTAACAAGCTGCTTTAAGCTGAGATTTTAATTACATTTTCGAAAAGCAACCTGTACCAATTAAAAGGCAGATGAAACACATAATGTGATTCATATTAGCTTGAGTGCACAAACATCCTGCTCAGTCTGCCAGCAATAATTGACAAGAGGATAGGAAAAGCGTCTGATGGCTGGCTAACTCTCTGATCCTTGATATCTCGAGGGGAGTCATTTTGAAAACAAGAAGAGAAGAAAGGGGCTTTTCCTCTTCCTTCGGTTCTGATCTGTCTGCTCTGGTGAGCAAGTGCTTTCAGTGGCTAAAAACAAACTGACTGGTTGAGACTAACAAGTGGTTGCCATGCTGGGCGTGCTTGCTTTTCGGAGGAACGGACAGAAAGGCTGAATGACAATGAAGATGAGGCAGCCAGTGGGAGACAGCGCACCCCTCAAAAAGATTCAGAGGCTGGGATTTCTGAAGTCGATGCAACTACAGCCAGTCAGCTATGTTCTCATTAGAGCAGAAAACCATCCCTTTTTATGCCTTTTGAAAATCACTGAAGCCCAGTCGGGGATGTCAAAGCGGCAGCACGATTGACTAGCAGGCTAGTCTTCTGCAAATAACGAAATGGTTACGGAGGGGATCGATATAAAATCCCTTCCCCTTTTGCTGCTGAAGAGAGATGGGAGCACTACTGTAGAACTGCCAGCAACAGGTCTGTGAAAACATGATCAAAATGAAGGTGAGCTGCATGCTTTTCTTCCTCCAATAACATCAGATCATCTGCATTGTAAACACAGCATTTATCCCTGTCTCTCTTCCTCTAACCATCTGCTATACTGCTCAGGCAGAACACAGGCGGGGGATTGTCTTTACTGTCAGTTGAGATGCAAATAGGGAATATTAATAAATGCTTCACACATAATCATATTTTTTTATCATCGGTATGAGCATTTGTATCCTTGTTCATGCATCACATTCTTGTTGCTGAAAACCAAATATCTGGCTGTTGCTTCTGAGCAACAGGTAAGATTCTTTTTTATTGTTGTTTTATGTATTGAAATTTGTGTGAAATTCAAAGAATATGAAATTTCATATTTGAATTTCCTTTTTGGATAATGCTATGCGACTGTGCATACGACTGCAACCTTAACCACAGGTGCACAAGTTAAGATAGCAAGCCTTCAATGAATCAGAATTCTTCCTTTTGTCACAACAAGCATTGTGTATTATTTTTGATGCGTATTGTAGGTTTGTGCTATTGCAGACTCCATTTAGAGTGTAGATCACAATAATATCTGATGCTGATGGAATAAAAACAAAAATTGACTCTGCTAACATTATTCATATTCGTAAAATATCAATTGGCTGTACTATATCTGTTGCAGGATAGCAAATTCCTTCTGAAATAGTAATGGCTTTGCTGAATGAAATTATTTAATGGTTCCTTTTGCTGTTATTTAAGCATTGCTGTTATTTTTCTGTTATTTAAGGGTTCATTTTACTGTTTTGTCATTGAAAAACTATGTCAATGTGTAAAAGAAAAAAAACTAGCAGACTGGCCAGAAAATAACAGGATTTCAGCTTCCAGTCATGTCTGTTAACGTATATCATATTTCCCTCTTAAATTCCTTTTAAGGTAATCTGAAGCTTCACTCAAGCCTGATATTGCTGCAAGCACGATGAAGAAGTGCAGTGCTCAGTATGTGTAACATCCACTTTAACCACTCTCTGTCCGCGATGAACGGGAATGAAATTATGGCTTACTCACTGACTCTGGAGCAAAAAACAGCCTTTGCATTTGTTGGGATGCTGTTGGTATTCTTGGGACTCCTGATTATAAGATGTTTCAAGATTTTGCTGGACCCTTACAGCAGCATGCCATCGTCTACTTGGGCAGACGGTGTGGAGGGACTAGAGAAAGGGACTTTTGAGTATGCGCTAGCCTGACTCAAAACAAATGCCTTTTGCGATTCAACAAATTAGACAACGTATTCAAATCAAATATTCAAAAATATTTTGAATATTTTTGACATTTTATGTTTTGTGGTCTGTGGTTTAGCAGATATTTGTCTATGAACAATATGGGTACTGCATATTTGCCGTTAGAACTCACTGTATTCCATGGAGACCAGGGAAAGAGATGTCTCAGGGAAAATGGAAGTCATTTGTAACTAGAAAACAAACATGAGATGAGAAACAGGGTCTGTACTACTGTAACTCTATAGTAGTCATCTAAAGCTGGACAGTCTTACACAAGAACACAGGGTCATTGGCATTATTGATGAATTAGATGGTTATTTAGTGAATGAATTAATGGTCACATGTTACTGCTGGGACCCATACTGATGGGTGTGGTAAGCCTCAATAATAAATATGATGGCAATTTGTGTACAAGTGGTAGTTATGTAAATTAACTGTATTTCATTGATGAAAATTACTGTTTCTTAATTCTGCAAAACTATTATGTCTCAAATGTGTGTGTAGATGTCTTCGAGCACTTTGGCTTGAAAAGAAAATGCTGTTGCACAGCCTTGTAAAGTGCAGATTTCTGTGACTGTTTTCTTCGTCCCAGCCGGGATGTACCTTTTACCAGGGGAAATGGTGGCTGTTTCTGAAGGTAAATTTACTGTATGCCTGATGTTACTGCATTAATGCCAATGCAAAGGGCCATCATTCAGTCCTCTATACATTTATATTCATAACCAACTAAAGCACTAGCTTTCATGTAGGGAGGGATTGTTTCAGTCATAAGGGTATTATCATTGTCATTGTGCAATAGCAACCACTGTATCCAACGATCCATTTCAGTCTGACTGCACCAGCTGCGCAACCCTTTAGTGCAATAACTGTGCAGTTCAGCTAGTGGAATCCACAATAAATAGAAGCATGGGTTGGCTGGTTCCTGAATTCTCAGAGAACATTGATGGAGGCCATGAAATGGGCCTACAATGAAAATGAGGAATTCCAGATTGAAGAATAAAGAAATATAGAGATGAAACGTAACATTCTAAAATATTACAAATAAAAATAAATGAAAGAACAAGGAACACATTTAAAAAATCTGAAAGCAAGGTGCTCTGTCGTATCCATACAGACATTCTGTGACAGAGCTAGAGACCTTCTAGCAATGAAAATATCATCAGGGTAAGCAGATAATAAAGATGTCTATCAGCAAAAGTACCTGCTCTCTGCTAGCATATCGTCCTCCACTTACTGAGGATGATAAGGGGTGGGGTGTCTTCTGAGAAAGAATATGTACAATAGAGCTCATTTCAAGTGTTCCTAGTGCTGTGAATTTGCCTTACTGTGACCCGAATGGGTTAATGTGCCTTCATTTAGAAATGCTACAACAATTCCCCATGAGGTGGCGTGTACTGTATGCATATGTGGCATGTGATGGCTGATTACTCCATTCTCCTCACCTGTTGCTGAGGGGTTAGGGGAAAGGACATATCAGTGCCATGGATTTGTATTATGTTAAATAAAAATGGTTCTCCTTTAAAATATTCAGTAAACGGCGTGCCTCTTTATTTAAGTCTGCAAGGTCCACATTTCCTTAGCACAAAAAGAGACAGAACTTTCAAAAAATGACATGATCTCTCAACAGAGAGCAATGTAGTGAATTTCCTTATTTTTGAGGCCCCTAGTGTTCGAAGGGGTGCTGGAATTATGAGGACGGCATTTTGAGAGCCTGCTCCCTGGTGAGCATCTGAGAGCAGCAACCTGTGGCAGTCTAGACAAGCAAAATTCACCCTGAGGAGAATATTAAGTGCTGCACCTTGTTTTTCTTACCTCCTGCAACAATCTTCTTCTGTGCCGGAGAGGCAGTGGCATGACACCTCCATCCATTCCCGGCACCTGCAGCCACCGATCAGGACTCAGTCACCGGCAGAGCCGCGTCTGGTAGACAGGCTGATAAAGTGCTTTGTGGAGCTTCGAGCACAACCCTGTCAGTCACACGGCATGTGCGGCCAGCGGGCTCAGCTGACAGGACTCAAGACGCAGATTGAAATGCCTCCCCGACACGCTGAAATCACCAGGAGCATAGTATTTATTAAAAGAGACTCCCCTAAGAAATTGATGTTATTTCAGTATCTTGAGAAATGCAGTAATAAATTACATTGCCATGAATTTTTGAAGAGGTGAAGGAAAATATCTATTATGTGCATTTCGTAATCTTGCACAAGCAACCAAACTGAACTATGGACTTAGGCTGCAATGTCAACCACTATCAACTATTTATATTATTACACTTGTCATCTTTAGACTTCACCCCTTGGTGTCCTTGCTCCTGTGACCTACAAGTCAATGTCCACCTTGTAATATGGCAAGAGTGGAGTCAAACAGTCTAGCTGTATTACAAGGTCAGAAGGATGGTAGGATCTATGATAAGTTGGTAGCCATAAACATGAATACCATTGTGTTAAATCAATGTCTTCTGGACTGCAGTGCAGTCCTGGATCAGGTAGGTTGTGGTTTCATTAAATCCATCTCAATAATAAAAACACTGCACACTAATATTTTTAATGGACAAAGCAATGGTATAATCAAATTATAATTTGTTTTAAAGGAAAGCCAATTGAATTTAGATTCAATTTTTGATTTCACAAACTAGGAAAATAAACAAATTATTCGTAATTTAAACTCTATGTGATGCCCATCACAGAAATATATCTGAAAATAACCTGACTATGACTAATATAATATGTCAAAATGTCAACACTTGCTAAAATATTTGCCAGATATGGGTTCAAGGTCAGGTTACTGGCTTCTTTGTTCTGAGATGCACATGGTGTATAAAACTTAAGTAATTTATTATGCATACTGAAGTATTCAAATAATGACTTCTGGGGTCATGCACCTTTAAAAAGTCCCTTAGGCATGTTCCCATTAATTGTGGTCTCATATTAACTTTCACAAACACCTGACACAGACAGGTCATAGAAGTGGTCCACTTCACTCTTTTTAATTTGTCCTCTTCAAACAAAACAACTGAGATGCATTCATTCATCTTTATTACTCAAATACATATGAGCTGCACTGGTCTTTGTTAAAATAATAATAATAATAATAATAATTAAAAAAAACCTATATTCTTAAAACAAATATCCCAATATCCACACCAATATAGCCTACCAGATTATTAAAACTTAGTTTCAGTCCTTGTTCCATAATTGCTTAAATTAACATTATAATTGCTTGAAAACACAGTTGTAATATCTGTCTCAATCAGTTACTTAAACACCATTGCTGGTCAAGATAAACAACAACAACTCTGTTAAGCCTCTAATAAGACTGTTAACCAATACCTGACCTTGACAGTGACCATAATGATATACTTAACACATTATGACCAACACTGCAACTCAATTTTCAACTAGTTCCTATTCTTGTAGCATTAATTATGCACTGCTCATCAGTGACAAGTGTCACTGAAAATCATCAATTTGATGACATTCTCGAATATATCATTATCCTGCATTTAAACAATGACCTCATGAATGTTCTTGTGTGGCTCCTTGTTCCGAAAAGTTGTTGAATGTAGGCTCATAAACTGTAGCACTATGGCTTAACATGTGCTCTCCAGTGCACTTCAAACAAGAATATTAATAATCAATACTTTAAAACACTAGCAGGAAGTGTCTTTATCTATTCTCAGCATTTACAACTCAGTTAATTTTTAAACAACCCCTATTTGTTCCTTTTAATGAATCAAGGACACTTCTGCCACCCCCTGAAAAAGCATTTAGGGTAGAGCCTGTGGATAGAGCCAATAGCATTCTCCCAATGGACTCCCCTGAGATAGTAAGGGTATAAATGCGTGTCAGGTACCATATTGTAATCCATATGAAGGGTATGAATGGTAAGCGATAATATTTTGAATCAAACTGAAGATATAGTCATGTCGCCATTCAGATAAGTAGGGTATCTGATCCCAGTGGAGATCCAGTGAACATCAACTTTAAGCTTTTCAGTGTTGACCAATCCCATTTAGTTACTCAGTGGAATATTCAAAAATTTTGATCTTCAGTACTTTGTTGATTTTAACCAAAAGATTCTGAAAACAAACTCACCATAGATACCAATGGAAAAGTACAACGCCTTTGGAGGAGAAAATGTAAACCCAGTTTACGCCAAGTCTGTAGATGAGCCGCCACTTTATGAAGAGACGTCCTTCTCGGGCACTACTGGGAATGGCTACCCAAATGGAGACAGACCTGACCGCAGGGAGGAAAGGTTTTCGGTTATCAGTGCCTTTGGTCACAACACGCTGGACAGAGTGCCCCGCATCGACTTCTACCGCAACGCGGGCAGCCTCAGCGGGAACCGAATCGCCAGGCCCTCCCTGCAGGAACTCCACGATGTCTTCCAACGGGTGAGCACTGAGTCCAGGCTCGACCTCTGTGTGAGGTCTGAGCTGTGTGCTTGTTGAGTTCAGGCAGTGTCATCAACAATAAGATAAAGTGTTTCCATACTGTTTCGATACTCAAAGGTGGTTACCTTGAGAACACAAAAAATAAAGGCTCCATCACCATGTTTAGGTGGGTAGAGGAGGGAAAGGTATTTGTATCCTACCTCCTTTGAATGTTCCAGTCCAGAACACTTCAGAAAACTGGAGATATATAACTTACTTGTTTAATTAAATTGTTAATGAATTAATTATACTACACTGAACAGAATCTTTTTAATTTGCATTTAAATGGACAAAGAGTTACGAAAGTATAACGTTTAGATTTTTTCTTTTTTATTACAATAACACATGAGCTTAATAAGACATCAAAATATTACTCTTCTGTGCATTTATGTTTTCCTTTCCAAATTAAAGTACACTCCTTCAACAACTGGAACCCCACAGCTTCTTTGCCTCAAAGAAAATTGAGTGAAAATGAAATTTCCACTTTGAAAAAATGGCATTGGTATTGCCAATTGATTTCATGTTGAGGAAAAATAAACTGATTTAATAAAGAAAGGCATAGCTATCCAATAATAGGTAAACAATGTTCTAACACATTACCCATGGAGCTAAAGAATAGACAGTAAAGAAAAACAGATGGTACATGAGGCTGCAAAATGACATGTAGCATGCAAGCAGTTAAAAAAGCGATCAATGGTGAAGGACAGACTATTGCAGTAATCATGTGGAAAACTACAGGAAACCCATAGAGAAACATTTAATTTATGAATAATAATGTCCCTCAGCAAATTCATTGATCCATCTTTCTTTAACTAGAGTAATTAATGCAAACAAAGTCTCAGAAGTTTCACCAAATCAGAGGGGGCGTAAACCAGCTGTCTTGATGGGAACCCAATCATTTGTTGCATAAACATCCAATATTCTGTCTTCTTAAATTATACCCAACCTCCACTGCTGCCTTGCTGTACCCACACAATCAACTTTTTCAAGGACAGAGTGTCCCCACTAGAAACATGGCTGCTGTTTATTATCAATCTTCATTAAAATCAAAATGCACTACTTCCCTCTAAGTCTTCTCCTGTGGGTTAGAAAGTGTACAAATATGAATTAGGGCTCTCTTCACTCTCTTTGGATAAGAAAACAATTAAAAGCAGGTGACTGATTGACTGGCCTGCCTGGCCAGTGTTTCAAAGTTTGTGCCAATTATCAGTTTGCCTGTTCCTCAAGGTTAAAACAAAATAGTGCCTTTGAAATGTTTTTTTTTCCCAAACTTAAAAATGTTGTGTCTCCCTCAGGTAAAATATAGGTTCAACATTTCAACACAGCTGCCTGGGATAACCTTGTTTTCATTCACCATAGAATGATTCCCTGCCTCCAGACACTGTGGCTGAGATGGATGAGAGTGAGGGGATCCCCAATGATGATGTGGAGTCAGTCGTGGAGGAGAACAAAGGTGGATTTGTTAAATTTGGCTGGATCACGGGTGTGCTGGTGAGCATAAAGTCATGGTCGACCTATTTTACTTACAATTAGCCTCTTTTCCAAGACTTAGCTCTCAAAGCTACAAAGTGGGCACATACATTTCCAAGTCGCACATACGCTTTATAATTTTGAGAACACAAGGCTCTTTGGTCCCTCTTCTTTCACCGCCTTCCCAAGTCTTACCCCGATGTTTCCTTTCTAGGTAAGATGCATGCTGAACATCTGGGGGGTGATGCTTTTCATCCGCCTTTCATGGGTGTTTGGTCAGGCTGGTGCTGGTAAGTGGCACTGCTATGCAGTCTGCTTCTGTCTCTTCCGAAGAACCCTGTGAGGGTAATTACCTTTCTCTATGGCTCTGTTCTTTCCAAAAACACGTGATGCATTCATAATGAAACTCATGAGAGGCATTCCACAGCGATGTGTATGAAAAATAACCTGAATTGTAAAACCAGCTACATGTAAACTGGCAGTGTCAGTAATGTCAGTAAGGTTCAGGGCAACAAAAATGAGACAAGGAGTTCAATAAATCTTACACTGAAAGAATCAACGTTCAGATTTCAAAGTGATAGTAATACAAAGAGGTAAGCGAAAGTGTGGCACGTCTTGGTCAGTAAGGAGTAAAGGCCAACTACTTATCAAGTATCAGCCTGTTGATGGTCAAACTAAATCTGAAGCTGGTCAATGCACACTCTAAAAGACTAGACAAGAAAGAATGTCAATGTTTGGAACATTTGTTGGTTACAGAATGTTACAGAGTCCATTCATTTATAATATAACCAATGTCTTTTGGCACCAAAGCACCACTATTTATGCATACCTCCTTTACTTTTTGCCTTCAAGGGCTGGCCTCAGAGTCATAGCCATTTATGATGCGTAACTAATGGCGATGGAAAGCCAAATGCTCTAGACAGGAAACTGGAAACTTTTTTTGTGCTTGAGTTGCTGCTTGATGCCTTGGGTTACAATTAGACGTTCAAATGGGCCATTTGTGATTCATTGCAGCTAATCGTTCTTTCTTAAGGTGTTAGAGATTTCATAAGGCATTGGTAAATTATTTCAGCATGAGCTCATTCATTCTTCTTAAGCTAAAGAGGGAGTGACTATGGCTTAGCACTTTTTAAAGTTATTTGCAATTTTTTTTTACAACTGAGGGAAAACGCTGTACAATGTATCCTTTGAGTCGTGACATATTAAAAGGACATACTATGCAGCCATAAAATTCAGGTTACATAACTTATGCACACTTTCTTTGCAGTGCTGCATAGGTGCATGGCTGGTTGTGACTGAGTTTTGAGAGAGTGTGCTCTGGTGCTGATGATATGTTACGACTGACAGCTTTTGTGTTCCTAGGACTGGGAATTGTGATCATTGTCCTCAGTGTTGTGGTGACCACCGTTACTGGACTCTCAATGTCTGCCATCTGTACCAACGGAGTGGTCAGGGGAGGTAGGCGCATCTAACACACATAACCCGCGTAAGGGCAAATATACAGAAGTGCCCTTATCTTCACTTCCAGAAGAGATGGTAAGCAGAAGCACATAAAGTACATCACAATACTCCATGAGTAAATATATCAAAATAAACCACAAAATACTAGAGCAAAAAGTATCAAAATATAATGATACAAAATACAATAATTTCTTGAAAAGCACGTTTTGTTGTAAAAGGCGTAGGACCAAATCATTTTTCATGTAACTTTTTTTGGATAACTTTCAGTTCATTCTAAACATAAATATGTGTCTATTCTGACCAAAGGAGAGGCTTTGTTACTTTTCTAGCTTGCAGGTTAGACTATTTTCAACAGTATCAAAGTAGAATTGTTTACACATTATGATGTTTAAAACACAATGCAGACGTGAATTGATTATTTTTTTAAATCAGCAACAATTTGACATAGGGGGAAAACAACGAAGGAAACAAAACATTGAATGTTATTTTATTTTTTATACATCCATCTTCTTATAAGATACCATGACTCATTTTAACAGCAAACATATTTATATGTGGATTATATCCGTATTGTAAATCATGATTCCTGGCTTAGTTCCATCATTCTATACAGAAAAAGCACCAGCCCAGGAGTGTGTAACCATTAACCATGTGACCACTGCGTTGTGTCTTCAGGGGGAGCATACTACCTGATCTCCCGCAGTTTAGGACCAGAGTTTGGTGGGTCTATTGGCCTGATTTTTGCATTTGCCAATGCTGTGGCTGTGGCTATGTACGTGGTTGGGTTTTCAGAGACAGTGGTGGACCTTCTGAAGGTAGGTCTGGAAACCGAGGAATAATTACAACAGTAAGGGATAAATTACGACACTTTCAACAAGTGCAAATAAATTAAAGTCAATTAAAATGCTTAAAAGGCTAATTTTCATTGACTTAGCAAGTAAATTGAAGTTGCGTTTCATTATAATAGTTAAAGCAAATGGCAACAAAGACATGTACATTTTAACTGTAGAACATACAATACATAGCAGTGCTTGGTCTATAAGTAATGTAACTTCAAGAAACAATAACATTTTATTAATTTTAATAGTTTCCAAAACTGTTGTATTTTACAGGAGAATAATGCCATAATGGTGGATGACGTTAATGACATCCGAATCATTGGATGCATTACGGTGATTTTGCTTTTGGGGATCTCACTAGCTGGAATGGAGTGGGAGGCTAAGGTGACTGAAAAAAATTGCTTTTCATTAACACTCCAACAAATGTCTCACATAGGAAGCATCATTCCCTCCTGTTAGAATTTTCAACTCGAGTTTTACTCGAGAAGAGACGATGAAACCTCTCTGCACGCTCTTTATTTTCTCTGACTTCCTTCATGTTATGCATTTCAAGTCTCTCATTAGAATTTGCTTTACAGTGACTTTTCGACAGAGAAAACTGTAAGCATTACTTGAATTAACCAGAACTGCTTAGCCCAATTAAAGGATCGGTAAATAATACCGATCACACCTGTGTGTTGAGAAGTGACAAAAGGATGATACAAAAATGTTCTCTTCTCCTATAGGCCCAAGTTTTCCTGCTGATTATCCTGCTGGTGGCCATTCTAAATGTGTTTGTAGGGACAGTCATTCCGTCCACGGAAGCTAAGCGATCCAGAGGATTCTTCAATTATCGCGGTGACTGAAATAATGAAGTGTTTGTTACGATAATGATGACTGATTCCACAGTCTTAAACAGGCTTGAATTATTACATTTTAAATGGCATGTAATGATAGAGCTGTTGTATTACAGCAAAACACAGCCACGAGAATGCCATTGCAACCACAAAAGTACAATCAAGTCTGTAGAATATGTGAAACCGAATACAGGTTTATAATAATCTGATATCAAGACCATGTTCAATATCTTGCAGTGTCCATAATGAGGGAAAACTTTACACCGGACTTCCGAGATGGAGAGACATTTTTTTCTGTCTTTGCCATCTTCTTCCCTGCGGCCACAGGCATTCTGGCAGGTGCAAACATCTCTGGGGATCTGAAGGTAAGAACTATACAGGTGGATGGTCTTTTTTCTACTTCCCATACCTCAATTGTATAGTATTTTGTTGTGAAAATTAAAAAAAAGATTGTGATTCCAATTATAATTTTCTTATAACTGCAGCTCATTGTCTTTAAATTTGAATAACAGATAGACATTGAGTTAGACGTTCTAGAATGAGTAATATTGCCTTAAATATGTTTAAAGCACGAAGTGCAATGCTTTTGCTGATTGTAATATTGCTTTGTAAAGGATCCTCAGGCTGCGATTCCCAAAGGAACTCTGCTGGCTATCTTTATCACAGCAGTCACCTATTTGGCTGTGGCCCTCTGTGTCTGTAAGTAAACTTTAAGAATAATAATGAATTTAGTTCAAATATGCCATTTCATTTTTTCCTGTTTCTTGTAAATGTATGCAAACTATTCTTAACGAGCATTATCAAAAAGTGAATTATGTTGAATCTACTTGATTGTATTCCTTAATACACGCTGGAGTAGACTAATACAATTTTAAATGAAAGGACTACTGTTAGTAATGGATTACCGTTTATTTTATATAATTACACAGTTATTCCTTAGACTCCCTTACTGCTCCAAGCAAATTGATCTGGAAGATCTTATAATGCCACGATTAATATTCATTATAAAAACTCTTAAAGCACAAAGGCTTGTGCACTTGGAAATCGATAAACACCCAAGGCAGACAAAACACTGGTCCAATCAAGTCACTGGCTCAGTGCCTCGCCCAGTCTTGACAATAAAGCTTAATACATTACTTTGCTGGAACAAGTCTTTCCAAAAATCAATGGAACACCCTAATTGGCAAAAAAAAAAAAAGCAAGCTTTAAAAAGTACAGATCAATCAAAAGCAACTAATACAGGCAGGGTCTAAACTGCAGTCATACCAGTGTATTACCTTGAATCTCACAATTATGCGGAGAGGCAGTAGACTGTACAATTGGTCGCGTATGCAGTAGGCTACCATGTTGCGTGGTGATCCTTGTTTCAACCAAAACCCATTGACACAATGGTTCTGTTTTTCGTAGCCGCAACTGTAGTGCGTGATGCAACTGGCAATCTCAACGACACTATCGCCAATGGAGCTAGCTGTAACTTTTCAGCCGCCTGTGAATTTGGATTTGACTTTTCATCCTGCAAGGACAAACCCTGTAAATTTGGCCTCATGAATAACTTCCAGGTATGCCACAAAACCATTTCAGAATGCCGTTATATGAATGCAAAATGTATATACAGTATTAATGTGAATTCAATTCTAAATACCTTTAGGTCATGACCATGGTGTCTGGTATCGGTCCACTGATCACAGCAGGAACGTTCTCCGCTACTCTCTCCTCCGCTCTAGCTTCACTTGTTAGTGCACCCAAAGTCTTTCAGGTGAGAACACAAAATTTTGTATATACTATATATATACTTTTTTTTGGAATGTATAAAAACTTAAAGCATAGCATTCTATAGAATACCACAGTAATCTGCTAATTTGGCGCAGGCTTATTTTAGTTTATCATTGTATATTCACCTTGAATGTAGGCTATAGCAGGCAGGCTGTTAGGGTGGGATGGGGCTTGACACTGCCTGTTAGGCCAGCACTGTGTATTTACATAATTTCTGAATTACTGTGTAAAATTCCCAACCCACAGGCGTTGTGCAAAGACAACATTTACAAGGCACTGCACTTCTTTGCCAAAGGACACGGCAAAAACAACGAGCCTCTCCGCGGCTATGTCCTCACCTTCATCATTGCAGTGGCTTTCATTTTGATAGGTGACTATGTTTGAAATCAAACCTAGGGGAGTGTCTGGAATTCTGGAGCTGTACATTTGCTACTGTAAATTTATTATTTAATATAATATATCTCAGTTTCTCTTTGGTTCTTTGGTTTGGGTGAGAGTTTGATAAAATATGGGTGTGTTCACAAACATAAGTATGTTAACATTAGTATTCCACATAAGGATCAACATATGTTTGCCTTACACTCTCCTTCAGAAACTCTGCTGTTCTAGTACTTGTTGCCATCACCGAAACTAACTTACGTTTCTCTTTATTTCTAGCCGAGCTCAACGTCATTGCTCCCATTATTTCAAACTTCTTCTTGGCTTCCTACGCTCTCATCAACTTCTCCTGCTTCCATGCCTCCTATGCTAAATCACCAGGTCATATTTCCTAATACTCTTACATCATTTGTGTCTGACAAAGCTAACAGTTTCATACTTAAAAGAGGGATCAACAGGTGACACTACATCCCACAATAAAGGCAAAGTCCAAAGAGGTCTGACCGTATTCCTGAAATAAAGAATCTTGTGTGCTTTTATCATACAAGTGGAAACATGCCATTTACTTTGAAAGAATATGAAGGCTAGGAAGAAAGTGTTTTGTATGGAAATTTCAGCTTCATATAGAGAATGCTGTGTTATATCATAACATAGCTCATTGCTAATACATTAATCATGATTACCAAAATTTCTAATGTAGGCCCAAATTTTTAATTATGGTGAAATCTTATTCTTTAGGTTGGAGGCCTGCCTACAAATACTACAACATGTGGCTGTCTCTGTTTGGAGCGGTGTTGTGCTGCGCTGTGATGTTCGTCATCAACTGGTGGGCAGCGCTACTCACTTACGCCATTGAGATCTTCCTCTACATCTATGTCACAGTGAAGAAACCCGGTAAAGCCCTTAATGGAGATTCATCAAACATAAAATAATAAACCTGCTTCTATTTATTTATTTATTGATTTCATTTGTTTTTTTTCTTTCCCTCAGATGTTAACTGGGGCTCCTCTACCCAGGCAGTGACATTTGTTAATGCTGTGAACAATGCACTGAGCTTAACCAAAGTAGATGACCACATCAAAAATTTCAGGTATGAACTACAGTATGACCAACAAAATTATTTTTTATCTAAATTAGAAACTGAGAATGTTTATTTGGGGTTCATGATTTTTTAAAATAGAATTCCACAAACGTTATGAACATTACGTTGATGAAATGCAGGTATAATTATATTCTATATTGACATTTTTGACAATGTTGACTGTATTGGTCTGAAGTCCATCACCATCACCCTTAGGCCACAATGTATCGTGCTGACTGGTGCACCGAAGACCAGACCAGCTCTCCTTGACATTGCACACTCCTTCTCTAAGAACTATGGGCTATGCCTCACCTGCCAAGTGTTTGTGGTAAGAACAGACCCTCATCTTGTTTTTGTGTCACTGGCTGGCTGAGATCGAGCAAAACAATACATAGCCAGCAAATTTTATTTGAGCCAATCAAAGCCAAGTGCAAAAGATGGTCAGATCAAGTCTTTTATGCTGCCACAGTTTAACGTGAACCTCTTATTTAGACAGAGGCCAGAGGCAAGCCGGCAGGTTGAGTGACTTAAGACTCCACCACGAGAGGGCAAGCATTTATCCTCATAGTTAGATATATTATTGTATACCCTGTATATTTTGCATTCATTTCAAAAGGGATGAGATGGTAATAAATGTTGAATTCAGCCATCAACTGTCTAATCACTATCATAAGGTAATAGGCCCATGGACCAACAATGATGCCCACTGCAGTGTCGTTCTGGTGATAACTGACTACACCTCCATTCAGGGGCTAAAGACAGAGATGATCCAGGAGATGAACATGGGCATGGAACATCACCAGACATGGCTCAACAAGAAAAAACGCAAAGCATTTTACAAGGCAGTGACCAGCGACAACTTCAGGGAAGGGGTTCAGAGCCTCCTGCAAGTATGCATTCTTGACAAACTTAGCAAAATATGACATGGGTATCTGAATAACAAAGCCACTTGTAGTTTTGTCGCCTCATTTATGTATCAGTATCAATATCAAAATGTGCTGACATTGATACTGAAATATAATATTTACTATTTTGAAAATTTGGAGCTTAAAGGCATATGGTACTCAAAGTTACTCTGCTATTTATGTTTAGGCTGCAGGCATTGGCAGACTCAAACCAAATACAATGGTGATTGGGTTCAAGAAAGACTGGAAGAGTGCGGAGACAGCTGATGTTCAAAGCTATGTGGGCGTGCTGCAGTAAGTTACTGACATGCACTCATACCTCGGCAGATCTTTCTGTGAGGGAGGCAGGATGGAAGGCTTTAACCACTTGCTTTTCTTTGTGGCAGTGATGCGTTTGACTTGGAATATGGAGTAGTGGTGCTCAGGATCAGCCAAGGACTTGACATCTCTCACATCCTTCAGGCTGAAGGTGCGCCTCACTGGATATAAAATATAAACACCCTAAAAACATTGTGCTTCTGTACTTGGCTATAGCATAGCAAACAAACAAACATACTGTTTGATAAAGTCTTGACATAGGCTACTTTGCTGGATGAACAGACTAGCCTGTTCATTCATTTTCATGGTGCCTTGTAGATCATCTCTGGTGTTTATATGTTTTTTGCTTCATGGTCACTTCATGACCTTCAATTCTTCAATGTTTACCATGCATCAACCAGTTGGGTGCCAAAAATGTGATATTTGAGGCCCCTCCCCACCCCATACAATGCTTTTAAATTCAGTAGTGAGGTAAAACTACAATACAACCCAATATCACTACTTACCATTAAAAAACCTTTCAAAGATCTAGGTTTTTACTACAACAAACCTGCAGGCAAACTTGCATGCTTAAGACTCAGCTAGCAAAATAGATTAGGGCACAGCATGAACACAGGACACATTCCATTTTGATGTTTAGCCCATATCCTTTATTACTTCTTCATAGCAATCAGAGAGATCCTGGCTCTGGGTCATTATTTTTGGAGTCTGAAAATGTAAAATACTGAGGTAAAGCCCAATTTCAAATGAGACCATCCACGTAAAATATCTAGTCACATTATAGGAGTTACAGGTCTCTAAATTGAACTTTGATTGCCTTTTGTGTATTGTTTTTGCCTTCAGAGGAAATGGAGAGACTGGCATTAGAGCAGTCCTTGGAGGGGATGGATTCCCAAGGAGGTGGTAAAGGACTATTCAAAAGGTCCAGGAAATCATCAAAGCAAGTTCTTACAAAAGGTACTTTCAGCATTGATAAAAAATAGTACATTTAGGCTAAAGAATTTTACAATGGATGATGACTCATGATTGACAGCATATCATGCAAATACTTCCTCAGGGTCAGTGGTGAATGAGGGAAAGCGTCAGAGTATTACAGTTTGTGTAGAACAACACAGGCCTTTCGTGAACCTTCCATACAGGTCCCTGAGGACGAAGCTGTCTAGCTGCATCTTTTCATATTCTGTTTGCCTCTTTCAAGGCGCTGAAAGCCCTCAGGAAACCGCTGAACGGAGGCTTCAAAAAGTGTCTAGACCAAATATCATATCTGACAAACGAAACCAATGATACACTCCTCTTTTTAATCAAAATGTTTAAAAAACAAAAAAGGCAGTATGCCCCTCCTACCACAATAAAATGAATAAAAGGTTCCGGGTGAAAAAGCTTTGGCACTAATCGAATAAGATTATCACTTTCATTTTCCAGCTTTCCAGCAAAATGTCTTATAACTAAGCTCAGAGCACTGCTTCAAAACACCAGAGGGAGCGTGCAGTATATCCACTTTCCAATATGTCAGCTTTACTTTTACTGTTGGAAAATAAATACATAGCAACAGATTTTTAAATTGAAATGTTGGACTCAGCTGATACATGCATATTAATCTGGATGGGGAAATTGCCCTTGCTCTACCCTTCTCTCTTCATACCTGTCTGTCATTCCTTTTCTTCTCTCCATGTTTCCCTCTTTACAGATTCGGTAATTATAACTCAGTCTGCTCAGGCAGCCAGAGTTAGTCCGAGGCTGGTAGAGTCCAGCACTCAGTTCCAGAAGAAACAGTCCAAAGGAACCATTGATGTATGGTGGCTCTTCGACGATGGAGGTAAAATTACAGCTGTCACATTAGATTTTTAAAAGCCTGCAAAGCCATAAAAGTTTATGTTTATGGTTTCAAAGAAGAATTTTGCATCAAAATAAGATACTGTTATCCATCAAATTTGTTCCTCTCCTTCCTGTTTAAAGACCCTGTGCAGTAGTGTTGTTTACTTTTTGTGTCCATTAAGCCATAAGAAAAAGATGTACATGCATCTTTATCAAACTTATAAATGGGAAAATAATAACAATAATTAACAGTAAGTAAAAAGTGAACTCTCTTGCAGAATAAAAAAAACCCTGCGAATGCTCTCATTAAATGAATGTTCTCACTCATTTAGGCCTCACTCTCCTGATCCCCTACATCCTTACAACACGCAAGAAATGGAAAGACTGCAAGATGAGGATCTTCATTGCAGGGCAGACTGACCGCATTGAACAAGACAAAGCCGAGTGGGTGAAAGTCACATTTGTGTATCTGTTCAGCTCAGAACAATGAGAAAACTGAACCTTTGGCTGATAGAAATACAGATTATACTACTTCTTGCTGTGTACCACAATACAACAGTGTGTCACCGACTGACTTAAGATCTAATCACAACTTAATCACACTATTGTATTGGTTATGCTGCGGGAGGGCTTAGAGTAGTGATAGAGAACCAATAAGCTTGCAAAAATGCAGATTGATTTGTTCTTCATTCCTATCATACCTTACAAAAACAACCACTAATGGAGGAAAATCCAACTAACTACATTTATTACTTGTGAAAACAGCCTGTAGTCTGTTCACAAAGTTTTTTTCTTTTGTCAATTCAAATGTATTTGTTTATCATTTAGAATGGAGTCACTTCTGTCAAAATTCAGAATCAAATGCAATGACATTAATGTCATTGCTGACCTCAACACTAAACCAAGTGCAGAGAGGTAAGAACACTGCGCCCAAAAGAGATGAAGTGCCTCTAGAAGTGTTCCATTCTCCATTCCCATGCAAGTTAACATGTGGTTTGATACATACGTGCGGCTTTCTGTTCTAGCTGGAAAGTGTTCGAGGACATGATCAAGCCATTCCGCCTTCATGAAAGCACCAAAAACATAGGTAGCGCTGAGACACAGAGGAGGGATAGCCAATGGAATATCACTGATGCAGAAATGGAGATGTTGGAGGACAAGGTATAATGTGGCTTAAGAAACCAAGACTACATCTCAAAATCACAGTAATACACAGAAGGTTTGATTTTTTCCACTTTATCTCCTTTCCCTACACAGACACGACTCCAGGTCAGGCTTAATGAACTGCTACAGGAGAACTCGAGAGCTGCTAACCTCATCATTCTGTAAGTGCCCTACTTCAGTCTCTTTCAGATTCGAGAGAGCATGATACATCGAGTTGCAGTAAAGGCTGAACAGCTAGGGAGAGATTTGCAGTGAGTAAATAGGCAGGATGTTTATTTGTGGGTTTATTTAGCTATTCTATAATAATGCATCGAGAGCCATGAGTACAGATAAAACTGATACTTGGTGTGAAATAAACTGCTGTATTCTGGAGGTCACTGTTTTCTACATCATGTAGGAGTATGCCCATTGCTCGGAAGGGGGCTGTTTCTGACCACCTCTACATGGCCTGGCTGGATATCCTCACTAAGAACCTTCCACCCACCCTGCTGATCAGAGGAAACCACAAGAGTGTACTGACCTTCTACTCTTAAATAAATCGCCAGCCATCTATACAATGAGAAACCATGAGGTGACAAACTATGTAGCTCAAAAATGGAACAGAGTTACATAGGCAGCTCCTATGGTGCCCTCTACTGACAATATTAAATATAATATGTCACGCATCTACTCTTCATGCCAAGTACACACGTACAAAATGCTAATTAAAATAAAAATTTGAGGATTTATAAATTATCATGATATAGGAAAAGTATAGAAATTTATATTTAGAAAGTAAATCAAATCTGCAGGATGATGAACCCAAGGGGATTTTTTGCATGTGATTGTGTTCATTTTTATTTGCTGTGAGAAAACAGCCTTTAACGAGACATTTCACATAAATCACTGGTAATATAACAATTTGTACAGATGTATTCAAGCTGTTTCCATGCAAATGTTGTTTTACATACTAACAACTGCATTTTAACTGATGTATGCCATAATTAACCAATCTAAATAGACTAAAAATGCCACTGTATTAATTTATAATAGCATTGTGTATGTTCCCATTAAATATTTCAGTTAGAAGTTTAGTCAGATTTATTATGAATACCATTTTGTATTAATTTTAATTTGCAATTGCCAATTTACATTTATTGTGGTTTAGTATTGTGTTTTATAGGAAAGGTGTTCTTGTAACGCTTAACTCATAAGGGAAGTTTTTTATTAGAAAAAAAAACAATAAAGATGCTTATTCATCTGGCTTTGTTGTTTTATCTCATACAACAAGGTATTTCAGTATCACAGACAAAAATAATAGTTCTAAAGATATGTTGTCAGGAAAGTTTATTATATTAGTAATCTGAATCAAATGACACTGCGGTTAAAATTGTTAATCAATAAGTAGCCCATTACAACTAAAGGATTTATAACAACAACACATGTTGCTATTTACGTACTGATTATGATTAACTAACACCTAATGATAATGGAAGATATTGCTTTGTGTTAGATGCTTCATGTGTTTTACAGTGTTACATTCATTCTCCTTTATAAAATACTTTCTTAATGCTGGGATATTTGTTTGCAAAGAATGAGTGAATATTTATTTGTGCTTCTTGTGCTTTCATTCATAATGTTGCCTACTTCAAATTTATATTTATCTTATGAGGTTACAGAAAAGTAAAGCCTATTATTCAAATAAGATTTTACAGATGAACACAATGCTATTAAGACAGATAGATGGGAAACTCTGAGCTCTGGCCAAGAGTACATTTTGAGACTATGCCCAAAAACAAATAAGATTAATGACTGAATGTCCAGCAACTTAAAAAAAAAACTGTATGTGTTGTATCATGTGTACCCAATAGAAAAAACAATACCCAAGAGAAAACCAATGAATTCACATCTGGAGCTTTGATATGTGTGCCTTGTGTGTTCAGGGTTCTGCCTTTGTATAAAAGTAGTCATTGCTCATGATTCAAGGCTCTGAAACCATTTCACACAAATCCAGACACTGGGATCAAAAAACAAAGTAAAAAGATGATGTAATCCTTTAAAGAAAAATTGTATTTTGAGACTATGGACACGGCCTGGGGATTTCAGTGCACATACACTTTCTTGCTGTCAGATGGCATGTCCAACTGAAACACCAGACCTTGACTGTCATTATCACAGGCTAGCATGTAATCTGCTGTACTGTCACCCAGGGACATGTCAGTCAGCAGTGTACCCTTGCATCATCCGCAGTCGTTTAATGCCAGTGGACTGTAAAGTGGAAAGGAGCAGCGAGTAGCTGAACATGTTCGGCAGGAGGAATGTGCTTGTCTCCTTTCTCCCAAATTGACAAAGGGTACCATATAATGGGCAGACCAAATTGGGAGAAAATTAGATCATGGGACTAATAAGATTATAATAATTAAATTAGATAATAATAATTATATGTAACAAATATGAGATGTATGCTTTCCTTACTGATGTGTTAATAGTACACTGGCATGTCCTCAAACCAAGGGTGCCAAAATATTGACACAGTCTGAGCAAAAGTGTGGAAGTGAGGCCTACTTTTAGAGGAATAACAAAGAAAAACAGGAACAAAAATATACATGACAGTCTGAATTCCAGACCTTCATGAACTCATGCATTTCACAAGTATATCTTATATTTTTATATGTTCATTTTGGCAAGCTTATCCGTAAATGTCTGAGGTTTTCTGTTTTAGCCCAGAAATAGTAGCCCTGATTCTTGATCAAGATCCAAAATTTTCATTGCCACATGAAACTAGCACAATGAAACATTTGCTCCCCACTCACTCCTACAGTGTAAGCATAAATACAAATAAATAAATAAATAAATAAATAAATAAATAAAAGGCAGAGTAAGTTAAAGTGGATTGTGCAATTGAGTTACTGTAAGTTATGAGTTAAGGTTGAGCTGAAAGTGTCCTGTGCACACACAGACAAGTGATAAAGAGTGCTGTTGTGCACTCACCGTCTATGTGTTATACAGTTCCTGGATGTCAATGTGGTACAGGCAGTGCAGTTAGCAAATCAGTGCGCGCACTGCCTGTGGGTAGAAACTATTCTTGAATCTGCTAGTTCTGGTTCAGATGCTGTGACACCGGCAGCATGATTTCACTTTGGTAAAACATTAATAAATTTCATTAGTCCACCTGTTGTGATTGCATCTACAGGGGTATTAGCTCCCATTCACCCACATTCATTTTCGAGACCTCACCAAAATCAATAGTTATAAAGCACAGCACTTGAAAATGAATGGGAGTGAAATGGGAGCTAAAACCCACATAGATGCAATTACAAAGAGTGGACTAATGAGATTCATTCATGTTATATCAAAGTGTAGCCTATGTGTACTTTATGAAAGCTTTTTTAAAACTTTGATATGCTTGTTAATATTTATTATTTGTTTACTTCTATTTATGTTTTTTTAAAATAATACTTTTTATCATTTATATTTTTCCACTGTTTGTAATTATATTTTCATATACATTTTTTATGTCATACACTTAAATTGCCTGAATCTTGAAATTCTAGAGCAATAAAGAAAGGAGCCACTTCGCATAATCCAAAAGCCATCAATGATGAGCCCAAAATCTCTGTAGTTAGCATAGGTTGCCGATTTTGAAAGCAGTAAATCGACATAAGAGCTGTAGTTGGCCGTTTCATAATTTCTGATTTGGGGAGCTCTGCTTACTATCTAATTGATATAGCTATCAAGACTAGATGTCCCGTGGATTATTTATGACAATTCACAACAACAATTCCAATTATTATTATTACTATTATTATTATTATTTTACTGGAGCTGCTCCAAATGGGGTGTGTGCCCGTTCTCAAAGAACATAGACGTATGTTTCTAGGGCTCCGGCGGGGCCTGGCTCCAAAGGGGCGTGGCCTAGCTCCAAAGAGGAGGACTGTTAGCTTGAGCGACAACTTAAGTGCTAGACGGCGTCTCGGAGAAAGAGGTGGGAACTTGCAAGACGGGGTTGGGGGAAAGAGAACAATAAAATGGATGTAAGTACATGATTTAATTCGTTCGGTCGATAACATCGGCGATATTGTAGCCCGTCTCTATTGGCTTTGATATCTCTGTTTAAGAACAAGAAGGGAAACTGCCTTCGCAAAAGTCTCTCAAAACTGCAGTTTTCCACGCCCATAGTTTTTTCTCTGATTGGCCAACGTGACATGTCACGTGAAAGTAGTCATTTTGCCCTTTTAGCTACACAGTGCTGCCGCTGTATATCACCTAGCGACAGCTGCTAGTTTCTGTCCTGATGAATCTATTAACTTTGTTTATAGCTGAAGGCTGCCAAATAAGTTGGCGAGCTAAACTAGCTAGCATTAGCAGCAAGAGGTGTAGATAGCACAGGCTACCGTAAAGTCTGTTGGTAGGCTAGTACATCCGTTTTAGCTTAATGCATGTTTAAGAGAAAATAAACCAGACACAGTCGTACTAAAAATAGTTGACTAACCTTAATTTAAACATCCTCGATGTTTTCAACCGGATTCTTATCAGCGAGTTGCGTCTAATGAGCGCGATGTAGGCTAGAGCAAGGTTCCGGCCTCGTTGATTAGAAACAGGCTCTCTCAATTCATGTATGATCAAACGCCGAATTTGCACTTGTTAATCGAAACTGTTTTTCTGTTTTGTATTTGTATAACGTCCAGTTGCATGTGTCCATCAAAGTCATGGGGGTACACCTTGAAGTTCAGCAGGACACGTCCAGCTGTTTATATCACTGTCCAATCTGCGCACTCGAGACTTTCAGGCCAACTGATTTAAAAACAGCCAGAAAACACCTGGAGAGCCACACTGGGCGATCCTTCCATCATGGAGGTTTGCGTTTCAGGTTATCACAACCGCCACCCCCATCCCGTAGATCACTCTGTTTTAGATTGTGTTTTGTTTTATCTGTAAATATTGATTTAATTGCCAAAATATGTACACTTTCCCTTTACAGAGTTCATTGCGACAGGTAATTCAAATTAGTATACTGAAGCAGTTTATAATTTAGATTTGAATATGAGGCAATAGTGCAGCAGGTCAGTTTTCATTTCTGAGCATTTCAGTTTAGAAAAATGACATAATTTCTCCAATATAAACATTGTAGCCAATGTATAATGTGTTGCTAATAATTTGCAATCTTCCATAATAATAAATCCTAAAATATACCACTATGATATTGCAAAAACAATAGCTGTTTTAATGTAACTATGTAACTGTTTTGTGTTTTTTAAGGTTACACAATATACAAGTGCCACTTAAAATGCAGGAAGACACAACACTTTCACTGCTATAAATGCAGTGGCTGTATTATCAGGAGGGTTGACTTACTGAAGCACATTTCTTCATGTAACCCAATGCCCACCACACCACTGCCAGGGCCCACCGCACCAATGCTAGTGGCCACCGCACCACTGCCAGTGCCCACTGCACCACCTGCTGCACCACTGCCAGTGCCCACTGCACCACCTGCTGCACCACTGCCAGTGCCCACTGCACCACCTGCTGCACCACTGCCAGGGCCCACAGCATCACCTGCTGGACCGAAGGTTACACCACTGGGACCTTTGACTAAAAGAAGACAAAACATCATGCAGTGTCCTCACTGCAATCTTTTGCTTAATTCAAAAAATTTGAAAAGGCATCTACAAAGACGTCACACAGCACTTGTGAAAGACATAACAGCTGACCGAAATCTACAGTGCATTGATGCTGACAGGGGCATTTATGCCATCAGTAAGGCTGTCCAGGCAGTTTATTTTCTAATTGGTAACAAATGTGTAAGGATATACTATAGTCAGAGAATGTATTAGATCATGTACAATATATTTTTTGTTCTCTATTTCGAATTTTTAATCCTTTGAGGAGATTAAATAAAAGTATTATAATAGACAGGCTTTGCAATAGGAGGGGCTTCCCCTTTGAGATAAATACAAGTTAAAACAATATAAAGTCAACTGATACAAAAAGCATAGTGTAGTATATAGGATATAGCATTTTAAAACATTAATTCTGAAGTACGAGACAAGTCACGTCCCATATTGACACAGTATCGAACGTTCTTGCAAAGAATGAGATCAAAGGGGTGGCTAATACATTTTAGTTACTCTGACTTTAAACTCCGTCAGTTTGGAGCTAGGCCACTCCCCTTTGGAGCTTCTCCAGGCGCCAGAAAATGCTGGTCGAAAATGGCTCTTCTCGTTATGAAACCCTATTTCTTTCGTAGTAGCTCTTCACTCCGGGTTATTCTGTCCTCGTTACACAGGGGATTGACTTTTCATCTTCCGAAAATGTTCATCGAACAACAGCGGGACGTATTTTACGCTGGTAACAAGCTGACACAAATCTGTGTGTAGCTATGTGTAAGCACGTATCTGTAAAATAGATAATAAACTTAAATGTTAAATTCATAGTTTAATATTGAATTGAAATAGCTGCATAGTTCGCATGGTAGAAATACCCCATTTAAAATATAAAAATGGAACGTTAGCCAGCAAGGATGTATTAAATTATGTCAATGACGTAGCTACGTTTTCAGTGTACTAATAAGGGTGGAACGGAAGTAGCTTACATTTGGCGGGTATTTTAAGCATCCAGACAATCTGGTTAACGTTAGCTATTTCTTGTCAGCCATCTGACTTACTTTTCAGACTTTTAGTGTTCCGTTTTAACGGTAGCTTGTTAAATGTATTAATAGTTTCCTTTCACTTTGTTAATTATCTAATCATTTATTTTTGTATTTTTATAATTACCAGCAATAAACATGCCCTGCTCTGAAGTCACGCAAGCCACAGCTTCATCTCCTGTGAAGGGTCTCAAGACGGGTCCTGAAGAACTTAAAGTCGTTCTGAAATTCGCTAAACTTACCGAAAACGCCACAGTTCCAACAAAGGGATCTGCGAAATCTGCGGGTTATGATCTTTACAGGTTGGTCCAAATTTGTATTCATCTCTCAATATAGGTGGTACAGTTAGCTACATTTTTACTACAACGTTAACTGCAACATGTAGCGTGAGTTGGCTGGCTAACCACTTCGCAAAAAAAAAAATGGTTCCCCAACTATGTTGCTGTCGGTTGTATCGTTAGCGTGTTTGGCCATTGGTAGTTTGTAATTCAGTCCCTATCTTGCGTTTGCTAGAACTTGACGTCTTGACATTTACAGACCTCAAGTTAAAGACGGTAGCCAACTAACTATGAAAGTAGCTAAGGGAGTATTGATTAAATCGTAGGCTGTGTTAGAAACTGCATACTGCCCACCTCATTTTAAACACTGCATCCGTGTACTGTACACTGCATACTGTTGTGTACACAGCACGCCGCCGTAAAGCATACTGTGTACTGTAAATACATACGCATACATACGCAAAGTGTACTGATTAATTGTCACATGACGTCTGAAAAAATTTACCTCCGGGAGAGACGGCACAAATCAGTACAGTATTTCCCAATACGCGTCCCACCTTCCATTGTTCAAGCCAATAACGAGGCATGAAGAGGAGGAATTCTGCCCTTGATTTTTGAACGTGAATCTAATCTCAGTGCGAGCATGACCAGCTAACATTCCAAGAAGCAGTTCTACATGCTATCAAATAGTTATCGCAGTTAGAATATTAGAAATATTTTATACAAAACAATAATTTGTCAAACTTCGTAGTGGTTTTAAAAAAATGTTTTATACAAAAAAGTGGTTTATATACCAAAAAAAAAGCTCTTGCACACATGTACAACAGCTGTTTGATATATTTATTCGCCATATACTAGACATTTTGGGTGATATAGTACATCATCTGACTATCTTTGGCATACTGAGAACACAATATACATACTACATACTGATTTTATTTTAAAATTTAGTACGAGTATGATAATATGTGGTTTTGAACTCAGCCATAAAATGTACAGCATACATTAACCGTGGCATGCTAATATTGAATCTGACACTTTTCGAACAGTGCTTACGACTACTCCGTCGCCCCCATGGATAAAGTTGTAGTGAAGACAGACATTCAGATTGCAGTTCCCACTGGTTGCTACGGAAGAGTGGGTGAGTAACATTGATTAAATTTAATTTTATGGTTAAGTTTTCGTGAATTAATTCCATGCCAACATTTGTCCTAATCAGACAGCTAATTGAGATGACAACTTGTCATCAGTGCTTAATTGTCTGAAAGACAGCGTAATTGTTTTGAAGGGTAAGCACCAGATATTATAAAAAGGTATGAGCTATCCATCTGCAGGCGTTGATAGAGCTAGCACTGTTAGCACACAGGTTGATAGAGCTAGCACTGTTAGCACACAGGTTGATAGAGCTAGCACTGTTAGCACACAGCCCTTTTGGCTAATATCCTTGTACTGGATGCTGAGGGACAGACACAATTGGTCTCAGTCTTCTCATGAATCTGAGCAAGATGGCTAAAAAACAAATTTCCCAGATAGTGCTCTGGTTGTTGGCTTTGAGAAGAATCCTCCAACTCAGGTCACCTCTGGCTCAAACCTGAAAGGCTGTATTCAGTTCTGTCCATTTCTGTCACCTCTTTAACCCAAAGGTATAATAGCAGAGCTGCTTGTCTTCTACCTATTGCGTTACGTGTCGCATAAATAATTTTTCGCCGTGGCTTCAGGTGTTTCCGACAGGAGTGATCAATTTGTCAAATTTGAAGCCATACTGACAACATATTCAGCTTAATTTAATGAAAAACTTCTAGAAAAATATAGCGATCAGATATCTATGTGGTGCTTACACTCTAAATAGTGAGGAGGAATTTAATTGCAGAGTTTTTTTTAGCTGTGTCTTGTTTTTTGTTTCAAGCTCCGAGGTCTGGATTAGCTGCAAAATACTTCATAGATGTTGGAGGTACGTATGTTTATTAAAAAAAATAAAAAAAATCCTTAGAAATGATGCCGATTTGGTGGTCTAATATAAAATGCACCTGTTATGGCTTTGAAAATTTTTAACAGCTGGTTTCATTGATTGATTAAATAATGCAGTGTTTTTCGCCACTCTGAATTCTGGTTTTAATTGAAATGATTTTCCAAAGCTGGAGTTGTAGATGAAGACTACAGAGGAAATGTAGGAGTTGTGCTTTTCAACTTCAGTAAAGAAACATTTGAAGGTGAGGCCTTTCATTGTACTGATGCAATTTTGTTGTTTATATACATTTTTTTTCCTGAATTGCTTTCCTGCCCACTATTGAGAAATGTTGTTGGGGGGATACAGAGTGTGGAATCCCTCCCATTCTAGCTGATTTTCTGCTTCCACTTTTGGGGGTGGGTCTAATGTTGGTGACATCATCAAGCTGTGTCAGATGCACAAGGTATCTGGTAGCAAGGCTGTTTTGAATCCATTGACAACGGTAACAGCTCTTAAATCAGAACAACATTATGCATTGAAGGCATTTCTTCGAAGGAGAGATCTTTTTTTGGCGTACTCCCCGCGGGATTTGGTAAAAGTTTAATATCAGTCAGATACGTCAGTCACTTGTGATTGGTTAGAGAAAGTTCAAATTCGCCTCCCACAAAAATGAGCTAGAATGGGAGCAATTCCAGACCCTGAATCCCCTGACAACATTAAATATAAGCAGAGTTAAAAGGAAATGTCTAAAGCTGGTTTTTAAAAGAAGCTATTGTTCTGCTATTTCTAATCTTAATTGGAAGAATTTTCCATGGTAGAACAGCAATTGAAGCATCTCAGTCCAATCGGGTTTAGTACCTGGGAACTGCTAGTAGTTCCTCACATTGTTTACATTGCTTGTTTTTGTGTCCAAATCACCCATTTTCATTGTTGTTATGAATGCTGCAGTAAAAATGAACAACTAAAATGTCTGACTTCATTGCAGTTAAAAAGGGGGATCGTGTTGCGCAGCTGATCTGTGAAAAAATATGCTACCCGGAATTGGAGGAGCACAAGGTATGTAGGCAATTTGTTATACGTTCAGTCTGTCATGATATATTCTGTAATAAAGTCCCAAACCCTGTTCTCTTTCCTTTAGACTTTGGATGAAACTGTTCGTGGAGCTGGTGGTTTTGGATCCACTGGCAAAAATTGAGACCACTTTTTTTTGGGTGTTTTCATACTTCAAGATTTCTGTTTATTACTGTATATGCTGTAATTAATAATGTTGGTTTATGTTTGGTTCATTTTATGAACGTCTGCCACACATATTACAGATAGTGAAGATATTACAGTTGGTAACTCTTACTTGTCATTGTTTCATAATAAAGCAATTTTGGCTATTGGTTATTTTTAATTTCTCCTTACAATGGTGTTTGGGGGTTTAGCTTTACAATGTGCTTTTTACCTCTAGAATTGGGGTGGAGGCTTTTTGATGCAACTTTATCTTCACAAGCCATGACTGATTTGGTAGAACATTTAAATATTAATGTTCTTGGTATAATATTAATTCAATCCAAAGTGAATTTTCTTCAGAAAGTTGAGTGGTCTGTTGACTTTTTATCAGCTTATGTAGAAGGCTAAGTTGTAACTTATTCATCAACAAGATGATGGACACCTAAAGTGTACAGTAGTACAATCACGCTGGAAAGTGGTTACCAGAACCAACTATTATAACATTGCTTTACTTGCCTTTAAATGTTTCACTAGATGGCGCTACATGCACATGATAGAAAAATGTTTCTTGTTTTTAATATCAATTTATTATAAACATTACTTTTTACAAAGTCATTGCTGGAAGGGAAAATTAAAACATTTGTGCCATTGCAATGAGGTCCTTAATGTTGATGGCTTTGTTTATTGTTTTTATGACTAGCCGATTCCATCCAGCAAGTATTAGCCAACTAAAAAAAATACAATCTCACCAGAGTAAGAAGGCAGTGGTTTCCTCAGGATAACTGCCAGTACTACTTATAGTGAGTTATTTTCACAAAGCAATGTTTGGAGGGCCATTTGGCAACATTTAGCCAGAAGAGTTGTTGCCGGTATTGTCTAATCTGTATTATTTGTTAAAAGCTCAGAAGTATAAATATATAAATCAGTATTTCAAGTGCATACATGCGGAAGTTATAGCACAGGTTTGCTGTAGGATGATGCAAATGCGTAAGTCATATTTGCAGTTATTTAACATTTTATCTAGCAGCCTAAGAACCGCATCAGCTTTAAAAAGGACTGCAAAACTGTTTGTTTTTATAATGCAGGGGTCAAGGAAGAAGAAATGCTGTAATGTTTTACTCTGCAATATTAGGTGAAGAATATAGCCACATTCTAAAGGTGTCAATACAGACAAAAAACATCTGAGATGTTTGAAGAAGGTTTCTCCCTTTAACCACTGAACTTTTAAAGGTTTTTGGACTCCGGTCCTAGCATAGTGCTGACTAATTGTCATTGCTGGATAGCTGATCGTACACATGAGCAATGGGTAGGCAGTGTTCAGAACTGTCACCCAAACTTTGTTACCTAGTGGTAAAACTCAGACCTGCTGTTTCTTTGGGAAGAGCCACTTAAAAGAATAGGGACACTACCATTTCTGTGTAGCTGTTCAACACTGCATGTTGAAGCAACAGCTTCCTCATGTTTTGAAGGGAGTCCACATAAAATATTAATTCTACAAAGTCAGTCCATGCTTTTCTCTAAAAGGTAACATTTCTTTTCCTTGTTTACTATACTGTTCTTGTGTACTTTGATGTTTGCCACAAAGTTGAATCATTTGTATCCAACAGTATGTTAAAGGAAATGGAGGAAATAAGTAAGTTCAGGTTATGCAAGTTTAGAAAGAGCCAATGCATCTAACGGCATTTAGGGAAACAGCTCAGTGTGTGGAAGTAACAGGCTACAAGCCCTCCTTTCCTCACCACAGGTGTTTGCATTTCGTGCTCACAACCTATGCAATGACATTTTATTATTACAGAAACCACATTAGGGTGCTCTAGATAAATGCATGGCTGTGCATTTCAGTATTGTGATTTTTAAAAACTTGAACTTCACATAAAAATGTGCTTACCTCTAAGCAAGGTCCAGATTATGTGTGAAGTATCCTTCATGACAGGCAGCCGGGTATATAGATCAGCTATATTGCAGAGAAGACTTTTCTTCCTTTGCTTACCTGCCATGGTCAGTTGCAGCTTCTGCCCTGTTATTGCTAATAAATGGTTTATGAAGGAAAGGAGACATAGGCCGTGTCCAAATCAGCTTACTTGCCAACTATTGAGTAAACTCATTGCGTACAAGTTGTAGGCAATTAAGCTGATCTGTTATTTGGTCTATTTGATCTGACACACGTGATGTGCTTGTGCAAGCTACAGCTGTGCAGCGCGGTATCTGCTGAAGTTCAGTTGTGGGATTGCTCATCGGAGAAGAACCGGTCGACTTTTGCATGAAAGCTAGTGTGGGTTCTTCCCAAACTGACATAGGATGCTACAGCTATGGGATTGGTGAACAGTTACGATTGGTGACTCCAAATTGCGGTGGAAAATGGCGGAATATCGAGGGGAATCCTGAATGAAGATGAAACATTCTTTGGATTCCTGTCCCTCAGATTCAGTTTTAGTCTTTGGTTGACATTTTAAAATTCATGGATCAAGAAACAGAAATATAGTACTTAAGCAAGACTGAACTCATTTAAACCAAAAATATGTTTTTTATTGTGAATTTACTGAAACTAAACCCTCATTGATGTGAACAGACACTGAAAGATGGTCTCATTCACGTCATCTTGACATGATGACGGCACTGATTGTACTTGCGAAAATGTATGTGGCCAGGAAGGCCTCAGTGCATAATTAAGTCACAGATATTGCATCATCAGAATGGTGTATACAGTTAAAAAGAAGTAGTTGGTCATTATAAGCACCATTACAAAACCCTTCTGTACAGGGCTTTATCTAGTTTACAAATGCTTCCATGATTAAAAAAAGTGGCATGATTACAGTATAAACACACTTAATTTACATGTAGTTCAGGCATAACAGAACAGAAAAGCTATTGAGTTAACTTTGGTTGGTTGCAAAGTAACTTGAAATCTTCAACCAGTAGAAAAGTGGTGTTTTTGGCTACCGTCTTTGCAAAATATTACAGTGCATTCATAAATCTAAGATGTCACGTTGCTAGCACCAGGTAATATAAAATTTTGATCTATTCAATTGAAAAGATTGAAAAGAGAAGTTAATGAAGACAAAGGTCCTTCGAGCCCAAACAAAATAAAAAAAATCTTCAACTTCTGGTGAAAATATCTCAACGTCAGTGACTTCTTCCAATTTACATGTGTCACTGAAAGTTGAAAGATTCAACATACCATCATACAAAACCTTATTCAAAAGAGCTTTTTATACAAAGCCTGAGAAAGCGATTTTGATTTTGGGGGGTTTGCATATTAACCTTTTTTTCCTCCACTCAGCTCTGCTCCCTCCCTTAGCTTTCTGAACATGCAGCTGCACTTAGTAATTTTATTACTTCACACTTTACACGTGATAAGAAATCGTATCCATGATATGTAGAATCGTCTTTCGGAGTCAACAATGCAGTCCCCCTATTTCTTTGGCAGCGAACGTTTTTGCGGTCTTTTGCGGAATTTGTTAATGGAGAACTATCTGCACCTTCATGTTCAAGGCGTCCCCCAGCTGTCCTGTGAGGTAGTCTTTGTCATGCTCTTCCTCCAGATGGGCCAGTTCTTTCTTTTTGTACAGTGGCACACTGCTGATTTGTAAATAATACGCTCCCGGAAGAAGTTTCTTCTTGGTTAAGTGAAGGTAGCTTATTCCTTGTTTCTGGTTGATTCGGAACAGGCCCTCGTCATTCCCAAAGTCGATCATGTAGCGGACATGGTCAGTCAGCGTGGAGAGAGCGGGAGTAAACTCCAGGAGATGGTCTTTGCTGTTTAGGTCGCTGATGTTGAAGTTAAACAAGATGGTGTCTTCAATATCCACGGCTGCCAGGCTGATGGCCTCTTGTTCATCCTAAAAAAATCCAAAATATTTCCATGACACTTAACAGAATTGACAGAATTCTCAATTCCACAAAATTATTTTTAAGGGAAAGGTTCAGGCTTTCTAAAACAGACATTCTTGCTTACTGTAAATGGCCAGCAATAAATAATGGACCATTCATTTATGTTCCTAAAAAGTCATTTTTATCAGAAGACAACAGGCAAAAACTGATTTTCAGGTTACCTGTGACTCTCCCACAGGTGTGTCATCGGTTCCGTTAGTGCTTCTGCGTTTCCTGCCTTTCTTTGGATAGCCGTTAATTTTACACTCGTAACAAGCCTCGGGGGAAAGAGAGTTATCGTCCGCCTCACCGCCCTGACCAGGCCCCAGAGCTCCACTCCCGAAGCCCACCCCTGAGACACAGTGCCTGAAACACAGGGAAACAGAGGCTTCAGCAACACCTTTCTATAACACATGAACCGCATACTTACTTCAGTACTACAAGGCACTTGCATTCCTCATCACAGAGTTCACTTCTAAAAGCTGGATTAGGTCTTTTAGACACTTAACAAGCCACAAGCATTGCTCTTTAGAGAAAGCGAACTCAGATAAAGTGTCTGGTTGGAGATACCAAGCATTTATAGGCTTGTAATACCCATCTCACACTAACTGCATCTCAGTAAAGTATTAGTCATTTATGTCATTCAGAGGATTGCCCTTGAGGACAGGTGTTATACAGAACTTTGCACATCCTTGTCCATGAGTCAGATTATTTGGCCTCAAGACCCCAACAGTGCTCTCAAACCTGAAACCCTTAAGGCTTTTTTTTATCTGACAAAGGGGAGATCGCTCACCCTTGGCCCGCCCTGTAGTATCCAGGTGGGCAGCCGCACAGGTAGCCCCCGTCAGTGTTGGAGCAGCCGTAGTTGCAGGGGTTCTGGGAGGATGAGCACTCGTTCACATCCTGGCATCCTCCGCTGAACTGCTCGTAGTTGAAGCCCGTGGGACACAGGCAGCGGAAGCTTCCCAGAGTGTTGTGGCACGAGGCTTCCCCACAGACCTGGCTGTTCTGGCATTCGTTTTCATCTATGAAATGCAAATGAAATAAAACAACGTAATGACCAAAGAGCGTTACATGCCTCCTCTGTAGTTTATTTAAATGGAGGCAGCCAATACTTGTGATATGTGAATGTTTTCTGCTTGTTAGATCTAACCCTGCTGCCCCATGGAGCAACATAACTAGTTAGCTGGCCACCAGCTTGCACACTACATATTACTAAGAGGTAATATAAAAGTGGTCACATGATGCCCAGAAAATTAACTGTCACTTGAAAGTAAATTATTAGTCAGTAATAAAATCTTGCTATCTACCTGCATCTACCTAAAATACAAATGAGCAAGGACATAGGAAATAGTAATCTTAACTAATGCTGTTTTTATTTTTACAAAATGTGTGTAGTTTTCTTTGAGATATTTAAAGTGCTAAGAACTTCTTATGAGTAACTTATCTTTTAAGACATACTTCCTGTTCTCAAGCACACAGATTGAGCAGAGGAATGGAGATGTCTATGCAGTGTAAAATTAAAAATGTCAAAAGTTTGAGCAACGATTAGTGTAATTCAGAGCAGAAAATAAGCTGCAAATAGGGAAATTTTTTTGATTCAAGTACATGTCATCAAGTGTTTTGTACAAAATCTGTCCATTTTCTAGTGTCTAGTGTATAATTTGCCACATCAATAAATAGCTAAATCTAAATGCATTTTGCAAGTGTGTCAAATACAACATTAAATGTCTGCATCCATTCTAATTAAATGTTATTGCAACTGGCAAGTTAACAACATTCTCACTCAGCATGATGACATTTTAAAGAAACATACTATATGTATTCAAGCAAATCTCAAGGAGGCTCATCTCAAAGGTAAACATTTATGCAGATTAAGTGTCCCTTTGTTCTGCTGCGTGGTAATCGTATGGAGGAAAAGGTTGTGCTTCCAGGAAAGGGAAGTTCAATCAGTCAGGAGAAGGAGGCCTTCCTCACCCACACACTGGTTCCACTGGTAGTGCTGGAGGTAGCCCTGGGGACAGCTGCAGCGGTACCCGCCCACCAGGTTCTGACAGCCGTGCTGACAGCGATGGTTCCCATCGCATTCGTCCATGTCTGCCGGGAGACGCGCAGGGTGACGTTAAAACTCGGGGAGAAACACAAATACCTACAAACGGCCTTGCCATTCCCCATGCGGAAAGCCCACGGATGATGTGTCCCCATAGATATGTGTTGAACTTTGTGTAATACAGACCTGTGGAAGACCACATTGGCTAAAATCTAGCGGAAAACCAATATATGAGAGCAGTGGGTGTGCTTGCCAGTTATCCTTTACATTATGCTAACAGTACAACCTACCATCCGTGCAAAACATGGGTGTGCATATTTCACATTCAAACGAGAGCAGTATAACATGGCCGCAGTAGAGGAGAAGGTGGTAACCTCTGGGACTGCAAATCATTTTTACACAGTGTATTGCAGCTGTAGGATTGGTACTGTAAATGACTGTTCAGTGAGTGTTAGTGTGACAGCAGAGGCCCCATCAGGTGGTCGGTTGACCTTCGCAGCTTTGTCCGGTCTGGCCCAGGGAGAAGCCGCGCTGGCACTCGCAGTTGAAGCTCCCGGGGCTGTTCTGACACACCCCGTTGGTGCCGCACAGGCTGGGGTCGGTGGCGCACTCATTATTGTCTGCAGAGGAATGTGGACAGACATGAGCCCTCTGTACTGAGTCACACCCCCCTCCCCCCCCCTCAGCCTGGTGTCTGCAACCCCTGCAGGACACCTGCCTGCTGACACTATGGCACCCGCCCCCACCCTCCAGCACAAATTTTACCCTGAAAGCTGGTAAATTCTGTACATCTGATATCTTGAAATCCAGTTGAATCAAATAATTGCTTTGCCAAACAAAGAATCTACACTTTTCAGAATGTACAGCAGATTTTTCAGGATCTGGAATCACCTCTATGCAGTAAAGTGTTCATTGTCCCTAAGTGTACATATGGTCCCTATTGGATTAACACGGGACATTTTACTGTGTACTTAATTTTTATGTTTTTTATGTTTTACCTTAAGCGGCTGAAATTCTCTGTTGCTTTAAAACAGAATTTCTGCTGCATTCTTAGTTTGTAGCCTGTTATGTATTAAGCACACTATTAAAGTCTTTAAACTCAGAAGCCATTTGAAACAAGGATTCATACTCTGAAAATCTCAGCCCGTGTTCTTTCCTGAGAGCACTCATTTATCCTGTGAATGTAAAAGTCACTCACAGAGGCCTACAGCCATAAAAGGGCCCTCAATGACCCACAGCATTACTGGATAATGATTACCTAACTTCAAGTACTTAAGGCTGAGATCATGGGATCTGCTCCAGAGATTGGCTACCCTGGGTGTAACCATGGAAACCGACAGCTCAACGCTCCATAACAAGTAATAGTTAAGTTTCCATAACTACAAATCAGTCAAGCTTAATTTGATTTTCTTGTATCAAACTGAAGCCATTAGGTCTGCAAAAAAAAAAGTCATAAAAGGAGTTTTTTGTTGAAGAATGATGAAAGATAAATGGCTTCATTAGTTCAGCTCAGTGAGTCTGACCTTCAGAGCAGCACTGAAGGGGTGACTGTGTGGGCTGCCCTTACCAATGCAGGCAGTGTGGTGCTGGGTGAAGCCAGGGGGGCATTTACAGGTGAAACCCCCAATGGTGTTGACACACAGGAACTGGCAATTGTGCTGCTTGGTCGAGCATTCATCCAGATCTGCAAGAAACAGGTGACAAACGGGGGAGTTGTCATGACGTGTCCGCAAAGGCAAGCGCCAACCTCATACGTCTTCCCAGCCATGCATTTCGAGTCAGCTCCAGGTGGCACCCTCAATACAGCAGCAACAGCAACCATTCCCCTCCGCAATCACGAAAAGTTAAATACCGAAATCTTTCCAAATCCGGCCCTTTCACATGATGGGCAAGGTGTTCCACAGACGCTGTCAATTACAGCCGCCAAAAAATTCCAGGCGTTTAATGTGTGTGCGCATTTCATCAGGATGTGAATCAAAGTCTCGCGGAGAAGGAGGGGTGAAGCCGGGGTGAAGAGATGGAGGGGTGAATAAAGAGGCAGCGAGGGCGAGCTGACGAAGCCCCCCACAGAGAGATGCAGACTGGACTCCCTGCTCCAGGAAAAGGAAGACAGCTTCTGCCAAACAACATAAACCCTGCCTCAGCAAGCACACAGACCCCCTGCACCCCAGGCCTCTATCAAAGGCCAAACATTTCACAGGCTGCGTAGGGGGGAGAAAACACTAATTGCAGATTATTTCCCTCCCCCCCCCCCCCCCCACCCCCCCCCCCCCCACCCAACCATACTTAGTGACCAGTAAATGAACCAGACAGCGGAAACTCTGGGGCAAAATCTTGGTCCAGAAATATGTAAATAGAGATAAGCAACAAAAAATGACCCTGTTAAGGAAGCTTTTTTGAATTCCATTCATGAACTCACAGTTCAACTAACGCAAACCAGCGGGGGGAGAAATCTGTTTTTCAGCAAACGCAGGAGGTAACAACTTCTGTGTATTAAACACGTACTTGGCCAACGGGGGAAAATGATTAGAATTCCAGATGGGGAGACTTAAGTACTGCACGCTTTGCAAGGCAGGATATTGGGCAATGGGCCCAGCAATACCCCTGCCAAATGCTAACCTTGAAATTAAGTCGAGTGAAAATGTAATGTGGTGTCTAGCGAGGGACCCCTTGCTGAACTGATATTAACTGGAAAAGGAAATGGCTGCAGGTCAGCATCCAGACTGTCTTCACCTCAACAACGGGCAACAACTGCACTCCGACCGCAAATCCAATCTAATCAGAGGAAGGGGATACTCTGTTACCTCTGCAGCTCTTGCCATCTTCCTGCAGGATGTACCCCCTGGGACAGGAGCACAGGTAGGCCCCCTCCGTGTTTTTGCAGATGAAGTTGCATGGCTTTGGCGCCTGGATGCACTCGTCCACATCTGCAAGAAGCGCAAGAGCGAAAACTTGTGTGAAGTGTGTCCCCAGACTCAGCCATTACATGAAACCTTGGGTAGACAGTCAGTATGAAGCAATACTTCATATGTTGGCAAATGGCTTACCCACACATGTGGTCCCGCTGATGTCCGTGGCATACCCAGGTTTGCATATGCAGTTGTAAGAACCAATGGTGTTCACACATTGACCATTACGGCACAGGTTGCCCATGACGCGGCACTCGTCAATATCTGATGTCAAGGGGGGAAAATCAGTAACAGTAAAACAGCCTTGCATAACATCGGAACAAATTGTAGAACATACAGTAAGACTGAGGAACAGTAGTGCTAGGCTTTTTGTAGCTGAAAATCAACCACAATGGCTGTGGATTTCCTCTTCCTACCCTTGCCATCAGTGGTGTATCCAGGGCCCATGGGGCACATCTTCTTATACTGAGTGGTTCCAGGCAAGGGGCACAGCTCACAGTCGGGGCCCCAGCCACGGCCTCCATCGCAGCAGCACTCGGACTTGGTGACACTGTTCCGACTGCTCGAGGTCATCTGGCATAGGGTCTGCAGGACCTCCGTGAAGCAGAAACCCTTCCTGTTGTCTGCAAACAAAAGGGTGGTGGTTAGCAAGGAACTACACTACCCATAATGTCCTGTAACAGAGCAGGGGGAGAAGGGTAAGAGACATTATGTCTGAAATGATTCTTCAAATGAGAGCAGTATAACATAGCTGCAGATCTATTGATCTATAACTTAGATCTATAACAAACTATGCACTGGTATACAGAAAATAATTTTTAAAAGTATCAATTGACAGATCGATCAATCTATTTTCCAAATGAACTTAATTGCCACTGAACAGCATCATAAAACATAAACAGCACTGAGAAATACGAAAAGCATGGATAGTCAATATATTTTAAAATGAAATACATCCATGTTCCCTTTCCTTGGAGATGTTTATATTCAGTTCTTTACAGAAAATGCTTTAAAAAGTGCAGAAGAGTGGGGAAAAAAATCTAATGTTTGAAGCCAGCCACCCATTTTCCATCAACAGAAACAAGTTTTGCCAATAAGTCTTATTCCTTACTCCTTACAAGATCAGACATATTAGCACATTTCCAGAGAAAAAAAGAGAAGGAAACAGCTCTTGATAAATAACATTAAAGAAATGTTCACAACAAAACTTGTTTTGAACTGCCAAACTGACCCTGTCAGTTATTTTTAGACTGAGCTGATTCCGTCGAAACCGATAAGTGCTGTTCAGTCCGTAGTGACGGGTGATATTTACCTATGCACTCTGTCTGCGTGGGGCTCGGACTGAAGCCCAGGTTGCACCTGCACCGGTAGCTGCCAATTGTGTTTTCACATCGGCCATTCTGACAGATTCCTGGCTTGGTAGAACACTCGTTTAGGTCTAGAGCAGAACAGAACAGAACAGAACAGGAGGCAGAAGCAAGCATTAAGTACCTTGTGGGCCTTCACCTAAGGAAATTGTCAAATGAATGTGATTTAACGTGAACTGCATTTTTGAATAATGAGGTGATTAACCCAAATAACAGAGCACTACTTTTGGACCAAGTCGAAAATATTAATCCGATCACATTGTGTACCTAGAATTCTTCCACCACCACACCACAGATCGGAAAATACTGTATATAATTCATGTATATATGTACCTGTGATGGCACTGAGAATTGGAGGAAATAAGAGATTTATTACTGGGAGCAAAATGACTTCAAAATGAAAAATGTGCTCTATATTGTAGGTGTTAGAAAAGGGTGGTTTCTGTACAGCTAAGTGAATTGAAGTTGACGCTTCTAAGATTTAAGGGGTATGATGTATGAGGCTTAATACACATAACCTGACAACTTCATCCTGGGACCCAGTGAGTGATTACATTTTTAATTCCTGGTGGGCATTTTGTTGCCATAGAAACAGCCATTGGAGGCACACACAAAAAAAAACAGAGGCTGTCTATCTTACCCATGCAGCCCTCCCCGTTGGGCTGGCGGACGTACCCCGGGGAGCAGATGCACATGTACGTGCCGATGAGATTCTTGCAGGTCATTCCGCGGGAGTCGCAGTCGTGGACGCCGTCCTCGCACTCGTTCTGGTCTGCGATGCGGAAAACACAGAACATTCTAGGGGTTTCATCTGCGCTCCCTCCACACGGTGCGGAGGGCAGGGGTTCTGGGAGTGTCGGCAGGCCGCGGTCCCTGACACCCTGGGCCCGGGGGTATTATGTTACAGGCTCAGCGAAGCCCAAGCGAAACGTAACACCCTTCTCTCACGGGAAGAGTCACTGGCTGACATGTTTAAAAAACGTGAGCTGAGATTCTGTTTATAAATGTAATGTAAACAATATCATGTAGCCTCCACAGAGTGAGGGATTCAACCTGCTGAGACTCTGCGGAGTTAACCGTTTGATTCCGGGGGCTTTTGCTTTTTGCGCATCTGAACTGAGCATGAATGCCACATCCAGAAGATCTCTCGCACTGCACAAGCTCCTCTACTCAGGCCTTCCTGAACCAACATCAGATGAATGACCCAGACGATTAATCAAATAAACAGACATAATTATATTTATGAGGAGATTGTGCCTATATTCATAACTTTATAACTTTAGCAATTGTTTATAACCAGGTTCCCGCCAGGCAGAAGAAAGCCACAGCAGTCTGAGCGGCCCAACAGAAAGGCCTTACCTCTGCACATTCTCTTGTCTTCTCTGAGCACGTAGCCCGCAGGGCATTTGCACTCGTAGGAGCCCACGGTGTTGACACAGCGGAAGGCACAGAGCAGGGGGTTCTGCGCACATTCGTTCACATCTGGAGAGGCAGACATACACCAGTTCTCATCAGACATTATGAAAACAGACGCTGTAGTTGAAGACAGCGGAGCACATGTATCGTAAATATGCTCTGCAGATTCTGAAACAGGTGCCAATACAGCACCGTTCAATGACGTTTCCATAAAAACAATCTGAAATATGAACTGATTTTTTTTGACTGTGTTGGTCTGGAATGGAACATATGTCGATGAACTTAAATTCACGGCAAATACATTTTTGCTAATAAATATATATTATTTTGAGGATTAATAAAGTAATTAAAAATACAGACTTGAGTACCTTCACATGTCATCATAGGCCCGGGTTCAAAGCCATCATCACAGGCGCACTCAAAAGCTCCAACCACGTTGGTGCAGGTGCCATTGCCACAGGGGTTTCCCACGTCACACTCATTGGTATCTAGGGTAAACATATACATTTAATTTGGTTGAATATATATAATATATAACTTCTGCTTCCCTCTCTTAATGGCAGCTCTCTCCTCATACACAGGCACACCGGACAAGTTATCAGATATCACAGCTTACCCTCACAGTTGACCCCAGTGTAGTCCAGTCGGAAACCAAAAGGACACTCGCAGCGGAAGGATCTATCAGTGTTGATGCACACTCCATTGTTACAGATGTTGGGGTTTGTAGCGCACTCGTCAATATCTGATTATCAAAAAACAATCATGCAAAACGATATTCAATGTCACAGAAGCACATATCACGTTCACATTGATCATTTGTATATTCATGCAATCACATATATTCATACAAAATGGTCAAAAAATAATAATTTGTAGCCAGCTTACCAACAGCATTGTCATTTGGACCAAATTTTTGGCCAAGTGCATGGCAGAGCAGGGAAAACACATCTGGAATGAGATAGACCTTACTTTAGACTCTAAAGAAGTATTTCAGAAATGTTTTATAATTAAAATAGTCCAAATTCCCCAACAGACAAAGACGAAGAAGAAGAATGTGCAGTATGAATTGTTTCTTAAGTAAGCCTTGAGATGAAGTGTTGCAAACTCATGGGCGGGTGGACCACTTACCCTCGGCCGGGGTGGGGCAGATTTCACACGGGGTACCCCAACCCTGTCCTGGCATGGCACTGCAGCAGCAGTCCCCTTTGGTGGTGTTCATGGGTTTTGGGGCCAAGCAAACACCACTCTCAAACTTGGTGTAGCAATAGCTGACACGTATATCTGTGGGATTACAAAAAAAAGGATGTAACACTTTTTTTTTTAAAGAATTTTTATAACAAAATTAACAACATGGGGAAGTCCCTTTTACCAAAAAGTAAGAGTGACAGATAAATAAGCTAATATTAATCTAATAAGCTAATAACTCAAAGAAGCAACACAGGCTTGTTTTCAATCTCACGGTCAGCCTCTCCAAAACGAAAATAAAAATAGAATATCCATACCAACTGGGTAGCAAAAGAATGCCAGGAAAGACTTCAGTGGTCTTTTTTATTGCGTAAATCACAAGATGAGAAACCAGGTTCTCTCAGTTAATTTGTAATGAAAAGCAAATGGCTGGCACCTGGCCCTGGAGTACTTGTGCTGGCCGTCCTGAGACTTAAAGCAAATAATCTCTTTGACCTCTATAGATCACACAGCACAGACACCTGGCCTGAAAGCACAGTGGAAAAACGCTGAAAAGTGTCTTGTTACTTTTCCCCCATGAAACTGATTTGTCAGCTTTTCCGAAATAAAAAGATTTATGTCCGCAGGTCCCCCTGCTACAGCTGTGCACAAACGCAAAGTTCTGCCACATGCACAGCCATGAAATGTTCCAACACCGGGGGAAGACATCAGGTTTTATCGAGAATGAAAATGTAGACAATGCAATGTGACTCTGCATATTATCGGAGAAACACACAAGAACTATCTATTAGCTGATTTTATTTTTTCTAATTCCTAAAACCTGTTTCTAATTTACTAAATTGTTCTCCCATCCTCAGGCATTCACATCTGTGTGGGGGCAAACCAGGAAATGTAAACAGTTCCTCCCTTTTCGGTGATTATGTCATTGCGCTTTTTAGCGGGGAACTCCCAGCTAAGATCATGAACACCCCTTTAGCTCAGTAGTTGAGGAAATGGAAAATTGCTGAGAGCTGCTCATAGACACCCTTGGGTACACCGACCCAAGAGCAATATGTCATTAAAAAGCAAGACATCTGGACAGTGTTAGCTGCTTCAAGCCCTTCAACGCCAAAATAATACACTAATTGTACAATCAAACGTTCCACCTATGCAACAGTAATAGCCCTGGATTGCATGCGTGTGCTTTATTCCTATATTACTCAGCACTATTCCTCAATGTGTTGTGTATCCAAGGATTCCTTCATCTTATTCTCTCTTCAAGCTTAACACCACAGTCATAAAGGTCTTGTGCCATTTGTGCTTAGTGGACCAGCATATAAACAGTATATTAGGATCCATGATGTCACATGACAAAGGTTTGAATTTATTGTTGCTACTCTGCACTCTAGGGCTTCGAGCTGGGCTTTGAATTTTAAAAGGTTAGAGTGGACACTTTTTTAACTGACACAAGACTTTTTTCAGCTGGAAGTCAAGGATAAAATATAGCTTGTATAATTTCAGACCATTTTTAAAGGCTCTGCAAATTTATGGGATATATCTCCAGTGTCATGAGACCAGTTACACACATGCTTATTGGACTTGTGAAGCAGTGAAGACAGCCAAGGGAACTCACCCGTGCATCTCCTCCCAGATGAGGAAAGTTGGAACCCTTCTGGACAACTACACTTAAAACTGCCCTCCGTGTTGGTGCAAGTGCCAAAAACACAGATATCGGGGGTACCTTCACATTCATCAATGTCTACGGAAAAAGAAAAGAAGTCTTTTTGATTCGGAATCACATTTGATCCAGGGCAACAACAATCTCTGTTTCACTGCTAAGATGATACACCCTTCTGTGATTGAAAGCAGGTGGTGATACTTGCGTGGAATGATTACCTATGCTAAAAGGGAGGATTATGTGACACAAAAGGAATCAGGAAAATGGACATATTACATCAGTGTATCACTTAAGCTCTATAAATATGCAGAATCTGCCAATGCTACTTTGGTCTTGGGTAAAACAGCTTAGGCTGTAATCCGGTAGGCCTGATTCCCAATCCCTTCTCTACATCAGCATCATGGGCCTGTGAGCAGACTCTCAATGTCAGTTCAGATTTTCAGCCTAACAAACCACAACATATTTTACACAATTTTGTGTGAACAGGTGCAGAACTCCAACAGTACCTCCTGTCAGAGGCGGGTTCCATATGTAATGCATTTAGTCTGTCAGCACAAGCCAAAGCACATTTTGTCTGAAAATGATATTTTTTGCTATTCAAACTGATTTTTTGGTGCCCTTGCACAATCTTAAAATATAACACGCATTAAAAGTCTGAGGTTTTATTTGCCTTCTACAGTTACTTGTCTCCAAAAACAAATCCAGCCTGGGTACTGTAATTTAATGATTTTAAGTTTCATATTTCCTTATAAGGCCACGGGATTTGTAAATTCATCCTACCCAAAGCTACATTTGATTACACTGTACACAATGCATGTGTCCATAATGCTTTGAAGAAGGATGCACAACCCCTTCATAAACATAGTATGACATTTTTATACATCTTGCATAAGATGTACCTGCCAGATCTACCTGAGATTTTAACCAGAGGGTTGACTGTTACATGACAGCCTGTGTTATGTCACACTAGAGAATATCATTTTAGAGGTGTTCACAGAACAAAGTTTGCTGCTGATGATCTGACACAACATGAACTATATAGGTTGGCTATGATGGTTTTGTAAGTCACTGCATATATTAGAAATAAATTGGATGTAATTTTATGTTATACATGGCATATGACAGCTTTAGGAATACATATATTCCTAAACATATGTTGTGAAAAGGCTGTTCATAGATCTAAATATAAATGCATCTCTGGTATAGACATTTAAAATGCCGTAACGTGTATGTTGTCTGTACAAGGTAGCCTTTCTGAGATAAAAAAGTGTCATCACAGATACCTTTACACTTATCATCAACCAAAGAGTATCCCGAAGAGCAGATACATCTGTAGGATCCATCCAGGTTCTGACAGCTTCCAGGGCCACATGTTCCAGGATTGACAAGACATTCATTGATATCTACAAAGAAAAACATTTATTTTAACTTAAAATATATATTTTTGTTTGGGAAATGCAAAATATTACAATAAAATGTTTTAAAATATTAATTGGAATTTGTTGAATCCCAGGATTCACTTGTAATAGATAGCATCTATTGTCGACTAAAAGGGAAATACAATTCTGGTTAAAATTTAAATTTGAAAAAGATAATCCATCGTTTAGGGTGGACAAGATTAACACGATGGATAAAGTACAGGAGGTGAGGCTTCATATCCCAACAATGAGTGCAACCACTCAGTACTTATCCACCAATCTGCTGTCAACAGCTGCTGCATATGAACCAATCAAAAAGACAACACCCTCCCAGTCTTTGGGAGAACCCAGTGACTTCACTGAGTAGCAGAGAGGGATGAGGCAGGCCCTCACCCGCACAGATCCTGCCATCGGGCGTGAGCTCAAAGCCATCGCGGCACAAGCACACAAAGGAGCCCAGGGTGTTGACGCAGTTGCCATTCCGACACAGACCCCTCTGTGTGTCGCACTCATTCAAATCTGGAACAGAACAACACAGTCATACACCGGAGGCACCAGGCAGAATCAACCATCACTGTTCTGCCTCGGCACAGGAATAGATGGTAAAGTTGTCCGGATGTCCTTAGAAACGAGGGGCGAGTCTTTGTTGGGCGTACCTATGCAGTCATTGTTGTGGGAGAGCTGGAAGCCAGGGTAGCACAGGCAGTTGTATGACCCTACTGTGTTTTTGCATGTCCCATTCCCACATGGCTGCCGCTCGCACTCATCCACATCTGTAATGACAGAAAAGACTTATTATATATTAAATAGCCCCACCTAAAACCTCTTAACCAACAGCCGCCTTTTATACAATGATCAGCCTACATTGACTGAGTTGTCTGTTCTTGTCATCAAACATTTTAATGTTTTTTGTGCTACACGTGAAAGGATTGATTCCATGCAATATATATTTTTTAAAAGCTGAGCAGGTTTAACTTCTCAAAAGTCCACACATATGGCAGATCTGGGACCAGTTCATCATATCACTTCACTTCTATCACAAGAGGAATTTGGTCAAGAAAGGCAGCCCTCACCAATACACATGGACGAATCTGGAGTTGCTTTGAACCCGTTGGGACAGATGCAGCGATAGCTTCCCACTGTGTCAATGCACTGTCCTGGGCTGCAGATCCCAGGGTTCTCAATGCATTCATTTCGATCTGCAGAAAGAGAAACAGGACTTTTCAGAACTCTGGCCACCTGGATATCGCTGCTTCAGAATCAAATAATGACTGAAAGAAAATCCATACTTGTTGCACAAGAATAATTTTCATTGGTAAGAAGCATAATGATTAAAAATTCCCAGACCCTGAGTCATATGTCTCTTGCACAACCCCTGTAACAGTACAGGTTACTTGCACTGTTAGAGTGAAGCAATTGATGAATTATACTTCTGAAACTTCTCCAAAGCTAAGAATAGCACACATTTTTGTCCCATTAAAAAACCAACGTTCTCATGTTTTCACATTCCCTATTGAATCAAGGCATGAGGTTACACTCTGAACTTTCTATATTCTCTAAATGTTTCTTGCATTTTCTAGATTCTGTGTATCAGAAAATATTAAGTGCTACAGAGTCCTTGTTTCTTCATGTCTCTTATTTGTGAGCCTTTTCATCATGTCCTATACATGATTACAAACAGAAGGCATTTACTAAAACACTAGTCTCAAAGCCATTAAAAGGGGTTTGGGCTAGTAGTGTCATCTGGAATGCACTTTCTCAGAAATAAAAGAAGGCAAAACAACAGGAACCAAGCATGGCTCATATTCAACTTTAATAATGGAGTCTGATGCCCAGGCTGTTATCAAGATTTTCCAGGGAGAACACTTCCTCGAATTTACAGTGGGACTGAAACAACGGCCTATGCGGAGCAGTAAAAATCAATGACCCATAGTACCTAGAAACCACATTCCTTCCACCCTGCTCTTTTCATGACCCACACGTGAATGTTAGCTCAATTCCACCTCTCAGGTGGCAAGCACTAGGCAGCATAGACATGTGAAGCATAGATGGGGAGGTTTGGCCGGGTACATACCAAGGCACTGGCCAGTGGGGGTGAACCGGTACCCGGGCTTGCACTCGCAGCGGTAGCTTCCGGGGAGGTTAAGGCAGACAGCGTTCCGCTGGCAGACCGGTCCATTCTGGCACTCATCGATGTCTTCATGGAGCGCAAAGAAATATCAAGATAAAACACACAGCCTGTTAGCATCTCACAGCTATACATATTTTATCATCCCGCCTGTTCGTTCTCCCAAAATCACAATTAAAAACATGTGACTAACCTTCGCAGACGAGAAGCTTGTCATTGTAGATGAAACCCATGGGACACTCACACCTGAAGCTGCCAATCATGTTGATGCACACGCCATTCTCACAAACGCCCGGGATCTCCCTGCACTCATCAATGTCTGGAAAACAACAAAAGGGCCTTGTTTTAAAGTGCCTTCTATATGAAATGTAAATACACCAAGAACAAATATGACAAACAGGAACAGGAAATAGTATAGAGGAAAGGATATTCAAGTTGGTGCTGCTTACCTACTACCCGTCCAGTATAAATGTCAATGTAGTATCCTGGTCTCTCGCTGCCACACAAGACAGCAAATTCATCTAGAGGACAAGAGAGATCATCAGAGAACAGGAGTATTTTCTGAGTACAGGTTAGAGGGCATATACAGTATAATACTGGTTTACAGTCCCCTGGGAAGCTGCACAGTACTGTAGTAGTAGTGCTCAAGTGGAGTAAACTGGAATAGTGTGCTCGGGTACAGTACTAAGGAGTGCTAGGAAAAGTACACTGTACTATAGTACTAACTTCGCTTGAAAAAATAAGATGTGGTGCTTGGGTACTTATTGTAGTAGGAGGACACCGTGCTTGGGTACTTACTGTGTTAGGAAGAAGACACTGTGTTTGGGTACTTATTGTAGTAGGAGGACACCGTGCTTGGGTACTCACTGTGTTAGGAAGAGTATGCTGTGCTTGGGTACTCACTATTCTAAGAAGAGTATGCTGTGCTTGGGTACTCACTATCCTAAGAAGAGTATGCAGTGCTTTGGTACTCACTGTGCTAAGAGGAGGGTACTGTGCTGATGGGGTACTCACTGGTGCTGGGGACAGGGCACTGTTCACATGGTTTGTTCCAGGCTCGGCCAATGTTGTAGGAGCAGCAACACATCTTCTTTGTCACGTTGAAGGTGAGCTCACCATCACATGTTCCATTGTCAGAATAATAATTCCTATAGCACAGGCTTTTTCGCATGTCTGTGGTGAAAAGACTTGACTCAAAGTCTATTTCTTTCAAATATTTTCTCAAAACTCTTGCAGTATACAGACATCTGGAAGTAAATATCAATCCAAGCAAATGTACACCAAAGTATCTTACAGCAAACAGACACACACAATAATAACTTTATGATTTGTTTCTCTGGCAAATTGTGCAGAATAAAAAGACATCAATAACAGCAAATAAAAATATAACAAAACAATTATGATAATGAATACAACATCAGGGCTGATAAATTAATCAAACAATAGGCAGAGATAAAAAATAAACAGAAGTGAATTTTTAAAAGAGATTTCAAAGAAGACAAGGACTTGGTCACTCTGGTGTCCTCAGGCAGACTGCTTCAGAGTCTAGTAACTGTGTATTCTAATCTTACCCATGCAGTTGTTTCCACCATTGACCTGCATGTAATCAGGGGGACAGACACAGGTGTAGTTTCCTATGGTGTTGTAGCACTGGCCTGGACCACAGATCCCAGGATTCTCGCATTCATTAACATCTGGAGCAAAACAGAATGCATTGTGAGGAGTCATTCCTGCCTTTTCCACTCTAATGGCTGTAAACAACCAAGTATGTACTGTGATCATGAAAACAGGCCATTAACCTATCCTTAAACTATGGGGATGTTTGAAGTTTCCAGACAGTTCTTTTGTACTCATTTCCAACACAAACCCCAATTAAAAAGCCATTAACCACACAGACTCCCACTTGACAGAACAGCGTATGCCGGTTTCCTGACCTCAAGGGATATGTATTTAGCTAGCTTGCTCTAATCCAATAGATGGAACTGGCCACATCATAAGGGCCCAAAGATCAGCACAGACTGTCATCTGTACAGAATTAAAGTAAATTATGATTTATTGACTCATATGAAAAACTATTCACAATGCTGTATGAGTCAACACTACATCCACAGAGAAAATCGGTTCCCTGTTCCTAATTCTAAATAAATATGAAACTGTTTTTTTGTCTTTCACCAAATAAACACTCAATAAAGCTGAAGAAAAAGAGGCTTTGTACCTTCACAGACCCTGGTGTCTTCATTCAGGGCAAAACCCCTCGGGCATTCACACTGAAAGCTCCCAAATGTATTAATGCAGTTTCCTCCTTGGCAAAGACCAGGCAGTTCCTGACATTCATTGATATCTGCCAGAAAGCACACCAGCGTTACACAGGGTCAAACCTTCAGCTGGAAGACAAAGCTCACTCACATCATTGTAGTTCAATCATGCAAACATACTTGCATCAACACCAGATGAAGCCAAAAACCGAAAAATAATAATGGAACTGTGTAAAACACAGTTCAGACTCTCACCCTCCAGAATGACCGTGATGGGGTTGGGTCGGAACCCCTCTCCTCCCGGACATAAGTTTTTGTACTCAGCTGTGAGAAAAAGAAATCCCAAAAAGAAGGTTTTGAAAAGAATGGATTGATGTTCTAAGAGATGAAGTCAAATTGACATTCTTGAAAGCAAAGCTGGTCCAGGAAATGAGCTGGACATCTGACTCACAGGAGTTTAGCTGCGGGCATTCCTCACAAGGGCTCCCCCAGGCTTGCCCTCGAGAGCAGCAGCATGAAGCCTTGGACACCCCAACGCCAATCTCGTTAGAACAGTCCAGGTTGAGGGATGCATCACCCCGCCTTTTAACGTCCAAGTAGCAGTTGCCAGAGCGAGTATCTAGTAAAAGCCAAATGTTGGTGACAAATATGACTCAATTTACATTTCAATGGTTTCAAATAGACCTCCATAGAGAGTACTATTGTTGTACCATAATTGAGGACAGTCAATCAGTTAGTTTAAAAAAACGACAATATTCACAGTTAATGTGAAATGTAATTTTGAGGTTCTTTTTGTAGAGCATGAAAGGCCTTTTGTGTTGACCCAGTTTTCGAAGCAGTGTCTTACCCACACATCCAACACGAGTTGGGTTGAGCTCGAAATCCTGAGGACAGTTGCAGATGTAGCTGCCTGGAGTGTTAACACAAAATCCACTGATGCAAGTAGTTGGATCAGCACACTCGTTCACATCTGGAAAGTGAAAAAAAAAACAACCCCCTCAATCAAAAGGGACAAAATGTGCCATTCTGAAATAAAACATAAATTTTATTCTGAACAGCAACAAAAACAATGGCTGAACTCTCTGTATGTGGCTGAGAGAAGGGGCACAGAGATCTACTTGAGTGCCAACTAAGTCTCCAAAGTAGCAGAGTGTCCATAGAGAGTGTGAAAATAGCCACCCTTCTTGTCACACTTTCCATTCAAGGTCATGTAAGGAAAGCTGAAGCATCTGTTTCAGAGGGGATGGGGCAGTGAAGTTGTTATCGCATTACAAAAAGCAGGACCCAGGACAGATAGTCATGAAGTATATTTTGGGGCTTTCTAGAGTTTTTTTGTGGAGGTGGACATGAAAGAATTGGGATTCTTTACATCACTGTTGCATATTTAGGATTTTTTGGTGCTCCATTACCTGTGCAGTTGCCTCCACTTCTGTCAAGTTCATACCCAATGTGGCATTCACATCTGAACAGGCCTGGAATGTTCCGGCACCTTCCATTGACACAAATATCTGCAAAGGTGCATTCATCTATGTCTGCAGACAGAAATTAGAGGTCAGCTGTTAGGAATTAACAGGGAAATCATGGATACTGAGATATCAACAGAGCACGAGAGGTATGCAAGAAGTGGGGAATGCTGGAGGCAAGTACACAACTCCTTCCGCATCAGGAACTGGACTGGAAAACTTTTACATTACCAAATAGTCACCGAAGCTAAACCATAACTCATGAGTAAATAAACTGTTAAACCACGAAGGAAATCCCAGCAATAAACACAGTCACAACTGATTGTGCACATCTAAATATTACATTTGATGTAATTTTGTATCCTGGCAGCTTTATCCTTCAGTAATGAGGAAATAATGATAGGCTATTGCAAGCTTCAGTGACAGCTTTTGCAAGATGACTGTCTGGAACACCCTTAACTGACTGTGTCCAATAAAAGAATCAGATTTTTTTGAAGTTCCCATGGGCTAACCCCCATCACAGCCCTTTTGCACAATTTAGGTATTTAGTTAAAAACGTAAAAAGAAAGACAAAGCTATTTAACCAATAAATATTACAGGCGTGCCATCACCTTGCAGTAATAATGCACCCCAATTAAAAATTTGATCCTGCATGTCTGGAACATGGACAGTGGTGGCTATTAATCTCAAAACGACCCGAGAGTTCTGAGCAAAAATGACAAATTAATCTTATTTAAAATAATTTTTTTCTTCTTCTTCTTAATCTTCTTCAGTATTCAGACTATGAAAAGTACTTGAAAAAGAAACTGAATATTTCTCTCACTTCCAAAAAAGAACTGATATTTCAACACTGAATAGCAGCACCTCATTGGATTGTAGACGGTAGACAAAAAAAGTCTTAAGGCTACAAAAATACATGATGACAAGAGCAATGATGACAAGAACAAGTTACTTAGGTTCTAATATGTGTCACCTGCAGGGGTGACTTGAGAACTCTTACCTTCGCAAGCCTTGCCGTCCGGGGTGGGAATGAAGCCCATGTCGCACTCGCAGCGGTATCCCCCTGGGAGGTTCAAGCAGTGTCCGCTCTCACACAGGTTCACGTTGTCCGCACACTCATCGCTGTCTGCAAGCAAGCAAAGGCACACACAAACGCCCAATGAGAAAGTCATCTTTTGCCCAGCAGTTACGAAAGCAGCAGACATTTGAATCTTTGTGATGCTAGCAGGAACACAGGGGGGTACACATACACACTCCAGCCTCCCCATTAAGTGTTTCTTCATAAGACTTTCATTAAGCATACATAAATGCCAACATTACTACTCATTAAGCCCTCAGGCTAAATGCAGGGTTTGAATGCGCCATGGCCGTAGTTTAGCGGCTCTCTCTACGTTCTGTGACTGTAAGCATGAGGCAATGAGGTGTGGCTGTCACCTGAGCAGTAGAATCCGTCCCCGCTGAAGCCCTCCTTGCACAAGCACTGGTAGGAGCCCATGGTGTTCTTGCAGTCCGCATTGTTGCTGCACGTGTGGGTGCCATTGGAGCATTCGTCCAGGTCTGAAACAGACAGTGGAAGGTAATCACATTCAACCGGTTCACAATTAAAATATGGTTATTTGCAAAATTTGACAGTATTTCTACTTCTTCATAGACTTTCACCGGAAAAAAGGCATCTGTGCTGTGGGCTCACCTGTGCATTTAATTCCATTGCCGATCCAGCCTGGGCTACATTTACACTTGAAGCTGCCAGCGGTATTGGTACAGGTGGCATGTCTGTCGCAGTTATGAGCTCCAATCTCACACTCATTAATATCTGCAGAAAAGTAGTTAACAGACAGAGAAATTCAAATGGGTTTGAGGTTTGTAGGTCTTCATCAACATTGAAAGTACAAAAATGAGGTAATGGCCAAAGATGAGCTCACATATACTCTCCATAAATACCCATCTGCCCAGCAGGTGCTTTAGTCACACCACCCTGGTCACATGATACTCTGCATTACAAAATTATCATAAACATGCCTCAGATTTGAATTCCATTTTGCTATCGTATTTCTCTGGAAAGTACATCAGGCACGGTTGCCAGAAAACTATTAGAGATAATCTAGGTCCACGAGTATGCAGCAAGCATATGTTCAAGTTAAGTCCATTTTTGCATTATATGCTTTACAAATTGCAATAGAAGGGAATACAAGAGAAGCAGAGGCTATATTCACCATGTGCATGTGTCACCTCACAAGGCAGCCATGTGCAACAGCAGGATTGCACAAAGTCAGCACCAATTACCTTTCACCCTGGCTTTTAAAACATTCAATTTCAGTGAAATGAAATAGAACTAATCTCTGAACACAATTTGGCAATTGTACATTGGTTGTTGCATGTATGCCTAAAGTCACAACTCATGTGCCAATTTATCTTCTCAGTTCTGTATCTTTGACTCAAAATGTCAGCTAATGGGAATATCAATGAAATAAAACAGTTATCACATGACAAAACTAATGTAGCACAGGCTCTGTTGTATTGGCACATCGTCAAATTATAATGAAAGTAGAGTCAGAAGAAAACAAAATCTTTCACAGCTTTACTGCTAAATATTCCTGGCTTAACTTCTCACAATGAATAGCTCACCCAAAAAGGTTCAATTTTTCTTCATCTCACACTTTAGTCCTCAGGTTTTGGTTGCACAAGGTTACGCGAAAGTGGCCCCACTCTCGTAGGGACCCCACCCATTGAAAATATGAGTACTCTTATTGGAGCAAGTGAGTGGAGCAGGGTGAAAAGGAAAACACTTTCTCAGAATGCCTGGTGAGAAAGCTGTAACATTCATGATGACTGATAAACAACAGTAAGCAGTAAGGTAGAGACAAATCATCACATGAGTGAGAATACTCTCCATTATAGGCACTGCTGACTGTTTATGGAGATATTCACAAGGTATAGGTAAGGGGTATGCCCCACCAACCCATAACAATATCCATCAGCCTTCACCTGAGTGCTTCGATTGACATCAGCATTTCTGTAACATTCACTGCATCGATGCAAAACATTGCTTGTTCTACCTTACCCTGCCAAGTGTCAGTACTGTGATAATAACCCAAACAGGTCAGCTAGGGCAGAGCCAAATTTGCTTTATTTCAGGAACACATTTATTTTAATCAGAAAGCCATCTGTGCACAAAAAAATTACAATGACAGGAACAAAACCGTATCTGAGTAAGTTTGACAAAAACAGTATCTGGCCATGTGCCAAGCCAACAGCACAAAAGCTGGGCATTCTGAAAAGAATAGGTGGAAGTCATACAATTTAACCACACCAAAATCCCAAAGGGTCTCAGCATATGTACTTGTTTCACTGCGCATCTAGTTATTAATTACAAAAATATAAAATCAGGAAAAGTACTGCTTTGTAGATGTACTGAATATCTTGAGTAAAGGGAGCACAGATTCATGCTGAAAATCTTAGATTCCATGGTATAAAATCCTCATCTTTTTAAAATGAGTGCTAAAACATTGTGTACTGTCTGATCACAGGATGCTTCGGAGATATTCATTTGATCCAGATACATCCTACAGACCTTTGAAGCCAAGTGGGGAAAGAAAAACCCATGAAAACAAGCGCATCGTGCCAAGAATGTGGAAACCCAACCAATAAACTGTGAGCAGAATTCTTTGCATGCAAAATCTGTGTCATGGTCACATGCTGATTGGACCCAGTAATGATAACTGCAGATAGAGATTTTTTAAGGGGGCTAATGCTTCACATATTATAGGGGAATGTTTCTATCTGTCAGGGCAGAAGGTACAGCATGACTTCAGGCAGACCCTTTTGTGATTTGAAACATTTTTGTTGCCCACAGTGGACTTCCCATGTGGACTACAAAGAGGTCTCTGTGAGAATGATTTAATGTAGGTCTGCATAGGGCCACTCCTAAACTTCTAAACCCCTCTGTTTCAGAATTGTATTCCCACCCTAACTTTATGTGCTCGGTAATGTTAAATAAAAAGGGAAATTATTCCCCAATGGCTATCATGTGCAGCTGGCTCAGGTATTTGGAAGAAGTAGAACTTTATTTAATCCTGGGAAAAAAAAGACCCAAGCCCTGAAACTCATCACTGTCAACATTTTTTCAGAACAAAAACAAAAAGGCTTACCTTTCAAAAGAAAAACTTCCCTAATGATTTGTCTTAATGATTACCAATACAGAAACAATTAATTAAAGGCTCAGTCACTAAAATAAATTTGGAGTGATGGGTTTAGTTCAGCAGATATCTACCTTTCACCTCACAATAAAGCCAACAATCCACTGTAAAACTAGCCCAACATTTCAGACAGATGAATTGCAAACAAAGTGAAAAGCAATCCTTAAGATAATCATTACATACCTATTTCAAAAGTTTGGCAAATCTATCTGGAAAATGTGAACTGAAGACATATAAATTATTGGAAAGTAAATTAGCGAGTTAACCATTTCCACGCATTCTCCTACTGTATGCTATTTTCACTCTGAATAATAAAACTTTAAAGTGCCCAAATTCCAGCACATTGGACAAGAACAAAGTGTACTCTTTTTACCAAGCACATGCATCCTGTGCTTAACAACAAAGAAAATAGTAAACATCTGCAGAGGACCAGAATATGCACAGAGAGACTGAACTAACAGCAGGAGGGTTGGGTTATTCTCCAAAGCCATCGCATGATTTGGAAAGATTTGTTTGTTTGTCAAACTGGAAACAATGATGACATGAGAGCTGAGTAATGCAGGCAGAATGTTAATAAAACCCAGCAGCCGTCATGCTGGCTGTTCTCATCAAACGCATGTCTTTCCCAGCCACGCTTCCAAAAAACATAATCTGTGACCTTTTCCCAGCCGTGCTCCTCAACCACTGAATCTTGCAAAATGTTCTTAAACCCTAAAGCGCTCTTGGCTGGGAGGGCCTTCTCAGCGTACGGTCCCCCTTGTTTAGGCACCACTGCGGCCATTCTAGAAAAGTGCGGCTTAAGCTAATGATGTCACGCAAAATAACCTTCCACCCAATTACAGTACACAGCGTACGCAGCGTAACATATATGCCGTAATGACATCTGGGAGAACCACCAGGGCCAGCAAACATGATGACAGCTTAAACAATAGTGTGCAGGAATTCACACACACCCACACCCAGTGGGTTGCTCAGGCAGCTGGTCTAAGTCTTTCATTTGCCCTAAGTATCCTCTCTGCAAAACCCCGAGCTTGTCAGCTGCTAGGGCTAATGAACACGGAGGGTCCACTGCATATTCTCTGGACATCACCACCTTGGAATTCCCTTTCTTCCGGAGGACACATTCCCCCAACATTTTGTGGAATAACTGCAGTGAGTGATGCAATGACAAAAAAACTCAGATCCACTCAGGTCTAATTGTTTGTTAGTCCTGGACCAGCTATTATGTTCTAATGAAATGGCCCAAATGTGACGTAACGGTTTACTTGGGTTAATAAAAAAGACAACAAAGGAAGAGACTGAATAATTTAGCACATGTTTTTCACTGAACAAACTCACGTGAGAGCCTGATGAGATCACTGGCCTGGGAGAAGCCTTTAAGGACACAGCTGTGAGCAGTCTGCTCACAGGTAGGAGTAGAAATACCTTTGAGCAGCTGCTCTTTAATTGGGGCAGCATGTTGACTCACCGAGTCTAGCCTTCATTGCATGATGCCTGTGGATTTATGGCGACACAGCCCAAGAATAAGGTGTGTTACGGCCCTGCCAGACAACAACACCGCAAGTCACACAGGGTAACTCCATGCCCAAGATCAGAACTTAGGAAAGAAGATACCTCTGTGATCTCCAGAGACCTGTTTCGTACTCGAGGCATAGCAATGCTTGCATTTTGCAGTACCACAGCGGATGGAGGGAGATGAGGGTGGTGTGTACCTGTACAGCCCGTTGTCCCCTTCCTGACGGAGTAGCCCAGGTCACAGTGGCAGATGAAGGAGCCCTTGGTGTTTTCACAGTTCCCACTTAGGCAGATATTTGGATTGAGCTCACACTCGTCAACATCTTAAAAAGGTGGTGGGGGGGGGGGGGGGGGGGCATTTCTTAGTCTAAAAATAACAAGGACTATTTATTCATACCAAAAAAGGAAGCTCTCACTTTACAGTAGAGCTGAATCTGGTTTAAATCTACACGTGTTATATCAGGCTGGTAATTTTTTTAATTGTCTGATTTATCAAAACTGAACCATACCTACAAGTCACATAATTTCATCCATTTTTTTAAATGTAAAACACCATTTTCATGTAAGAATTTATATATAGTTAGAATATAAATACATAAGTAAATAAATTAAATGTTATGCTTATGTACATTCGTTGTTACGCAACTATCATAAAATTCCAAACCATTTACCCAGACAGGTCTTCATATCCTCAGAAGACATGAATCCATCGAAGCACAGGCACTGGTATTCACCAGGGATGTTTGTGCACTGACCCCCATCACAGATATCTGGATTGTCCTCGCACTCATCGATATCTGCAAGGAAGAGAGTGGAGGATCAAATTCAGGATAAATTCATGGCAGTGGCAGCTGGAATATTGACAGGCTTCAATGAACCAATCAGTGATCAGGAAACCAGACGTGTGACTGTTGATTCATTTATGGGGAGTAACTCAGCGTTAGCATGCCACCCAGACCCTTAGCTCTTCTGCTAGCATTCTGCTCGTAAGCTAGTCACTCATCATCATGCCGATAATGAAGGGGTTGTGCATTTCACACTGAAGAAATTCCTTTTGTAAGTTTATAGCAAAACCAAGATCCATAACATTTCTTGTTAACAACTGTGTTAAACAACGGGTAGGAACAAACACATTTTCAGTGAACACAGCCATTTATAATGGGTTTTTATGAGAGGCACTTGTCAATGCTAACACAGGTCTGGCTCCCAGGCCATCTCTGTGGGCTGAATCCCATTTCCTATTCCGAAGCACATGAATGTACACAGTACATGCATTACAAAGCGGTCCTTCCCCACTGCCTAATTACTTTTTCACTGTAACCCATTAGCATCGAATGAACTAGAAACCTGCCAACCTGGAGTACATCTGATATAACATCATACATGTGTGTTAAATACTTTCTTTGCAGAGAGCATCATTCCCGAGTGATAGCCAATTCTTCAATTTTATCACACATCTCTTACCAACATAAGCTTACTGTACTTGTGCTTTTACCTGCATGAACTTATCTTACAATCTCAAGCAAAAATTGCCTGAACTCAAGGACTAATTATTGAGGAGACAGGGGCGTCTTAAAAAAAACAATGTCTTTGGGAAAGTTAAGTAGTGGGGCATACCAAAAGCACTACGCATAAATTAATATGATGTAATGCAATGTGCAGCTCAGAATGAGCAATGTGCTGGACACTGCTTGGAGCATGAAAGATCTGAATGGATTATCTGAGGGGGGGGGGGGGGGGGGGGGGGGGGGTGGGTGTTAGCTCGCCCAAAAGGTCAAGCTGGCTGATTGTAATAGTTATCCCACTTAACTTTTTATGCTCTCCCCCTCTTTCTTCCCAATTGTTGGAATGGCCAATACTATTTATCTACACTTATTGCCGCAATATCTGCTATCAATTTGGGAGAGTGCAGGCAAGCTTGCTCTCTTCTCCGAAGCATGTAATGTCAGCCACCACTTCTTATCACACTGAGTTTGGCATGAAGAGACATGAGTCAGAGGAAGACACTTCCTGTGAAGATCAACAGGCGGACTTGCAGGCACTCGATCAACCCGCAGAGGTTGCTGGTGCACGGTGAAACACCATTACTCACACACGCAGTTTTTGTACTTAGCCAAGTGGCTACTTGTGTTACGTATTTCCAGTAATTGGCCACAGTGCCCAAGTATGCGTGAAGACTGCAGTGTGCAGAGGATTTTCACCGTACATTGGGAAACCCTTATCGACTCGAAGATGTTGTTCCCGGTTGCAGCGGCAACAAACGTAACAAACATATTTTACTGGGCATCAAATTGTGCTGGCTGCTGTTAGCAAGCAATGCCCACAGGTGGCCAACCTTTGCACAAATAATTCAAACACATTCTTATTCACACTAGACATATAGACAGACTGTATATATGGTCCAATAATATGCGATACAGTAATGTGTTAAGATGCGTAGCTTACATGGGAATGTTTTCTTCTCCGTCATCTTGGCGATTCTCCATTTGGGAAGACTCTTAGGACTCCTCAACATGATGAATTGTGGGAAACACTTAGCTCCAAATACCGCTCCAAAGCGAAATTAGGGTAAGGGTGCATTACGTGCGGGACAAGTGTACTGTGTGTTGCCATTTTTCAGACATCGGTCTTGCATGCTTACACGTGTTGCATGAACGTGCACTTAAGTAGACAAAACCGCAAGTGTGGGTAATGGGACAGGCCCACTGTCACTCCTAGGTAATGCTACAGCCAACTGTTGGAGCTGGAGGTCTGACATGGAGTATTTGTTCTGAATGGATCTGCACATCTAGTTCACTTTTGATTTGGCAGACTACTAAACAGTGACACTGCTGATTGGTTAAAATGTAAATTCAATTTTACTTTTACAAGAAAAATGGTCTCCAAATGGCCAATACCAAATCTCCCTGCAATGCTTGAAGGATAAAAAGGCCTAACATACTAGCATTTGTTTTGTATGATTCTTTCTGTAATATAGCCATTAAAAAGTCATTTTTATTACACAGGGTCTTTAAAATCCCTTTAATTTCCCAAGTCTCCTATCCAAGTACAATCCAAGCCCAGTTCAGTTTAGCTTCAGGCAAGAGTAAGAAGAATTTCACAGGGTGGTATGCCTAGTGCTACCCATTGCAACCCTGCATCTGTTTTCATTTTTACCACTTTCTTCTTCCGTTGCCTCATACTTCCAGCCATGTAAAAAATAATTCTGCTCTGGAATTCTTTCATTTGTTTTTCGCTTCTGAAAGGAGGTGGTTCTGAGCAACAATGAGGACATATCCGATGAGAGACGGACTCGAGCTACTGTCGTGCCATCAGCGACAAGGACTGAGAATGCTCTACACCGTTTGCTGAACTGTCAGTTATCTCAGTGTTGAGCCGGAGACTTCCGGATGACGCGCACATGGCAACCCCTGCTTTATATTTGCAGGTAAGGTCCCGGTGAGCGTGAGCCGCAGAGGGGTCTCACCTGTGCAGCTGCGCTGGTCCGGCATCAAGGCATAGCCACTGCGGCAGCTGCACTCATAGCTTCCCTCAGAGTTGGTGCAGAAGGTCTCACAGCCCCCATTCTGAATAGTGCACTCATCGATATCTGTCGGAAAGTGTTGTTGGAGCAAACATCACAGTCAGTGACAGGCAGGTAATTCCAAAAATTCACAATAATACACTCCAAAAAATGCGTGCAAATCTGAGCTTCTGATTTGAAATCCATTAAACACAGTTATCTCATTATTCATACGTGCACTATTATGCCACTAGAGTTTAAAAATATAAATTTGTGGTCATAATAATGTGATTTAATTTTTTGTTTAATATTTCATTTCAGGAGTGGCCTTCTTACCAATGCAGGAAAGCCTGTCCCCTGTAGACTTGTATCCAGTATCACAGGAGCACTGGTAACGCCCAACCAAGTTGATGCATCGTCCGTTCTTGCATAGTTTATCACTTAATTCACACTCATTGATATCTGCAAGGAGAACAAATTACAATAAAATACTTTAATGCTCCACTGCCTAGATACAGCACAACGCAAAACGTGAAACTGGCCTTCAGAAGTGGAACATTTTTTTTCATATTGGTGGGGATTTCCAGTATTCCAATCCTGCAATGAAAATATATTAACAACATGAGTAATTAGCACACATGGCATGTCTTGACACTACAGCACTGACACACACACTCCCCAGCCAAAATGCTGCATTTAAAAAAATTATGAGCCAGCCATTTGTCACAAGTAAAACTACTTGTGCAAGCATTTTGTAGTGGCCGCGAAAGACATATTCTGCCTGGTTCCTTGTCGCAATCTAATCCGTTTGCGGTCTGTTTCCCGACAGCTTGTATTTATTTTTTTATGTGGGAACTGGGAAGCTGCATTACAGAGGCCTACGTTGGAAATGTGTGGTTTCCATCTGTTGCCCTGGAGCTTGGTGCACGGCTCCCACCCTCCCTGCAGTCCAGCGAGTCTTCTCTACCACAGTCTGAGCAGGAGATTCACTGACCCTGGACATCCACCAGCCTAGCAACCAGCATTCTCAAATCCTTTCACAAAACTTACATCTATTACATCAATAATTTTCTCAGCTATCTGCCTATCTGGTCGGCTTACTTGCCGAGATAATGTTTTTTGTGGTTTTTAGATGGCTGAAAACCACAAAAAAAACATCATCCCAATATGTAAGCCAACCAGGTGCCCTGACACCTCTACTATTCCATCAATTCAACCAGTAGAAGCAAGGTGTGGACAGGGGTTGCATGAAAAAAGGCTTAGGCTTTAAAAACACTGCTTGTGCTTGATTCCAGTAAACTGCACAAATATGTTAATTATCTACTCAGAATCTACTCAAGCACCCACGCACAACCGCTCAAAATCCCACAAACCCAACCACTCAGAAACGCATAAACATCCCCTCAGTCACCCTTCACACTCCCACTCAGACACTCACACACCCAGGCACTGAAATCCAAGGCAGGACCATGAATCTCCTCATCCATGAATCACCAACACCAATACCACGTCATCCCCAGCCATCCCCTCATTGCCTTTCAGAGCTCACCAAGACAGGCCGACCCATCCGGGGCGATCTGGTGTCCATCAGGGCAGCGGCACTGGAAGCTTCCCTCAGTGTTGACGCACTCACCACCTCGACACAGCAGAGGGTTCCTCTCACACTCATCAATGTCTGCAGAGAGGAGGGGCACCAGAAGGTGGAGTCATAAACACAGTGTACTACTACTACTACTACACTGCTACTATTACCCTACTCTTCAATATACTTTCATTCATGCTTTTGTGCATGTTTTGGCACACATGAGCACAGATACAAAGATTTGTTATAAACACTGACTATGCCAAGCCCATAAAAAAAAATAAAGCAGCAAATAAATAAATATAGTAACACTCAATTCTGCTGCAGATGGTAACACATAATGACAAAGTAATTGCATATAAAAATCCTTGAGGAGGGACAAATAATTATGGCGTGCTTCCTTAATGGAAGGGAATTCTGGCTCCAGCGAATGCACCAGTCAGCTCACACAGCTGGAAACACAGTGAGTTTTAAGCACCACTCCAGTGATTCCCATAAAGCTGACTCAATGTGCTGAACAGTCCTTTAAAAGAAATTGGCATAACAGCCTTTCCAAACTGAGTCCTGTTATAAGCAGAGCCATTTATTCCACACACAGCTCATTTGCAACCCCTACATTATCTGTGCTAATTACAAGGTAGGGACTGAAACCGTGCAACAGGCAATCACTTGAATTTTTGCATTTTTTTTTTTTTTTTTTTTTTTTTTGCTGGTAGAAAACAAGTTTCCGCTCGTATAATTTTAAATAAAGGCGTTTAAATCTGTAATGTGTTCCATGATGTACTCCCAAAGCCCTGTTGGGTCAAACGCTGGGCTTGGCGCACGTTCCACGCACGCGTGTCCTCAGCTCACCCATGCAGTTCTTCATCATCATGAAGCCGCTCTCGTAGCCCTTGAAGCACTCGCACTCAAAGTCTCCCACCGTGTTGACGCAGGTACCGTGGCCGCACAGGTCCGGAGAGATCCGGCACTCGTCGATATCTGCACCAAACAGCACCGCGTCAACAGTTAGCACAACAACAGCAGCAGCAGCAGCAGCAATATCTCCAACTGAGCATTGTGCATTTTTAGGTACAAGAGTGGACCAGCTAAACAAAAGACTCACTGTGGCCAAAATTGAAAAAAAAAAAAAAGGTTCACACAAAAACTAAACAAACACACTATAAGGTTACACTCCAGAAAGAATGAAAGAATGAATGAATTGGCATTCATGTTCACAGTGATGCGTGTTTGTGATTTTGTGATTTCTAAATCGATCAATATCTAGAAAAGCAGATACTTTCCCTAGTAATAGAGCACATTAGCATGCCAACACAACATTCTGATCTTTTAAACTTTATCTTGAAAGACAGTGTAGACAGCCGTTTCTGTGTTTCACTTTCTTAAAGTTACCATAGTTTATTTGTTTGTGAGATGTTGACGAAATGCCGGGTGAGAGTTGCATCACAATGCCTAATCAGACTACTAGAATTGCTGAGCACAACAGAGTCATAAAATATATTTGGTTTAAAGCTTACAAAGATATATATTACTACCACAATAAATATAAATAAAAATGCATGCATTTAATGCTTTATATGCTTAAATAAGTAAATTTAAATTTAAATAAAACTTTTTTACATTTTAAAATATTGTTTTAGCATGTCAACGCCTTCGTGTTTTTGTGTAAAATGACAAGACATAGCCCGTCTTTAATTTTGTGAGTCAAGGGCTAAAGTGAGAACGCCTTATGACCAGACTGAATCTGGGTCTCAGTCCTAACAGAATTAAACAGGAACCATACTCACCAGTGCAGTTCCTTTCATGTGAGTCCAGGGCAAAGCCACTGTCACACTTGCACCTGAAGCTACCGATGGTGTTTCTACACCTCCCGTTCGAGCACAGGCTGTGGATCATTTTGCACTCGTTTATATCTGAGGATTGAGAGCACCAAGGGAAATGTCAGCTTGGAACAACATGCATTGCTAAAATGTGGTCAGAAAACAATGCAAATGCTGAAAGGGCTAAATAAATCACTTTCAACCCCAATTTTTTTGATCAAATCCGAAAAAAAGACAGAGTACAGTTACGTGTAACCCAACATTTATGACATATTGAATGGTAATCAGAATGAAATCTTAAACGAAACATTGAAGAAAATCAGGGTACCCTTTAAGACTGATTGCCGCTATAGCACTGTCGCAGAACCCTGTCCTCCGTACCTTTAAGGAAGGGCTTCCCATTGATGAAGTCTCCCCTGTGGGAGAAGCCGGGGCCGCGTGGGCACAGCTGTTTGAAATCGAGGGTGCCGTGCTCCGGGCACTCATCGCACTCCGGGCCCCAGGCCGCGCCCACTGAGCAGCAGCAGGCATCCACGCGGTGCCTCCCAGGGATGGGGGCCCCACAGCGCTCATCCTCGTGGCTCAGATAGCACTGCTCCGTGCGCAGGTCTGGGGGACGACACACAATAACACACATGTCACTCATCTCAAAGCCACACCCCTCTCTCTCGCTCCAAACTCAATCAACTAATCAAATGTATTTCACAATGGGAATGCAAAGCACAACATGCAGCAAGGAACTGTGGGAAATGAAACATGATTATGATAGCAGGGCATTACCAGGAGTGAGCAAATAGTGATGCAAAACAGATACAAATTATATACTATTGTACTATATAGGTATATGGACAATAAATGTAACTTTATAAAAGCAAAATTATTAAAATAGTATTTGAGGTCAGAACAAATAATGGTACAGTAATTTGATGAAATTCAGTATAATAGCAACCTCACTAATTATGAGTGAATAACTGTGTATAAGGACTACATACCAATGCATGTTCTACCACTGGCATCCACAGTCATTCCAGTGGGACACTGGCAAATAAAAGATCCCACGGTATTTACACACTTTCCGTTGATGCAGACTCCAGGAAACACTTCACACTCATTCACATCTATTGCCAGAAAAGAGAATTAACATTGCACCCAGAACTCATATATTAAAGCATTAATATGAGACAGTTAAAGCATATTTTCAGAAAGTCTGCATGACATAAAACTGCAGCTTCTACAACATAATCAAAAAGATATTTATTCTGTTTTCAGAATAAATTCCCTAATACTCATTAAATAACATCTTTTCATAACAGACACATAAATAGCATTAAAAACCAGTAAATTTGTTTTTACCAATTCAGCGATGGCCTTACCTTCACATATTGTCCCTCTTACTCTTGCATATCCTTTAGAGCAGATTGTATCTAAAAACAGAGGCCATGTTTTACAATAGCAAAATTCCATCTTAGCATTTCAACATTCACCATTCAGCGCACAACAATTATGGGAAATGCATACAGTATTTCAGCAGTAAAAGACTGTGGGCTCATTGTAATTGCTTATTGTCAGTCTTTGCATCCTTTCTTCATGTCCTTTCAACACTCCTTAGCTCCACCCAACTGAGGATGCAGGGAAAGGATGTGAGGATGGAGGAGTCGAGGAAACATATTTGGCAAATCGAGCATCCTTGCTCTTTCAAGCATTCATTTGAAGATGTGGAGAGGTGGATCCACAGGCTGATCATTTATACATCATCACGCATTCCAAAAAAATATTTCCACAAAGGTTGCACTCATGTGTCCTCACTTAAGCATCCTCCAGGAGCCTTCTAGCTCCTCACTCCTCGCTCCTCCAAGGAGCATTTAACAAAATGGAATGTCCTTAAAGGTCATGGGAGGGCCAAGGAGACAAGGACGGATACAATAAGCAGTTGGAATGAGCCCTATGTCAGAGCAAGTGAGGACAAGTCTTAAATTTTGTAACAGACATGGCCAACACAAAACCTTACAAAGAGACTTCTTCTACTCTCACCTCTCTCACACTTGGTACACGGGCTGCCCCATGCCTCGCCCATTGTAGCACAGCAGTGGGACTTCAGTGTGGCTCCATTGATGTTGACTTCACATCGGTTATTGATAAACTTCAGCCAGCACGTTCCCTTGGTGGTTTCTGTAAGCCAGAAGAAATACGGTCCTTTCATTTTTCAATAAAACAAACTTCATCGTGTAATTACTGCAACCTCAGTAGTAAATGACATTGTCATTTATTGAACTTTCAAAGGCCTTCCAGAGAGTTCACCACATCCCTTTAATTAAAAGATTAAGGGACGTTGGTTTGGGCCTGCAGCATCCAATGGGTTTTCTAATGATATTTCTAACAGAACTCAATGTATAAATATATATGACAGACAGGTCTCTCCTTTTGAAAATCCTTATGGAATAATTTTAAGACTGAGAAGAGCATCATCATAGCTACGTTTTTGACCTGTTTTAGACTATAGAGACATACTCTACTATTTAATCACATTGGGTATAGCTTTTTAGAGGGGTTGCATTTCATTAGCTTCTTAAACCAACACTCTTTTCTATGAATGTCTGGAGTAACATACCTAAAGGTCTGCAGAATCATCGACTGGGATATACATATATATCAGTAAAGTAATAATCAGCTCTGCTTAATTGGAATTCCTACAAGTATCACATTCACTGTTAAAAGTTTCTTGACGCACTACTGAACTGGGAAAGCCACTTTTAGCATAGAGATGGAACAACCAAAGACCTAGACAGGTTAATTTGAATTCTGTTTTTAAACTTGCTGATTTATTCATGACACTGTCTACATTGTCTGTCTGATTTCATGCGGCAAACAAAAACAAAAAAGAAAATACAAAATTGTATTTGGTTTGACCTATTATTCAGTTTGACCCACAAAACCACTATTCATTGGGATAATGACAAAGTCAATCTAACTGCATTCTGCTGTTTTTGTTGTCATTATTCTGGAGTCAATTCTGCTAAATTAAATGTATATTTTTTTAAATCACATTTTCAGTTAAACAACAGCCCCTTCATTGCCGATGGCTAAAATCTGGAAGCCCAGCCCACACTGGTAGTCACCCCTACCATCACCCCACTTACCCACACATTGAGTCCCAGAGCTGTCCAGGGTACTGCCTGTGGGGCACAAGCAGACAAAGGACCCTGGACTGTTCTTGCACTCCCCATTTACACAGGGATTGGACTCACACTCGTTGATATCTGCAGAGGCAATGCACTATTATCGCACGTGGCTTATACTGCCAACACAATTATCAGATCAAATCAGAAAATTAATGTGGAAAAGGCTACTTGTTGAGCAAATTAATTAAATAACAATGTAAAAGTTTGTTAAAATAAGTTGAGATTGTATGAAGTCACCTTCGCACACATCGGTTTCTGGCTGAAAGACATATCCCTTGGAGCAGTGGCAGGTGAAGCTGCCAGGAGTGTTTCTGCACTGTCCGTTATCGCAGAGTCTGTTAACGGCGCATTCATCAATATCTGTGGAAGAGACAGGCACACGACAGCTCATTACCTCCTATGTTAATAATGAGCCTATAAAGTCTTATCCAAGTAATTATTTAGCAGAGGTGTGACTCACCATAACAGTGTTTCCCAGAAAGGTCAACTTCAAATCCTGTGTTGCAATTGCATTTATATGTTCTCAGCATATTCTCACAAACACCATTTTCACAAATGTCTGGATCCAAAGCACATTCATTTATATCTGTAGGGAAGAAAGCAACATGACAAATATTAGAAATCCAAAAGGAATTTAAAATTCGGCTGCGTTTCAAGATACCAGTACACTCATTTCAAGATGTTTTTATTACTCTGACAATATATTGAAAGTCATTTGCTTTTTTTGGCTCATTTGAATGAATAATACTGGGATTCAAGCAGCTGTATTTAAGACTGGGATTCGTCCAGGAAGCATGTACCTCTGCCATCGGTTGTAGTGCCTTCTCCATGACTACAAAGTGCCAAGAATTCAGCTGAAAAACAAATAATCCCAGGATGTTCTTTTAATAGTCCAGAATGCTACAACTTCTGAATTCAAAATGCAGAAAGCTGAAGGTGCTAGCAATATTGTGTTATTATCCATGTCAGTGCTTTGTGCATTTCTCATTTTGCTGTTAATGAGCATGTATACTCAGTCAACCTATGCTGCATAAATTTAGTGAGTATGCATAAAAAAATGAAAAACTAATGAGAAATTGGTGCCGTTTTAAAAGAAATCCTATTCCAGTAACATCATATGCTGCTGAACATTTTTCTGAAACTGCTGAACTAGAAACTGTAAACTGTTAAGCACTCTTACTGTGAGACTCATCTGTCTGATCAGTGACACAGCTAACTGAAGTAAAACCTTAAGCTTGGACTAATCACCAAAGTGTCCTATAAGGATTTGTGTCTTGAAATGAAAAGTACTACATCACAATATTGGCCAGATACTTTCGAGGTTGACTTCCTCAGTGCTGTACTGGTGTACTGAAGGCAGAGGATGCTGGGAAACTGGGACACATTAGTACCTGAGCCCCGCGGTGGACAGGGTTGACACGGTTCTCCAAATGCATACTCAACACTGGCACAGCAACACTCGGACTTTGTGACCGCACCGAAGAAGGGCCTCACGCACTGTCCCCTCTTGTAACCTCCATAACATGTGCTGCGCATATGTGTGTCTGTATTGGGGGCAGGGGTGGGATATAGGGGAGGGCGGGTGGATTTGGTGGTGGGGAGGAGAAAAAGTTGGTGGTAGAGGGCGAGATCTCTCAGAGCAGATATCTCAACTTATGTAACACTGTGGCAACAAAGCTTACAACAGTATCTAGGCGGATACACAAATAATTCACATGCAAAAATTGTCACGATAACCATGATTAACACGTTGTTGGAAAAGAGGGAATGGATGTGACAAATTTGAGGAGGAGGCAAAAGGAAAGATAATGCAGACTTAAAAGCGTGACTCACCGACGCAAACGCGGCCATCCAGCCCCACGGCAAGGCCGGGCATGCAGTCACATCTGAAGGAGCCCTCGGTGTTGACACAGTGTCCGTTCATGCACATGCCCTGAGTTTGGCACTCATCAATGTCTGCAACGAGAGGGCCAACATCACAGAGTGCCACCACAGCTCCACAGAGCTCTAGATCACAGTGAGCAAACCACGGGGCATACAGAGGTACAGATGGGAAAGCTTGTGCCTGCCATTACAAATACCCAACAGGCACTAGCGAGTGGTCTTTCATGGACATATCTATGTCTGTTGTTGTCAAGACAGACAAGATTTGTTTCTCCTTCCACTTTAATCAAACAGCATATAACCATTGCTAAAAACAACCTGTCGAAAGTTGTATAAATTCCCATAGCAATCATTTCACAAACAATGGAAGGAATTTGGCAAGTTAGAATGTGTTTAGGGGATACCGTGTTAGGCGTACTCCCGAGAAAACTGCTCAAAACAATTGTCATTTTTTATTTTTCATATTAACAGAACTTTCCCGAAAAGGCTTGTACATGGTCACCATATTTCAAGCTATTTGTTTTACCATTACTCGTATTTAAGAAATCACCAGGCTGTAATTTTCAACCAATTAAACACGGTTTGTGCAGAGCTGGAAACATCTACTTCCTCTGATCCAGACAAAGGGGTAGGTCTTTTTTGTCACCAGACTATACAAAACATTAGTGAGAGCGTGAATGCCTCACAGGGTCTCGTCTGATTGGTAAAAGCTGCAATAACGCAGGCCAGAAATGAACAGAAATGAGACGTACCTAGGCAGAGGCGCCCGGTCGAGTCCAAGTAGAAGCCTGGCTTGCAGATGCATTTGAAGCTGCCATCCTCGTTGATGCACATCCCATTCAGGCACATGTTTCTGATGCGGCACTCGTCCTGATCTGAAACCAAACATCCACGCAGTTTCGTCAAACGCAGCACTTTAAGGCACCACCAGTTAAATGGCATCTTCAGTGATTTGGGAGTTGCTTCCATCTGCGGTGCCTCTTTCTTCACTGACTCGGTTTTGTGCTACTTAACATTAATATATTGTCAGGTGTTGTCATATACAATTATATATGCTTACACAATATCGTATGTTATCATGTTGTCACATGATTACATTTCCAGCAGCAATACCACCCAATACCATTCACATGGTTAAATGCTGAATCAACCCAAGTGTAAGCTTGGTTAGCGCTTGGATAGGAGATCTAGGGAAACCTGTTGTTGTTTTCTTAGATCAGTTGTTGCTAGAAGAGGTGGGCCAGTATGGGGCAATCTTCTCTCGAGAGGCCATTAAAGATCCCATTGAAATTTTCAGAAAAGTACAGGGGATAATCCAAATGTGCTGGCAAAATTCCCAAAAAACTGGCTGTCTACATCTGGCCATCTAATCACCCACTACATCTGATTGGCTACACAATCCCTTACACAATCCCCATGCATTTATATTTCCCACAGCAGAAGAGAAGAAAACTGAATTTTCAGTTCACCTACCTGGTTAAATAAATCCAGTCTAATGTGGTCATATACTGTCAATTGCCACTGCACAGAGTCAAATAAACTGCCACACTATCGTATTGTGCCTGGGATTATCCAACTCACGGTGCTGTGATGTTAAAGAACGCACACCAGAGAGCAGAAAACACAGCTTATGAACACAGCAGTGGACAGTAAGTGAAGTTTTATGGGGAAACAGACCTTGGCAGTTCTTTCCATCAGCAGAGATTTCAAAACCAGCGTTGCAGACGCAGTGGAAGCTGCCTGGAGTGTTGACGCAGCGGCCATTGTTGCAGATGCGCCCATTGGCTATGCACTCGTCCAGATCTGTGAGAAAAAAAGAGAACAATCACAGGGTGCATCTCTCCAGCCTGTGCACGCTCGGTCATTTGTGTTCTGCAATTCACACTGTCATTCGTAAAGCTTCTCCATTCTTGTTGCCTATATTCTTCATAGTTTGGAATTTGAGGTGATTCTGACACATTTCATTTTATTTTTATTTTTCATATTATCATTTTCTTGCAAAGTTATCTGGGATGTTTGCATGAAGAACAATAGACTGTTGTATTGTAATGCACTGCAAAGATTCAAGCACAATTCTCACAGGCAGTGAGACCATTAAAACAGACTAATATATCAACTTACTGCAGTCAAACCAGAACCAATAAGCTCCATTTGGCTAAAACACCTCTGTTCTGTTTTGACTCGAATAATTGGACAGATGACAGTCCGTTTCAGTCCTACTTATAACCCTGTGCATTGCTGTAGTGCAGTGCTCAATTGTGGGTTGATCAGCATGCCCACAGTGCAAGCGCACAGCCTCCCTCACCTCTACATTCCGTCTTGGTAGCTGTGCTCTGAAAGCCAGTGGGACACTGACAGAAATACGAGCCAGCCGTGTTGACACACTCGCCGTGCACACATGGATTCCGCTCACACTCGTCTTCATCTGTAGCACAGCACATATAAAATGTCAGCCAACAGGGTGAAATCAAACCCAAAAAGATAACATATCTATTCTTGGGGCAATATACCATCTTTGACAACTGTGATACCATGAGCTGCCATTTTCCCCACAATAACGGCTCAGAGGTAGTCGTTGGGGAAATGCACCTGTTTAATCTGCTCCACGAGGTTTGCTAAGTGTCGGATGTTTTGAAGAGGAAGTGCTCACCCACACACTCCCCCCGTACGTGTAGCTTGAAGCCCATGTTACACTCGCACCGGTAACTTCCAGGAGTAGGGATACAGCGGCCATTCGGACAAAGGTGCCGGAAGGCCAAACACATGTTGGTAATATTCTGGGTTTGAATAACTGCATAAAGACAAAGAACACTCTTATTACTTATTCTGGGATTAGCACACATTGTTAAAACACTGCATTCAGGTCCAAACAAACATGTCCTGGTCTATCTTGCTCACGAATAAACCAATATTTTAATGCATCTGCAATGCAGAAGAAACACAACTACAAGGAGGTTCAATTACAATTGGTGCTACGATAATCACGAGTACTTAACTCTTAAGGCTGTCTATTTGGAAATATATGTATGCTTCAACATACCTGAAGTTGTATAATTATATAAAATGCAATTATACTTAAAGTATTCTGAGGTATATTATAGTATAATTCAAATATACTTCAGCACACATTTTTTCACATGGAGAACCATGCAAGGTTCTAACCATTGTCTCATACATACAGAGGTTGGACAGTTTCATATCTGAAAATGTAGATGTGGACATACTAGGCGGAGGCTGAACCCATGGCGGGTATGTCGGTCTAGGGATGTTGGGATATATGGGGCCACCAGGGCCAATTGGGCCAAGTGGGCCACCAGGGCCAACGGGGCCACCCGGTCCAATGGGGCCACCCGGTCCAATGGGGCCACCAGGTCCAATGGGGCCACCAGGTCCACCAGGTCCAATGGGGCCCCCAGGCTGGATGATGCTGCACAGCTTCTGGTACTCATCTGGAACAAAGAGTTGCAGTGTGAACAGACTCTTATAATCAACACAATCAAGGATGAAACACTAAATTCTGCTTGGAAAATTAAATTAGAAAACTTCACTCCCATACTCAAATAAAATGCAGAGAATTCATAAAACAAGAGGCTTCCCAGTCCAGCTGGTAAAAGCAATGTATGGCATTGATCTCTGAAGGATGGCAAGTGAGGAGAAAAGGAGAAACAGACCAGTTCCACGTATGGGGCACATCTCCTGGATGGATCCGTCCGACCAGCATCTCCCACTGTCGCAGCAGCACTGCATCTTGGTCAGGAGCTGTGAGTTTTGGTTGGCACAGCGGCCATTCAGGAGACTGGAGAAGCAGTACCCACTCCGGCCATCTGAGGAACAAGGGCTTTGCATTACACAGCCACGCCTCACATTTTCCAACTCTACACGGGATGAATGGATGCAGGGGACAGTTTGGCTTTATGAACTTGTAAACAATGATCAAGTGCCTCACATATGTCAAATAAAGAGGAGGAAGAGGAAAAAAATTTAAAACATGGCTCATGGTGGACGTTCACATCGACATTCACTGTGCTTGGGAAGTTGACAGAATTGTTTGGCAAAACAGATTTTTTGGCAAGTCGAGCTTCATAGCAGACATTCTTTCCAAACAAACATCCTCCTGGGGGCCGGGGCCAATGTAGATCAGCTGCAGTTTCCTGGGCCAAATTCTCCCAGTGCTATCTGGGACCCGGGCGGAACCAAGCCCACTTATATGATTTAGGGTTTTTCTTGCCTTGTTTGGGTGAAAGATCTTGGTGTGCCGCGAGGATATAGGCCCATAACTCAGGGCTCTGTAATGGCTTTCTCTGATTTACATATCAACATCTTCCTTCCTTCCCCCGTGTGACTAAACAGAAGCACCTGGAAAAGTGCAGCTGATCCCCCTTCCCTGAAATGCACATCCACAATACAATGTCCCACGGCTTTCAAATGTGTTGAAACATGGGTTGACAAATCCAGAAAACCAATATTTCATAATTCTTTCCCCCCAACAATATGCTACAGCTCAAATTCTGTTAAGAGCCTTTGTTCATTTGAATTATGTCTTGTGAATGCCTCTTAAAGGAAAGTTTCATAAAGAAGGGTGCACTACGCCACTGGAAAAGCCATAAAAACTTCAGCTGTATTTTTTCCCTTTCTCACTGCTTTCAAAACGATAGTGCAGGACAGGGGGAGATGTCCCTTGGCTTCAGACGAAGGAGCTCTCGTCCACAGAGTTCTTCAGTATCAGGCATTATTGAGTTAAACCAACAAGCATTTTTATCAGACGTTAATGAGGAGAGGGATAAGACAACAGGCAGGTATGCACAGTGTGATGTTACACCCCGTGTCCCTTCCACTCGCAGCAGTTTAAAGAAAACAGCTCATTCTTGTGGCATTAAGAGGCAACAGACTACTGACCTAAATTCCTGTCAGTTGAGCTTTTGGAATAGTTACAGTGATTTCTCGGCATGGCCCCATTGCTTGCAGAGTGTGACTGCAAAGAGGAAAAGCTCATCTGACAGAGTCTGAGGGAGTGGAGCTACGCGGTAATCTGCATTCTTAACATAAAAAATTCTGCTTCCTAACGCTCCAACTGAAACGTTCCTGTTTCTCTTAAGTGTCTTCAAGAAGGAGCATGGCTGGAAACTGGATGGAAAAGGGTGATGTCTCTGTAGGGATGTTCCTTGAATGAATTTTAACTGAGGTACAGTCAGTTGGTAAAATTAGGAAATGGGAAGGTACACAGAAGTTGGTTTGGTTATCAAAATCGCTGATAAGCCTAAAAGCCCATACCTCATATTGAGCCAAAAAACAAATCTGAACATGTCACTAGTGAAGCACAAACGCAAAAGTGGGACAGAGAACCAGTCTTTTTCCTGTTTGTATCCTACTAACTCCCCAATTTTCCATGCAAATTCTGGCATATTAGGACACCATTTCAGAGCTATTAGTTCAGGAGGATTTAATGACTTTTATGGATTTTCAAGCTAAACACACTTGCAGTAGTGCAAATAGACCTTTCCACAAAACAGTAGATGCTACATTATCTCCACTATTCAAGTGATAGGCAAACTGTCACAACTCATTCCCCTTACCAATACATCTGGACCCATCAAGAGGGGTGTAGAATCCCTGAGGACACTTGCAGAAATAGCTCCCGACTGTATTAGAACAATCACCCCCACTGCATAGACCAGGAATGCTGGCACACTCATCAAGATCTGTCCAAAATGAAATGAAGTATGGGTTATGTTTGTTTATTAGTACACTTTAATGATGTCATACAACTTTAATGTGCTTAGAAACTAAATTAAAACATGACAGAGCAGATATTTCCTGATGTCTTTTAATAGCTTTGTCTTTTTAAAACAGTGTCTTCTACTTGTCATCTAGCAGTGCAGGCTAGATATAGAGCATCCTTCCAAGCTGTTATTTTGAAGAACAATTTCATTGGTAGAGTTTGCTAAACATGGCTAACCACATAGATTTCTAAATAAATGGCACTAGACATTAATGTGAGTTATCGGACAATGGCCAAATGAAACATTTGGAATTCTATATGAATCAGCTTATTATAAGGCTATTAATTTACTGTGAATGCATGAGAGATTCTGAGACTAGATAAAACCAAACCATATACATTGTCCAGTGTTTCGCTATAATCCGCAGTTTATTTGCTCTCAGCATATACAGTAGGCAGCCTTGGAACTGGCAGACACAATGAGAGCTTCTGAGAAGAATGTCTCTGTACTGGATGACATGAGCCAGTATATTTATTTATGGATTGGTGCGCCACAAGATGTTAGGAACATCGTCTCCCTAGAGCCTGCGAGCCCCGCGCCCCCCAACCCCGGCAGGAGCAAGGACAAAACATCTGAGTCATCTCTGAATCATCGGCGCCCATGTCAGCCCCTCTCGCTTCGGGAAGAGGCCCCCGCACTTCCAGGGCGCCGTCCACCCGGAGACGCAGGCGCCTCTCCCCTGACCCCGGAAAGGAGCCCCTCTGTCGAAGGCGAGCCACTGTATAAGGGCTCTTATTTAGTCAAACTCTCCCACCCGGGAGGGTCCTCAGACTATCCGCCGATGGTGCCTGTCCTCTTTGCCCCTCCAATTGTCCAATGGCATTCTATAAAGAACCGGCAACTACTGGTCTCTGTACTGGGTTTGAGTCATGACTTGCTGCTCCTTCGGCTGCACACTAATCCCGTAGGGTTGGCCTTAATCCCGGCTATTAAGAGAAACACTAAAATGTGTTGCAGCTGCCTGCAGGCTTGCATTTATTATTTTTTGTACAACTAAATCACTCACACCAAGTTTGGAAAAACATTACATTACAACCATTTAGCAGATGCTCTTATACAGAACATTCTACATAGCATTTACATCGCATCAATTTAAACAGCTGGATATAAAATGAATAATGCAGGTACAACTGCAGTGTCCTACCCGGGAATCGAACTTGTGACCTTCAGGTTACATGCTCCTTACCCTTTATACTACACGGCCGCCCAGTAACTAGACTCAAAGTGGACCTTACATAGAACAGCAATTATTTTTCTCTGTGTACAAGGTGTGGTTTTTCACTTTACATTCAAGAAAGGTCTTACCTTCACATTTCTGTGAAACTTCATTAAACCTGTGTCCAGCAGGGCACTTGCACTCAAATGATCCAACAGTGTTAATGCAATTTCCTCCTTGACAGAGCCCAGGAATGGCTTGGCATTCATCCACATCTAGCAAGAGGGGAAAAAACTTGTTAACCAAAACAAAATCAAATCCAATTTGCTTTCCACAAAATTATGATGAAGATTACTGGTTTAAACCCATACAAATGGGGCACCCAACTTTGGGCTTTGTTCAGCCAGGGTGAATGGGCTGAAACTGTGCTTTAATTTGGAAGGAGCTATGAGCAGGCGAAATATAACACCATTGTAAGTGCTGGACTCATAGGACTGAGTAACATCATAGCTGCTGTTCTGCTTGGCCTCGTAATCACTATTACAAGAACATTATTTTCCTCCTGCCCTTTGCCACAGCTGTAGGCTGTGTTTTAAATGGATTCTGCATAAAAACGAAACTGCGTAAAGCCCAGAAACAATAAACCCTTCATGCCTGCTCCACGCTTTCTGCAGTTTGATTTAGAATCACATCTTACGACATCAGGTGACAACGTGACTGCCTGCACTCATACCTACGTGGAGAACCAATGCAAAGGCCCAGGTGTGACCCGGGCAGAGAGAGAGAGGGCGACAGCAAAAGTTTGGCAGCGCAAAGCAGGTCCCCGAGCTCCTGGACACACAGCCTCCGGGGGGGTCAGGAGGAGAAGGGGAAAATAAACGCAGAGATGGAAGAGGAGACAGGAATGCTTCCCATAGCTGCGTGTGGAGGGCTATAAATCACCAGCACTGAGAACCGGCCACTCCTGCTCACGCTCTCCTCTGTCCCACAGACAGCCAGACGATAAAAAGAATTTGTACAGCTGGAGGAATTAGAGGAGAAGCCAAACGCAGCAGAGGGGCTTTCCAGAATGCCCTGGGGGGGGTGGGGGTGGGGGGGGGGGGGGAGGGGAGTCCCGGCCCACATCTGTAGGACCTCTTCACTAAAACCCAGGGGTACAGGGACCGTTCGTAGGACGGCGTGATAGACAGGTATCCAAAAACAATTGTCGCTCGACTGACATGAATGCTGGGACTGAACAAAAGGGACAGTGTGAGCCCAGGGAGTCTTTATTTTGTGCTGTTGACAAGCGGGAAAGACATCGGCCACAGCAGGCCATGCTGGGAGCGATGTGTATCTCAGGGCTGTAATTATAACCAACTAGGACTAGTTTGCCATGACTACATCAGGACAGAGCTGTGCCCCTGAGGGCCAAAGTAGTGCAATTCTAGCAGAGGGACACAGGGTCAGGGGCAGGCAAGCTGCCAATGGTATTTTTTTGTGTGTGTGTGCATAGTTTAGAAAATTAAGAATGCACCCTCTCCAAGTCATATAAAATGAGCAAACTGTGCACTACATGCAGTAATAGCAGAGACAAAAGAGGGGAAAAAAACTGATTCAAAAATGGCCACTAAACCAACTGAAATGTTGCTGTGCACTGAATCACTAAAAGTTCTACATAACCATGCATGGCATGTTGTTATAGGACCATCTGTTCTGCCATTTGCAAGGACATCCAATTCCCAAGCAAGAAAAATTATAACCATGTTTCATCAACTGTCTTAGAATGTGTCACGTAGAAAAATATATAGTCACTTCCGTAAATGGCATTAAGAGTAGACTGCTGGTCTTCTTGCGTGTGTCTATGAACAGCATATTGTACAGACACTTGTTTTTCCCCAGCTAAAGAAAAACAGATGTTTAAAAGGAAACAGGAAACAACCTTCTTCATGAAGGGTTTCGTTAAAGACCCAGTTTAGTGCCCTTTTTTCATTTTGGAATATTATTGTGTAAGCCGCAACAAAGAGCTTTTGGTGTTTAATCAAAAATGAAAGGGATATAAGCTAGCTCTGAAACATGACATTTGGCCAGTCTAAAACTGAATGGTGGGGTGAAAGATCTATCTTCCAAACCAATATTCATACTCTTGTATTGACAGACGGCTTGCCAACTGGTCTAGTCAACTGGGCTATCACCACAAACTGAGTGATCAGCTGCTAGTAAAGATAGTAAAGTGTTTCCTTAAGCAGGGCACCCTCCAAGTGCCTCAAATTAATAACACTGGAGAATCAGGATTATTAAGAGTAGAATGTACTATGTGCGGTTACCAAATAAAAAACACAGACAAGACATGTGCAAAGATTACCACGAGAGAATTTTTTCTTCAAATAGCTGCCGCTGGTATATTTAAGTCTAAAATAAAAGGCTTCTGTTGGTAGTTTGTTCAGTGCTGCCCAACATGCAGTGACAATGCATTTTTGTGACTTGAGATCGCTTCCTGCTGGTTCCAACAAAAGTGCACCCATGCCTGTTCCACATGAATTGTTGGCTTTAACTTTTCAATGCTGGAACAGGAGCATGGAGGAAGTCACGCTGAATAAAGACGTCCATGTCATTAAGGTAACAGGGATGGCGAACGCAGTACAGTAAAAACACTTGAAAATAGGAAATACAACTTCTGTAGCTATGTCAAACTAATGGGAACCTGAGCTCAGAATTTGGTTTGGGTTGGTCCCCACATGTAAATGTTCAGACAGTGGTGGTTTGTTTAAGTTGAGGCATACTTCTGACAAAATATCAGGACTCATTGGGACGTTTCACAAGGCTGTTGTCAGTTGTTGTGGCTGACATACTGAAAGTGGATTTATTTTGCCATTTAAATTCTGACAAACTGGAAAAATTTATTTGTGCATTTGTCCCTTCACCTGTTTCATAAATAATGTATACATTAAGTAATACTTTTCACAGAAGACTGTTTAGACTTCAGCAGATAAAGTTCCTCCTAGCACTTAACAGAATCCTTTTAGATACTCTGTAAAAAACCCTGAAAAATGTTGAAGTTCCAACATTAATTTAATTTTGCACAAGCAGAAGGTTTGTTTTGTGGAAAAACAATAAAAATGTTTTTGCATGACCCGAGACATTTTTACGAGAAAAAAAAAACGTTTTTGGTTTATACTAAATGTGCTTATGCATCTCATGCCCATCCAACCATGCATGCATAAACCTGACAGTCCTCCTCTTTGCCCTGTCGACATGTCTCACGAAATTCTTCAGACAGAGGGACCAAAAGCAATTTAAATCAATTAGGCCTAATCCCCTCTAAGAGAGCGGTGGCGTGGAGTGTACCTTGACAAGCTCCTGTTCGGTGGTTTGGAATGAAGCCGCGACGACAGGGGTGGGGCTGGGCTGGACACATCTCGCAGGGGTGCCCCCAGGCCCTGCCCACTGTGGCACAGCACAGCGTCTTGGTGCACACAATGCCCGTCAGCTGGCCTTGGCACATCTGGTTGCTCACTGAGGCAAAGCAGGGTCCCGTCCTGTAATCTGAGAGGCAGAAGACAGTTAAAAGACAGATACCGCACATCAGACAGCACATCTGTACACCACAGGAGATTAGGAGGCTTATGAGTCCTGGTTTAGCTTAAACAGAAGACAACGTTTAGGATTTTTTAACTAAGAGTTTCCCTCTTAGAGATTCAGCACACAGTAAAATGTTCCGTGTTAAATCAACTCTTACAGAGTTCATATGGTCCCAACTGGACTCGTATGTACCGTACTCTGTTAGAGTTGAATTAACACTGGACATTTTACTGTGTAGAATAGCTTTCAGGCAAATGCAATGGGAAATTGTAAAGCACCAGATCCAGTTACAACATGGGGGCAGAAAGTGTCTAATTCAGATGAAATATAAACTGAAGATTTACATCAGTAGTGTGTGAGCTCCAATTATGTCTGGCAAGAGCCCAAACTCAAAAATTGGTTCCACATTTAACAGCAGACAACAGACAGCATGAAGCAAAAATAGGAGAGCAAGAAGCTCTTGTTCCAGGGTAAGGAGTGCTTAAACAAATTAAACTGGATGTTTTCCCCATGATTAAAATGCACACAACACTGGTCATGTATGCTTCACTCTCCCCTGCATTTCTTCCAGTTACTGGCAAATAAAATGTTTTGAAGAAAAACTGGGTCATCTCCATCCCCTAAGTATAATTTAAGTACTTTTCCAGCTACAAAACACTGCAGTAGTAGAGTCATGCTACATTCACTGTCATCATTGCTGGGGAGATTACCAAACATCTCAAATTCGTCTCAGATAGTTTCACACAGTTTCAGAGAAAATCCAAGCCGCCTACAGCTCACTAGAGACTTTTTTTTAAATCAAAACTTTACTGCTTTACTCTAAGGATATATGATGAACATATTCCAAGTTATACCAGCTCTTATTTTTCTAACCATAAGAAGGACGACTGGAAGGCTATTGAAATCCTGTTTTCATAACCATTATGTACCGTACAATAAACTATTCTGCTGCAAACTACATGGGAAAAGCATGCATGCCAAAGATGTCACAGGGGGCTTGTTTATCTTTCATCAGTCACTCGGTACTGAACTCATAGTAAATGAGGAAAGTGTGTGAGATATTTAACATAAACATTTTTCATGTATTTTTAATTCATCGTGTTTAATTGAGACTACAATGCAACTCACAGACATACAGACTTATGCCATGGAAGTTTCTAAAATGGAAACTAAGCCAGACCTGTTACAATTTCACACCCACTATTTTTTGTTTTCCTTCTTTTAATTAGTACGTTTTAAGCAATTGCAGCTGTTTGCTGATATTTACTGGATTTTGTGACACTCACTCCTAAAATTATCCTTAGTTTGGAGAACAATGTCAGCCAAAATGAAAACTTGTAACCAAAAGACCAACCATGTTGTCCAAAGCCTCTCTGTTGCCAGCCCCATTTGATATTAACTATAGGAAATCCTAAACTGAGGTTGATGGCGGTGTTGCTCTAGCCTTCTGCACACCATGTCTAAACACAGCTGTGGGACTCTCCCATGTCTGCACATATCTGAGAGCAATCCTGAATACTCCACTCCACATGACTCTAAGCAACGGGTTACAATGTCCAATATCGTCATTAAAACAGATAGGGATCAACACCAAATCTATTGCGCCCACACTGAATGACAAAATCAAATGCTGCACACCCACAAAACGAACATGCATGAAACTGCTGGGGCTCTGAATGGGATATGTGTTTAAACACATTAAAACAGACTTGTTTGAGGACGGAATAAACTATTGCTTTATTATGTTTCAGTTGCCTGTAAATATTTACGTTTCCAGGGAATTCACTTCTGTGCCTTTGCTGGCAGTCAAGGTCAGACTGAAGACAAAATATCAACTTCCAGGCATTTGTCACAAACTATAAATTGGTGTGAAAATATTAGAGCCCACAATAAATGAGGATGCCATTGCACTCAGCTGAAGGTGGAAAAATGTGGTTTCATCACTAATACTGAGAAATGATTCTCTCTCCTCTGTCTCCAGCCTGGGTATACCTGTTAAGGCCAATTACAGCAGTCTGTTCCACTGCAAGCCTATCTGATTTAATGATATCTAGATGAGCCAATGTCTACAGAAGGCAATCAGAGAGCATGTCACTGTAATTTGAGATATCGGTTTACATAGAGCAATGGAATGGTTTGGATTATCTATTACCTTTTTCAATGAGGTGTAGCAAAGGCTTATAAAACAGGACAGCTGAACTTGACCATGCTACTTAAATCGAAGCCTTAAGCCAATTTAAAATAAATGTATTATGTACATGGGGTCAAATATTACTCACTCTCTTTGGACACCAACGGGAGAACCACCCTTAATAAACAATAAAAAAATAACTGCTTACAGCAAATGTGAGCTGTACAATACTTATACCTAGCATATGAAATGCTTGTGCAGTACCCACAGCTATATTGTGGGCACAGTCTCCTCAGCTGAAATCAAACTCATAGGCAAGGCATTCTTTTCAGTTTCAATTTCCCAGTGCTGTTCTTGTTTCACAATGTCAGTCATCCAACATTTCCTGTGTTAATGGTATAAGATTAAATCTGTGCCTAATAAAGAAACTCCTTTTCTCAAACAATACTAAGGAAAATGTGAATACATGTTCAAAACAATATCCTGGAGAGGAGATGGAATATAGCCAGGAAAATGTCAGAGAAACTCACAAAGCATGTAGCCTTATACATGTATACTGTACAATATTGTGAACATGAAAGCATGAATGAGAGGACAAGAAAAAAGTCCCATATCATGTAATACTGGACATTTCTTTGCTTTAGATCAATGGATACAGCAAACTGTTGAATGAAACTGTTAATTGAAAGAGTTCTATTCCTCACAAGCATAATACAATCTCTCACTGCCACTGTTGATGCAAAAAAATACTGGGCGAGACAAGACAAGGTTATCTGTGACCATTGGAACCGTTGAGGCAACAAAGGAGGTCGACATCACGCCTTGCCAAAAGCAACCACTTTTCCAGGCGCTTTGGACAGGAGATAGGAAGTTTTCGATTTGGCTTGGCTGTCTACTGAAGGAAACCATTGGAAGCGATACTGAGATGAATGAATACTCTGATTAGGAGTGTGCTAACCAGGAGCCAGAGAGAAGGAGCAGGGATCATCAGAATTAACAGCCTCTTGTAAAGCCCACCCTGGAAATGCACAGCACACAATTACTGTGTTTACTCCTTTAGAAAACCAATTATCAGTTCTTTTCCTTCTCCACTTCCCAAAATTCAATGCTTTTTGGGTCTTTGGGTCAAAATTATATATTTAAAACATACTCAATCATTTACTGTACTTATCAAGGGGCCTGGTATGGAGTTACTGCTGGTGTTATGAATTTTACCATTTCATTCAACATGCAATCTTATTTCACATTTAGGTGGATTCATAAGAGGAGACTATTTTTAAGTGCTTGGATTCACTGGTTTAAGATAATGGTAGCTCTTTGGATACAGTCTGTCCATTGTACAAGTGTAAACTAGTAGCTATTAGAATTAGTCTTCAAGATGTGTGTACTGAATGGTACAACCAGTGTACAATGTAGGGTTCAAACATGTGTTTCTGAGAAAATACACTCATTGGTATGTCCCTGGAATGTGCAGCATCTACTTTTCCTTTTCCGTATACAATAATTCATTACAAACTTTTATGTTGTTTAGGATAAGACAAAGTAAATGTTGACATTTTAAAGTAGGAAAAAATCATGATGCCCTTTAGGGCAAAAAATGCTAAGTGATTTTAAATACTGGGGTTAAAAGTGCACACTGACAGCAGAGTAGGAAGCACGAATATGATTGCAACCATTATAAACTGATCCATATTTTTCTAATTTTGAAGGTATTCTCTATAACATGCCAAAGATGTTCAGCCATTTTCATGCCAATTTTGCGATTGTTCTGTTGAGCAATAACTTGAAATTCAGTAATAATTGGAAAACTATATGAAAGAATATCCAATAACCAAGTCTTAATCGTGATCTTAAAACTTAGCAATTAAGGTAGCATGCCTTCCACATCACATTTGTAATTACAAATAATAAGCTGCTTTTACAATGTGTTCACATTAGCTTTAACTTAATTAACTTTAAGTGACGAAGCTCACACAATCGAACAATGCATTTTTCAAACTGTTTCAATGTTTTTCCTTCCTGCTGGAGAGTTTTTAAACTTCTCTGCCAGATTGTTGGGGCTCTTGCTTCATATTTACTTTTTCTGTAAAGCACCCTTCTAACAGTATCGATAAAATGTGCTATACAAAATAAAATTGAATTTCATTGTAGTAATGATTCCTTAAAATGTTACTAAATCTCTGAACAATACACAACAGCTAGGCTAGATGCACCCCTTTGCAAGTGGTCAGTTTTAAGGGTTAATATACAAAAAAACAGGAAAAAGCTTGGCAGCAAATTCAAGTACATTTTATTCTCCTCTTTCACACAAACGGCCTTAAAAACCTCCAACACATCTGCATCAAATAGACTTAGTCAGGAAGGATGACTCAAGATTCAAGATGGATAATAGATGTCAATGAGTAGAATTAACCAAAATGATAGCAAAACAATTGGTTTCATATAATGAATCAAGATGCAGGACATTCAAGACTACATTTGTGTTATATCAAAATTCAGGTTAAATGCACAGCTAGGACAAAAAAAAAAACATAAAATATAAGGAGCTCCTGTGTCTCTCACCATCGACTTAAAATTTGACATTGGAAACTGAAAAACCAATGAGGATCCTCTGACTTTGATTGTTTTGGCCAGAGCAAAGTTCTAAGGACGAGATGTCTGCCAGGTCTCTGCACAATATGACCGTTTTGGAACACTGAAACTACTTTTGAGATGGTAACACAAAACCCTGGAACAATGATCTCGCCTCATGATATGAACTAGCTTGTAAGTCACTCTAGATTTAGCAGAACATATTAACTGCATATCTTTAATATCTTAAAGTAAACCCAGCAAAGTAAAGTGAAGCAAACCCAGAGAAGATCGTCCCTTTCAGATGCATAAAAAGGCCAACTACACAGCAGTCTACGGTTGCAATATCAGAGATGCCGCAACAAAACATTTGAAACATTTCCTTTACAGAAACCAGGGCCTGTTACTGTCATACATGGGCCATGGCTATTGTGTCTGACAGAATCCAAATGTCATCGACACCAACAGGAAATGACTCCATTCCAGAACTGCAGCACATCATGCTCTCAAAACAGAACTGGTAAAACCCTGAAAATCACTGGGGGAAATTACCAGATTTTCAACCATGCCATATTAATACTCATTACTCACCCTTACTCACTAACAAATCAACAATTCCTGGCAAATCCATTTGACACATTTCAATGTGTTTTTAAATGTAGCAGCCTCTTCATGAGGTTTCCCAAGGGCTATTACCTCAGTGCAAAAGTGTTTTTATTCCTCATGAACAAGGAATTCAATTTTGCAATACTTCAAGAATACCGACTGGTCAATCATGCATTACAGGAAAAAAAAACAGTTGGAAACAGATGTGGATGATGATATTTTCTAGTTTTGTGAAGACAAAAAACCTGCACGACGGCAACAAATAGGGCAACAAAAGAAAGAGGGTCTGAGGGCAAACATTTGTTGCAAACACATACAGTAGGTTAAACAAATAATAAACAACTTTATGGAACCCAATGAGATTTATACTAACTTCAAAATATATTTATTTAACTAGAATGTTATACCACAAAGCAAGAATTAACTTCTTGTAATGCTAACACAGATTACAGGGCAAACATAAAACCAATGTTCCACCACTGCTGTCAGCCACAATGCAATATCTAATACCATCAAAGAACTACATACACAGTATGCACTGACATCTGTACATAACATCTATGGCAATGGCATGTATGTTTTTTCAATCAACTGCTTTATCCATTGTGGATATGAATGCACTCATTTGGAATATTTTAGTGATGGCCAACAGTACCTCTTTCACACTGTGCTCCAGTGAAGCCATAGGTGCAGGCACAGCGGTTAGGAGCCACACATCTTCCGCCATTCAAGCACCCATTTTCACAGACAGCTGAGAAACAAAATCATACATGCAAATGAGGCCAGATGACACTCCTTGGGATATTGTTTCAAACTGTTCAGTTACTACATCCACATACATCAAAAAGATTTCCATTTCACATACTGCACATGCAAATCTTCTCTTTAGCTAACTCTGGTGTGACAGAGATGCTATGCAGATGTTAAAATAATCTACTGAAATAGCCTTGCGCCTTGAAAATGCACACCTCATATCCAAAAAAAGGGTACGGCTTTTAAAGACATTAAGGATTTGAAAGCAGCGGTCCTTACGTTGCCCACAGTGAGCCCCATTGTATCCCTTCTGACACTGGCAGTGGTCTTCTGCACAGGTTCCACCGTTCATACAGCGAATATTGCAGTGTTGAACTGAGGGACAACAGTGACAATATTAAAAACATATCTTCTCCTGAACAGAGGCTGTTCTGCACATATGTATCTATGGAACGTGTATGTTCTTATAGTATACAGAACATGGTTTATAAAAATGTGTATGACTAGCAGCCATTTCAAAGTTTTAACAAAGGAATGGGCCGGTTTTCAAGCTGGGCAGCTGAGCTCCATTGTCTTGTGCCTGACAAAAACAGAAGGGATTAAGCAAGTGACAGGAAATGACATCATCTGCCATGGAGAGAAGGATCTTAAAACCAGACTGGTTTTAAGCCAAGAGCTAATTTTAGATCCTTCTGTGAATAAAAAAGTCACTTATGCTGTGTTGCTGAAGAAAAACACAAAAACCCATATTGAAATAATCACTCTAAATATTGCATTGTGTGTTTTTTCATGTATGTCACATCAGTCTACAAATAATTTGCATGGAACAAGTAACACTACATTCTATCAAAAGTAATATTGTCTGTGTGGTACATACTAAAGAGGGTAGAGTGTCTTGTTCTGACTGTTCTGACCCTAAAACTAAGTACTTGGCTTGCATGCACTAAAGACAGACATGATGTGGACCATTAGATAAAATTCTTCAAACTTTAATGTCAAACCATTAAACAACCGGCAAAACGCTTGAAACCATTTTCTTCATGGTGAAATACAGTACCAGATTTGGAACCGCAGGAAGGTGCAATTTGACCATTGGGGCAAGAGCACATATTGGGTCTTGAGCAAAATCCATCTCCACAGGAGCTCCGGCAAATGGCTGGAAAAACAAAACAGATGGGTCAGATGATCCCAGACTATGATGCCCAAACACAGCTGGACTTATACCACACAACACAAATCAGCAGGAACTCTTCCATCAGAAGCGACTGGCAAAGCGATGTGCATAGTGGCGGGTTGGGTTGGGTCTGAGGTTTCCCTTCATGTATAATGTAAACAGGGCAGCATAGCGTCAGATCGGGGGGAAGGGTGAAACAGGCAGGAGTCAGGATGCTGTTCCCCACAAGAGAAAATCAAGCTCAAGGTAATCTGGCTTGATGGGTGAGACATTACGCACACTGTGACCCAACTTCCTTGGTTTTGTATTTTTAAACAATGTCATTGGCCATGCTGACTGAAAGGCAGCTTGCCAGGCTGCAATCTCAGGACGCACACAAATAAACAGCCTTCCTGTTCTCCATCACATAGTCAGGGTCAAGTTCTATTCATTACCATTTCATTTACATATACAATGTATGCTCAGGACTACAAGCCTCAGCACTACAGACTGACTGGTCAACTAAACAAGGTATGACCTCGGTATAAGCATAAGCAATTACACCTTCCATCAATCTATTATCTAGACCCGCTTATGCTGGTCAGGGTCACGGAGAGGGGGTGCTGGAGCCTATCCCAGCATGCATTCGGCAAGAGGCAGGAATACACCCTGGACAGGTCGCCAATCTATCACAGGGCACACACACCATTTACTTACCATTCGCAATTACACCTCTTCAAGGTTAATGTTATTCATATGGTAGATTGTCTTTGTTATTGTCAATAATGCAAAACAGTTCACAGTGAGCAAAAGCCCAAATCTAGAAATCTAGAAGGGTGTAAATCTAGGTTGAGGACTATGTTAACTCAGGTTAGCTCCGAGTTAGCACAGGTTCTACTTTTCACCTGAATGTCTAACGTCTTTCACCAGGCGTTGATGTGTTAGTGACTACTGGCCGCAGAAGATGCCACAAACAGAACTACAGAGGCTAAACTGCAAGATGCAAACAACTAATTAGACAGAAAAATAGGATGGCCAGGTTACAGTTGGTTTAAGAAGTACTTAAGAGAATTTCTGGGAAATGGTCTTGTGGACAGATGAGACCAAGATTCACTTGAATCAGAGTAATGGCAAGAACAAGTGTGGAGGCCAAAACGAACTGCCTAAGATGCAAAGCCTTATCTGTGATTGGTAGTTGGTAGTGGGGGTGCTATGGTTTGGGCATGTATGGCTGCCACTGGCTGACTTGTCTTTATTGAAGATGGAACTGCTGACAGCTGTAACAGGATGAATTCTATAGTGTACAGAAGAATCTTATCTGCTCAAGTTCAAGAAAATATCTCCAGTCACTGGAAGACAAAGACCAAACATACTGCTAAAGCAAAATCAAAAATCAGAAAATTCTTGACTAGTCATTTACCCAGTTTGAATCCAACTGAACATAGATTTCATATGCTGAAGAGAAAACGTAAAGCAACTAGCCCCAGAAACAAACAGGAGCTGAAGATGGCTGCAGTAATAGCTTGGCAGAGCATCACCAGGGAACATAATCACTACTTGGTGATTTCTACGGGTCACAGACTTCAAGCAGTCATTGCATAGGATATACAACAAATTACTAAACCTGACCACCTTAATTTATGAATGTATTATGGGAGGGAGGGAGGGAGGGGGGGAGAGAGAGAGGGAGAGAGAGAGAGAGAGAGAGAGATAGAGATTGTGCATGTCCCACAGTTACATTACTATTAGAATGCCTGGGAGTATTTCACAGTTGCATTTCAAAGTGTGGGTGTGTCACAGAAATATTGCTTCCAGAGCTAAAAACATTTGCACTTGCTTTTACCTACGCCTGTCAGTGCTGAATATGATGTTATTATTCACTATTGCTGAGTGCTCATTTCCATTATCAATTAAAATATCAGTTAAAATGTTTCATTGGGGTAAGTGGAGGGGCCTTCCAGGAGGCACATCCAACTGAAGCACTGGGCACAAATTGAATAAAAACAGTGAGAACAGTAAAGTTGGTGGTAGGCAACCAACATTTGCAACGGGCAAGCCTCTGGCTCAGGCACTACAGTTTTCAGGCCAGTCTTTATCAGTGTTTAGGTTTTCTTGATTTAATCCAAAAATACATAGGTGAGGTTTGACTGAATTCCACATGTATATAAACTGGTGTGCATTTGATTGTGCATTGCCTGTCTGTGCCAACAGTGGTACAGTGTTTCAGTAGATGTGTGTCCAACTGTGTGCCCTTCTGAATCAATGGATGACATTGCTGCATTTGGACACACCTAAAGCAAGTATGACTGGATGACTGCAGTTATGATTGGCCATATCAAACATGGGAATGAAAAATAGCGGTTAATAACAAAAGTGGTACAAAGAACTTACGGACGATGCACTGGTTCCCTCCAGAGAGAGTCTTCCATCCTGGGCAGCAGTATGCATTGTAACGCGATCCACAAACATTGGGCCTTAAAGAAATACATTAACATAATAATTTACTTTTTAATGATAACAATTATTAATAATATTTGCTCACCACCTTTGGACTTTGGTCATCTTGTTTCAACCATAATAAACTCTGTCCAAATAAAATAATAATATTACATAGAGTTTTTGTTTTTTATGAATTTTCAATTCTTCAAGACCTGGTCAAGTCATAATTAAATATCAAGGATTCTTTTCATTGCTGCCAATGAAGTATTCAATTTCATTACATCCCAAAAATATTATTCTTAGAGATAACAGATGTCATCTCTGTGGTCCTAATATATGCACCTATGTAACATTCTTTAACAAGCCTTGTTAAAAACCTTTTAGTGTGTTAATTTTCACTTATTTTAGTAAACTCCATTTTGAGTCACAGGACAATGAATTTGACACACATTTATATCTTTACTGGCCTGCACAAGACACAGATGGACACATGATCAGCCATTCGTCTCACGGGATAGAACTGGACTTTCACAAACAATGTCTTCTACTTAGAAAACAACATAATTGGACTCTTCCAAAGTCCCTTTCCCCATGAGAATTTGAATTAATTCAAAATATGTTGCCCAGTGGAGACATTCCAAAGAACCTCTAGCCTTAATTTGATAATCTATCCAGACACATCCTTGTCTCTAAAACAGCAACACCTGGTGGCCTATATTCAATTTGCAAAAATTGCATTGCCAATTTTTAAGAACTCACAGCACAGCATTTCTTTTCTTGAGCAAAATCATTCAAAAAAAAAAAAAAAAACAATACCAAGATCAATTTAAAATAACCTGAATGTGCAGATTGCACAATGCACACCTGTATTTTAATTATCAATATCTGTAGCAGGTGTTTTATCAATCATTTACCAATAAACTTTTAATTGGTAAATCACTCTTTGCAATCTAATCAAGCAAGAAGATTTGAGAGTAACAAGAGAGTAAAAGGGAAAACCTCTTCTAAGACGTTTATTGCAAAAGGCTGTCTAAAGGTCAAGCTACTGTTACCTTTACATTTATTTTTTAAAATATATATTATTATTATTATTTCAGTAGCAGTATAGGTTCTGTTGCAACATTTGATCAATTTTAAACAATACTGAAGTTCTGAGCGTGTACGACCTTTCAGTAAGCTCTTGGCTTCATCTCAAGTAAATCTGGGTCCAACAGTAAAGCGACTGCGCGTGATATTTGCTGCGGAGTATGTGGTTGCAAATTTTACTTTTTCCATATAGGGGTGTGGTGTTTACGGCGGAGAACTAGATTCAACTGCGTAATAAAAAATGGTTTTACAGTACAGCTCTATACATTCCAAAAGGGACAAACGTGCAAAAGAGTTCTTTGTTTAGAGTATAACTTCTTTTCCGCGACACAGTAGGAATGTTCGATTCTTGCCAGTATTTAATTACAAAGCTTTCCTCGAAGCTTCCCTCTGGAAGAATTTCACTTATCAAGCCAACCTGCATTCTTCTCAAATTAAAAACTCAATCAACTTGACCCACTGTCGTCTCTTTTTTTTCCATTAGCAGACCTTAAATAAACAGAAGATAACTCTGACCTATAAACTACATGACTATGTAATTTGTGAAAACTTTTAGTCCATTTCCCTGCGGAGTTCGCCCACTCCATAGTCTAGCCGTGGGCTGCGTAAAGCAGCAGCACAGCAGCACAGATGTGAATCTGTCCATTCTTAATTAAATCCCTATCTGAAACACGCTTGTCCTTTTGACATTTTGCAACAAAATTTTATTTTTAAATCAGGCAAAGATGAATGCATCATTGACGAGCTTTCTGTAACAATGCAGCCTATATGGTTAAGAAGGCTGTTCCTATTTTCGTACCTGTATCCTCGTTGTTTTAACAATGTATCCATAATAGCTGCCTACGCTGCATTCTCGCTGTTCACAACACAAGGGAAACATTTATTAACATAATCTTGGTATTCTCTGTTTATTGAAACAAAATATGTATTAATAGATACAAGTCGTGTCTGGACCAGTTCTAACGCCAAGAGAACTTGATCATACAATTACCCCTTCAAGACATCTTGACCTCCTCCTCTTCTCTTGGCTCTGCTGGCTCTCGGTTCAGTGTCTTTGTCAGCCTCGCTATTCCCCGCAGTACCTTCATTGACAGCCACCGACAAAACCGCTGCAAGTCCCAAAGCAAACTTCAGCAGTCGCCTCTGCCACATACTGCCCAGATTTTCTTTTAGAAAGTTATATGCTCCACTTTTATTCAGAGAATAACAGCGTTCAATTCAGAAGTCCCCTTCTCGCTCCAAAACTCTTGACTCGTAGTCTTGGGAGAGAACTGCAAAAAAGAAACCGTATTTTCACTTAAAATGCACAACGGATTATGTTCAGGCGAAACACACTTTGGTTCGTGTGCATTTAAAAACCACATTGTCAAAATACATAGCGACTCTAAGCAGTAATCATCTTGCAAATGGCATTAGTCAGCATAACATGGTAGAAACAGAAAAAATGGATGTTCTAAAATATTACATTTATTAAACATCTTAATGAGTTATACAAAATATAACGTTGTGACACAAAGAACGTCAGGCTACTGTACCTTCTCTCCAACAGGAGAAAAAGTCTTCAAACCCGCCTGAGAAAAAATAAAATCGCCAATGTTTTTATACAGACGGCACGATGTTGAATAAACTATTTTAACACAATATAAAAATAAGAATCACTGATGCGAAAGGACGCGGCCGAAATGAATTATTTCAAGTTTACCATCCTTGTCATTTCTACCACATACAATGCATAAAATTGTTCCAGCTTCCCAGGTCTAATGGCATTCAAAACGGTTCGCTCTTCTGCAAGAACTTCTGCTAGAAGTGATGGGAGGTGTAGGCTACCTTCGTTCACGCTCCTACTCACCCTCCCTTCCGAGCTCGCTCTCACTTACACTATTCCCTAACTCCCCTTCCTCCGGATGATTTTCTCTTGCTCTCGCGATACATAGACTGCCAGATTCCTGCCAAAATTCAATGTAGTGTGTTCCGCCAGTGAGACCATCGGTTTAGATTTACAAAAGGTTTTCTGTTGTTTTTATGGTTCGCAGTTTAGTTGAAACTGCCCGTTGCATTTGAAGCTACATTCTCAGCCTTTACCGTCTTCAATTACTACGGACAAAACACCTTACATATTTACTGCACTAACATGGTGTTCTCATCAGCAAAACACAGACACATAGTTTACTATGACACCTATACAATGAGAAAAATATGTTTCAGGTATGAATATCATATTTACACTGAGCATCAGTGGGCAAATCTTTTGATGAAAAGTTTACCTGGTAAATCATAAAAGGACCTGCCATTATGACATAGTTAGTCATTATGATTACAAAGGTCTTTAAATACAGCCACACAAATCCCCTTTGCTGAATCCCACTCCATCGACTCCACAAGCTACCCATGTCCACTTTGGCCTTGTTACTGAAAGTTTAGAAAATTGGTCAGTTTTTGTACTTTTCAGTGCCCGATCCATCTGTATGTGTTACTGTTCCATGTAAATATGGAATGTATGTGTTGTCATCCTAAAGGAAAATAAAATATTTTGTATTTTCAGTCCATTATTACTTGAGAAACATATTTCAGATGTGTAATTTCTAAAAATATTTTCCTAAAAGCGTGTTGGAGTATGGAATATGTATCTGGTGGCAAGTCAGGCTCTTACTCAGAGAACCAAAGTTCTACCACAATTGTAACATTCAGGTTGTCTGAACTTCAATGAAACCTCTGTATAGCAGTTTGAAGAATCTTCAGAGGATGTACACTACATTTCCAAACGTATGAAGACACCCCTTCTAATTAGTTGTTTCAGCTATTTCAGCCACGCCCATTGCTAATAGGTGAATACAATCAAGCATACAGCCATGCAATCTCCATTGACAAACACTGGCAGTAGGATGGGGCATACTAGTAGCTCAGTGACTTTCAATGTGGCACTGTCATAGGATGCCACCTTTCCAACAAGTCACTTTGTCAAATTTCAGCCCTGCTAGAGCTGCCCCAGTCAACTGCAAGGGATGTTATTGTGAATAGGAAACATATAGGAGCAACAACAGCTGAGCTGCCAAGCTGTAGGACACACAAACTCACAGAACTACCTCCGGAAATAATGTCAGCACAAGGACTGTTCATCGAGGGCTTCATGAAATGGATTTCCATGGCCAAGCAGCCGCACACAAGCCTAAGATCACCATTTGCAAAGCCAAGCATTGGCTGGAGTGATGTAAAGCACACCGCCACTGGCAGTGGAAATGCGTTCTCTGGAGAGATTAATCACACTTCAGTGGCAGTCTGGTGGATGAATCTGGGTTTGGTGGAATGCATAGTGCCAACTGTACTGGTCCAAACAGTACCAACTGTAAAGTTTGGTGGGGGAGGATTAATGGTCTGGGGCAGTTTTTCATGGTTTGGGCTAGGCCCCTTAGTTCCAAGGGAACTCTTAATGCTACAGCATACAATGACTTTCTAGAGAACTGTGCGCTTCCAACTTTGTGGCAACAGTTTGGGGAAGGCCCTTTCGTGTTTCAGCATGACAATGCCCCCATGCACAAAGGAAGGTCAATAAAGAAATGGTTTGCTGAGTTTGGTGGGAAAGAGCTTGACTGGACTGCACAGAGCCTTGTCCTCTACCCCATCAAACACCTTTGGGATGAATTGGAAATGCCAGCTGCAAGCCAGGCCTTACACCCAAAATCAGTGCCCAACCTCACTAATGCTCTTGTGGCTGAATGGAAGAAAATCCCTGCAACCATGTTCCAAAATTTACTGGAAAGCCCTCCCCAAAGAGTGGAGGCTGTTACAGCAGCAACTCCATATCGATGCTTATGGTTTTAGAATTAGATGTTCAACAAGTACATATGGGTGTGATGTTCAGGTGTCCACATAGTTTTGGAAATGTAGTGTACTTTGACTGTGTATTTGGAGTTGACATGGGAAAGAATTCATGTTGCAACACAGAAAAGGTTTTTACCCTTAATAATGCCTATGGATGTTCATTGCTCTGATCGATGATATGGTAAACTAAACCAACACATTGGTCACTATGAAGTAGACAAAAATGGAATTTGCTTGAGTTTTGTTCCAAATGGCCTATTCAATGTCTGGAAACATAAAATGAATAAAACATTGACTCAGAATTCCCTTAATTGTGAAATCATGTTCGAGACTTGCTATGCTATTAAAGAGCCAGGGAAGTAAGCCAAAATGCCACTAACAGAACAATCTCCTGCAGAGACGGCCAGGGTGGAGAAAAGAAACAAACACGGTTCGCTGCAAGCTTGGGAATAGCTTGCTTTGTGAGCCACACCCAGGTCTCACTGGGGTGATTTTTCAACAAGTGAGTCAAGGTCTTCTGAGCTGCTATGGAGTTTGAAAATGGTTGAGGAGGGCCAAAGGACACTCGAGCTGAGGAAGACAGCCAGGGAGTGTGTGAGGGTTTGGGTTTCATTTTTCCCTTCGGAAGAAACGCCGGTGAGATCTCAGGCCGCCATCATGAAATAAATCAGCGGCCAGCCTCATTGAACTCGTTCCTTCCCATGCAGTATTAAATACATATTACTCATACATACATAGTATCTATATGAAAGATGCTTTACTGTGTGATGTGGACTTTACTGTGTGATTATGTATGTGGAAGGTCTGAGCACTAATTTCTGTCTATATGATGCATAACATGCTGGCATCCAATTGTATACATGTGCTATACTTCCATAGTTTTCATATTTTATGGGGAAGCTAGTTCAGTGAGGTTTATATTACTGGAGCAAAGCCCAGATGGACCAATGGTGTTTTAACCTTGAGAAAGAATTTAATCTCAAATTCTGCAATAGGAAATATTGCTTTGCCTATGCTGTATGAGATCACCATGGATAAGGGCGTCTGTTTAGCCAAAGAAGAATGTACTGTAATCATTGGTCTTCATTATTGTGCAGCTCTGCTGTGGATCATGTGCTGAAATAGAACCCTCCAGAATCCCTGTGTACAGTTTCTGTTGATTAACTGCCTTGTATGACACCACTCCTATCATGACATGACACATTGGTCTTTATTATATTACATTAGTATTTCAAATAAACAACTCAAAATACCGCATACTATACTACCAGTGTTGGCCTTAAACACCTCAATATGATCTTAAAATCCTGGCAAAGAGACAATTATGAAATTGTCACAAAAGGAGAAACCAATGAGTAGGATTGGCAGAGAGGTAGGGAGGGCTGGTTTATATATGTCATGCTTCATGCTAAGTGTTCTGGTTAGATCTGTTTATTTGTTTTTGTTGTTTGCTCTGTACATGTTTTTCATGATAACCTGTGGTTTCAAGTTAAGCAAAATGCTGAGAAGAAATTTGAACTCCAGGGAATGGAGTAAAGAAGGCCCTTGGCGATGCTCTAGTTGAGCTTTAATTTGCCCCAACCACTGTTTCATTCTGTGTGTACTTGCAAGAGTACTGACTGTAAGTCCACTGAGCGCTGTGCAGGTCCCTGGTAGAATTATCTCACCATCCAAGACATTCCTAAAATGGCAGATATTGATGTCAACTAAAGATGCAACTACAGTACAGCTACACAATGTTACAGTTCCACTATGACAAAACAAAAGCAATGGTCAACTACTGTTTTAAGCATCCCAGTGTTGCTCTTGGGTTATATATCCAGCTCCTAAAACTACACTAGCAGCTATACAAGATTTTAAATAGCATGGACAAATCGAGCGGGGGCCAGAAATATGTGACCTACTTACAATCTGATAGCTGTTTTCATATTTCCATTTTATGTGATGTAAAAACAAATATATTCATCAGCATACCTCACAAAGTGAACTTGACCTTGGAGATTCAGATCACTGCCCCTGTACTGAAGCTAGTCATTTCAGTCAAACTTTCCCACATTATTTGTTGCCTTTGGCTCCAGGAGACTTATTTTATTTCCCTTTGTCTTCTCTCACATTGGAACTGTGGCCAATCCTCTGTGGAAGTTGCCAAAGGACTTCAAGAAACGTTTACTGAGTGCACATTGCAAATGTAAATGCAGCTCCACTGACAGGATTGCCTGAAAATTCATTCAAAATGAAATGTCTCAAGTACGTGTCCAGTTGAGGTAATTCTACTTGTTGTTTGCTATTGGCACTGAGCTACCTATCTGCTGGAATCATTGGACGTCAGTTTTAAAAGAAAACAAATAGGTATTCTTATATTTGTCATTTATTGATTTAACATTTATAAACATTAAAAACCATGCATTAACATACTATTCATACTAATGTGGAAACTGGGGTTCTCTCACTGTGTCCCCTGCATCCTCTGTACTATGTATGTGGATCTCAAAAGTGCTTCCATTGGGTTTATAATAATAACCATAATCATGAAGATGGCAAAATGTATTATTATCATTAATAGCATATCTGGTATCCAACTGTAGGAAATGAGCCTAGTGCTCATTGACCAGCTCCAGAGCACTAAACACTGCACCTCCCTACACACTAGATCATCAAATGCCATATCAGTCACACACTAGATATCAATATCTTCTGCCCTTTATTCAGCTGCCCCCCCCCCCCCCCCCAAATAAAAAAAGGCAGATGACATATGAAATGAGTTAATGAAATTAGTTAGCACTGTTAACACAAAGTTATCATATTCACGTGATGGAAAACAAGACCAGGTTAAGTATGTGGCTGGACCTAACTCGTGTGATCCGGCCGACCAATGGTGTAACTTCATCACTCACTCACTCAGTCAGTCAGTCAGTCACAGACATTTGCGTTTGTAGGGCTGGCCCCGCTGTTGCGGTCCAGCCAATAACATAGTAATGCTGAAGCAACATTGCGGAATTTGATCTTTGTGACCAAATGGTCTGAAATTAATTCCTGACAATGGGTGAATAGCCAGCTGGTGCATCGGTCTGACCTGTAGAGTTCCATGCAGGCCATCTCTATCACAGTGATCGGGACAGAACCTTCTCTGCCTAGCCAGTTATGCTGAGCAGGTAGTGAGACAGATCTACTGTACCTAGCAACCTTCCAAAGATTCAGGTGCTACTTGGCCTCTCCAGTTGAGACAAAGAGAAAATGCACAGGTAGATTTATGGCACAAATTGAACACAGCTCAGGACTAAACGTAATTAAGAGACTGTAAATCAAAGCCATGTCCAATTCATAGCACTCAGTAGTGGCAATAAATAGGGGTTCAGTCACACCATAACCCTGGTACCTATTCCTATTAAACACTGTGATTAGGTTAATCAACTCTTTAAAAAGATGACATGTTTATGACTTGCACAGTAAAATGTAGGATCTATAGGCTATTCATTTTAAAGTTCCTACACTTTAAAGACATGCCTTAAATCACCTTCATCCATCAAGATAATTGCTTTACCTCAATGGAAATAAAAGCTGTACTTTAGTGCAAAAGACCCTAAGCAAACACAAATTAAACATATACACTGCAGTGCATGCTCATCAACTTTATTATCCTGTTAAGTGAGATTAATGTACATTGACCCTAATGTCTCGTTCTGTACATTGTCCAATGCAATCATAATAGCACCAATGTGCAAATCTCTTCTTGTCCATACTGCTTTGCACTCCCATAATCAATACATTTCACTTGGACAAGGTAATAATCCTTGACTTAAGGCATGTGTAACAAAGAACTGCCAGAGAACTGTATTAGCCAATGGCCCAGATGCTCTAGCGTGGGAAAAGCTTGAAGAGAACCCAGACCCTGACAGAGGAAAAAGGGTTAAGATGACCATTCATCTCTCCACTAGTATGTTAGTAGTGTTGCGTCCCATTTCAGCCTAAAGTCTGTGTGATTAATAAGTATTTATATCCTTAACATTCCTCCAACTATCTTGTCCAACGACTGAATAAATGTTTCATTGGCGATGAGGAATGCTGTGTTTTTCCAGTAGCCAGGATATAGTGCTATGGTGCTGTGCAAAGTATTCTGAACTTGTGATTTATGTTATGAGTTTGCATGTTGTTTTCCCATATTTGACCATCTTAGGGATGGAAAACATTCCATTCTGAGTTTAGCCTGTGGTATTCCACTGAGTATGAGAGATAAGACACTTGGTGTGGCAATACAATTCTTGGAAAGTGAAGTGTGTTATAAACACAACGTGTCAATTTCTGAGCTGCGTATAAATATACGTTGAAATTATTATTATTTTTTTTAAAACTTTTTTTTTAAGCAGCACAGTAAAACAGAACAATAAGAACCAGTGAGAACAGACTAAGGAGAAAGGAGAAACTGTAGTCAGTTTCACAGCTCAACAGTCCTTTCACTGTTTGTTAAAAAAATCTCATTCGTAAACTTCACATCACTCTCCTTATTAGAAGGAGAGAAATGGCTCGGAGATCAAAGACAGAAAAAAGACATACTTGTGTTTTTTGAAGTATACCCCAAGAAATATTTGGATTGCTTTCCCACCCACTCCAGTGTCTGCTGCTCAGTCCGCCTCCAGGAATCCCCCCACCCAGAGTCCTGGCGCTGAACGAGACGTTACCGAACTAAAACACTCTGTAAAGCGTTCTGTCTGGTTTCCGTTTTCCAGCAGGCTTCCAGCTTCTCATTGTTTTCAGCACCTCCTGCCAAATACGAATCCCCCAGAAAAATGATGAAAACAAAATTCCCTTCGCTGTAAAGCCAAGGAGTCGAATGACAAATGCAAATACAGTGACATATGAATATTGTAGAAGAGGGTAGTTCATGAAAACTTCATTTATTATTAAAAATTTATATACATCGATTCATATAGCTTCAGCAAATTAATTCTGTTCACAGAGCTGTTCATCTCAAGATCAGAGCTAGGTACACACTTCCTCTGATCCCACTCCAGATTTCCATTCAAAATACTGGCAGTTTGGGGTTTTTTTTTCAGCAGTGTTTAAACATTGCAGACACAATACATCATGCTGTGACCAGAGTCAAACTTGCGGTTTTTTTGAAGGGACATGGACCACAGGGTCAGCTGATCTCAGCTGCTAAGCCATGCCTCAAGCACATTGCCAAACCACAGGTTGTGTGACCCCCCTTAATCTGTTCTGTAGTTTGACCATGCTCCAATCAAACGATAGCTTTTGCTGACATTTTGCTACTATCACAACATTTTTTCTGGCTCAATACCCCAAAGTTCATGCAGCTTTGGTCTGGCCTGTTAGTTTTTGCTCTTTTCCTGGAGTAGTGTCATAGCAACAATATCATTGCAAGTGTGTCATGGCAATGTATGGCAAGGCACTTGGAAGTGAATACAACAGAAAGAAACTTGGAGAGTTTGCTCAATAAACTGCAACACACAATGAGAGCTGGCTAACAAGAAGCAAATCTGCAAAAAAAACTACAGAAATTGAAATGAAAATACAAATAACAGAATGTCTGTGGGTGACATCATGGAAATCAGTAACAACCCTGTGGAAATTGGTGCCCTGCTGACACAATTTGGGCTAGGCTGGGGCTGGTAGCAGCCCTGTTTTTAAAGCATATATGTGTGACATCACTGTAGGTTCTGCAGCCTGGCCTCACTCTAGTTATGGTTCCAAACCACAGCCTTTGTGCCACTGCTTTAGACATTATAGTTTGCTAATGCCCCACTCACACTGACCGACTGTAGCTAGTTTGAGACCAATGACCATTCTTCAGTCACACTGCCAGACCACATAGGAACTGTGCTGTACTAAGCACTCAACACCATGGAATCCTTTCATTCGTTGCTCCCCAATCCCCCCAACACCCCCCCCCCCCCCACCCCAACACGTTTGCACTTTCTCACACCGCACATTTGTTTTCAATAAAAGCAACTGCTTGCGGTTTTTGATATTCTAAATATGCAGTTCAAAAAGATTCCATTTTCCTGATGCAAGCAGGTCCATTCTGGGACCCATGACGAGACAGGGAATTGCAGCAGGTCATAAACAAGAGAAGACAGGATGCAGACTGAAGTCATTGTCGTGATTTTCACTTTGCAATTACACATCTGAGCATTTCGGTGAGTAATTGGGTATTTCTTAAATACTGCCATCTGTGACTTTGCTCCCTCATCCCAGAATAGGATGTGTAATATGCAAGTTATATTTGTCCAAAGTCTCATGAAAGTTAGGCACCGGTACAAATACACCTTCAAGACTAGTTCAGGTTATTCACATTGTGTAGTTTGTAATGCCTGCAGACTTTGCATTACAAGATGGCCATCAATTTTCCAGTAAATAAAGTAACACATAGGGGAGTACTGTATGAGCACAAAGTCATGAAAATATGAACAAATATATTAAACTAATATTAAGCGACTTCAACAAAGAAATGAAGAAACTGTGCTGTGGCTTCATTGCATATGCAGCTAGCTCTCGTGCAGAAGGATTTAATAGCAGAGAAACTGACCTAGTTTCCCAAGCTGCAGAGGGAATGAGAGAGTGGCAGGGGTGGGGGGAGAGGGAGGGGATAGAAACGGAGGGGCAGAGTAAAGAGAAACAGAGGCTAGAGTCCATCTCACACTGTGGGAAAGCTCTGAGGAGAGGCAGTTGGGATTACCATGTTCCAAGTGAAGAAAGCCATCAGAATCTCCAGCCCCACTCTATGTGGGAAACATACCTACCAACACACTGTTACAGCCATCACAGCAATATGTAAAACATCGCCCTAGCCAGCATGTACTGCATGGGTACATGCAGTGACAATGACAACAACGTATCCCCTGTACATGCTGCATCAGAACTCCTTATAGTCACAAAATGTAGGCCATGTACCCAGCCTCTACTGTTCTTCTGTACCCCTATACTCCGTATGTGGAGACCATTTTCATGAGCATATACAGTATTAGGCTGCATATATGGGTGGAGACCGATAGAGCATACTGACTTCAAGAACCACAGCCATCATCCTGTACATATGGTTCTTTCCACCTTTGTCAGAGAAACGCCCACTTGGCCTGCAGCACAGGACAATAGTTTTTATCACAAGTGACGGTAACCCAGAGTTCACGGGGCTTCGCATAACTGCTGCGCCTATTCTTCTTAGCTGTGCGGGCCTTGCAAGGATAATGATCCAAGACCAAACCAAAGTCTGGAACAACCGATTGTTTTGAAAATATTTTTTTATACCAGTGAAGCAGCTGCATTTCCTTTCATCAGCAAGGCGTCTGGACTCTGGAGGGCTGATTCTGCTCCAGTTCAGGCAGTGAGATATTTACTCACGTAGGAACATTTGGGGGGGGGAGCACTCGTTAAGAGTTTTTGTTATGTGGGCCAGCAAGAGCAGTGGAGCTGGACAGTGTAATTGGCCTTTTGTGTATTTCCCCAATCAGCGATTGCAGCAGACTGCTGAGGCGGCGATTGTTATCTCCCGCTCTCTCCCTCCCCTCAGATGCAACACATGGCAACAGTCTACATGGCTAATGGCATGTTCTCAGCTGCAGGCCGAGAGGTTCCTAGCAGGAACTTTAATTACTCCCCGTGACTTGAAGCCTCTCCTCCATCCTTAATCCCTCACAAGAACCAGATCTGTTTGTCTGCATCTGTTTACATTCTTGGTCCCACAGGAAATGATGCATCAGTAACCTACTTTTGAGCATTATTTCACACCATGTCAGTCTGTGACTCTTCGTGTATGCCTGGATTTTAAAAAAGTGGTTCAATGAGTTTAACAGCAAAGAATCATGAAAAAAGATTGAATATATTTTGCAGATGTTTCCCATTGCTCTGCCTCAACTTCTACTGGAGAGATAGTGTTCTGCCTCTACACTGTCGGTTAGCGAAGTGTCGTGCATTTGTTCTACATCTTGCTTATATGCAGGATAGTGTCTCCCTGGCCTTCAACTATAAAATGTTTCAGCTGAATAACTGAATAAGGGCTCTGATCTTTCTGCTCGGGGTGACTTAATGAAAAAAGGTTCACATCAGTGACATCTTTGAAATGAAGTTAAAAAGGGGTGGGAGGCATTCTGGGAAATAGTGTCACGTGTATAAAATACAGTACAAGTATACAATACAAATACAGTACTTGTATACAATACAAGTATACAGTGACTTCATGCACAAGGTCATATTTTTCTTTGTAATAAGCCTTTGTAAGGCAGCTAGACGCATGTGTCTATGACCAAATCGAATACTGTGGCGTGGTGTTGAGGAAGGGTAGCCCAATCGGCACCCATTTGCCCCAGCTCCCACCAATGCCCCACGCTCCAGCACCTGAAGCCCATCAGACCATGGAGGCTGTCACCTCCTGTTCATCGGAGCCTGTAAGACACTGTCACCATCCTGGGGATTTGGTACAGGCATTGCAATGGAAACACCGCTATCTCAGTTTGCAACTCACATTTGTACAGTTAATAAAATATAACTCACTGTGTTTTGTGATTATCCATTTCAAATGTGTCTCATCTATTTGTCTGTACTTTTCGGGTTCTGTCATTATGTCCACAAAAGCAGTTTTAAGCAAGTGGAAAGAACGCGAAACGCAGGCTCTTACCTACGCCACACAGAGCCCTTCGTGTAATGTTTACAACAGTGGAAAACATTTTCCTAAAGCACTCTGCAATCTGTCTTTCCCAGTCCAACAGTAGCCTCTTGCAACAGAAGAGTAATGATTCAAGTGATTCAGATTCCTCCAAATGGATCTCGGCAGAGGGCAAGAATCTCAGTCTGAGCTAGCAACTAAATACTTTCACCAGCATGTCACTGGTGAAAGGGGGAGCTGATAATCATTGCATAGATGGCTCGCTGTCAAAAACTTTATCAGAACAGTTTGTCTGCTCACACCATCGCATTCTCTGTGTTGCTTTCATAACCATGTGTGACTCACTTAGCACTGATGATAGTAATAAGCCTATAAGCTTTCTGCCATTTTATGTCTCTGTCGCTTTACGCTTGCAAATAGGTCATATATTAATTTAAGTGTGCAGGGACAGCACCTTATTCCAGTTCTGTAGGTGTGTTCAGATCTATTCACCTGCAGAAGGGTAAATCTCCTTGAGAGCTTTTTTTAAAAACATTTGTTGTGTTTTCATGTAAAGCATGAAACAGCTCCAGCAGTTTGGAACTGTTTGATTTAAGGTGGTACACAGGCTTATTTTAACTAACGACCATACTTAAAAATGTGGGAAAAGTGCAATAAATGATGAAGCATCATTTATTACACTGTGATTTATTATGTTGTGCAAGTGAACCAAAGGTTATGGGCGAGTGCACCAAGATGCTCTGTGTTATACAAATGAATTGCACACAGTACTAAAAAAGTGGAAATTCCTTTAGATAACACCACATGGGGGAGCTAATGTACATTGGCAAACACCTAACAACAAAGCTTTTACAAAGAAAAAGGTGCACATGGCATTCCCATAATATCTCTGTTTGCTTGGTTTTGTGTTACATTGTCTTTATCAACCATCCAGAATAATATAAGCTGTAAATCTTGCAGCTATAAATACGAAATCTCATCTCAATGTCCGTTAATAATACAGGGTAAAACTGTACATTTGTGCAATTATCAGTGCAACTGTTTGCTTTGGACAGATGACCATTGTTCCCCCTTCATTTAAATGGAAAACAGCACAGGGAAATGAAATCCAGTCGGATGGGCAGATGCCCAGATGCAGTTTGGAATGCCCTCACAGATTGCAGTCGCTCCTCCTGTTTCAGTTCATAACCCTGTCCAGTGGCTGCAACCAATCAGAGAATGGGATGCATTCCAGTCAACACTGTGGCTCACTCCAGAGTTATTCAGGAACCACCTGAGTGATTCTTTATCAACAGAGCGCAAGCCACTGCAAACAAGGCTGAGGCTGCACGACTCAGGCTGTCAGTTTCCTTCAATGAGCTGCAAATCCAAAGTGAGCATCTCCGTATGTTGTGGGCTCTCACAGAGCGCTTGCCAGTGGCCCACAGACAGCACCCTAATCACAGGCCAGAGGGAAAACAGATCGTTCTGCCGCTGCGGCACTTACACCACAAGCCCAAGTGGAGTCTCTCATGGCGGCATGCGAAACAGCTGTGCTGGGCATAATGCGCCTTTTCTGGTGTGGCTGCGCATGGTTGCATCAATATCCATCCATATAGCAGCATTTCCTGTTTTTTTCTTTTTGCTTCTGTGGCACACTTCACTACTAATTCATAGAATTTTATGGCATACCACTTGCAAAAGCAAGCGACATACTAACATTGATGTGATGTGTCAACAGTGGGCCTAAGGAGTCTTTTGGGGTTTCAATTAAGCAATATGCTTTTAATGGCATTTATTTTGGCTTTTGTGAATGAGATTTGTTCATTTAAGTCTTTTTTTTTTTTTTACAAGGATTTTTCATGCACACTTTACCTTGTCTGACAGCACGGCAGAGTGCCGCGGCACAGCAGGAAGCACTGACAAATAGATTTATTGCATCTGGATGTGATCAAGGGAGTGATGCTCAGAGAATAAACCATCAGAAACCATCATTATATTGTATTATATGATAAAAAATTAAAAATGAATGAAGACACACTTTCATAAGACATATGGGTGGGAAGAGCAACCTAATCTCTGAGCAACTTGGTGGCTAAAGAACATGTCTACTGCAATGATCGAAACTCATGGAATACAATTTCAGACAACCAAAGGAAATGTATCATTCCATTCATTTCATTCAACATTTAAATGAATGGTTAGACATTGCCACATACTAGAGAACATTTGCTTATCAGACTGGAGAAATGGGTAATCCCTGTATGTTAGAGTCAGGTGCAATCCTTGTATGCTACTGTAGATACGGGTGTAGTCCCTATAGACTGAAAACAGGTGTTGCACCTACAGATTCAAAACAGGCCTGCCAGTCACAGGAGGTCCTCCTCGGGTGTTTACGGCTTCTTACTGGGCATCTGCCCAGCACACCCCAAGATGGCCATCTATCATTCATTCACATGGAAACTAAAACATCAGTTATCCTGAAGCATTAGCCACAGCGAACAGCCTCCTATAGAGTCATTATGTTTGCAATGGCATGCTCACGTCTGGAATGTCTCCATGGATACTAAGAAATATTTTCATTCATTCCACTGAGCACAATCAAATTAAGCGACCGAGTCTTGTTCTAAGATAATGTAATATAGGCGGGTAAATCAGAGACGTGCATGAGGGCCAGACAGAGCACACTGATGCTGGCACCATGAATCTCTCTCCACAGCCATTCTTTGTCTAATTTTTTAATGATGCTGTGCTGAAGGAAGCATCATCAGTTTCCTTTCACATATGGCTCCGCTTGTCTTTTCTGGTCTGAAAATTGAGTTCTCCCACAAATATAGGATGTACCCAAGTGATGTACCCCATGGTCCCAATGGCCGTCACAGGTTCAGCTGTGGTTGGGGGCCCTATGTGGTGATGCTCAGGGTGAGAGGTTTTTGGTTGACATTGTATTTCTCACCTTCTGGTTAGTTCTGGTTAAAAACACATCTGTTTTTTCACAGCTGGTTTTTCCCCTTTTTTCTCAGAAAATTGCAAAGCCCAATTGTATATATCTACCTGCACTCATCAACTTCCGCCATCGATCTGGGAGAGTGCATACCTCATCAAATTCACGTGATGGTAATCACCTTTTATCACTTTGCAGTCTGCAAGTCAGGCGCACACAGACCTGAGTCAGAGGAAGACACGTGCAGTTCAGCAGGTGGGTTTACAGGCATACAACCTATGAGAGGGGGCCACAGTGGGGCCATACAGGTCAACTGATTGGAGTCACATGTTCTATCCTGTCTGCACTAGTATGTGTATATCATAGGCCTCGTACACATTAGTAGTTTTAGTTTTGAAGCATTTGGGAAATGTTTAAGTTCAGAGGTTTTCACTACCTTGACCTATCCGAACACAGTACTCAAATGCGTTCGGTAGTTTTTGAAAACTAAGAATGTAGTCCGCCACAGCACTTTCTTTGACAGCGGATATGATCTTTTGTGTTACTCGGTAACCATAGCAACGTTTACGGTTTAAAAAATGAAAGAAACAACATGGATTGATTTGTGTGTTTCAAGTGTTTCCAAGATTTTTTTGACATTCCTGTGGAACGCTGTGTCATTAATTATGATGCAAAGAAAATGATTCTACTGGTAGATTTAGAAAATCCGGGCCTGAACACATTTACGGTAAAAACCAAATGTGCAATCAAAACAGCAAGTTTTGTTAACTAACGTTCACTATCTTGCACACACATCTCAAATAAGGGTTCTCGATGTGTTTTCAATCCTACCTTGGAAGGGTTTCAAAGTAAAACATTTTTCGAAACTTCTGATTGCGTGGATTTGATGGTTTTCAGGAGCTGAAATGCTTTTTGATAGGCCTACTATATAGTGCTAGTGTGTACGAGGCTGTAAATTACTAAGGCTAAATGGAATTGGAAAATTAATTTTTAAAATTGTATTGTCATGCTCTTTGGTAAGTTTGAATAGACATAGAATAGACAGATAATAATATTGCCTGCTGTATATCCATTGTGCCACTGGTGTCAGTAAGTTTTGAACTATGCAGAAATTTACTGGGGTAGTTTATTTACTGTTCAAAAAAATGAAGCGGATCTCTTTACACTTTACACTGAATAAGCAAAAAACTTTTTTAGTTTGAAAGACCTTGACCTGGGTATAGTCCACACTTCATGCTTGCATTATTTATAGAACTAATCCTGTAATATAAGAAAAACTAGATACAATCCTACAACGGACCACCAGAGAATGATAATGTTTAGTCGGCATAGTAGTAAGGAACTTGGACATGTAGCCATGTGTTTGCAGTCAGGCCTGAATCTAGGGAAGGACACTTCTGTCTGTTGTCTTGAGCAAGGCACTTAACCAAATTGCTTCAGTGAAAATATGTCTGTGTAAATGAATGACTTGTATTGTGGAAACTATATAAGTCAGCCTTATGCCACTCAAATGAGTAATGTCAGATAAATCTGGACACAGCTACCTTTATGGTGGGTGACTGTCTGTGTCTGTTGTCTGACAAATCTTCCCAGGTCTCTCAGTGGCCTGAGTTCTCCTACGTTCTTTTAAAAATGTCTTGGATCGACTCACATTTCATCAACCATTCTAAATTGGCAAAAATTTCTCCCTTATCAGCATCATACTCATTCCACCTTTGCAGTTTCTGGATGGGGACGTGAATAAACAAACTGGTAAATAAAGTCTCCATTGGCAACATGAACTGGGGATTTTAGGCAAACCAAGATGAATGAGGTCACATGTGGAAAAGTTACCATGACCGTCCCATTAGGCCTCTTGAGAAACATGGCTTGCAGGGAGGGAGAAACACATTTTTTCCCCATAGAGGTTCATTATGAACAAAACTATTTTTTTCAGTTCCCTTTCCTTGAGTGCCGGACACGAGTTTAAATAACACAAAATTACAGTTACACATTTGTACACAGGAATAAGTTATTCCTGTGTACAAATTTGTTACAATTTGTTACAATTTACTTTTAGGATAACCATTGAATATGAAATTGAAAATACCATACAGTAAATACACAAAAAGTTGAACAGGAAGACAAAAGCTGTGTAAACTACTTTACTTTTTGTTAATTTTGTGGTCATTTTAATATCTAGTTGCATCAATTTATTGGTTTCAAAAATTAGGTAGCAAGTTTGTACATAATATTAATCTTGCCATTAAAGGTACAGACATGTCTTTTTTTTACTGCTTACAGTCTGTCAGTTCTGGCAATTACTATTATTTTCTTTTTTACTATTTTACTTTTGTTTTATCTAATAACTGACGAATGTTATTCATGACCACATAAAAATGAATTTAAAAAACACAAACCCAAAAATACTTCATCCAGTCTCTGAACACACATTTGACAATTTCTGTAGCATGCTACTACAAAAGTGGTAGGGTTATAATTACTGTATATTCAGCCATTTTAAAGTTTTGACTGCTTTTAAAAATGTTAAAAATTTGTACTGTAAATAGTGAGGACCAGGATTTCAGACCAATGACAGCATATCATCTTGTGAACTTGTCCAGAATTTTTATTTTTATCAGCTGTACAAAATGTTTTTCTCAGACACAATTTCTCTGTGCAGCCAAAATGGCTAACAGAAAGCGTTTTCTAATTTGTCTACATTAAAAGTGTAGTCATTCCACAGATAAATATTCAGGGAGGGGAAGCAATTTCAACTTTCCCCCGATTGCTTAAATTGCTGAGTCAAAATGATTCATGCAATTCATACTGCATCTATTATGTACAGCCTACAGACTTTTATTCCATCTCGTGCTGAATAATACAGTGACCATTTAGTTTCACTAGTGTAAAGATTGCTAATACCTGGGAATACATGCTTGGTTGTAGTCATTTAGAAGTAATCCATAAACCAATATTAAAGACAAATACCCCCATAACCTAGCTAAATCTATTACACAGACTTTCACACCAGGCATAACTATAACTGTAGCTACTTTGTGTACTATTAAGAAGAATTGAAGTCTGAGTCAGTTGTTCAATACAGCAAATTAGTATTGTCAGTAAGGATAATCTTCACTTATTTGAATATCTGAGTATAGCTTTGGCAGCCAAATAAATATTAATCTATTATTGGGCACTTGCAGCAATGTGAAGTCAAATGTCTGGAAATGAAATGAAAATGTATTGGTTGTGGTTAAGTAGCTGTTTATTAGTTATTAAACGTATATGACAATATTGAAAGTTCTTGCATGCAAAATTCAGAAAAAGCCAGGCAAGTAGGGGAATCTGAGTAGAAACTAGTACCCTAAAGGTTCTAGGCCAGAGAAGCTGCTTTGCTCATTCAAACCTGCTGTTTTTCTCATTGCCTATTCATGTTAGCCACATTGTGGTGGGTGACTATGTTGCCCTGCTTTGAATAAATGTGAAAAGTCCTTGAAGAAAAAATTACAATTTTTTTTAAAAAGTAAGCAGAGTTTTAATTAGCATTTTTGTTTTGGAACATCAGAAATTCAATTTGTTTCATTTTCTGGTTCTGCTAATTAAAATTATGTTTGTTTCTGCTTTTGTTTCCATTACTTGAAATGGTTCTATGCTCTGTAATCATGGATGCTTATGTGTCATCAAAATATTTTGAAAAAGATTTAAAACTGCAGTACAGATATGTTTGTGTTCTCTCTTTTTTTTAATTAATTTATTTTTTTACCATGGTCTATAGACACATCATGAACAGTTATTTGGCCCAGTGCTACAGACAGTTATCCACTGTTTATTTTCATTGCAGCTCAAATTTAAGGTGGGTATTAATTTGCAGCTGTGTATAGCCATGGGAGCATCCTGTTTGCATTATTCCCTAATATTTTGATAATTGCTGTTGGGTCAATATGAACAGAAATAAAGCCAGTTAATCTTTTTCTGGCAAGAACACCGCTTCAATATCATTTTGTGAATGTCATGACTCACAACCTCACGCTCTCAGCCTATAAGGGTCTGGTCTGGGGGTGTGGCCCACATCTTCCCCTGCAGCTGGCCCTCCTCTTCGTTGTACTCTGAAATCACTTCCCTAGACCCCCCCAGAGTGAACATCCTGCTCATCCTTTAATCTGGGAGAAAATAAACCATTAGTGGTGTGGGGAAAAATTATCATTGACCTCAGCTGTGTCACAAGGGTAGGAGGGTGTTTGACCTGATATTTTGAGCATTACACAGGACAAGTGTCTTTGGAAGCCTTGAATTCATGTCAACCTAACAGACAGTCTACAGCTTGATTCCCCCAAGTTTTCCCCCAAGTTTTCCTCCACCACCTCCACCAAGACAGGGTTCCCATCAGGCATGTCGAAAACGAGTCATACTCCATTGCAGCACCATTCTGGTGCAGCCACACACCAGCATGCTTATGTACCAGAAACAATACTCTGGTGTAGTTACTCTGAAACACAAATATATTTCAGTAGAAGAAGAGTAGCATTGTATTTTGCGCAGATCTGAAACAGTAGCATTGTATGCTGTGCAGATCTGAAACAGTAGCATTGTATGTAGCACAGATCTGAAACAGTAACATTGTATGCAGGGCAGATCTGAACAGTGGCATTGTATGTTGTGCAGATCTGAAACAGTAGCATTGTATGTTGAGTAGATCTGTAACAGTAGCATTGTATGTTGCACAGATCTGAAACGGAAGCATTGTATGTTTCACAGATCTGTAACAGTAGCATTGTATGTTGCGCAGATCTGTAACAGTAGCATTGTATGTTGAGTAGATCTGTTACAGTAGCATTGTATGCTGTGCAGCTCTGAAATGCTTAGACTTGTACTGTATGCTCATGAGCACACCATATAGAATTTCACCTGCTCCAATTAAACCTTAGGTTCATAAAATAGAGAAAATTAGAAGGTGAGTCAGAGCCTTTCTTCACCTGATATGGTATACACTGCAAGTGTTTCATATGAATGTCTATAGCTCTAACATTAAATCCTTTGTTGACAAAATGAAAAGAAAGAGGGTGGGTTTAGAGAAGCCATGAATCTTTGAACTGGAACTAAGGCCTGGGAAAAATATAAGTGCAGAGGAAGAAGATATTATGGGCTGTGCTAAAACAGGGAAGACTATTTTTTTTGTCCCCCAGTGGCCTTCCAGTCTTTGCCCGTTGCACTTAATTTCTCCCCACACAGTACCTATAATCATTAGAACAAATCTGTCCCATTTCATTCACGAGGTGCATTTTCTGCCAAATGTGTCAAAGCTAATGGAAAGAATCTAGAGGCTGATTCCTCAGCCCATCTGGTGCCAGGTTAGTGACTGTGCCAACACGTGAAAAAGCCATTCTCTCTAAACCATCCTTTTGGCGATGAGAACATTGCTTGAATTTTTAAAGGACAGAGAGGATGAAAAGTAGTTTCCACTGGTACTAGCCTCAGTATTCCAATTTGAGGATGTTCACAAACCTCTGTTCAAGGTACCTCGGTTCACAAAGTGCTAGCCAGCGCTTTCTGCTTTGGAAAATGATAAATCCGGCTTCTTTCTTTGGCAGTGCTAAGCCTACCGCTGGCTCAGGAGACGTCAGACACGTGAGCACGAGAGCAGAGGAATGGATGCTGCAGGCCATGGTCTGATCCCTCTTCAGCCTGGGAAGCACTGTGGAATTTCCCCTGCTATTACAGTCTGCGGACTGCCATCACTCTTGCAGAAGTCTTCCTTGGCATGCCCAGCGTCTCGGAGAAATGGAGGTCAGTAGGACCATGTCAGGGACGGCCCTGCCCAGATCGTAATGCATTCTCCTGATGCTCCAGTCCCTACGGAGGAATTCACCTTCCTTAATTTCCAAAATATATATAGCTTTACGGTATTTCGTTTCAAGCCCTGCTTCTTCAAAAGACATAAGGAAGAGCAGTTTTCCTGCTAATGTGATCGTGTTAAATACAAGCCAACATGGTGACTTTAAATCACACTAAAAGGCAAAATTCAAGAGCAGTAAACTTCTAAATGAATTTGACTGCGGTCAGTTGTAGACCTGAAAGTAAGACTGGGCCCTGCAGTTCTTTAAACGCAATTCTATCACAAGAAGACTCTTCTGGTAATTTAATGAAATGCAGTTTGGGGTTCCACTTCTGCTTCCAAACAACCATTGGATTATTTAAACTTTAACCAACATTAAATCTTCTAATCTTCTAGGGTTGAGTACAACTAAAGAAATTGGTAAAAATCATCTCATCTCTTCACTTAAATGGGAACTCTTTGATGCATTAAAGGCATACATTTTCCATCTTTAAGATCTATTTAAGTCGCATATTTTTACGCGAAAAGTCAAAGTAATAAAGGATATGCTTACTTTTAAATACCTTTTCATGAACCAAAATGCTGACTAATTAAATTAAATGTAATCATATTTTTGAGGTTATGAGTGCTGACTTTCCCCTCTTTGGCATGAAAATAAACTGCTGCTACGTAATGCAATACTACCATCTTGTGGTCATAGACTATAAGGCAAGACTTTCAATGGAAAACTAGGCAACAACAGAACCACTTGGATGCTATGCATGGGTGACTAATTTTCTGCTTCCACAGAAATGTAATACTTATTTATATATTAGTGGAATTTACAATTATTTACATAGTGAGTTGTGTAATAGTAGTAATGGCAATGTTTGGGACATAGTAATGTTTGGGACAAAGCATATGTGGTCAGGCGTGTTCAAATGTTACCTTAGTGCAGGTATAAGTGAGCTTTCAGTATCTGGTCTTGATTCTACAGTATGTTTTTATTGTCTTTTGAATCTATTATTGTGTTTGTCAACATGACGACCAGAGTTGTACCAATAAAAGTCAAGGAAGCCATTATGAGGCAAATAAATAAGAAAAGAGTCAGGGACATTCACCAAACCTTAGGCTTATTAAATTCAACTATTTGGAACATCATTAAGAAGAAAGAGAGTACCAGGGAGCTCAGCAACAGGAAAGGGCCTGGTCGGCCAAGGAAGACCTCAACAGCTCATGACCGAAGAATTCTAACCATAATGAATAAAAAAACCCCAAACACGTTTGACAGAACAGAAGCATTCTTCGGGAGTCAGGCGTGGATGTATCAGTGATTATTGGCCCCAGAAGAATTTACGGACAGAACTACAGAGGCTACACTGCAAGATGCAAACCACTAGTTAGATGCAAAAACTGGACGACCAGGTTACAATTTACTAAGAAGTACCTAAAAGAGACAGCAGAAAAAAGGCCTTGAAAAAGACCTTGTGGACAGATGAGACCAAGATTCACTTGTATCAAAGTGATGGCAAGAGCAGAATGTGAAGGCCATGAAGAACTGTCCAAGATCCAAAGCACCCCAACCCCTCTCATATGTGAACCATGGTACATGGCCTGTATGGCTGCCACAGGTACTGGCTCACTTGTCTTCTTTGATGATGTGACTGCTGATAGCAGCATCAGAATTAATTCTTAAGTGTGCAGAAGCACCTTATCTGCTCAAGTTCAAGCAAATACCTCCAAACTCATTGGACGGCGCTTCATCCTACAGCAAGACAATGACCGCAAACATACTTGCCAAAGAAACAAAAAAATTGTTCAATGTCAGAAACTGGATTCCAAAAAATTCTCCCCATTTGGATCCATTTGAACATACATTGCATATGCTAAAGAGAGAACATGAGGCAACTAGCTCCCGAAACAAGCAGGAGTTGAAGACTGCTGCAGTAAAGGCCTGGCAGATGATCACTAGAGAAGATACTCAGCACCTGTTGAAATCTGGGTCACAGACTTCAAGCAGTCATTGCATGCAAGAAATATGTGACGAAGTACTAAACATGACTAGTACTTTCATTTACATAGCATTAATATGTCGTAGACATTACGGTGCCCTGAAATGGAGGGCTATGTATACAGTCTGCTGTAATTTCTAGATGGTGAAACCAAAATGTATAAAAATACACATTAATAAAAGCTGAGAATCTGAATCTTAACCACATATGAATTGTATGATAAAAATCTTGTGGATTACAAAGTCAAATCAAGAAAAAATATGTCTTTGTCCAAGCCACACAACCCCAGTATTTATCCCTGTGAGCCACCAGCTACATTTCTTAAAATCACCCTCTTTATAATGTCTTATTCAGCAAAGCGTGTATATGTATATTTGTCCATATTAAAATGAATAGTTTTAAAAAGTCAAATTAATCTAATTTTATTCTAATAACAAAAACGGAGAGTCTGTGTGAACGGTGAAAGAATGTTGAATCTTGTTCTGGCTTGAGAAAATCACTGTGTTCCACACACAAAATTCAGTTAAAAAACCGCAAGAAAGTACTGTGTGATTAAATTATTTAATATTGACATATTTAGGCTAACACAAGAAAGAATCAAGAAACATATACAAAACTGTGGCCAATCTATATTACTGTTAAAAAATAAAATATATATTTAAACAATTTTTCATTGACTTCCCATGCATTCCCTGGCTCAAAACACTTCAATTAAACAGAGGAAAAAACATTTCTGGACTATTCATAATGCATAACAAGGAAGGGGGTGCCATTTTTATTTTCAAAAATAATACTTTAAAAATGATCGCATGCACATCCAGTCCTACTGGCAAGTGCAGGATTAATTAAACTGCATTAGAAGAAAAAGTACCCATACTAGTCTTGCACTGTCACACAATTTGATTTTATCTGCAAACATGCACAGAGCAATGCCTTGCTCCACAGGTTCTGACAAAGGCTCTTGTGAACTGAAATGTCCTGTGTGCATGAAAGTAAAATCAATTAGCAATACCACTACCCAGCATTGTGCAAGATATGTTTCTTCTATTATGACTATTTTCAAAAATAAACATTTGTATACATTTCCAATAGATCTTGCATATTTCAAAACTCTATTTTAGCTTACTGTTAATGACAGACAGAGATGTAAGGTGGATAAATTTGACATTATCTGTAATAACTGTAAGAAGTACTCTACCCGAAGCTTCTATTATAAATATAAAAAATATATTGTAATTGTTAAAGTGTCCTCAAATTAATGCAATTTATTAAATCATCTTATTCAGGGCTGTCTAACATGGGCAAAACCTTGCAGTATACAGAACTGTCAAATGCTATACACAATATTATACAATCTGATAAAACCTGATAACACTTCTTTCATTGCCCCTGAAGCTGATTACTGCATCAAGGCACATTTTCAGGAGCAGAAAAATAAATGTTTTCACCAACACAGAGACCAAAGTCAATCAGCCAGCCAACTCTTCTCTACAGCTTTGTGCTTTGAGGCATCAACACAAAATGCATGTCACCTGTTATTCTTCTTTTTTGTGTGAAATGCAAGTAATTTTAATTCCAACCCAAATTTACGATGGTAAAAAGACAGCTGCCGAAAAAAGTGGAATATCTATGACTGCAATAAAAAGTCTCACCATGCAAGTACAGTCTGAACACCTCATCCTTTTGGTAGAAAGCCCCGGAACACCCGATCAAAGTTAGAATGACTAAGTCCACTGCTTAATATCCACTCAGAATATTGTCACTGTTTTTGGATGATTGGCTGTTTAAGACACAGCTCACTCCCACAAGAGATTATTGGCTGCTGATTGTCCATGTGATAGCGAATCAGGTGTCCCACACTGTCGAATATATGATCCTTTGTTCTCACCTTTCAAAAAATGGAAGGAAAAGTACAGAAAAGACACATCAGTCATTTTTACCTCAAGCTCTACCTAAATCATCATGTTTCTAACAGCCAAAAAGAAAAGGATAACTGGTATGACTGCTGAAAAAACAGCCACAGAAATATTATCATATGGAAAACAAAATTACTTGAAGAAGTATGTGTCGTCCACACACTGTGCTTGCTTCTTATACACTTTTAATGTGTGAGATTTGGATCCATGTGAGTCTCAGTCTTGTAAGGCAACACCCACACACACACACCTAAATACAAAGATGTGTATGTGGACTATTTTACAAACCTGATGAAGTTTCCACATTGATCAAAACACAGTCTAACCATGAAAGCTTTCATTTTCCAGGCAAAACTGAGACGTTAGGGAGAGGTACTGACCTCACATAGTTCAGTGGTTAAATGTCTCGTCCCTCCCCCCCAGGAAGGAAAAATGGTTACGTGTTACCTAGTCAGCATGCCCAACTACTATTAAAGTGAATATTTCTGTTTACAATGTGGACAAAAGAGTTCACGGGCAGGAAATAAAAACACATGTAGGCCAGGTCAGAGGAACTACAGGTTGAGGTAAATAGCGTACCATTCCCTCCGGGTCCACGAGCAGCAGGTGCTTGGCAGTGGCCCCCTGCAGGCCACTCAGCACGTACTGGCCAGGGGAGGAACTGCTTTCCCGCACCAGGAAGTCACCGCTGTCCGTCAGCAGGCTCTCCGCCTCACGTCGGCTCATCTTGCCGTGGTACCAGGCCTCCTGCTGCAGTAGCTGCTGGACGTGCTGGAGAACCCCGGAGAGGGGGCTGCCCTCACCCAGGGCACTGTACACCGTCTCCCTGCTGTCCGGCAGGCACGAGGGAACACCTGTCTCGAAATCTGAAATTTGGAAGTTGTAAATTAATTGACTGTAAATTAGTACATATCAAATTATATTGCAGTAGATGTTCATGGAGATGTTGAGGTCCTTACAGTGAATGAATAAGAAATGCACTGCATTTTGTTGCATGATCCATAATATACTGAAGGACTTGATATGGCTACCTCATATGGGTGGGCTGTGTGTGATATATTCAATTGGTCCTTGGTATGTAGGATATTTAATCTCTTCAGGCTTAGAAACAGGAGCAAAAGGGGGAAAGTCTTTGAGGTTTTTTGATTCATAAAGGAGATTAACAAAGTGATTTGAAAGTTTTCTTTAAGGTTCAGTTCTGTCAACAGAACAAGGTGGCATAGGTAGGAATTAGCCAAAGTTAAATTTCAAACAAATATCTTTATAAAGTTGTCAATTCCTGAAATAGCTTGACAGGTCATGTACTGTAGCAGAGGCAGATACCTTTGGAATACTCAAGATCAGTTTGATGTCATGCTGGATTCTCTCTTGTTTGCAGGCAAATGGTAAGCCTAAATTGTCTGAAAGGCCTGTTATTGACATTTTCTTTTCTACAAAGCGACCTATATTCAACTACATGTCTAACTGTGAATATGCTAATTTCAATGATGCAAAGAATTCTCACACGCACAAAATATATCTCACACACACTAAATATACACAGCCAGACTGATCACCAGGCATGGAATACAGAACCAGACTGCTTACTAAGTAAGCAGTAAGTAATTTATTTATTGATTTGATTTTATGGATGGAACATGATATCCTATGAAGTACTTCAGTAATAGTCCCCAGACACTACTTCATTAACATATCTGTCATAGTCATATCTGTGAGGCATATTTCCCATTCTTTGTGACTACATTGTACATCCCTCTTACACTAAATTTCTGTCCCGACAAATTTAGATGTGCCAGGCAGCCATGGAGAGCCACTTCTCACAAAAGGTCTAAAGAGAATTTATTTGATAATAGATTGAATTTCCCTTACAAAGAACTTTAAAAATGGAAGATGAGAAAAATCATCCATGTCACATGTTCTTTCATTTTAATAAATGGCCAATGAATTCACTGAACATATAAACAGTGACTGCCCTGTTAACATAGATGTATGAAACATCAGTCAACGTAATCAAATTATGGGAGATGTAGGCTACAAATTAGGCTGTACTGCTAATATGCAAAGAATACCCATATTTTGCTTCCCAAGTAACAACTCAGAAAGCAAAAAACTCTAATTCGCTGCATCTCTCATTTTCTTACCTGCAGATGGAAGTTGCTTTTGTGTGAGAGAGCAGTTTTCATACACGTTTAAGTGCTGCGGGCAACCCGGCTGCAAGACAACAAAAACAAGAGTGGGTGAGTCATCCAGGAAGCGGCGTTGGACGCATTAAAAGAGTGGGAGGGAATCAGGAAGGTGGGCTCACTCTTCGGAGATCGTCTTCTTCTGCCTGGCTGCCGCTGGGGGGCCGCTGCTGCGCCTCCGGCCCAACCCGCATGTCGAGCAGCCCCCCCGGGGGCGGCTCTTTGCCCGGTATCTCATTATAATACTCATGGATCTCGGCGCTCTCCTGACCCCGGCCTCCGCCACCGTCTGCCTCCGTCGCCCTGCGCAAAACCGCAGCCAGCACAACAGGAAGCGATCAATAAGCCTGAAAATTGCATAATTAACTTTGTTTAATGACTTGTGTCATGCGAGACGCGGCGCCGGATTCGGCAGGCTCCCTCGGAAGGTCGGCTGGCTGGGTCTGCCGGCACAGCTGATGCGGGGGTTAGCCGCTCCACAGAGCGCCGCTCAGGACCGAAGCAGGCACCGAGACACTGTGAATCAGTGCCCTGTTTCCACGGATACCGCAGCCCCATTCATGCTATTTGGCAATCAGAATGCATGCTTTGGTGAATAAGAGACGGATGAGATGTTTGGGGCTCTGCCTTGTAAAATTATTTTGCATGAACAGTCAATAGTAGCTGAGGATTGTACTGGTGCTATTGCACAAAAAGGGAAAAGGATTTGGTGTACAAAGTGTAAATATACAAAATAATGTACTAAGTTAAAGGGAATCAAGGGTTCTGGTATAACTGTTAAGGGACAGGGAACATGCTTGTTTAGACAGATCCAGCATGAATGAAAATGCCTCACAAAGGCCATCTACATTATGCAGACATCTTACTCAGCCTTTCACAGCACAGGCTTAATGTTACAATGACAATTAAACTGATCCAAGAAAGCTTTAGAAATATCAAGATCATTTTTGTGAATACATTAAAAAGTAAGAATAGTTAAGTATAACAACTAGTCTTTCAAATTAATGTTAAATACACTTATATTCAGCATTCTGCAGCTTTCTTCCTTGTTTCTACAACGAGGAACTGTGTTTTCAGATGGATAAACTTCAGCAATTTTTTTAAATGTCTCAGCCAAGCTAGAATGATGAGTCAGTGACTCATATAATATGTCACTTCCTGTGAATTTATCACATCAGTCGGCAAGTGGGCGGCAGTGGGAGGCAGGAGGCACCGGTCTCATCAACAAATCCAATGATGTCATTCTAAGGTCACACACGTGACATATCCATAGGGTCACTAATAATTTCATAAGATATTTTTTTGTACTGAACATGTGATAAAAAAACAGACTCTGACCTTTGCTTGGACACAATGAGAGAGGAGGGATTCTTTAGGAACTGTCGGAAACGAAGCTCAAAGGCTTGCCCTATAGTGTGTATCACCTCTTGAGCCAATCCTTCTGGACATTCCAATATATGGACAGCTGTAAAATAAGGAATTTGATAATCACATCATGTAGATAGCAGGGGAAAAGTGGTAAGTATCACTGAATGTATTTAATCTAAATACAGTCATTTGACCAGACACATACAAGCACCCCAATGAAAATGTATAGGATTAGCAGGAGATAAATCTGATAACTCATGGAAATCATATCACAGCAATTTCAATATTACTAGAGTGATCTAATGTGACCAGCTGCTAAAGTGGGTGTAGTCTCCATTTCCATTTGGCTCATGTTCTGTACATGAAACATTGGCTTTGTGTAGATATTATGAAAATATCAACCCAGTGTAGCTGGAACATAAAGAAATAAAGTATAAAATATATAATCTTTATAGCAACTTGAGTAATACAGCGTTTGTCCACAAACATACATACCCCTTTGATTGACTGGATCTTTGGCGACATAAGCAACATAATCGGTTGTGTCCTGTGGAATAGAAAAAGAAAGAGAGATTGTTGGAACTACAGAGAAGGGCACTAAAAATAACATTATTCTTCCGGGACACCAGGGAGGGGGGGCACTCAGTACTGTATGCTCTAACACCATAGGGACCCAAACAGCTAGAAAACATGGCACAATGAAAACAGCTTCCAGGTTTAAATCCCCAGGGGACTGCGGCCCTGGGTACAATGCACAACTCAAGGAGGCCACGGGAGGTAAGGGGTGTGTGCATGCGTGCGCTTGTGTACTTGTATGAGTCATTCCATGGGAAATGGTCCAGGCTGTCGGGCCTGTTACTCAGAATCCTTTCATTTTTTATATACATATTCCGTGCCTATCTATAAGGACTAAAACTGAAGATTAAGAGTTATTGAGAAATAAATGATCAATGATCATCCAAAATGGCCACCTTTTACTGAGCCATTATTTTCAGATGTATGTATTTCTAGGATAAAAATCTCATTCTTTTTGTAAGATTACTAAAATAACCAAAATGAGTTATTCATACATTAACAGTAAATAATCTATGCAAAACGACAGTTATAAATGTACCGGTGATACATCTTCAATTGAAAAAAGTGGGAATATTTTTTTCAGCCTAATTTTATGGAGATATGTACACAGCTAATTTGTGGAAATGGATATCACCCTTACATAATTCTTCATGTTAAAATTATAAATTAGGTTTCACTGTTATGATGACACTTAAATGCAATATTATCTTTGGCCACCAGAGTTCTGTTGTGGTTCAGTGTTCCAACAGAAAAACTTGCAAACAACTGCCCTGTTCTAGTTTTTTTTCTTTTCTTATTTATTTATTTATTTATTTTTAAAGCAAAGCAAGATTATATTTCTTATGGCTTATAGTTGTGAAATGTCACCCCCTTGCCTGTGTCCAAAGAGTGTATCGCATCAAGATATAGGCCATAATCTAGATTAAGAATAAATAGATTCTAACCATGAAGGAATTCCATAAAGATGATGACCTAGTTCACATATCAACATTATATCACCCAGTTTTGTTTGCGAATGTGCATTGAGTATACAATTATGCCGACATATGACTTTTCATTCATTTTATTGATCTAATTTTCATATGTACTACATTCATATTTGGGACAAAATTGCATTCTGTATAGTTATTACACATGAACTCAGATTTTTATCTCATTCATATCCATACATACAATTTGATAAGTGTTAACCCCCCAGTTCATTTTGGAACATCTTTCGACCCCTGTATCTGTTAAACTATACATCCTGGTTGAATTTTTATGAAGAGACCCATATGCAAGTGTGCATGCTTGTGAGTGCGTGCTTGCAATCACGTTTCTGCACCCCCACAGACAGAGTAGAGGTGTGGAGTATATTCTGTGAGTCAACAGGAAACAAATTTTTTCATTTACAATGCCCCCCCAGAACAGTAATTAACAGTAATTCAATTACACGGTGTGTGTTGCTGCCACTGCTGAGATTATGAATACGGGACACAAACCAGGAAGTGAAAGATGCTCAGGGGAGCAGACTATTGCATTAATTAAGTCACTGCTTACTTATCAGTGCCATTATCCTACCTCCCCTAGTGTTACATCACACACCACAGCAATTTGCTTTTCTGAATTCATTTATTTATTTTGCAAGACAGGATCAACAAACGTCTTTCATGATCTAGGAAGCGTGCTTAATTTGCCTTTGCCCACGCCTGCTGCCAGCTCACACAGAGAGGAAACAGGAAGAATGCGTGCCCTCAGATAAGAGGTCATTAAAAGGGAGAGCCCGCGGGCACTGGTGGCTCCTTTTATAGTTGACATTTATATTTGCATGGTCGGTACTCGTGCAAGTCTACATGCCCATAATACTTACAGCTCTGCACCTAATACACTGATCTGATCATTGCATTTTCTCCCTGTCTATGGTGCACCTAATTAGATGCACCAACTTACTGTCCACCATTTCACTTCAAATGTTTGTATGACACACATTATCCAAAATACTTCACCCTAAACATGGAACCAGGATGACCAGAATACGTACAGGGTCTCCTCCAGAAGCGAAGGATATGGACTGCATATGGTGGTGGGCAATAGTCTGGGGAGAACAGGAACAGATGTGTTGAGAACATTCACCAATACAAACAATACAAGTTATGTAAATACTACAAATAATATACTTAACTAAATGCTATGTTGTTCCTCCATCAACACAAATGGTCTTATGTCTTCAGAGTAAATTATTACAATCACTATTAGAGCTCACACTTTCACTGAGAGTCACAAACTTTCATTTTAGCTGAGAGAAAGCTCATCTCTTACCTGCTGGGAGTCAAGAGTTGTTAAACTCAGACTGTCTGTTGAGATGTTCAGTTTGATGTTCATTCCAGAAAACTGCAAGTTGCTCCTGCCCAAAATTGTTGACAATCCTTTACTTGGGGGCTTAAAACAAAAACAATAATGGGTTAATTTTTATTGCAATTGTTTCTCTTGTTCAAATAAAGGGTTAATGAGTTAACGTATTGTGCTCTTATATTTGAATATACTAACAGTAAAATAACTGAAAATGTCCAAATGATTTGGGGGTGTGAAGTACTAAACTAAGTTGTGTTTGTATGTGAGTGCCATACCTTCTTGCGTTTGGGTGCAGTCTTTGCACCTGGCACATACTCGCACAGACGACTTATGGCCTCCCTGGAGAAACACAAGGCAAATAAGACGTTATCCTAGTAGCAAAGTAGAAGATGGCATTCTACTAGCAAATACCTGCCTATATTAGTTGACCACAAATAGTACTAAATTCTCCCAATAAAACTACATTAGCGACGCTAAGCTACACTACTGATACTCAACATACTCTCTATCTATAAAATTCTGTATGTTGGATAGAGTACAAGCATATGTACATGTAATTGATGCGAAGACTGTTTTCCTTTGCCTGTTCACTGAATTTGCTGTATGCACTGGAGTTGTTTCCTTACTAGCCCTGAAGCTGAAATGCTACCAGTAAGCATTCAAATAATCAAAGAGGCAAAATATCCACTAGACCGAAATATTTAGGTGTTAAATAATAGCCTGCTCCTTTTGGTGAATCACACAGTTTCATGGCAGTCAGACTCAGCAGTCAGTGTGTGACATTTTATTTCCTTTGAAATGGAAGATGACAGAACGTGTGGGAGAGGTGGGTCGGATGTGGCAAGGAGGCAGTTTTGCAGTCCAGGAGTTCTTCGCCGTTCGGCCGTGCGTCAGCTAGCTGGGCGAATGAACACATTTCGTAGCACCGTAGGCGTAGTGAGAAGAGAAAATGATTCACTGCTAATATGGACCATCTGCATTAGACCCTAGAGGTTTAACAGGCCTTCAGATGTGTAAACTTTGATGTGCGAAAACTCAGCAACTAGATGAAACCCAGAGCTTGGCGCTGACGTTGTGTCAAACATCTCAAGCACTCAGTAGACTTTACAGATCAGGAGGAACCGTGTGAGCTGCTTTACAATCAGTCAGCAGTCATTTACCATGCTCATGAAGGTCATCAATAGTAGAATAGGAGTTTTGTCCCTCACAAACAAAAATATGTGCAGAGAAATAATGTGCAGATTCGATTTTCCTCAGTGGTGATGCCCCTACAATGGTAAAAGGTAAGAACCCGTGGCCTGTATAACCAAAAGGCAGGCAGGGCCTACGTTTGCCCAAGGTTACCCCTTTTTCTGAACGGCTGCGTTTTTGTTCCCTCTTAGAATCAGCTGATAGGTTGCACATGGGGGTCAGCGCTTGGTGGTCGTGTGCATTCTAAGGCTGATGCACAATCGCACGCCTGCGTTCCAGAAGCTTCTTTAAAGTTGCGCAAGGCTGAGTCTGAGCACAGGCCCGGTGGTGTGGGCCTAGGCTAGGAGACTCTGAGGGGTGGTCTGATATAATTGGGCAAGAGAAAAGGGCAATTGTAGGATGCAGAACAAGCTGGTGCCGGCTGTCTGGAGTGTCATGTGCAGCTGCATGAAAGGGCCTCTCAGTCAGTTAAGACACCTAGCACAGGCTGGGGGAAAAGGCGCAGGCCAGAAAAACAGACTGAGGCCCACCCAACCCAGGCACAATCTGTACTCATACAACTTGAATACAGCAATGTATTCAAAGTAATCACGCAATGCCGTGATTTCATTACTACCATCAGCAAGTTATGCTAAACTAAGGTACCACATCAATGTATGCTGGAAGGTCACATTTTAATTTAATCATTGCAAGGAGAAAGGAAAACATTTCTGAGCTTTGATGCAGGAGCCCCACTGACTGTAACATTTACATCTGTGACCATGTTGCACTTCTAACTCCTGTTTCTGTGTAGACCACTGTTGTACAAATGGCTACTAGATTGTCTAATTAGAAGTTTCAAGGCTCCAATAAATGCAGATGGAAATCCAACTAAAAAAGCATAAATGCAAATCTATCAATGGCCATTAGGTCAAAGAAACAACAAACAAAATATTCTTCTCATAGAAAACAAATCACAATCAGTGGCCTATGTCTTAGAATTCTATTAAACATCATTTGCAGGAAATCTGTCCAAATTAAATTTTCCGGCAGATTATTCCATGAGCTTCAGAGGTAGTACGAACAGAAGAGGTTCTGTTCCAAACTTTGTGTCGAATGCTATCATGTAAATATAAAAACTCCAGGATAGGATTCCAAAAAGAGGATAATAAAGAAGAGAAAAAGCAGTGATAAAGTAGCAAGGTAGAGAAAAAGCAGTGTTATTCACCTGTCTACATTCAGTTACAATACACAATGAAAAAATGCTGCTAACATTACAAATATCTTGCCCCAGGAATGTATACCTGACGGGTTCAGCATTAGTAAAACGTGACATCAATAAGAAAAAAGGACTGAGAATATTTGTCTCATCTTGAATGGTTTTGGGTTCCAGAAAGGCCTTTCTTTCCATTTACTTTGACTAACGTAACCTGCAGGCAATACATTTTTATGCTAGAGACCGCCTTCCCTTTGACTAAAATTTTTTCTCTTGTGCCGATTACACATCAGCCGAGGACATGGCTGAAAGCTGAACCATGTTTCACTAAATACTCCATTCTCTGTTTTTGGCACCTTTAGTCAGCAGGTGTGGCAACACTGAGTCTTACCGTGTGACCTGTGTTCTCGTTTCGAAGTCAAGCATCCTCATGGACTGGATCACTTCCAAGCAGCCCATGTACTGCAGAGCAAACACAACACAGAGCTCAGCAAGCAGAGGCCATATGGTGAGAACATCACCACTTGATTCGTTTATTAGGAGCCTCTGAACAACAGAACTATTCTACTGCAACACCCATGAAGGTAGTGGAACAGGGAGGAATATTGGAGGTATGAAGGTGAAAGAGGTTAGCAACCTCTCAAATCTGCCATTGTGTTGTTTGGACAGCAACAGAATGTGTGACTCTCTCTCTCTCTCTCTCTCTCTCTCTCTCTCTCTCTCTCTCTCTGTCTCTCTCTCTCTCTCTCTCTCTCTCTCTCTCTCTCTCTCTCTCTCCCTCCCCCCCCTCTCTCTCTCTCTCTCAGTGGAGCATGTCAGCAAGCATCTTTGTGCTTCAGAAAAATGGGGGAGGGGGGTGGTACTGCTACTGGAAGGAGTTAAGTACGCCCACTCAAGCAGCTACACTGCATTCAGAAATGTGTTCTTACTATTCCAACCTTGATAGGACAGAGCATTCACAAGAGCAGGTGAGTCATCCTGTCAGCTCCAGCCATGATGAGAAAGTCCACTGCTGCTTCCTCTGACTGGTTGTAAGAGGCTGCATTACACAGTGCAAAACTATCTGCCATCCTACGTATTGTGTGCGCTTGTGCATCTATGTTGGTGAATGAGTGCTTGTGTGTGTATGTGCTTATACGTATACATGGATGCATGGTTACATGTGTTTGCTGATTGGAATCCTATTCCTCATTGCCTTGAACAAATCATGAAATTCTTCAAGAGGTGATAATCCTAAACTTATAAAAAATTCAAACTTAACTACCATTCCCACTGATAAAATACATTTCACAAAATATCATTTTTAAACTATGGCAACACTAATTATTCATATTATTACTGTTTAATGAATGGGTGTCCTAATACATGTCAGTTCAATGGTAAGACGAGAGATTTCTGATATGGCATGTGATACAATACAGTTTAACTGGCTACTTTGAGATTTTCTTAAGCATGCAAGTTAAACATAAACAAACTGCTCAGACCTCAAAACGGGCAGGGATACAACCAGTTGTAACTTTCTCTAGTTACAAATTTATTTGAGACACACAAATATTTAAGATTTAAGACTACATAAAGAACTGTGCTCAGGACGCTGATAGTGTTAATCAGTAATATTCTCACTGGGCATATCAATTTAATAGAGAAAGTTCCTTGCCGCTTTATGCAGTTTCAAATACATTTCCCTAATGTCATATTAGCCAATTCTAGAGGATATCATCTGTGTGGGATTTTCCCCTGACAGCTGAGAGAAATCTCTCTCAATAGTGTTTCACAGAGAACAGCCCCAATAGGCCATTAAACATGTTAAGTACATTGTCAAAATGTCATATCAAAATTCTTTATAACTGAAACGCTATACATCCATATATAGTGCACAAAATATTATATAACAATAGTGATAAAATAGGGGGGAGGGGTGGGGGGGGGTGTAGTTTTCCCCACATTGGGTCATCACACTGCATCTGACCACAACACTCGCCCCCAACAAACGACATATCATTAACCACAAAACCGCACGCATCTCCGCAGACATGTCATTGGCTGAATAGTTCCCTTTGATCTGGCAGATCTAAACTGGAATATTAAGCGCCGATGAGTCATTTCTGGGAGCACAGGAAGCAGCAGCAGCAGCTAGGGAGGGGGCGGGGGCGGGGGTGGGAGTGTGGGGGTGTACTCTTCCACGGATCAGCTCCTCTCTCCATCAGCGAATCCCTCTCACACTTAAAGGGAGACTTACATGCAATCGGCAGTGTTTGTTGCACAACTGCACTCTCCTCCTGATATTGTATAAGAGGACATTTTTTTCTATGTACCTTTTTCCTCCTTGTACAGAGGGTACTGGATTATATGACTATTTAGAATTTGGTTCTACAAAATTACTTTTCCTCTACTAAGGTGCCCAATAATTAGAAGACCAACGACCTAAGCAAGATACTCTACATGACATATGGAACACATTATGCCACAGCTCTGGGAACAGGGGAGTTAAATCCCTTGTAATCTGACATTAGCCCAGGCATGTTAACACATGCGCTCAGCACTTTGTCCCAGAGGACAGGGGACCGTCAGACCGTGAGGGGAAAATGCTGAACCAGGCTGCACTGAACTACACACGCAAGCAATGTGCATGTGCCCTTATTTTTTTCTGTTCCTATACTTTCTCATGATGCTTAGTGGACACAATTGATTGTGCCAAACTGAGCTGAACACGTACGTGTGGTCAAGGCTGAGCACTCCCAATGCAAGGAGCAATGCTTAAGTCAGGGTATAACTGGAAGCAGCTTTTTGGAGACAAATACATTACATGTTCACTGGCAGCAAAATTAAAAGTTAAATTAGGAGTTTCAGTCAAGTTTTAGTTCTACTGTGCGAACATCTAGACAGGGCTGCCTTCGGGAGATAAAGAAGCTGAAGTCTCCCTCTCTAAATTTGCCAGCTCAGGTCCAAACTTAAAGGAGAGCTGTTCATCACAAACCCAAGCCTTCAAGACTTCACCCGTAGTAATTTCACAGATTATGCTCAGTGCACAGATTATATTCAACATCCAATAGTACACTTCAGCATAGATCTGTCACCCTCATCTTTGTGTCGTAATACCATAAGCTACAAGATGCCATTAGGTAGTTGGAAGTGCTGGGATATCCTGAAATAGCATGAGGCATCTGTTGCTTCATTTTTCCTGCACACAGAAGTACTTCCTTCATTAATATTTGACAAAATATAGAGCCCTTAACAGGAACCCAGATGGCGCACTTCAGCACATGAAAAAGTTATGTACAAATAACTCCCAGGAAAAACAACACATCAAGCGCATTAAACGTACACGTAACGCACACGTAAACACAAACTCACACAAGCTTACTCGCCGAGAACGTGTACTCATACACATCCAGGCTTTAAACCTCCCGTAATATCAAACCACGTAAACGGCGCTAATGGCGCCATGTCTACCTTGATGTGATAGGTCATTCCAGATTCCAGAACGTCCAGGCTGAGGCAGTCCGTCGCCATGGCGGGCTTGAGAGAGGAAGACGAGCCCTCAGTCCGGATGGCCAGCTTGCTGTCGCCTCGGTCCTGTCCGAGGTGAGAAGAGGGCGGCAGGTACCCAGAGAGGTGCTGCTGGCCTTTGGCCGTGCCGCAGTCCGCAGACAGCTTGCCACGGGGGCCCTCCCTGGAGGCCAGGGCCAGTCCCTTTAGCCCCAGCAGAGCAGCAGGGCTGGAGATCTTGATGTTGGCCATCCTAGGTATGAAAGTACAGAGGGTCGAGGTGCCCTCCTCTGGAGAACCCAAACCGCCCCGGTCAGGGTGATGGCGGGGCGCGGCCTTCTGGCACGGGGGGGTGGCGGAGGCAGGGCAGGGAGCCGTCTTGGCGGCCGCCGCCAAGGCCGAGGCGTTGGGCGCGCCGTCCTCCAAGGAGGTGACGGAGTCGTTGCGGAAGCGGCTGTACTTGGTGCGGTGCAGCATGCCTGTCTGTGCGGAGAGTCCTACATGCAGTGCGCTGAGTCCCAGGCCGTTCTGTTCTCTCATAGCCAGAGACAGCCGGAATCTTCCCAAACCAGATCCACCCGCTCACTATCAGGGCGTCCGCAGATAAAGGAGGAACCGGAAAAAAGAAAATGGATAGCTTGAGTAAGAGTGAATAAAAACTTCTTTTTTTAAAAGAAAAAGCTTCAAAAACAAACTTGTGATAAACAAACCCAGTTTGAAACCCAAGATTCTTCAGTTCAACTCTCTGTGTTTGATCTACACAACTCACTAAGTTCATAAAGTAGGTAGATTCTATACTGCTGTAGCCACTAATATGTGTTTTAAACATCACAGATCACCACTAAAACCAACCTCAATAACACAGCCATAAATGCTAAAAGCCATAACTACATGCCACTTTTATGGAAACGTTACATAATATGAATTTACACTGCCATTGTTGAACTACGCAAGTAGTCTCTTCACTTCGGTCAGCATGTGCTTCTACAACTGAGACACAGTCGCGCATTGTTTCCACCTACCCGTGGCGTACGGTATCTCCACCAGTTCTGCAGTCTTCTCCCATATTATTGGTTGATCCACTTCTTTTCAGTCAGTCCATGGCATTTGCTGTAGTCTCCACACGCGTTAAATCTCGCAGGCGCTCCCCACACAAACAGACACGCGGACACAAACGGACACACACACAGGCCACGCAGCGCACTCGCTCCCCTCTCTCCCTCACACTTGTGGCCCCCGTTGGCTGCTCCTGTTTCCACCTTCAGCCTCCTCGCTGTCTCTGGCAGGCCAGGTCATTCTCACTGCTATGCAGCTCCGCTCGGCACTGAGAGGAGGCGCAGGATGTTGCAATTTTCATGAATGAACTTTTCCTTTTTTTCATGAATGAGTTTCTCCCTCACTGCGCATGCCGACAAATGTGTGAATGAAGCTGGAGATGCCTGTAATTGACTGACAGTCCCTGAGGGTTTTTTTCCCTTTTTTTTTTTTTCCTTCCAAGCTTCCATCCAATCAGAGAGCAGCAGGGTGACTCATGCACCATAAATACACTAAAGCAGAACCAATTTGAATGTTCTTTTTCAACATTATCAGTTTGTTATCTGGCCGCAAATAATCCACACAGGTGAGAGCAGCTAAACAAAACGAGAGAATTCACAGAAGAAAGGTACAAAGGAAAGATGGGCCTTCTAAAAGACATAGACGTGGTATTAAAAAAAGAACATTTCTGAATCTGTTACCTAGGACACAAAGACTTATGGTATTATTCCCTAGGGATGCGATGATGCTTCTTTCTTAGAATCTGGCCTTTTTTTATTGACTGTTCGGTCTCCTCGTTCAACTTTGTCAGCCTATCGCAACGACACAGACGAAGGCCAGAGATGAGAGCCGCTGTGGCAGGCTGTAGAGCAGAGTCACGGCAGTTCTGGGTGCATTCACTTCCTCTCCAGCGCGAGAGAGGAAGAGCTTTTCCCCTTCGCTTATCTGTACCTTAGACCCTTCGGTGCTTTTGTTTCTGGAAGCTCACAGCACAGACTCATACATTAAAACGTATGCACTCTGTGAAAACCGGATGTGGAAAAATTAATTGCTTTTTTTAACAATAATGCACCTTGTGTGGGAGGATATTAATTCCATTTGCAAAATAAGCTTCATGCAATATGAAAGCGTGAGGGACATAAAAGAAGAATAGTTCATTAACCTTTGCATCACAAAATGCATTTAGATATTGAAGTGGGCTATAATGATGCATACTGTACAAACCAGGGTGTTTTTCACCAGTGAAGACTAAGTGTGTGGGCAGTTGTGTGGGCTTTTAAACTGACTAAATGTTGTTTACACTTTGTTAAGTACAGAAATTAAGCATCTGCATATCTACGGTTATTTATACCGTTTTCTTTGTATATTTCATGACATTGCTCACTAATTCAAATTTGATTTTCAATTTGCTTTACACACATGCTAATGAACTGACAAATCATCTCCTTTGCATTTCCGCATAAATGATCTTAAGGATATTTTAACATTTTATTTTGAGCATCGCCAAGCTTAGGACAGTATAAGCCTAGCTTTCCACTTTCTTGAGAGAACCAAGATCAGTCTTGACTTGTAAGACCATTAAAATGACCTTTAAAGCTTCTGACTGCTGCAGTACAGCAGATGGTGACTCACAAAACCAGCCAGGAGGCACTTTGATTTTTAGCTCCCCCTTGTGGTGGTTAGAGACACCTACGACATGTACAAATATGGCAAGCAAAACAAGAGGGCCCACAATTCTTACCACTTAAATTTCGTACAATGCTGGGTGATTATTGAAAAAATATGACTGATGACTGAGAACAAAATCACTGACTGTCTGCCTTTATAAATGCTTGTTTCAAATAATTACCCTTTTCTTAAAATGACACAAAAAACTATGTCTATATCATGACCCAATAAACTACTAGAAGTGTTCAGCATAAATTCTACAACAAGCCAGTTATCTTAAACTGGAGAAGCAGTGAACCCATTTACCTTCCAAAAAACAAAAGGACACTGGGAAGCTAAATTTAAATTTCTCTAATATGGCAGTCGTTTTCTGTGAAAAAAAACTGATACCAATGAACCATTGCAGGAGGAGTCACACAAACACTAACATGTTAACTTAAACAACATATTTTAATAATATTAATATTAATAATCAATCGAGATAGCCAAATTGGATAACAGTTATTTTACGGGAAGCATCTACAAGTTGCCAGTGCTGTACAGTTTTAAAGAACCAGCCATAAATAGTAATATAAACACAAGCAATACGTTGAAAAGGGTATCGCATACAACCATTTCTTTCACATTAGTTACAATAGGAAGTTCACTAGTATTTACATAGTGCAAAGGACGCATTTGCTGTTATTACTCGATACACATGGTATAAACAAAATGGAGTAATAGATGACATAAATCCTGAAAAGACACAGTACCATTGATCCAACAAAGGAGACCTTCATTTAGCACCAACACGTTTACGTCTTAACATTCAACTGCTCCCGTGGCAACCACACACATTCCCATGCGTGTTAAGCTCAGGAAAATGTCTGCACACAATCCTGTTATTTTTTCTTCCGAAGCGCATGTAAATTGTGATTCGCGTTACACAGCTCAACACGCATGTTCGTTTCATTTGTAAAACTTGTATATTAAAGCATCAGGGGTGAAAACACATTGTGATTAGTTTCATAATACACTTCAACATGTAAGACAAGTTAATAAAACATACAAATTCTTAATTTTTTTTTTTTTTTGTCGTTTACATTTTCTTCGCTTTTAATGATATTGGTTGCACGCAGACTTCCCCCTGGCTGGGAGGCAGGGCCATGTCTTCATGCTCACAGCTCTCAGCCAATAAGAGCCTGGTTGGAGACCCTATGAGGCCCCAGCTTCATTTGTCACCACCTGTTAAAGGTTATCAATCAAACTTGCTAGAATACAAACAGTTACAACATCATAAGAAGAAAAAAAAAGGATACAATAAATTAAATTAATTAAAGCATTTTTTTTTACGGAACCAAAATAAGTATTGAAATAGGAAGTAGGTCCCAGTACAGATGGTGTGTCAGTTCCTGGTAAGCAGGGTGTTTACAGAGCTGCAGCAGAGTCAAAGTGCCTGATGACTTGTATGCCGTTCCATCTGGTCCGTTCTATAGACCTTTCCAGACAACGCTCCCGTTACCGTACGCTAACGCAAGCCCTCAGCGCGCTCTGGCACTCTCGTCTCCAGACAACCTGAAATGAAATGACTGCAACCTGAAAAGCACAAGCTGAAAGCCGAGATGCTTCATTGTCTTTCTGACAATATCCCCCGAAAGCAGGGACAAACGATTTCTCATTACAGGAATTACAGGAGCAGTAAACGTGAACTGAAGAGAAGCTACACAACTTAAAGTTTAAATAGTCTATTCCTGGCACAAAGTCAAGTATGCGCACCAGATAAAAAAAATATTAATAAACAAAACAAAACTCAAAATTGTAAAAAGAAGCAAGTAGCAACAACTTAAAAACAGACAACCTAATCTGTTTAAGAATAGCAGGGCAAATATTACAGAGTACAGGTTATCAGAGTAACCTACACATAGTATGTACATCCAGATTTGTTCTACAGGCCCTGCTTGCTCGAGTCCTGCAATATCATTTTAAATTTATTTTCAGTTGAATAAAATAAAATGCTGCTCTGAAACAAAAGAAAAACAGATTTGAGAAACACCAAAAAGAGAATATTTTTCTTAAGATGTGGCTGGCTTCTAATTACTTACAACTTAGGTTTACTATATATTTCCAGAGATCAATGAAATATACAGCTCAAACACTGATTTAGTCTATGCCCTGAATTTGAATCAATATCCGAAAGAAAGAAAAAAAAAAAAAAACAGTACTTAATGAATTAGGGTCACCCAGAAAGTTAAGACCTACGTTTTTTTTTTAAAATCTATAGGGAACAATCAATTTTGGCGTTTTAAGAATTATTATCTTTCTCACTTCTGGTTGCCAAGTTTCCAAATTCCTAGATTAATTTTCATTTCATCAATACATTTTCCTCCAAGGGAAAAAGTAGGGTGTTACCTCCTGGAAGACCCATATAAATAAATTACTTTGTAAGTAGAGTTATGATCGCTCAACAGTATCGTGATTAAAGGGCACAGCTTTTATCAGCTACAGACTGGAGGTAAGGGGGGAGGGCGGAGCTCATTTCTAAACCAATGAAAGGGGGGGGAATCTCCTTTTGAAAGTTTCCCTCCTGCCAAACCCCATTGTTCCTGGCAGATATGCGAAGCGGTGGGCAGAATTGTGCAGCCAGAGGGTTGACAGAATGGAATGTTGGGATGAGAGTGGCGTATTGAGACACTCGGCGAATTAAGTGGGCACGACCTCTCACTCATTTGAGCAATTTAGAACTTTGAAAAATTACTCATTCCCACAGCTGTCATTCAAAAGCATTTAGGAAAGGTTTCTGTGGGGGTGCAAAAGGGGTCGAACAGAACAGTTTTCCCGTGACAATGGCGTTATAAAAATGACTTTTACAAACAAAAGAATGAAGAGAATTGGTGGGTTGGTTGGTGAGCTGGTTGGTTGGTAGGTTGGTTGGTTAGTCTGTTGGTTGGTGTCTGCAGGATTCCTGAGATAACACAGCTCCTGTCACAGCAGAGTTAGACACCTCCTCAGGAGGGTGAGCCGCTGGTTGGTCGGTAGGGGCTGGGAGGGTTCGCCCGTCAACAAGGGATGCTCTTGGGCTCCAATGGTTGGTCGCTGCGTTCCAGCCCGGGATCAGCCAGCTCGGCAGATTCCAACCCTTCCTCGTCGCTGTGTCCGCCAGCCTCTTCCTCCTCCTCTTCCTCCGTGCTGTCCTGACTCTTGCCCAGCTGGAGGTTCTCCAGCGTCTCCGAGACCCAGGAGTCGATCCGGCTGCTGAGGGGCACGTCCACCGAGATGGGCCCCGGGGTGTAGTCCTCCTCCTCGTCTTCGTCTTCCTCATCCTCCTCGCCCTCCTCCAGCATGCCTGGCACCAGCGTGCTGGTGGTGCTGGTGATGGAGGAGTTGAGGAGGTCTCGGCAGCTCCCGTCCAGGGAGCCCGTCTCCGTGCTCTGCTGGGACGCCCACTCCAGCCGGTCGTCTGTCTTGCCCTCCTCCTTCTCGGGCGGGGCCCCGGCTTTCCCGTGCTGGAGGGCCGTGGAGGTCGGGGCGGGGGTCAGGGTCAGAATGGGGGCCGTCTGCACAGGGCCAGGCGGACCATCGTCTTCCTTTTGGGGCCCCGCCATGCTCTCTTTGGCCGCTGCCCTGCTGCACGGCCCCCCGTCACTCTCCGCTGCCTCCAGGCCATCTGGCATCTCCACCATGTTCCTCCAGTTGGTTTCTGAAAGGGGGGAAGAACAGAAGAAGCTGAATGATTCTCTGCAGTTTGCTGCCTGGTTAAATATGTGATAAGCAGAGCGTTTACTGTGGTCAGATACTGGTATGGAGCTATAGAGAACCTCCAGTGCCACAAATGTTACAAGCAACCACCACAACTAGCACTCACATTGTACCTTGTGTCATTATTTTGATGTTGTAGCTTGTCATGCCTCCTAGTATGACTTAGCATAGGTGTGGTCAGAGTAATGTTGACTGTGTGAACTGGACTTAATATGTTCATGGCTATAAACAACTGTTACAAAAAAAGTATTGTAACTTATCGGACCTGTGTTTTGTAGTTGATCCAATGACCTTCAGTATGCACTACGGTATTTCCTTTGGATAAAAGCATCTGCCAAATAAATGTAATGTAATGAGAAGGCAGTGAGGCCGAGCATTGGGATCTTACCGTACTCCTTCTCGTTGACCTCGGAGATGGGCTCGGAGATGACGCTGCAGAAGGAGATGGCGCTGGCGGCCGAGGGGTTCCGCGAGTGGCCCATGTGGTGCGTGACCTTCTTCACGTTCTTCAGGGCCTCCTCGGCCTGCTCGTGCTCCAGGGCAGACACCATGTCCTTGTAGGCCTTCCTGGCCTCCTCAGTCAGAGACACAAGCCTATTGAACAGCCCCTGAGACAGACAGAGAGCTCCAATCAGACGCAGGCAGCACACTCGCTGGGCAGGGGCGTGCGGCTGGACTTTGACCCACAAGTTCCTTCACAATCATTCAGGTGCGTGTGGAAATTCAACACACATCACAGTAATGCACAAGCAGCATGGAGACTTCATTTAACCTCATTTTGCTTGTACATTCTTTGGTCCAGTGCTTATTTTTATTGTATGGATGTGGAAGTAAATGCACTTCCAGTTGGCACGTCCTCCCTACCTCAGCTCCAGAGAAGTTGAAGATGCCCACGACGCTGACGGGGACCAGTTTGTTGACACAGCGGCCCAAAGCTTTCCGGCCTAGCGCAAAAACAAAGGGGATCTCCTGCTCTCGGGCCATAGCGATAACGTTGTACAGGGCTTCGTCCAGACCACCTGACCAAGAGATAGCAACAGTTTCACCGCATTACCAAACTGTGTAATAATGGTGTGCTTACCTAATTTTTACATTCATTTATAGTTGCTTTTATCCAAGACCAATGGAAACTAACCAGTATCTGCTGCCCTCTACTGGCAGGTTGTAAAATCACAGATATGCCCAGTTTAATGAACATGCATTCTAATATTTCTATTTCTAATAATAATGCAAATATGTTTTGTTATATGCACCAAGGCATAAATTAAACAAGGTGGCAATTACACAGCTAATAGGTTCCGTGGAATGTAAGGTTTGCTCTTGGGTTTTCAAGGGTCATCATTTTTATTCATTTTTTTCCATCATGACATTGTCATTGAATACTTATTTAGGAACAAGTATTCCTATATCATTGAGGCATTAACCTGTTATGAGAGCTATGCATGGAAGAAGTGGCTTTTTTCCCTTTATCTATTCCCTTATCTATTATCTATTCATTCTATTTCTATTCACTAATGAGAAGCTCTGGTTGGCAGTAAAGTTCAAAGAGCCGGGGTCTATATTTAAGTGTAATGTTAATGGTTTAATGCTGTAAATGTAAATGGTATTCATTGTGCATGTAGCAAAGTGTGGTTCAGCAATGAGGGAGACTGCAGAATCCAGTTCTACTGCATTAGCCCCACTGAGCTGTGTCAGGCATGGGGACCCCTCACCTTTGGACTGGATCTTCTCACAGTTGGGAGATATGATGACACACTTGATCTTGAGGAGCTTCATGTGCTTGGTGACCTCACGCAGGCCCATGACCAGCCTGCGCTTGGACTTGGCCTTGGAGGGGTCCTTCTGGTAAATGCGCTCCTGAAAGCGCACCAGCTCCTGCAGCAGCAGCGTCACGCTCTCGTCAATCTCCTTATTCAGCACCTGGTTACAGTACCTAGGATACGCACATGCACAGGCATGAATACACAAACCACACGCATGCACGCACGAATACGTGAAACACACACGCGCGCATGCACAAATATGCAAAACACACACGCGTGTGAGCACGCCCGCATGTGCACATACACAAACCGCACACGCCCGCACACAAAGAGAGAGACACACAGGCACGCACAAAGCCGTGGTATTAAGAAGTGCCGTTGAATGCCCACTAATCTTCAAAAGAGCACAAACAGCATGGCTAACCTCATCCAGCACAACAAACAGAGCGAGTGTGGGGAGTGGTGTGGGTATAGAAGCAGTGGGAGGGCAGAAGCTGTTAAAATGCAGGATCTGTAAGATGCGGGTAGGCCGGGACAATGTGCTTACTGCGGCTGACTTTTCGGACAACAAAGGCCCATCTGTAAAGGGTGGCATACATTGTACGGAGAACAGAGCAATGTGCAGTGCGCTTGTACCATACACTGTACAATCCGTTATTGTATAGACCTTCCTAAAAAAGAGCCTATTAACGTTCACAGAAGGCGCCTTAGTTCTTGGATATATTTTTTGTTACCCGGGTGGGCAAGGAATTTGAGAGAAATCCATTTTCTCCTCCTCTCCCAAAACCGCTATCCGTCGTGAGCCAGTTCGGTTGGCCGTGGAGAGAGTTAATTTCACTCTACACTAGCTTCAAAAACAAAGAACGCCTGCTGAACTGCGATCAGGAAAAGTCCCAACCGTAAGATGAAACAACTGAGGATGATGTACATGCAAAAACGCATTTTAACTGGCCCACTGTGCCGGTTCTTCAATTAACTACCAAAAACATACCCAGTAACAGTAGTAAAAGTACATTTTAATATTTCAGTTTTTAATTTAAACATTTTTTTCAATTATTTATTGTAAATATGTTTTCTTTCACCTGTGTTGTGAAGCACTTAGTAACTGTGTTTTGAAGAGTGCTGCATACATAAAGTGTATTATTATTATTCACTGAAATTTATACAACTGGAGTTTGAAAGTATGTCAGGTACCCTGAAATGTATTTTCAGTAGAGAATGCTTGCTGTGCTTTACGACGCACAGATAAATCCGATCGCTAGAGAGCATGGGTAAGAGGAGGCGGCCCCGGCCGTAGGGGCAGCGCCGGCGGACTCACTCTCGGAACCTCCGGCTGTGGATCTTGGTGATGGCGGAGGTGGCCATGGGGCTCCCGATGCCCGAGCTGGCGGGCGAGCCCTGGGACACGGGCGTGATGCTGTACGGGGAGTTCTGACTGGCCGGCGACAGCGAGGCGTCACTGGGCATGCTCAGACTGTTGTCTGCGGAACGACAGGAGAAAGATTAAACCTGTGTTCAGCGGCTGAGCGGACAGTCGTACGGACAGGTTAAGTAGCGGTGCCGTCCGCACAACGAGGTAAATGCAAATGCGGGAAAAAGGCATTGGCTGCTCACCCTCTTGGGACACGCCCTCTCGGGGCAGCTCATCCGTGAAGTGGAGCTCCTCGCCGGCCTGGTCCTCCGGTCCAGCCACGCCCTGGTCCAGAGAGAACTTTCCCTTCTTCACCTCTCTCTCTTTCAGAATGATCTGAGGACAGAGATGGACAAGACTCACTCAGATCCCATTCAACTCATTGACCACTTCTCAATAATGCTTGACTGGAGGTATTCCAGCTTTGGAATTACAATAAAAGCTACAGGAGTGTAATTTTATTCACCATCTGCTTCCAGCCTCTGCCATACTGCCCTTTGCTCATTAGGAGTGACTAATAATTTACCATTGTATCCATTCATACATCTGCTTGTACAGTTGAGCTACAGCGCTGTGCTAAAACAGCTCTCTGGCCTGGTTCCCCGCAGTGGATCTGAACCCAAGGCTGCGGGCGCAGAGCGCGGCTCTCTAGCCTCTACCCCACAGACAGCTTCTCTCCACTGATCGGGGCGTGGGGTCCACGCTGGCCCCGGCCGATCACCTTTTTCAGCGCAGTGGGCCTCTTCACTTTGGGGACCTCCCTCTCCTTGCCCCTCTTCATGCGGGGAGCGCTGGAGTCCAGGATGTTGTGGGGCCCAGCGTAGGGCTGGCCCTTCAGCCCGGGCGCCTTGCTGCTCGAGTCCTTGCTGTGGAACGGGGTGGTCGTGCCGACTGGCGGGAGAACGCACAGAAAAACCATCAGGCGGTAACCCACAGACTGACCAAACCCACAGGCTGACCTTTAGTTTTGTTAGACCATTCGTAGGCTTAAGCTCTATCTGCTTCATGTACTGTATATATTATATGGTAGGAAGAACTGTCGTACCTTTGTAAAGGAAATCTCTTTCCTACAGCTAATTATTAGTTAGCAGGGACTGTTAAAATGCTGTTTGCTCAAAAAAGCCTGTGCTGCATGGAACCATTAACCCTAGACTCATCTGGACACTAATCACCAATCTTGATGGTATAAAGTGCAGTCTACCCACACAATGCTAAGAACTGATGCTTATGAAAATTATATGGATTTCTGTCTACTTCATTTTGAGATGGATGGATGAAGCGGAGGAACGAGGAATGGGAGGTGAAAGTTAAAAAGGTGCCAGAGCAGACTCCACTGAGCAGGCTCAGTGAGCCTGGCTGGGGTCAGGGTACCTGTGTAGGAGAGGGGCTTGGTGTTGGTGAGCTGTCGAGCCTTCATGGCCTGCTGTTGCTTCTCCAGGGCCGCCAGCATGTCCCCCAGGTCCAGCTGCACCGGGGTCTTACTCTTCTTCCCTGCTGCTTTAGTCAGCGCCTCCTGCAGGCAGAACCGAGAGCGGCTTCTGTTAGCGCCGCAGCAGCAAACACGCACATTCACGCACGCACGCAAACACACACTCACTCGCATGACACACAATCAAACACGCTCAGGCAAATTCAGACATGCAAATACAAGCCCATACACATGCATCTATATACACATACAAGCGATTCAATTACAAATACACAAATATGGTGTGCGTGCAACATGAGGAAATGGCAAAAATTCAGAGGCCTCATTTGTTTTGCACGAAGCGCCATGGATTACATCACACCCCTGTGACTGACTGACGCCAAGCTAATGAAACACAGCTGACCTGCCCTGCAGCTTCTCCGGTTACTCACACGCACACACACACGCACGCTGCACGCACACACACACATGCATGCACACACACAAACATACCCACAGACACATGCATGCACACACACATGCATGCACATGCGCACACGCACGCACACTCGCACACACTCACACTCGGAGACAAACACACACACAGACACACAAAGACACACACACAGACAGACACAGACACACACACACACACGCGTACACACCTGAAGTTTCTTCTGCTCCATGCTGATCTCGGAGTACTCCTGTGCCGTGGCCAGGGCGGCTGCCAGCGCCTTCTTCCTCTGGCTCTTGGCCCTCTTGGGGACGGACGTGGTGATGGGGATGGGCGTCTGCACGATGCTGATGGGGGAGTTTTCCGGCAGGTTCTCCAGCTGTGGGACGGGAACAGAACCACAGCCAGTGTTCACAGCTCTAGAGAGAGGCTGATGCGTCCAGCTACAGCTGCACAGACGTGCGCTATCAAAGTCAAACGACACGGGCTAGTGCCGCTAATACAGATCCAAATCATTCATCTCACCAGGTTTTTAGGGATCTTGGGCTGCGCCTGTTCCGGCTTACTCCGGGGAGCGGCTCCCCCAGAAACCAGCTCAGGAAACTCATCTTCATCCTAACAGAGAGGTAGCATCACACACAACCCATGTACCCATCTTAGCACGTTAAATAGAGAGTCAAATCAATATGGCAAAGCACGACCATCAGAGTCCAGTGGGAACCACTCAACACTGTATGGCTTACAGCAGAGCACACCAGCAGGAAGAGGGAGCTCACCTCAAAATAGAGAGGCTCCGTGTTGAGCTCGGCCCCCGGCAGCGGGGGGGCCGCCTGCACAGTTCCCTCCTGCAGCCTCTTCGGGAGGCCGCACCCTCTTTCCGACGAGCTGCCGCAGCCACGCCCATGGTACCCCGCCTGGAAGTCCATCTGAGGGAAACCAAGGAATGCTCAGAGATGCAGTACATCAACATGTGCTCTGTGATCAAAGCTTTTTCAACAGAGCGTGTTTTTCACTGCGTGAACGCAACATGAAATGTTTGATACTGCAACAATTACTTGAATTCTGTTATACTCCATTAACACAGTTCTCACAGTTCTTTAAGCATGACTGAAGTGCAAAAGCACTCTGTTCAGACAGTGACACCTGCTGAAAGGACTGTACCTGAGGGCCATTTCTTTGGTCGGGTGCTTTCCCTCCTCTGTAGTACACTGAGGTTCTGTCCACCCAGGGCTTCTGAGTGGCCTGGGACGCCACGTTTACCCAGCTCACAGCTGTGCCAAAATAAACGAACACGCAGTTTAGGGAACAAAACCACAAAGCCGGTGAAATGTAACATTCACACAGGAATCAAGGCCTACCCGTCATCACTCCAGCTTCAACTCCCTTCAGAAAACAGAAACAGAAAGAGACACTGTTACTATTCAATACCAAACAATGGGAAGCATTTAGATTTCCAAACAAAAATTCAGGTCACCTAGATGCAATTGTAACGGGCACAATATGCTCTGCCTCTCCAGTTTTAAGAAGAAGCTTTTGAAAAGCATAAAGTTTCAGGAAACGCCGTTCCTGAGGGACATGGTGCTAGGAACCGCCATTGGCGAGTCCTAAAGAGGTAAAATGGCCGCTGACACAATGAAAGGATTTGCTGACTGTGGCATTCACAGCCACATTAAGGTATAACAGCATGCGGAGGGCATTAGGGTGGTTACAGTGGGCACGGAGAGAGCTGGGCCGGGCGTACCGCGGGGGCCGCGTGCTCATTGGTCCGCGGGGCCGCTCCGGCCGCCTGGTTGTGCTTGGGGCTGCAGTAGCCGCTGTCGCTGTCGATGTCCGCCTCGCTGGCGCCGTGCTCGCTGGACGACTCGCCCGCGGGCTGCGACGCCCGCCTCCTCCGCGCCTTGTTCTTCCACAGCAGCGGGCTGGCCCTCTCCGACAGGGACCTGCCCGAGATCTCCCCCGGGAAATCTGAGGGGTGGGGTAGGGAGAGAGAGGGGGACGCAGGGACGTCACTGAGGTGTCCCGCGGTCCGCTAAGAGCAGAACCGCACGCTGCGTTCACGCAAGCCTGACGCAGGTAACAGGCCCGAGGGATTTGGCAGCATTTAAACTGCCCCTGTGCTCCGCCTGCTACAGGTCCCCGCGGCTTGTTTTCTGAGCCAAAAGCAGGACAGGTCAAGACTAGGTGAATCTACTGCGAAGTAGTGAAATAATGGATCAGGACGTTCTGGTTCGGTGCCACATGCCACCCATAAACAGACCATGCGGCAAAAAAAGACCTTTGAATTGACTGTATTATAAGAAATAGTACATTACCTAAATTTACATGTATATGCATATTACACATATTACAAATGGTGGGGGGGGGGGGTGTGAAAGTGGGAAGTATTGAAAATGCAAAATGATTTTATTTTCACAATTGTTACTGGAGTCATACTGTTTTGAGTGACACCCGCCCGACTGCATGCAAATACACAGAGCTCCTGAAAACCCGCTTCAGTTACACGGATGGACGGGGGTGCCAATGCAAGCAGACATTCATCAGCTGTGTCACAGAGGCGCCTGCAGACAGATAACTGAGCAGAAAGCACAGAGTTCTCTGGAACACTGAGCACAGGCAGGGAAACCTCAATCAAGTACTAATGTAATGCCTTTCATGAAATGTAGTCAATTGACTCAAGATTATCCAAGAAAAGTATACAGGTATAGTACAGAAAACATAAATCACACAATGGAACTAAAATCTAAATGGATTTTGAATAATTCTCCAGTGTCCTTTATGTGTCCTCACTTCAATGACTAACAGTGAACTCCTTAAAGAAGGAATGAAATGGAGAAACACGGTTTTCCTTTGGCTTTGGGATGAAACATTAGCTGTGTGAAATGGCAGTTACCGGTCTGCTGGGCTGCGTCAACCAGAAGGACCGTCTTTGCCCTGCCGTCAGGCCCGGAGGCGCTGACCTCCTTCTGCACAGCCACACTCCTCATTGGGGGTCTCTTGCTTCTCATTGGTTGCGAGAGTTGCTGTGTTAGCAAAACCAACAAATCAGGAGTGAAATTACAATTCACAACAAAGAGTAGTTATAGAAAACACAGCATTTTTTAAATAGGCAGGTGAGCTTACAGGAGAGGAGTTAGCTTAGCAGTTCAACTCTTACTTTTGGTAGCACGGCGGTGCGGACAATACCCCTTCCCCTCTGGTTAGACACGCCAAAGGCCTGGCCCGGAGCCAGCGCCCGATCGCTGCAGTCAGCCGATACGGCGTTGACCACACCCGCCGGCACAGGTGCGCCGTAAGGAGAGGGGAAGGGCTGGTAGAAGCCCATCATGGGGGCACAGGGGGCTGGCATGATCTGGTAGTAGGCGTAGTCGCTGGACACGGGAGGCTGGGGGGACGACAGGATTGGATAGGCCAGGTAGGGGCCTCCAGGGCTGGGGTTGGGCTGTTGCCATCTCATATCTCCATTATACAGGGGGAGTTGCCTGATGGGAGAAATACAGAATAAACTGACAGTTGCAGGCATGCCAGAACTATCTGGCTAAATGTGTTCAACCATGGGAAGCACCACTCTGACCACCAGAGGGTTGTGGATTCAAAGCCCAGTTGGTACTCCAGTGAACAGCAGAATTAACAAAAATTCAGCAATATAACAAGAATTACAGAGAATTGAAGATACACATGAAAATACTCTGAAACAAACGATTCACTGTTAATCAGCAATCTGTTTCCCCTCTGAAGAATGCACTGACCCTGGTGATTGCCTCAGAGCTGCTGTTCAACCCTTACTGAAACTCTAAACAGGTTCAGAAACAGACATCCACTCAAACAGTAGACCAAGCTCCAATCTTATCATACAATTAAATTGTGTTATATTTCAGCATTGTAAGTCCATTTGAATAAGGGGACGTGCTGAGACAACAAGTAAGAATTAAACAAAAAATATGAAGAGTCAACTGTACATGTAGTCTGGGGCTGAGAACATGTCACTGAGGACAGGAACAATTCTGGGTAATTTTCCCAGGCATGCTTTCTCTTTCGACAGTAGATACAGTGGGCATTTCCTTGTATACAAAATGAAAAGGGAGAAAAGTTTGCAGGAAGTATTCAGGATATAGCAGCTCATTTAAAACAGAAAGTCATGAAAGCCATCCATTCTAGCCTTCTCTTAACACCAGTCCTGTCCAATTACTTTTTCTACCATATTTTTTCATCTGGGGAATATATCCACTAAATCGTTCAAGCTATCGGATTTTCATTTCCGAAACAACAAAAAAAGAACTACAACTGGATATAACTGCAACATTATGCTCACGTTGTACAGTGATATGCTAGAATATTTACACAAATCCCAGAATTCACTTGAGAATATTCAGCCAAATATGAAAGTGCATAGTGTCAGTGCAAGTTCCACAGCTTTCCCTTCTTTCCCTGGCCTTCTGTGAGAAGACCATACCAGCTAACACAAAATGTTCTCACAATGCTACTGGAATGTCTTGTCAGTGTTATAACATTGCCACTACAAGGCAGCATCGTTGTGAGGACGTTTAGTGTTAGCTGGGATGCACATTGCCCATGAAAGTGGGCTCAGAAGTAGGACCCACCGGTTGGGCTGGTTCTCCTGGACGAAGGGGTAGCAGGTGATGAGATAGCTGGGGATGGCCGTGGGCTCCACCCCACCGCTACTGCTGCCCCCACCACCCTCGCCAGACAGGCTCATGGCAACCAGGGCAGCTTCCGGGCCTTTCTTCTGAGGGATGAAGGGCTCAACCTCAGCCGAGAGCTTCACATCCTAGGACAATGTGAGGAAACAACAGAGACATTAGCAGGATGGGTTCAGTCAGTATGGACTCTGAACTCACTGACCATCCTTTCGGAGCACAACACAATATAGACACTTACTGTAAGCTACATAGGGCATTATAATCCAGACAACTGTTTTAACCCATTTACATATCTAATATAGTCATCCACCAGGCACACCTGAAATTTTAATCCCGCATTGAAGAAATTGTCCATTTTGTTAAAAAAAAAAAATGAAACAAAAGCCGTTACTGTAAAAAATAATACAACAAATGGGTCATATGCTTGTAATGGGTTTTAAAGTGGTGGGTCAGTATTCTGACAATTTTATCCAAAAATTCTTACATGACTGACATTTATGGTTCCAATCTACTTAGAAATGGCCTGACAGTCAAAAGGGGTGGTTGTGAGGCATTAAACAGGCAGAAAGCTACAGAACAACATGTGACCGTCTCTACAGGAGAACTTACAATTAACACACAGCCAGCTACATTCATTCAATACTTCAAAAATGACACGCATGAATTTGGTGCTGAAATTGAAATTATTAATACAGAGTCACGGTACGGATGTCAAATCTTTACTTGTTAATTAGGCAGTCTTGTCAGTTTTAAATTAACAGTTGCTTGCAAGGTTATGCACCTTTTGTTTCTGGACAGGGGTAGAATACTAAATAAAAGGTGTGAGGAACACGGACCTAAGACAAGGTTCAATTCAAGCGGAGATGAAACACTGTTTTGAAACACTGTTGTCCTGTGTGAGTCAGCACTGATGCACGTGACCTTCTCGGTATAGTCAGCCATCAGGTTGCCACCTTTATCCACATCCTACACAGCACCGTTTCATTCATATAATTCCTGCTGTGAGATTTCTGTCAAGGAAAACATTCCACTTCCTTGTTCCCATCACACCATCACTTTGAGCTGCTGGTGGACTATTCCCAGAATACAGGTACTGACTGATTCATACCAATAAACCAGCAATAATGCACACAAACATACACGCTCACGCATACACACACACACACACACACACACACACACACACACACACACACAGCTCAGCTTTGCAGCCAGCTTGTTTGGACACACATACATAATGGGTACGTAAGGATTTCCAAGCGTGTACTGAGAGTACTGCAACACTGGGATTATAACTAAGGATGTACAGGCTCCACATAGGGAGATCATTTGCCCCCGTTGGTCCACAGGTATGTGTGTAACAGTAAAAATTACAGAAGTATTGCTCAAGTCTTTGACTCTCAACCTTTTCTAATGACAAATAAATTCTTGATATCCTTTCAAGAAAAAAGAAATTAAGCCACACAGCAGATGGTAAACCATAACCTTGATGGATGACTTTCTCCTGTCCACACAATACTGGTTCCATTTGAACGAAAATTACAAAATAAACAGTCTGTAAATTCAAGATGAAGCACGCCAGAGAATCAAATCTATTTTTATTCAGCCAGACCTCACAATGTGTGATTTCCCTTGATCCAAATGTCTAACCTGACTGCCCAGAACCATACAGTAAATTCCTGAAAACAACAAGCCTATCAATCAACCAGCAAAGTCGCTGAGCTACCTGGTGCGTCTGCTGGATGCCAGTAATCATTTACACAATTCATGACCAGGTACAAAGTCTGCTCTCCACAAGTACACTGTGAGAGTCCCTGGAACCAGTCCCTGGACAACTCTCCTTCTACATTGTTAATATTCTCATGAAGGGGCTCTGCAAGGACAGCTACTACTGATGAATCTGATATTGTAGATGAATCCATTGAAAACACAAGCAGAAATTTCAGTATTAAAATTTTATTAAGTAAAAAAAGCACACTTCCAAGAAACCTTCAAAGATTAGACACATTTTTTATACAATGCCACATTGTGAATTTCCTAATGCTTTGTTTGTCTCAAGTGTGCATGTTAAGAGTATTTCCGAATACGGTTTTGTTTCCTTTTGCTTGGGAGAGGCTGTCTCAGTCTGACGTCTGAAGTGACGTGCCCAAGCCTTTACAAATGGAAACATTGCCAGGGTTGTCCTGAATAAATAAACCCCAGGGAAAGTTCTTTGTTAGACACAGCAAACTTTAAAAAAATGTTCGGTTGGCTTCAAAAAACCATGAAGACCTTTCCCTCGTGTTAATTTTCAAAATCTTATTTATGTTTTCTCAAATAGGCCTAATGGATTTTGTGTGTGTATATAGGCTACCTGCATAAGAGACCAGGGAACAGAGGCAGCACCAGGCAGTGGAACACACCACAGTCAAACAAACATAAACTGCAATGTCAACAACACCTTACACTTGCTGAAAACCTACCAATACTAAATCATTACTAATTCTCAAAAGCTCATTCCTACCCAATTGTTCTGTGAGCCCAGGTCACCATGTGTTAAGACAATGATAAGATTTTAAGTAAACGCATTACATCCCTGACAAAACAAATGATCACTGAGCCAACAACATCGAGCCTGACCTACAACTGATGTTTCTTAAATCTCCATGGGAACCTTGAAAAACACTAAATACATCATCAATATCAAACACATCAATATCATAGGCTTACAATAATACAAAAACTAGTTTACTAGTTATTTAAATTATTAGTTATTGGAAAATAATACATAAATTCACAATTTGTTCTGCTGGTGTCATTCAAACAAGAACTGTGTATAAGGCCAAATGTACAAAAAGTATTTTGCTATTATTCTTCACTGTGATCATGTCTCCACTAAAGAAACTGAAAAAGCAGAGGGTTAGGGGCAGTAATTGAAGGCATAATTTGTGTATCCGCAGATCTGCTATCAAACAGACACCCATTGTCTCCACAAGCTACTGTCTGTGGGTAGGACTTTGTGTAGAAAAGCGACATTCAAATCCTTAATGCATTCGGTAAAATCTGAAATGGAGATCTCGATGATTAACCCTGCACACCAACCTTGCAGCACAGCCTACTTGTACAACTCAATCTCAAAATGTTTGACCCATAAACCAAAAATTTAATCAAAAATTTAATGCACCTGACAGAATTCACTGCATGACTCACTGTCTATTAGAATCCCTGACAGAGACTCCACTCCTTATCACCCTACAAATGTTTTAGTTTTTTTAATAAAGCTGTACTGTAAAGTGACAATTCTTAAATGTAAATTGCGTAGAGAAAAACCACTCCTGTGGAGAAACCTAAACAAATAATCCAGTGTCACCGGGTTACATGACAAGCTGGTTGGGTCCTCAAGAAACGACACGCTCTCACGCACTGCGAATCCACAAGTCCATGAACTATGAGCCCCTCTGGGCAATGTATATAGGTAGAAATAAAATACCGCAAATGCAAGTATCTTCTATGTTCTCCTTCAGTTTGAAATGTAATAAAGAGATCACACATAAAACAGGAAAACTATATATGTCCTGGATCACACACTCCTTGATCACAAGTGTGCAAAATCTGAAGGTGAGATACAGAGCTACTAAAGATCTACGAAGCAAAATGTAAACTGTGTACCCTGATGTCCTCTAATGTCCCCAAATCTATCCAAAATAAATTACGTAGTGCTGTAAATCATACCGTACTCATATATTTCAGTACAAATCAACTGTTTTGACTATGAAACTCGCTTTTGCATAATCTTTAAGTGTGAATTATTATAATTTCATCAGTACAGGGGTCTAAGATATCTAGTAGCCCAAAAACCTAACCAAAACCTCTCCGAATATTATTTTAAATTATTTTTGTCCATTAAGAAACCTGTAACTTTGCTCCTTATGATGGTTTAACACAAAAATGGAAGAATTATGCAAAAACATTGTGACACACTTAGGGTTGGGTATAATTTAGATTTTACCAATTCCGGTTACCATTCCGACTCTGCTTATCGGAACCGGTTCTTATCCCAAAATGTGTTATACCCAAAACCGCCTTTATTTTCAGCAGATTTAGGCTACCATAAAAAGTAAATTAATTATCATTTCGGTAAAAAGTAAAATAGCAACAGAGCATAACACGTCACACAACGAGAGTCACACAACCTGCTGCACTCCATGGAGTTAATAATAGAAAAGTCGGTGGATTATCAAGACTAAAAATGGAAAAAAGTCATTGTGTGGTGGCCTGCAAGAAAAACAAAGACAAGAACCCAGATCTGATGTTTTCTGTGCTCCAGTGCAAAATGCTGTGTTTAACTAAAAGCAGCTAGGTCTATCATAGCTAATGACACTAGTTAAAAGCAGCTAAGTCACCATAACAACATTAGCTAGGTAGCTAGCTTTGTCCACTTAGGATGTGATGTGATATGTAGCTAACGTTGCTAGCTATGGAGTAACTTGTCACATCACATCCTAAAAAAACTAATTAAAAAAGAACATACAAATACATACATACCATCTCTGAAACAGCCTCTTAGCCACAGGTACTGAACGTTATAAGTACTAAAAGGGGATAGTGGGGTTATGTGCACGAACAATGTAAATGCCAACACTCGCTTTCTATTTGTGGGTTTATTTCTCTAATTTACTTGCGTTATACCAGTGCTTATACCAGTACAAGTGAAATATTCTTTTAAGTACAAAACAGTTATGTTCCCTCTTTGAACAAGATATGTAAAATGAATACAATCAGTAGCTAGCCAGTGACATTTTGAAGTATACTTATGTTACATGAGACAGGCCTAAAAATACTATAGAGAATTACAAACTAGGAGACAATAACAGGGGATGATAAAATGTACAAAAACAATATTTGCATGATTTTGAATGATAAAGACCGACAATAATCTGTTGGTACGTCAGAACATACAGAAGAAAATAATCTCAAGAATGTCTATTATGCCTATATGCCATATTCCCTGTCCCCTGTCTCAGTTCAAATAATTTAAGACCCCTTCAAAAACTTGAAGTGAATGTAACAATAATTATTTACAACAGTAAATTGTTCAAAACCTTTCAGTATTTGGTGTAAATAAGTGGCCTGATTCACCTTGTCCAAAGAACGGTTTAGAATTATTGCCTTAAGCTAGTCTTATGCATTCAGTTGGCTTTAAGCTTTCAATTGTTTGAGCTTCCATTGTTGAGGTAAATGGCAGTGTTTCAGTGAAAAAGAGCAATTGTATGTCTGAGCGCTGAGGTCAGCCCCAGATGTGCAGTGGATAAAGTAGCGCTGATGCTAATAAGGAAAGACTGAAGGCCCTAGTCTTCTTCCTGTGCTTGCTTATATATAGTGCAGATCAGTTTGGGGCCGTTTTGCAACATCTGGAGTTGGCGATTTGGTTTTGACTGAAGGAATTATGAATGCTGATAAATTATAACAAATCATGGAATACCCACAGGACAACATTTGATTAGGAGCAAATTCATTCCACAGCAAGATGACCACAAGTACACTGCTAAAAAGATCAAGCTGCTGGTGTTCTCAGAGCAATGGACTGGCCACCCCAGAGTCCAGACCTCAACATCAGTGAATGTGCTTGGGATTACCTGGATCAAGAGAAGCAGAAAATGCAACCAACTGCTAAGACTAAATTTTGGAGGTGTTTAACAAGAAGCATGGAAAAATATCCCTGCAGATCTCATTTTAAAAAACTCTAAGAAAGTACCCTTAAAAGAATGGAAGCTGTAATAAAGGCAAAGGGTTGACACACTAAATACTGAAAGATCTGATATTAAATAAAAAAGGGTGGTCTCTGACACTTGCGAAATATTACACATATGCTTGGTTTTTCTGCTACAGAGACAGATGAAGAAAAACAAAGAGCATATGGGAGTCGTGCGCTTTAAATTAGGGAGATGTCATGCAGGTCAGGGTCATTGTTGTGCCTTCAGATTAAATTAGGCTACAGCTCAATCAGATCGCTTACAGCTTAACATTTTTCTTATTGAGCAAACAGTGGAATCTCTGTACAGCAGACAACTGCAACAGCATCCATTCGTTTTATAACATTACAAGATGTTATGGTCCTTGTCAGAGCAGTCGAATGGGCATAGTGAGATTTGCTTCACCTGTAGCATGTCAGATGAATAGGCCACAGAGCCAACAAAAGATGCTTACAGTACAAAGAAAAAAAATTTGTTTGCAGGTGAAATTAAAGATGGAATTCCATTCATATTCTGCAGGACATTGTGCTTACATTGGAGTGGATCTCCCCACTTTCACAAATGACCTGGTAAATAGTGAAAGAACATATTAAATGGATAGGGATTCATGAAACATTTGTAATACAGAAGACCCTAAAACAAGCACAGATTAGTAGACAGTGCACTGCTGTAGTACACAATCCCAACACAGAAATGTAAAGTATCTACATTACATTGCATCACATCACTTAGCAGATGCTCTTACCCACAGCAAACCACCGGCTAATGAATCACCAAAGATAAACCCAAGTACCTGTGAGCACCCTAACAGCAAGGCTTCACACGTCTGCCCAAAACTTTCACCGCTTTGACTGACTCAAAAACTTCAGTAGCACTGTGATGAAGACAGATAGCCTAGGTCACATTATGGCACAGGGTCAATAACAGTCAGGTCAATCCACAGGGAAAAGACTGAACACTTAAAAACAAAGCTTAGAGACTTAGACTTCACATCTGTGACACTCAAGTCACTTTCTGTACATGTCAGAGACCAGGAAACTCACAAAGAGCATAGCTCAAAGCTTAAATCTTTGACCAAAATGTTTTGGCAAGGAAAACAACGAAGTGTACAAGGACTCTCATGAACGGCATCGGTATCTAGGCTACATTAATGCTTTCTGATATACCAATGAGATGTGAAACAAGGTTCAAAAAATGTGTTTGCTTTCACATTAGTTAGAAAATACTAAATGTTTCCTCCCATTGAGACGGCTGATTTATATTCCCTACTGAACTACAATTCCCAACATGCAAATATACCTCTCTGAATTGTCATTTTTATATGCTTATTGAAAACGGGACAGTCAAAATCCAAAAACAGAGGACCTGAAGCCAAATAATGGTTAGTGCATCACCTTTTTCATATATGGGAAAAGCACAGCATGGTAGGTCACACAACTGATGCCAATGTGTCAGGAAGTTTCAAGCCAATAACCAAATTGACACATCAACAATATTTAAAATCCTCAGTTTAGCTCTGCAGCTCCAAGTAAATGCACTTGAATGCTGTAGGCTAAATTTGAAAGCACTGTATTTCTGACACAGAAAGAAAGTAGAGGTGGATTGACACTAATTTGTGGAACCCATGATTGAAACAAATGAGATTAGGATCAGCCATGAACATCAAATATTGAAAACGGAATTTTAAACCACCCACATATTTGTGGTTGGGAAAAGTAAACAGCCAAAGACCAAGTAGTACATTCAAAAGAAGCAAAATTCCAATTAGACATTGAAAGGTCTTCTGAAATGGTTGCCTTTATATTCCAAAAACAAATTTTGGTATAAATAATTACAAATATCTGGTTAGGCAGAACTTGTTTTTGATGTTTTCAGTGTGTGGTTCTTTGTTGTATTTTGTTTAATGCAGTTTAATGCTCATTAGGGTAGATGTGTTCATGTTTGTATAACATGCTTTAATATTCAACAGGTCCTTGCATTTACTGTCCCTCTTGGGAATATACCCAACCACTTTATGGAATTACAGGCTGCACTTCAATCCCTGATCGTTGCACTTGCGTTTGCATTTTAAGTCACTCTGAACAAGTGTCTGCTAAATGCCAGTATAGTAAACGTAAAGTAAGACATGCTAGTTTGTCATTTAAACAAAGCTAGCGGCTGTCAGCAGGTAGAGTGTTCTCATACCTTTTGACTGATACAATTTCATTAATTCTATTAATTAGTAGTGAATGAATCATCTCTATATGAAAAGCTTTATGAATAACCAGCCATGTGTTGGGGCATGCTTGTATTTTTATTGGACCAATATAATTTTTTTGACTTGTCTGGATGCGGCTGCATTTTCTGAGTGGAAGGGCATGTGGCTAATCTACATAGCCTACATAGCATCATCATTGTGCATAAACAAGACCTGAGTGTTAAGCACTCGTAAATAATCACTTTAAACATTTTGTAATTCAAGTGCTTTTTAACGTATCTCACAGCACACCTCAAAGGAATGGACACCACTGGCATAATCCCAAGAGCAATAAACATAGCTATTGTTCACCAAGTGTTAGTTTAGTACTGCTATAAATTAATAGTTAAGAGGCGAGAGTTAGCCTGTTAACTGTGGCGTTTATTAAGAGCATTCATTTCAGTACAAATATGAATATTATGTTCTGACTTTTTTTTTGATACAAATACTCTGTAATGGTAATAAAATTGTACTGAGTTCTTTTTGTTATTCAAATAATTATCAGTTAATCTAATTTTGTGTTGGGCTTTTAAACATACACAAGTTTAATGCTGTTTTGAGTGGGGGCTATAAAAAACCGACTACTTGGAGCCAGACACAGTTCACAGTAAGTCAGGTCCGGTGTAGGCCTTTAGTACAGATGCTCAATTCTTTAATTGTACCTTTTATTCTAATAACCATTGTTTGAAATGCCTAGATGTCCATTTTACTCACCTGGATATAGAAATACCCTTACTGAATGCTTTACTAATCACAGGCACATTATGTATTGTGAAAGAGTCCATTTGAATATTAGTAGGCTATCTTTCTTGATGCAAGTTTCACTTCATATGTAAACAGTGTAAAAAAATATTATATAAAATAATGAATTAGACTGGAAAAGATTCTGTAACTTTTCTTTGACTTTCAGGTGAAAATGAATGTGTCATGAATTACACTACTCTTTTTTTTTTCTTTTTTTTTTAAATAAATAAATAAAAATGCTTAATATGTTTAAGTTCAATTTCACAACTTGCCCTACATAACCTTCAAAAACCATCTTGTTGAAAACCAAAGATGTATTGTATTCAATTGCATAGTCCCCAGTTAGCCAGTGAAGCACAGCTTGGGGCTAGTCTTGAGCTACCACCAGTTACTGTTAGTTACTGTCAATCTTTTCTAAATGGAATTGCAGGGTTCTAGCTAGGTAGTGAAACTCATAAAATAGTATTTGGTCTTGCCAGTCTACTCACAAATGTTAAAATACCAGTGCGTTATTCATAGAAAACCACACGGAATTTTTGACAATTAATTATACACTTCCCGCAATTAAAGTATACATTTTACGTTAGTAAACCCACGCTTAGCTATCAATATGTACAGGCAAACGTGCCTCAACATAATGTAAACGTGGCAACTTAGGTCATTGTAACAGCTATTTAAACTTAATTAATCTGACAGGTAGCTAAATAAATGTCGCCTCGGGAGTAACAGCTTCAAGTAACGTTAATCACATGTTGCAACTTTCTTATTCGTTTCCATTGCTGAAGTTGTGACAACCACAGCGCTACTGGCTGTTGTTAGCAAGCTAGCGGGCATAACGGCAAATTATGGGGAAACAAACAGCAAATCCTCAAAGACCAAGCAATCTAGACAGTTCAACGAGTACCTACCTTGCTTTCCAGCATACCTAGTTACTAAGCTAGCTAACTAGCTAACGTTCATAGTCCAAAACTAACCTCAGCTGTGAGCTAACTATGGCATGATTTAAATTGCAGCTTGCTGAACTACTATTTTGGAAAACGAATCAACAAAACAGCAATAAAGCAACATGTAAAAATACGCGGAGACATGCGTTAAATAACATAGGAAACCCAGTCCTGGCTTTATTTGGCTAGCTAGCTAGCTAGACTTCATAGCAAATAATTCATTGATGTTATGACACCGACTTCACTGTAACCGTCGGCAGTAGAGCCTAGCTAGTTATGGCTGACTAGTCAAGCTAATTTAGCAACCTAGTGTAGTTTATTTTTTCGAAAATATTAATACAGTTCACGTTAGCAAAGATAAACGGCTACATATCTATCAAAAATTGCACAGCTGATCGGTGATATTTGGCTTAACCAGTCAGCTAGTCTAACGTCACTGAGCTAGCTCGTTATTATTAGCTCATAACAATAACTAATGTTAGCCAACTCAGCTGTTTGGACAACGTTACATTTTAATTAAAACGCCTTTACCTAGATAATAAATTATAAGACTGAAAAATTCTATTCGCTTAGCTAGCTCGTTGGTTCATAATAATCGTTAACGTTGTGTCTAATTCAGGCGTTTGGCTATCGTAAGTCTACATTTTAATTAAGAAACATTTAGGTAGCTAGCTAGCTAGATTACAAATTGTAAGAGTGAAAAATAATTTGTTACCGCTAGTTAGCTAACGTTACCGACCTGAGACAATTCGTAGAGCTAGTCCGCTAAATTAGCCAGCTAGCTACGACACTGACAGGTTTAGCTACAACTCATGAATTGCTAGCAATCTAGTTGGCAAGCTAACATTTCTGTTTTGTACGATTAAAAGACAAGCACATATACAATCCTGAGAAAGCTCTTATGATTACATTAACCCACTGTAAACCACGATAGAAACATTAAGTGTCTTAAAGAAGCTGTGTTCACTGTAATTGCCAAAATAATTTCCAATCGAGGCCTAACGTCAGCTAACTAGGTGAGGCAAGCTAACCCAGCGTAGAGAACCCTGTCCCTCGTTAGACTAAGTTAGATAATCTTGTTTACCTTACTGTCGCTTGTATCCATGGCTATTACTTGAGCCTCGACAGACCCACTTCGTGTATGCTGCAAATGTCAGGAGGATGTTGTTATTGTCCTCATTGTGAATGCTGAGCCTGCTGTGCAGAAACACACCCAATTGCTTGCTGGCTATATCTTGGCTGGGTTCTTGATCTGGCTATACAATTTCTGTACTTGGCTCGCCGTTTTACGGTCAGAATAGAGGAAAAAAATGGGAGAGTCATCTGGAACGGTGGCCCTATTGGTCCAAAAGTGACGTGCAAATCCCAATCATGGACTTCGTGTAAAGCAGCCCTCTCAAGAGCGGGTGGGGGTAAATTATGTTGAATGTGTTGTAGGCTACGTGTAATATTACGTGACGTATTTATTAAATACATACATGCACACGCACATTCCGAATTGGCTAGTTAGGTTCTATATGCAGTGGCTCAGGTAAAATAAAATGACTATACAAATTAGATTGGCACTAGAGACTGAACATTGCTGAATTAAATGATAATTTCTGATAAATGTTTTGAAATATGCATTGAAATGCATCCAAAGACTTTTGAATATTGAGCAATGTCATAAACTAAACTATATGCATTCATTTTTGTTGTCCAGTCTTTAATCAATCAAATGCACACTATTTTGACTATAATACATTCAGCAGGTTTTGGCAACAGGGAATATGTTTTTGACCTCAAATGAATTTGTCTGTTTGTTTGTATATGAAAACATAATGCTTTTTGCCCATTTTTGTACAATCTAAAAAATGCAGTGTAATTGTACAAAACATACAGCTATGTGGGAAGCAACCCGTCGCACAATTCAACGTCATACACAGGGCTGTATTACCAGCTACCATTCATGCACGCAAGCAGTTTGTTGATACCCGTTACTGCAATAAATTCTATATTTTTTATTCTCGCTAGTAAATTCCTTAAGTTATTTGAGTATTTTAAATTTCTCTGCTTGCTAATGGTAGCTTTGACTAGCTTTAAAAGCTCCACAGAGCCTACTAGCTGTGATGATGTCATGAAGGCCCTGACATAATGACCAAGAAATGTTTTCATCTCATTGCACCTCCTCCCACAGTTTGAGGCAAATGAAATAAACACTCCTTTGCTATACAGCATTGTTGCATTATCAGTAAAGATTTGTAATATCTAGTTATTCGGCAATTGTTCCGCTCTTAATCCTTTTACCAACCGTATATCTCCCAGACTCACTCCCCCTCCAATATGCTATTTCTACCACATTCTCCATCCCTTTGTGGTTGTGCTACCTACAGTAGCTGGCTGACTAGCTAGGCTAGTTGTATTACCCCACATCATGGCGATTTAGTTTTGTGTAGTAATCAAGCCTCCATTTGCATTGCAAAAATGCTGAATTTACTATGTGCCCTCTGTGGATGCACAAATATAGAGGATCAGGTCAAGGATAACATTGTGGGGTCATTTTTCAGTTTCCTAAGAATGATGCAATGCATAAGAAACGGGTGGCATTTTTGAAAAGCTATGGCTACACTGTCATTCCCAGACCACATTTAATACACATTTTATGTCTGACTTTAAATGTGTGTTATTATACTAATTGACATTACTCTGATATTTGATGGTGTGTAGTGGATACATACCTCTGTGATAATTCATGGTCATTTTCACCATTTTCACTTCCTTTACACTCACTTTAAATAAACATGCTTCATTCTATAAGAGTGCTTCAGGTAGTCTCTCTGAATAGCCAGGTATATTTTTTGTCTATATGCACAGTTCCATACACCTTCTCTCTTTTATAAGCTTTGACTGTTGTTTACAGGCTAGCCTTACATCTGGGGTCTCAAATTCCAGTACTGGTGAGCCACAATGTTTGCCAGTTTTTGTGGGTTTCTATGAATCAGCACCCTGTTAAGGCTTTAGAAACAATGTGTCAGCAGTCAATTTATTAAAAGAGGCACTTGAAAAGCAGCCCTGCAGTCCTCCAAGACTAGTTTGAGAACACTGATTTGAATGCAAACTCAGAGTAACAAAGCTGATAATGGCCACATTTTAAATGGAATTCACTTGATATGTTCTGCAAACTGACAATCCACTAATTCTTCAAATCTTTGAATAGGTAAATTTTATTTTGATGTTCTGCCCTCAAGATAAGGAATTCAAATTTGAAAGTTTTTTTTCTTCCCACATCACAAGCAAACTATGTGCTAGGTTAAACAAATTTTATGATGACCAGCCTACCTCTGTGATGTCAAACAATTCCAGACAAACATCATGAAAACAAAAACGTTAAATACTGTACACAGTTTTTTTAAAGTGAAAGACAGCTAATCTTGCTTTCATTTTAATTACAAAACAAAGCAAAGGATCTTAAATTCAGATTATACAATGCTAGAGGAGCATTGCTTTCTTGCTTGAAATATAAATTGGAAACAGGGCCCCAATGTTTAACGAAAATTCCAAGTACAGAAAAGCACTGACTGGAAACTTGAAATTTTGCAGAATACAGCAAAACATGTTGATTTTTATGGAAAACAGAATACTGGTAAATATAAAAAATGTTCAAGTTATTGAAGATAATGTATTTTAGACAGGAAATTTACAGACTGAATTTGTTTGTTTTTGTTCATTTTTAATATTTACCAAAATACTGTGTTTCAAATCTTACTTCGATCAATCCATGGCCCGATTATAAAACATTGTTTTGGAAAGGGCTCAAAAGCAGAACCACTTAAATCCCATGCCTTTTTGGTTTTATGAACATTAAAGCTGTTTTATGGAAGGGCTGCAGCAGAACAAAATTAGATTAAAGAAAGCAGTTCTGACAAACTCAGATTACCAGGCCTCTTCAAGTATTTTTGCTATTCCCTTCTCTTTACACTTTACCATCGCTGCATTGTGGCCTGAAGAACTAGCTGTTACATAATGTGTCAATCAAGCCAGTTTGCTAACAATCGCCTGATTGAGAGAATTGAGCTGATGGGTCCATTTATCTAAAGCAGTGTATCTGGCTCCTCCTCTCTTCTGATGATCCAGCTCCAGCAGTTGGTTAACTTGGTCAATTCTGCCATGAATGGTGCTTCAAAAAAAAAGCAAAAGGAATCAGAATGAACTCCTCTTCATTTTTTCCATCCCATCAGGTTGTGATTTCACAAGGTATAATATAATAAGGACCTTACAAGATGCTTGAATAAATGAAAGCCTTTCATTTAATCCCATAGTCAACATATAATTAATCCTGTCTTTAAATGATGGGTAAAGTACTAAAGTTGTTACAAAAAAGTATGAACAGAAACCTAAATCAAGCCTGATGTATCAGAGTTAATCTGCCCCAAATATGCCTGTCATCACCATGTTGTAATAGGAAATATCACTACCATGTCAGTCCACCCACAAAATAATATTATACTTTGAGTAATAAAGATTGTTACTCGGTAAGACCAAATCAATACTGATGTAAAAAAAAAATTCATTAATTGATCAAACTGACAAGTATTATTACAAAAGAGACAGGTAACAACCTGAAATAATGTAATAATTGTTCCATATTCACAGCAGCAGAACAAAAAATATGAAAAACTAAACCCTCTTTGAAAGAAACAAGTATTTATTCTCCATAAAAATAACTTCAAACTGAGATTATTATAAGACTACCTTGAGGAAGTGACTTACTTGTCCAATATGCACTGTACAAGCAGACTTTCCACATCTGATACATCAATGTTCAACTCCTGAGGGAGGGGAAAACAAGGGAGGGGAAGAGGTTGTGGTTAGATCTTAAAATAAGAAATGTCACTATAACAGAATAACAGTCCCACAGATAAAGAACAATCTTACCTTTGAAATGAATGGTATGTGTATTCTCGTGTAAGGCTTGATTAATTTGATAAGCACTTGTGTTCTGATGTTCCGTAACAGTTCTGTTAGGAAAAACATTTTGATAATACTTACAAATTCCCATAATTTACATCAAAATTACATATCAAATTCATATGCATTCAAAAATAGTACATCTGAGAACTCCAAAGTAGAGAGATTTCCCTCCTCCCATTTAAGAACACGAGATAAGAACCTACCCTCAATATGCTCCCTGATAAAAGGATCATCCATTATGTTACTGTGGTTTGTTTTCAGAATTTTTTCAAACTCAGTGATGTCATTATTCTGGTAGGCACTGTGGGGGAAAGGGGAAAAAAATGTTTTCAAGACAATATACACATTGTGCTAACTGGATTCAAAAGTACTACTTTTTTTAAAAGAAAAAATTAAATGTTGCCATTTTGAAAACCAAACATTCTTTCAAAAAAAAATCTATAATATTTAAATTCATTGCTCAAATTCAAATTCACTTGAATTGCAACGAAGGAATAAAGGATGTAATTTTAGACTGCAGAGGAAAGCTATGAGGAAAAACAGCAAACAGGAAATAATTAGGGGACACAGAGCAGATGGAAAACAGTCTTATCCACATTTTTTCTTTTTTTAAACAACAAAGTACCTTAAAATCAAACCTAGAACACAAATTATTGAAGACAGATTTTGACAGTATGAGTATGTATAATATGAATGAGCAGGATTAAATGTGTGTGTGTGTGTGTGTGTGTGTGTGTTTGTGCGTGCGTGTGTTGTGTGCTTACCTTACTAAGTTTGTCATTGCAAGTATCTCTGGGTCATTTTTATAAGGTTTAGCCTAAAAAGAATGAACAAAAATAGCATAATTACACTAAAACCCCGAACTCAGAAAGTAGAAATCTCACTTTTCAGTTATATCTTTTCATTTATATTTCAAGCAGCTCTGTACTACACTGTAAATAAATACTGTTTGCAGGAACAATCCCCACCTCCTGTGAGTCAAACGGATTTATTCCTGACTTCATCAGCATGTTGGCCAGTACCAAGTACTTCAAACATGTGGTTCGTCTGGGGCTCCCCGATTCGTCATAATTTTTAAAAGCCTCAAAGAAGTCTGTGTGTGCCTTCTCAAACTCTCCTTCTCTTAAGTGCATTTTACCTCCACATTCTGCAAAGAGTCAAAGACACAACACCTGGGATTAGATTGTGAAGTGAAGAGGATACTAATGCTGAAAGGACCACCTTCAACATTTTTCCTTTCCAGCCACAATGAAAAACAAAACAAAACAAAAAAACAATGTTAATGTGGACAACAGATTAACAATTCCAACAGTGGATTTGCGCTTGCATTTTTAGGTTAGGCTACACAGTGCCTGTAATTTAGCAAATATCATTTCTATATGGTTCAAAGAGACATAAGAGATTGCCATTGCAGATCTTCCCTTTTCAAGTTCGCATTTTTGTATTGGTACATTCTGCCTTGACTGTTTGCATCTGACACTCATTCATATTCTGCAGAGCTCAGCACTGCCACCAGCTGGTATGAGGAGGAACTGCTTTTACTAACAAAAGGAACAGGACAATTGAATAGATGAATTTACAACTATATATTTTGCACATATTTGTACAGATTTAAACTGTGCCACCACCACAAATTATGAATTCAACAACAGGGAACTTTCAGCAGTAAAGAAAAAAAATATATCCAAATTTTATTTCGGTGCGTGTACCTCTGATTACACCCATGATAAGTGGGTGAGGGATTGCTGACTTGATGTGCAAGGACTGCTCATAGAGGGCTTTAAGCTTTTTGTTGTTCTTCTGTGCTGTATACATCTGAATTTCCAAAGCATAGATCTCCAACAGCTGTGTTCCTTTCTTTAGGTCATCTTCCCCATCATCAGTCTAAACAGAATGAAAGTATTTTACAAATATGAAAGAACAGTGTAAAAAGCAAGAGGAAACAAGTCTTTTCATGTTATATCCAACTAGTTTCAAAGTGGAACACTGATCTGTTAGCGTAAGTTCAGCAGATCAAGACGCCAGAGGTGAATGATTAACACACATTGTAGTATGTGGCAGAAATGTGCCTGATAGATTTATTTAACTAAATGCACTATGATCAGATTGTTTAAAATACAGAATTTATTTTTGGTCTTGCTAAATTTACATCACTTTGGCTAAACCTTTATTTAGACAAAATGTATATCCAACATAAAGTCTGGACATTTCTGTTTGATCGTTACATACCAAACGTCGTGCTTACCTGGCAAGACTGGTGCAGCTGTCTGAGTATTTTCTGAAGCTTTCCATATTCTTCCCGCTCTAAATACAGCTTTCCAAGCTAAATAAAAACAATATAAAGATAAGGAGACCTATACACATTACAATGGAGAATTTATTCAAGGTAGGTTTACCACTAAATTACTGCTAACAAATATATTAAATATAAGTTGAGTACTTTTTTTTCCATAACATTTGCAATTGTCTCATTAATATCCATGTCAGCGTAGTTATCCATAAATTATGTCCCATACCTTAGTGTTTGTTTTGAACCACAGTCTGTCATTTTTTGCATCTTTCAACGCCTCCAACGTGGTCTCATAGAATTCTTGCAAAAGATCCATCTATGAATAAATCAAACAGAAACAACAGCTTTGCTCTTGTGGCTCATTTTCATGTGAAATGCAGGACTAATCAGTTGTTTTCAAACCAATTCCTTCTCAAAAAGCAGACAAAAACATTAAGAATATGCTAACTGAGAAGATAAAAAGGACAGTGAGGTTTTAGTTTAAAAGAAAGGTGACTGTACCAGAAATACCATCCAGTAACAGAAAATACATGATTACGTATTACATCACATTTTTGACATAAAAAAACAAGTACAACTAGATCACAGATGGAACAATCACAAAGACAAAGAAAAAAGGACAGATAACTTGTACTTAAGCTAATTACGGCAAGCAGTATTTTACACATTTTACAAAAAACTTTCATTTTTCAGATTTTCTCAGTTGTTCATTTTTACAACACACTTTGTATCACACAACTCAAAGCAATGAAGCTGTACCTGTTTAGAGGTGGAGATGTAATCAAGGATGGAGTTAATAGATTTCTCTGAATAGTTCCTTGTGACAGCACTCCGAATATATGTGAGCAGTTGCTTGTATCTGTTCATCATTTCAGGGAAGTTGGTCTGTGTGGCAAAATGCTGAAATTAAGGTTGCATCAATGGCAGAGCTGGGATAATGGTCAATACCAGTTAGTGTGACTCACATCAAGGACATCTGCAATAATATATAAGATATGCAGTGTTTGCCCCCAAGTTCTTTTTGGGAGTGGAGGCTCATAAGACAGGTGGTCAGGAGGTCTTAACTTTCTTCAAATTACATGGGGTGGGACTTTTTGAATGCTCATAATGGGTGACAACTTAAATGTCATCAATGTCAAGAAAATTTAAAATAAAATAACTGAGACCGCCCAGGATAAAACATGCATACTACGTAGAGTTTATTGCCAGGGTCAGGTGCATATTGAGTAGTGGTGCTGACAAATCCTGGCGAGGCAGTGTGCTGCTATTGTTTAATGATATGGGAAACACTGAAAATGTATTAAAAGATGCTGGCTAGTCATACTAAACTGCAAACTGCTCTCAACATGCCAGCAACAAGAATCTGAAAGGAATATTGTAGAAAGAATGCATTTTATATTTTTACTGTGCAAAACGTTACTGCAGAGGTGATAGTGTATTGTAGTGACTGGTGTCACCACTGAACTGAAAGGGCATATAATGTGCCAGTTGCAGGTCCATGGGTGGGGGGACGGGATGCATAATGTTCCCACAGCAACAGCGTTGCAAGAAGATTTGATCATGAAATAAATTTATATAAGATATACTGTAACATATGTCTATTTGCAACAATCGCTATACCGTCATTAGAGCAGCCATAGTAGATTTGAGTACTCATCTGGATTACCCAGTTTCAGGCTATTACAACTATTTTATCAAGCACTATTTCTACTAAGTATTAATAAATAAAATTACAAAATATATGCATCCTGACCTGAGGAATTACATAAACATTATTTACAAAATACCGGAGGTCTCAAAAGATTTTCAGGAACAAATTTTAATTTAATGACTCACCAATTTGAAGTTTATTTTTATCATCTGTTTCAATGCTTTGAATCCCCATTCTCCTTTTTCGCCTTCAAGCTCCAGCACCTGTCAATAACAAAAAAAGCAATATACTGAGCAGTATTCCACTGTATAGTTCTCAACACTGGTAATTACAAAATTACTAATATGTCTACTTAAACTAAGTTGTCTTGAAGAACAAGTAGTGATACAGAACCTTCTGGAAGCTGCTAAGGGCTGCTTTGGGGTCATCTTCCTTCAATGCCTTGGAATTGTAGTACTGGTTCTCCAAATCAACATTTGGTTCAGAGTTGCTATCTTCTGAGTATTCCTCCAGTGAAAGTTAAAGAAAATCAGACAGTAATAAATATTAGCTCTTCATAATAACTTTCAGAAAAATAAATAATTTTTAAAAATCACACATTATGGGAAGAAACCACACATCCTCAGCCACTGTTAGTAAATAACCAAGCGCCTTTACAATATAACAAAGTAATCAACAAAATAGGGTGAAAATACGGTCCATAAGGTGAAAAAATATTGACAAACATCTTCCTAGCTTCCACTTTCATTCTTTTTTCTTTTTTCTTTTTTGAATAGTCAACTAGCCCGATAACCTCTTTATTAAAAAACATTAATAGCGCTGAGAAACAGAATTTAATTCCATATGCTTTTCTGAAGAATGTTCAGTAATACCCTGACAGTTAAGTCAGTTAAAAAAATTGAAATCAGCTAGTTCAAAACCAGAAGGGCAAATCAAAACATATCCTACTACATTTTGCTTGTGAACATCTCCTAATGTTACCGTCACTTGTAGCAAGTCAAAGCCTGGTATTACAGTGCGTTACTATCCGGACCATAGGCTGGACTCATTGTGTACATTTGTATTTTCAATTTTCAGACAACATGACGAAATTTAAGTCATCATACCTAACCATGATTAATATCGAGTAGTTTCCTTAATAGATAATTTACCAGCTGTCATTCAACACCAAATTCTCGTATTTGCAAACGAGCTATTTTGTGGACCTAGTTATCCCGCTAGCAAGATAACGTCGGCCATCTGCGGTTACAGTTCGCTCGTCTCGCTTGGTTGGTTGACTGGTGAGGCAGGATGAGCCCGAAGTAAAATTACAGAATGGGTATTTTAACATCAACTAACTAATAATTTTTGAATTAATACGTTGAACACAAAATGCTACCATACGTCTCAAAGTTTAAAGTTGGCTAGTTAAATTATAATAGTACTAGCCTGCAAGTGCAACACCAGCTGGGTTGGCCTGCATTAGCGACATAGCTATATAAACATGCACAACAAAAATACCCAACTTGGCAGTTTTAGCTAAGAACTTGCTATCTAATCAGACCATTAATTGTCATAACATTTCATACTAGACTATGTAATCAGTAAGCCGCTGATCGTGACTGACTTTGCAAGAGAAAATGGTCTAATTAATGCAACATCCCTAAACTGACATAGCCTATCGAAACATACTAGCGTGCCAGCTAAACATCATATTCCGATGCTACTAGCTAGTTAGCTGGCCAGTTAGCATTCACTTTCAGTAAATTTCATTAAGGAGTGTATCCCATCTTCGTGAAACGAGTTTTCAACTGCATGTGATATCCAACGTAAAAACTAAAAAGTCGAGTAAACACTTCCAAGGCTTACCAGATCATAATCTTCTTCATCGTCGCACATGAAGTCATCCTCCATGTCAGACATCTTGACTGCTCGAACTAGCACACCGATGCTTCCCAGAATCCTCTGCAAGGCAGCGACTTGATTTAGCTTGCTTAGGTATCCTATTTGTTTTTAATAATGGGACATTGAAAGTAATGAGCACTGCGGAAAGGGCTTCTAACTAATAGCTTAAGTAGCTTATGGTTCATGTGTAACCGAACATCTGTAAATACTGTGAGCGACAACTGCAGGCCACTGTTGTATTTTGTAAGAGTTCGCAAAGTAGCGTGTTTTCATTTTTCCCTGGCAAGAGAACTGGTTTCCTTGATTAGGCAGAGCTAGCATTAGCTAAACAAGCAAAAGAGCCCCTGGAGCGCATCAATTTCCCTATCAAACGTTAGCGTTAACTAGCTAGCTCGACTAGCTAGTCAGCTTTCAGTCCGTAAAACTGCAGTGTTAGCAACCAGGATATTCCTTCCGTATTTAACTAGCTATCTACAAGTTCCGCAATTGTGGCGTGACAGTCAGCAGATGAAGTGACAGGGAGATTGAATTTGTTCTGTCCTTGGAAAGTTTTTTTTTCATATTGCAATTTTGTTTAGCACGATAACACGAAATGTCTGTACATATACCAAAGTTGCAGGTCCCGCTGAATGAAAGGTGAGTTTTAAAACAAGGGGAGCTTAGCTGACAGAACCTACAATGAAAATGCAGTAATGTTTAACTACTAGCTAGTTCTCTGCCGACACTATGGTAAAGTCAGCTATGGAAGAAAAAGTATATTAAAATACACATTCATTAAGAAAAGGCTAATTAGTATTACATGTGTAATCTAGGTATTTTGCAATTATGTTCTATCCATCTAAGTTTGTCATTGGAATTTGTGCTAACGATGTATTTAATTTATCTTAATTTCCTTACAGATTACTGAAATTAAAAGAAAGTTTCGTGCAGAAGTTTGGGAAAGCACCTCTTTTTTATGCGTATGCTCCTGGGCGAGTAAATTTAATAGGTAATGAAAGTTCACTCACAGTGGGGATGTGGAATCATGCAACATAATGATTTGGGAACTAGGCTTGTGAGGCAAAGGTTCTGGGTTTGATTCCCAGTTAAGGCGCGGCCATTTCACTATTGAGCAAGGTGCCTAACCTGAATTGCTTCAGTTAAATATCCAGCTGTATTAATGGATTGTATTTAAAATATAGCCTGTCTGTGTGTCTGCTAAATGTAATGTGAATTCAATGTAATTAATAGTTGACGTTATTATACCACTATTTAAATTTCTAACAAATTTGTCAAATATCTTATCTGGAGAGGACAGCATTAATTACTCTCTTATTTATAACCATTATTTATTTATTCTTTTGTAAGGAGAGCATATTGACTATTGTGGGTATGCTGTGCTCCCGATGGCAATTGAGCAAAATATCCTTGCTGCAGTCTCAGTGGATGAATCTCAAACTATCCAACTGGCAAATACAAATCCTCAGTACAAGTAAGACAAAAATCTTAATAACTTTTAAATACTTATTTGAGTTGGAAGCTGTAAAATTGATTACTGTCTGCCATTAATAAAATGTCAGAATGATTAATAACAAATTACATTGCTGCTACATGTCAAACAGAAGGGGGTGCTGTTACATAATGTATCAATGGTCTGTTCTGCTTTGCAGTGATTACATTGTGTCTGCTGGAGACATTAAGATTGACAGAGCAAACCCTCAATGGCATTATTATTTTCTTTGTGGAGTTAAAGGAATACAGGTGACATTTATATCAATTTATTGTGAACCTTTGGGTCTGTTTGATCATTACATTTCAATCTGTGTCTTTCAAATTATTATGTCCATTTATTACATTACATTTATTTAGCAGACGCTTTAATCCTAAGCGACGTACAAAAGTGCATTTCATGGTCATGGACAACTACAAAACACAAAAGATAATTATATTCTCATATATGCAAAACATTTTAATTCAGAACCAGTTGAACATTCAGTCTAAAAATGACCTGTGCCTTCATTCCAATTTTTATGCAGTATTTCTTGTCATGTGATGACACTTGTCATGTGATGATATGAAGCTGTTGAGCACTTAGGCTACACACTAATTTAAGTAGTCATTGCATTCAGCATTCCCTGATATTGCTTATTTCTCTGTAGAAATAAGATGGAGTAGAAATACATTCACTAAAATATATTTTGAAGAGTTGCTTAGCACTTGCTAAGTGTTTTCCTTAGAAGTTATAAGACATTGCTGGGCATATTTCTGCAGACTTAGTTGTCTTCGTGAATCTGTAATTTACTACTGGACAGGATACTTAATATAATATTTCTGATGGCCAATGAAAAGGCAAGACAATTTCAACTCTTGGCTAAGAGAGTGGGTGAACTTTTAACATGTTTAAACAGTGTTTTTTCATGGTTCAAACAAATTTTTGGGAAAAATCGTGATGCAACCTTTGATATTATTAGTAATTCATTAGAGAATGTTTTAAGTGGCAAGGGGGAACATTGGCAGGAAATATTATAAAGTGCAGCCGAGAGTAATGAGTCTAATTCTGATAGGCTCCAGCGGGATAATCTGTTTATATTAATTTGAACATGTAAGCCTATTGGGATACAACTTGAGCAAAACTTGGCACACTCCTTACTTTTTTCCCCTCAGTAACCAGAGTATATTCTTTGCAAACATTGCGTGATAACTTTGAAAGCTCAGTTCGGATCTGAGTCAACGCCATGGATCAGGTTCAGTTTAAATATATTCCTCAAATGTTTTTAAACAACTTTGGCTGCCACGCTGCAGAAAAAGGGCATTGGGAGGGGCCTCCGTTCAGCCAATAATCTGTTTCACTTGCTGTAAAGGCAATTTTAGATCACAGTCAGTAAAAGAGTTTATTGAAAAAGAGGTTAGTTTTCTGAGGTTATTGCCTCCAGGTTCTATGCATGATGCTTGAAACCTGTGTAGCTCTTGTTGTAAAAGATGAAGGTGTAATAAAATCACACACAAATTATTTTTCAACATACTTAGTTCAGGTGGTCTTGTTGTATAGGCATATGGTCTTTTTCCCATAGAATGCAATGCCTAAGGAAAGAATAAACACAATAAAGGCACTTTAAAGTGGTTATTTCAAGTAATCTTTCCATTGGCAGAAGTTTGTGTGAATGTGTGCACATGCATGAATGAGGAAAACAAGGAAGTAACTTAGACAGATTTGTACTAAAACACATAAATAATGCACACAAATGTCCTATCCATAATTTTCTCTGCAGTAGTTGTATTGGTAGCCATGTCATTTATCATCACAAAGACTCTGGTGTGCACAGTCTCTGTCATCAGAACATTTACAGTGCTGCTCTCTCACCCCCAGGAGCACTTTGGCCTTGCCGCTCCAGCTGGGATGCAGTGTGTCGTAGACGGAACCGTGCCCGCCAGTTCAGGCCTGTCCAGCTCCAGTGCTCTGGTGTGCTGTGCAGGTCTCCTCACTGTGGAGGCCAATCGCAAGACTCTGTCAAAGGTAAAACTCTTTCACATGCACCTCACTCACTCACTCTCTTTCACACACACACACACACACACACACAGGAAAGGAAATCCTCTCAGTGAATGTGATGTCCCCAGACACACCGGTGGAAATGGATGTTGAGCAGATGGAACAAGGGAGGAAAAAGTTCTGGTTCAGTGTGCACAGCATAGGTTTGAGTGGAGATTAAAATGGCATTTGGCCGATTCCTTCTATTCTGAATGCTGTGGATCTCTACTGGCAAGTGTTTTAGTTAATATATCATTCCTTTTTACTAGCATTAGTGAGGATTACAATAAAGGGTTACAGTCTTTGAGAAAACTATAAAGAGAATGCTGTACTGTAACAGATTCATTAAGTCATGCTGATGTTTTAAAAAAAGGCACGCACGCACTTGTACACAGATCACAGACACAAGGAAACCATGTGCGGAACACATCATTTCTGCTTGAATTTCTGAGTTGCCATTGTAAGACAACACATATGACTGCCATTAACAAATCCCTCATGCAATACATATATTGGGATTCATGCTTAATTACACATACTTATATATTTTTTTCTCCTTTAAGTTCACCTCCAGTTTGTTTTGGGCTGTCATCAGAAGTGTGAAATGCTCTTCCCATGTGATGTCACCATGGTTGTAGGGAAGAACATAATTGTGGTTTTCAGCATTTTAGCTGTGGGAATATTTGCAGCTTCATCCAGTTTTCCAACCAGTTGGACCCTTCAAGATGTCAGGGGCATAAACTCCACCCTAATTCCAGAATTAGCTGAAGTTATGACCATGATGCCAGCATCAAGCCATATCATTCCATACATAAGCTACCAACGGCTCTGGCCATGTTTGCATATGTTTGAAGCCAATGTTTGGTTGACAGTGCTATAACTTAGCATGTGACCCGCTCGGCTCATCTGCTGTCAACAAACACCCACAGCCTCACTTTGAACCCCCAACAGCTCTGATCCCTGAATCATAAACATGACAGAGCTACCCTTTCAAGTGTTATAGTTGCGAGCTATTCCTGGTTCATTAAACAAAAAAAAAGACTTAATTAATGCTACTACTTTGACAAAAATGTATACACAAGGCTTTTTCTGCCATTTAATTTTGAGTTGCCAAAAATCGTTTTATGCACAACCTAATGACCGTAGCGTAGTTAATGTAATCTTGTTTTTGACAGTTTCTTAAACATTACCAGAGCTTTTTATGTAGTCTCCAGCATGGCATTTGGCAAAGGAGCCGCTGTGTATTTTTCACAGCCTGTTACTGGATTTTATATTTCGCTCAATGTGTTTTTCACTTAAGTGCTCACGGAAAGGGGTGCTCGCCGACAGCGGGCCAGTGCCAGCGCTCGCCTGGGGTTGTCTGTGCAGTCTGCCCGCGCTCTCATTCCTCCACCTGCGGTGGATGCGTGACTAAACATTTTTTACAACGCAGAAGCGTGTTTCGCTTTATATACACCAATTTGGGTCTGCTGGGCTGTTATTGCGCTCCGCGCCGAGCTCCAAGGCCAGAAAACACACACATGCGGAGGAGCATGCACGCACACCCTAGCCGTTGCACGCAAGCGTGCATACACATTGGGAGGCCCCGTGTGGCGGGGGCCCCGCTGCATTGTGTGGGCGTGTAGGAGGGGGGAGGGCTGCCGGAGAGCTAGTCGCAGGCAGACAGAAACCCACAGCGGCTGCCCCGGCGATCCTGCGCGGGGCTGCGGCCCACCTTTCCCACTCCAAACTGCCACTGCTGCCCTTTACCAGTGCAGGTCAGGAACCCTGTGAACAGCGAGAGAGGACCATTCAGAGAGAGAGGACCTTTCAAGCACAAGCCCATTGGCTTTTTAGGGCTTATTTACCAAAATCGGTACTTTGAATTCTTTAAATTGCTGTCTTCCTTTGAAAGTTAATGGGAAAGATATTGTTCTAAACCCTAAATACTTGCACTTTGCGGAATAAAAATAATTTCTATGCTTTGGGAGTAAAAGAAAAGGTTATTGGGGAACGATGTCATTGTTTTCCTTTAGTGAATTTGAGGGCTGCTGTTTTCAAAGACACAGCTGTGATAAACACGTCACCACGACAAAAGGTTCAGATAACATACTGTGACAAAGCCATTGTTTTGATTTTGCTCTGACATTAAGGTGGCCAGTTAACAGCGCCAAGCTGTTTTGTTTCAATTTCATGTTTTTTTCCCCACTTTTTTCTGCTCAGTAACTCTTCAACATTAAAGCAGATGTTAAGTGTGCATCTCAGGTCATAACCCTGATCATGTGATCGAAGGACAGTTTTTCTTTGGATATAGATTACTTCACTATACCATAGATTCAAGCTTTGTCATGCTCAAGCACCCAAACAGAAAAGCAGGGAATGTGCCTGTTATCTTTTCAGGTGTTCTGGGGTTACCTCAATGAGCTGAGAAAGGGCACGCAAGCAATCTCTCAAAATCATGTTTCCTGGAAACAACATTGCATGGATCTCCGAGTAAAGATCAAGAGCTTTGGTATATATTGTTTTCTAAGTTTCTGTGCACTTTTCCTGTCTTACAAAGTCCACATACATATAGATGTGTAAGAATGCTCAGAAATGTACTTTACGTTCCCCATTATTTCTCTTAGTACTGCAAAGCACAGTTGCCAAATTGCAGCACCATGTATAGTGACCTCCATCATTTTGTTTTTTCTTGATTTGACTGTCATGTAATTAGTCATGTTTAGTACTTTGTCACATATCCTTAGCATGCAGTGCCTGTTTGAAGTCTGTGATCCTTAGACATCACCAGGTGCTGAGTACAGTGTGTTGCATCAGCAGTGAAGACATGTGAACCATTACTTGTGACTGCCATACATGCCCAAACCATAATGCCCCATCATCAAGTTTCACAGATGAGGGGTTCCTTTGTATCTTGGGCAGTTCCTTTTGGCCTCCATACATTGCTCTTGCCAGTTCTTACTACCACTTAAAATGTAGCTTGTTTGTTATTTTTGTCTGGAACTGGACTGTGAAGGCTATATTGTTTGTTCAGAATCTAGACTGCAAAGTAAATATTTTTAAAATCACACATTGAAAGTGAAAGCATTGAAGTGTCATAGTCGAATGCAGGCCAACAACAGATGTTAGTCTTAAAAGCTAGCAAAATAAACAGTTTGAAAGCTATTCACTTTACTTTGACTATAACCTAGACACATGCACTTTTACAAGATTTGGGAAAATAGACATTTGGCAAGTGAGTACCTGCAAGATATAGTGTAGCCAGCTGCTACAGGGTAATAATGACAAAATGGTAGCAAACAAGCTGGTGAGGGAATGTTAATGTTGCCTGAATTGCTGACTATTTCAAGTAGAATAGCAGCATAAATACCAAATAGCTAACACAGCTACTTGCTAGCAGACTTAAAATATTCAAGAACATCACACAGCTCTAAAATTAGCACAGGCTAACTTGCATCCACGTGTTAGCAGACTGGTAAAATGTTGAACTGCTACACAAAGCTAGCTCCAACAACACATGCTGCCATGCATGTTTTTGACATTTAGTGTTACTATAGTTAACACTAAACACACCACACACCAACGGTGAAAGGCTGCCAAGCAAGGTGCCAATCAGCTTGTTGTAATGAGGGTTTAGGTGTCTTGCTCAGGGACACTTCGACGCACCCAGGGCGGGGGATCGAACCGGCAACCCTCTGACTGCCAGACAACCGCTCTTACCTCCTGAGCTATGTCGCCCCCAGTTCTTACTTTCATAGCAAACGCTTTTAATAACTGAGCTGCTCTGTAGTCATGATTTTCAGCTTTAGATTGACATTTGTTTCTTAAAGGAGAGCAGGCAGCAGAGACGGTTACAGACAGATCTTCGATCTCAGGATTTCAGTACAGAAAGTGTCACAGCCAGGAATGGAACCCACAGCTGGGGATACTTGTATATGGGTCTGCTCCAATCTCACCCTGCTGATTTTTTTTCAGAACTTTTATCTCATAGCAGCAACTCTAAGTGAACCCTGTCTGTGAGGAGGTTACTAGGCTTTTGGACCAGTACATGTCACTGGCTTTTTGACCTCAGCAATTCACACGTTAGTCTAACCATGTCCTTACAGAGACAAGTACTCATTACAACTTGATGAACTAGGGGTGGTAGGTGGGAAGTGTGGATAGGGTATGGTTTCAGACCAAGTGGGCAATGCAGAATGTGCACAAGACTTGGAAATGGACAGATATGGGAAAATGGAATGAATTGGTGATCATGTGAGTAGTGACTAAGCTATGGGTGGGATCGGTCTTGATCAAAGGCCATCACTGAACCAAAAGCACCAGAGAGAGCTGGGCTTGTCAGGGTGAGGAACAAGCAACATCAGGGAGCTCAGCCCATTACAGCTGTTTACTCCAGAGGTACTGTAGGAATTCACCATCAGGGTAGCCCGGTGGTCCTTCTCCAGTGAGGTCTGCATATTTTTTTCCCCCTTGTGAAAAGCCAGTTACAAATTGTGTTTTTCCATTCCTTTGGAAAAAAAAGAGTCAAAACGAGATCTTAATAGGCAGAGGAGCTGTAATACCCTTTTATGTGCCTGATCTCATCTCAGAGACTGAGACCTTTAAGCATTGTGAGACACTGAAAGCCTTGAATGTTTTGCTCAAGAAAAATATACAGTGCATCAAAGTGCAGACAGATGTATTCATTCACTGCCGCAGTGTATATTGATTTCAGGAAAGTTGCCCTTTTTCCCCTGAATCATTTAGTTAAAACATAGTAACCATAGAGACAAAGTGAGGGTACTGTAAAAGCAAGACAGTCCATCTTTGCAAAACCTTGAAGCGAAGGGTGTCCCCTAAGATCATCTTACCAACTCATTGCAAGTTGCAGGCTGATCTTAAAGTTTCAGGCTGAACATGAAATGACAGTCCTTAATAAAATAAATAAATGAAGCATTTTCAGTGGTCATAGATTGCTATCAACAATTCAAGCCTTGAAACAACATCCAAAACATGTAACGGCTACAGTACCATTCCTTGGATCAACAATTGTTGTATCACTTTCACCCGAAGACACCGCAGTCAACAGCACTGTAAAAACAGTTTATCTGGGAGTTGTGCTGTTGACTTGAAGCAACAATTATATGAAACGGTCGACATGAGTTTTCCATACATGAAATTTTGACTTTGGCAGAACTAGGTGATGGCCTGCATTGAGGCATGTACCCTTTATAAACGTTAGAATCCTATCCATTTTGAAAATGTTTACAAGGATAAGTGTAATAAAACAAATATTGTTACACAAATTACAGTCAATTAGCGATGTAGCTCAAGCGTATGGCAGAGATTTTACCATGGGAACAGTAAGTTGTAATTTGGCCTAGGTCCAGTAGTACATCATAATTGCAGGTCTGATTTACTTGTTTTCAGAGGCAAGTTTCCCAAACAAGTAGTCTGGAGTGAATACAACCATTTCCTGTACACAAATAGCATCCAGTAGTATTTAGAATGAACACGCAAACCCACATACTGTATATTAATTGTCAGTTCAATATCTGCTATCCACTACTGTAAGGTGTGACAGCCTACCACAATTATTACTGAATAAAGAATTAATGTAAAGTGTTTGGAATTGAATGTAGCATTTTTTTTTTAAATTTATGTTTTATTTTATTACTGGACTAATCAGAATAGTTTTCCCACTGGAAAGCAACAAATAAACAGCACAATTAGATATTATATAGTGGTATCTGACCCTGGCTTTCGTGGTTCCTTCTTTGTATAAGCTACCATCACCCTCACAAGTCCAGGGTCCACATTCTTAAAGTATTTCAAAGTGTTAATTGAGGATAAGGTTTCACCTGTTCATATCCATTGTTGGCTAAAAGTCCAAAATGATCCTAGGTCCTCACTCCTACTGTCGACACTTTATGTATATGGACCCAGATCCCAGTTTTGGCCATTCATTGTTTGTTTTGTCCGCAACAGTTTATTTCTGTTACAGGTTTGCTTTTCATCAGAAAATAAATGGCACTCAAGTTTTGTGCTGGACCGCTACTCTGAGTTTGCTCTGAGACAAATGTTTAGAAATTCCAAGCGAATGATTTGTCAACAAGAGAGCGGGTCTGTGCTGTAGACATGAGTAATACAGTACGGAAATGGAGCATGGAAGCAGGCAAGAGCTCTCAGATTCTAACCACCCACAGTGCACACAGGTTTCCTCAAGTGAAAAGGAATTGTGTGGCAGACTGTTGATTTTCTGTACTAGACAGTGCCCACTCCACTGAGGGTTAAGCTTGTCAAACCATCTGCTGAACAAGGGGACCATGATGAGAAGATAGAGCAACATTCTTTTTTTCAGAGATAACAGTTGATCTCAGTGCTCTGCTAATTACCATAGGGCATTTAGACACAAATTCCACCAAAATGTGGAATGGAAAAAAGCTGTATAAACAATTTGGATTTCAGCTGGGAAAATCAAGGCAGCACACAAAATGGTAAATGAAGAACAATGTGTGATTGGTGACTACTGCAGTGGTTTTTGACTCCTCAGTTTCAGCAGTAGTTACAGCATATTACGATCAGCTGTCTGTCTGAAAGCAAGATCGTAAGTTTTACGGACATGCACTTTTCAGCCATGGCCTGAGAAGAAAAGCAGTTGGGGTCACAGAGAAACTCCCACAGTAACCTAAAATAGAAAACACGGAGTTTTACAGTCTGTAAAGATTTAAAAAGCTGCTGGGGAGAGAGGTCTTAGCAGACTTTTCTGGGCACCTTTCCCACCCTTGCCGGAATTCCAGCACGATTAACCCGTTTTTCAAGTCGGCCTGTTTACTGACCAACGTAAGCTGGGAAAACGGAACCACGCGGCTATTTGTGTGGCCATCAGAGACCATCATCAGCCGTGCTTCAGACCAGCGACTCGGGTTCGAGAGAGCTGAGGAGGAGATAGTCATCGGGCCCTGAGTTTTGCGGTCGTGATGACATCCAGATAAAGGTTTAACAAACGTGTCCCCACTGCAGCTGCGAGTCGATGCCATTGCCATATAAAACGTGAAAGCCCTGCAAATTGCAGCTTAGCATGCAAACCGTAAGCAGATGGGGTGGTTGATTAGCGCTGTGCACGGTATAATGAGAGTATGTGGCCGGTTCCCCTGTGATGCATGCTTAGAATGGAGGTTTTTTCAGTACCTGAACCCTGAAGTCTTCTTTTAAAACAATTTTGGGGGTCCCAGAGGCTCAAAGATCTCAGATCTCTGTCACCTTGAGTTTGTGAACGGCAGTGAGACAGTTTTACAGCATTATTCTGTGGAGTCTTGTTTTCAGTGAGATTTAATTGCTTAAATGGTCCGAAGCGAAGTAAAGATCTACAATTACTTGAGTATGACTTGGCAAAGACCTGATCTTGATTGTGTGGAACCGGATAGTATTACATAATGGTGTCAGCAGGCGAATTGGAGTTAAAATAACATAAGACTCACTGGCTTGAAAAAGGCAGGTTTAAATATATATATATATATATATATATATATATATATATATATATATATATATATATATATATAGTCTGGAAAATTTTATTGTTTAATGTATTTTTCTCTATAAAATGCAAATGTGAAGTACACAAACACTGCTTCTACTATGGTTGTGCCCTTATGACACAACAGCCAGCTGTTTGTGGTCTTGGAATACTGGTACTGATCAGCTGGGATTGGGTGGGGTCAAGGATAGGAATGAGCCAATGATCAATTGAGAAAAGCATTGAACCTCAGAGGTCTCCACCACATCATACTGTAAACACTTTCCGTGTCCTTTCTTTTATGTTTCCAAGGTGGAACTGGCTGAGACCTGTGCCAGAAGCGAGCGCTATATTGGCACAGAGGGAGGTGGCATGGACCAGTCCATCTCTTTCTTGGCTGAGGAAGGAACTGTATGTACTGCTATTCTACTAAAAGCTCAACTGTAGAAACTGAACAGTTATGGCAGAAGCAGTCAAAAGTAAAATAGCGAGTGGTAAAAAGTACACATTGACATGTGTTTGCATTTCCACTGTGTAGTGCTTAGACACAGGTTGGGTTTCAATTAACCTTTGTCCCTTCACCTTGACTAATAAATAAATGCTATAATTATTTTTTTTATTCACAATCACAGTTGAGTTCAGCAATTGCTAAAATGAACTTGCCAAAGTGATAACCCTAGTTTGCTCGTAATTCAAAACACAGACATTGATTGAATACAGACCGCGGTCTTTATTATTTGCAGGACATGTCATGATGAATGTTGATGGATTGTGTGTTTTTCAGGCAAAGCTTATAGAATTCAACCCGCTACGGTCAACGGATGTGAAGCTCCCCGGCGATGCCGTTTTCGTGATTGCTAATTGTTGCGTCGAAATGAACAAGGCCGCCACGTCTCATTTCAACATCAGGGTGGTGGAGTGCCGCATAGCCACAAAGGTACGGTGTCGCCCTCTCGAAAAATGTGCTTCCAATTACATCATCCTGTAAAGATGCCCTTTTCCTACGGTTGACCGAACGTGTCCGTGTGAGTGACATCGAAGCTGTTTGTAATCGAGATGCTTAAGCAGAAGCCAGGCGCACTGCAGTTCGGGGGTCTCTCGCACGAAATCTTGTCTCTACCTCCTTTTCCCCTCAGGATCCTCTTATTTAATGTCAGATTTTGCTATCTGATATCCTGTATTTGCTGCACTTTCGACTATAAGCACTGGGTAAATGATTTTCAGACTCTTCAAGGTGGCCTGAGCCCGTGCCAAACTCACAAATGAAAAGGAAAAACAAAAGTCCACCGCTCTCTGTTCCCAGTTAGTCCAAATGTAAGCTGATTATACAGATTCTGAATATTTAATGGGAAGCTTTTTCATGTTGTTCGTAGTTCTTTTTGTAAAGAGCATAAATGTTTGTGAGCTGATTGTGTAACCTAATAGTCACTCGCAGAAAAAGCTAGCGTGTTTAAAAAATATTTAAATAATAAAAATATTTTTCTGTTTATAATTTTCATACTGATCTTCATTGACGAGGAATACCAACTTTTAATCAGCAAGGCTTATTTCCTGTATTCACTATGCTGTTACTGTACTGCTCTATTTAAACTGGGGGTTCTTCTGTAATCTGGATCGTTGTAGCATTTAACGCTCTGCTCTCTTATTTTTTCCAGCTCTGTAGTGAGACTGCTAACCATAGTGCATTTGTTCATGTTTAGGCCCCTGCTATTTCTTTGGGCCATCTTCATTTCTGTGCTCTGGTGCTGCAATGGCATTACGCCACAGAACATGCTGTCACGGAGCGCTTCAGCAGTCATTACTCATTTATGGCCACACCATCTGTGCACCGCAGAGACGGCCATGTTTGTTTGTATTAGAAACAAGGTTTTTTTTTTCTTCTTCTTCTAGTTCAATGTTTTACCATTTCGTATCACTCTGGGAACAAAGCAGTAAACATATCATTGGAACTCTGACTTGAAGGTGTTAATAGGTTAGCCTGGTACTCGTATAATTATGCAGCTGTTGTTTGTCTTTTCACACCATTTTACTTGCGTATCATAACTTTTTGCGTGCGGAACAGGTTGGTAGATCTGCATTCAAATCACGAGCAGGGGTAACCTGTCAGAGACTCTGTGTTCCTTTATCGTCCTGCAGCCAATGGTTTTATGCATGTGCCTGGCCCACAGCTGGCATCGACTCTTATCATGTGTTAGCTTATAATTGATAACATATGTTTACCTCTGTGAGGTAAACACATGCTATCAATTATCAGCAATCTCGCTAACTTCTCTACTATGGGGCTTAACATGTTGCACTGTCTTTACAGAATGTACGTACCACATACATAAAAGTACAACTGCTCTGTGAAATGTAGAGTGTAATAAATAAATGCAAGCAAAACGTCAGTAATGGCAGTAATGTAAAGGTTAATTTATATTTAAATAGAAACTAGTCGCAACTGTTTCAAGTCATATGGTTTTGTTGCATAACTAATGTTTGCAGTGTGGAGCTTGTGTGTAGATTTTTGGCCAAAATTATAGAACGGGGGACTGAATTTGCTTGTAGTTCTGTGTTCAAATCTGTTATAGTGTATTTCTATAAGTAGGAAACAAATCTTGACTATGTGCTTCTCCTTTAACTGTGTGGAATCACAGTTTCAAAAATGATTAGGAAACTCAGAAAGCGTTTTGGAACCATCTGGCCATACAGTTTGTGAAATATTTAGCTTACAATTTCTATCAGTTATACATTTCCAGTTGCATTTAGTTGAGAGCATTCACATAGTTCCGGAAACCAGTAAGGCAATGTTGCACAGGTCATGAGGATTCATGACTCACAGAGTGTTCCCGAAATGGTGGCTGTGTTGAACAAGAAAGAACACGTGCTAATAGTTTCACTGGAAATGAAAATGTGCAGTTGCAGGCTGGGACATTTGTCACAGTGCAGTAAGTTTTAATGGAATGAAACAGCACAGCATGCTCTTCCAGCTGCTGGCCAAGAAGAAAGGCCTGGACTGGAGCAGACTGATGAAGCTGGGGGAAGTGCAGGCAGAGTTGGAAGCCTCCCTGGAAGAGATGGTGCAGATAGTGGAGGAGGTGCTTCACCCAGAGCCATACAGCAGGGAGGAAGTCTGCCAGTGTCTGGGGATAACCTTAGAATGTCTCTGTAAGGACATCCTGAGTCCCAACACGCAGCATGGTGAGTGACCCATTCTCTAATCCTGACTGACTAGATCTCAAATAGCACCATGGCCTCTCTACTCGTTCCACAAGGCTCTGTCCTTGGTCCACTGGTTTTGTGGTACAGATTAGTAGGAGGGATTTCTAACTGAGGTGTTCATATTTTGTGACCGATGTTGTGAGACATTGAAAAATGTCCTGAAACTGTTTTCATACCCCGCAACCAAGATTCTACTATAATTTGTTTCTGGTTGAATACGTATTACAGGCTGCATATCCTGCCTCTCTGTTCTCTCTGCTGGCATTGGTCATTTTTCAGAATGTAATGGTAAAACCACATGTCGAATAGCATGCACTTAAAAAGGCAGTCACCTTCCGGGTCATGTAATATGAAGCTTTTACTTTGAAGGTGATTATACTGTTTATACTATAAGTTCCCTGAGCCTTTCTGCTGCAACAGGACATTGACACAGTACTGAGATGCAAAGACACATGGCAAAGTCATCTTGGCGTGCTTAAAGTGAAGCAGGGCTTCAAGGCCCTTACAGTATCCACAGGTCCTTATGTAATAAACAGTAGCAGATTCATGTTCTTAACACAGCTGAAATTACCATAAATGTAATCTTTTGGTTAAACCTTTAGGATTACACTTGTAGGAGCAGAATTGACTGACAAATGTTTTGAGTCAGTTTGGTTGAATCCACAGGCCGCTAAGCTATTATTGGAGAACTAGTTAAAAATAATATAATCATCAGATTTCAATTATCTAAGACTCCTCTCTTATTTTAATGTCATTATAAACATACTATAACCAAGAGCATTTTACAACAATGTAAAATTAGCCATTCCTCTCTCTCCCCTCCTCTCCCTTTCTTAATAAAACAAATGCTTTATATCTGCTGCTAATGGTAACAGTTTATTCTTCACATTAACCAGGTTTTAAACAGAAGAACCCCGTTGCCTCCAGAAATAAGTGTTACTTGTAGTATATTGATCACAGGCAATACAGTTATGTAGTGGCTGTGTATAAAGTCTAAGAAACACAGAAAGGCCTAATTTGTGAAGGCGGGGAGCCAGCATCTGGAGTCACAGTCTGGCTGCTAATGGATAACGTGATCAGGGCAGCCCAATTCTGAAGTATTCTGAGGTGATCTGGCCAGTAAAGTCTCGCTCTACCAAAGGGTGGTCTCTGAATCAGTCCCAGTCTTGGCAGGACGTTCGCACCGAAATTGAAAACAGACGTGTTTTGAGTTCATTCTTTGAGTTACTACTGTTCAATTGTGATTTACAAGAGTGTGTGAGATATGGAAATCTCTCACGCAACTCCAGATATGCCTTGAGTAAAAGCACATTGTGAAGTGGGCCCGCTCTGTCCCTTTTGGGGCGAACAAGCTGGAAACATGTGCTGTTCTTCCATTTGGTTTCAGCTTTTCGCTCACGTTTTTCGGTCCCTCCAGGTTGTCGTCTTCCTTTAGCAGTGAGCAATGTCTTGCTGTGATCGTAATTTAAAGAAAATGCTAAAATATGACACACTCTCTCAGGTCTATTTCCACTTTAAAAAGGAATATAAACAGAGTTCATAAGGTTACCAGGAATGTGAATGGGAATAAAAGAGAACTGTTTAGTCATACAAACATATTTTTACATATAATTGCTATATATAACTATATACCAGTTACCAACAAATGTTTTTTTATCTGTCTGTTTGTTTTTAACCCTCTTAATTATCGTCATCCTCACATTCAAAAATGACCCTATCTTGAGTTTAATAACATTGAGATTGAAATTTTTCAGCATGAAAGATACCCTACCATTAGAAAATGTTCAACATTTCCCTTTTTAATATTTTTATAAAAGTGGTGCAACGATTGTCTAATGTGTCTTTTTTAACTCTGTAGTTATAATATAAGTTAAGCACCACACATCTATTACAGGAAAACAGTCATTTATGACATGTATTTTGTAGTAAAATGAGTGATGTTGACAGAATAAATAGTCTCTCTGGACTGTGAAAAAGGAAAACAGTTATTCACCAATGTATTGATGAGTGTCAGGACGTTTCTACATGAAAAGTATTGATTTAGGGTTTAAAATTCAATGAAGAGGATTTATCACAAGGGGTCTGGCGAGGGTGGGTAATTTTTGACAGGATGGACACGGGTGCATGTGTAATATGTTGTCTTCATATTATGCATGCACCCGTGTCCATAGGGTCATGCCATATGAAGGGTATTAAATTCTTGTCTTGTTCCTTGGCCTTGTAAATAGTCCTAAAAGGTGGAGAGGCCAAACTTAAACAAAAACACATGTAATTTCTCTTGTTAAAGTGCTGTTTCTTTACATTTAGACTGAAGTCCACCTTATAGTTATAAAATAGAAAGGCCTGGGACCTGACTGATTAGAAAAAGCTATTTCCTTTGCCCTGCAGCTATGCTTCTTGCGTGCATACATATCCACAAGCTTGATCTACCAATCTGTTCCCCCATGCTGCCATGACAACCCCCCCCCCCCATCCCCACCCCCACCCCCCACCACCTGCTTCACATATTCATCCAGTGAAGCTGCCTGCTCAGGTAGCCCATTTCAAGGCCGAGAAACATTTCAATGAAATACTCTGAGTTTAAACTCTGAACCCGGCAGGCATCAATTGACCCCCCTGACGCCCCCATCTCAGGCTCGATTCCGTGTCAGAGATGAAGGCTGCCTCTGAGCTAACGTGCAAGGGGCCCGGCAACACGCACACTCTCACTCTCTCTCTCTCACGCGGCCTCAGATATATCACTTCCACTTCAGTGGGCCTGACGGAAGCTTGGCGCTGTCAGAAGGAGGGCTCTTTAAAATGGAGTTATAAATATCTTCGGATCACAGGAGTTACATGGATATAGCCAGTCACGACTCGCATGCTAGCGAACACATGGAGCTGGAATACGCATATACTGTACTGTGTGTCGCGCATAAATAAAACCCTACTGATACGCAGAGTTCTCAAAGATGAGATCAAATGCAAAACATGGGGCTCTCTCAGCCTGGAGTCCCACAGTGAAGAGCCCTGACATAATAAAGGCCTGAGAGTAATGACTAACCAGAAAGACAAGGTGGTGGAAAACACTGCTATAGATGCGATTAATAGACACTATTGTAGATGTAACTAGGGTAGTTGCTAGGCTATAACATGTGGTGCATAATTAGCCCTATCCAGGGAGGGAGGGTATTCAACAAGGTAACCTTATCGCTCATTGGCATCCCAATTGGATGATCGTGAGCTTTCATCATTCAAGTTACACTGGCTTAGCAGCCAACCACAGGACTACTGTTGTGATTGAGAATTCCAGATTGGGCAACACTAACTTGGAGGGGATATGGGAGGTGGGGGGAACAGTATCCTACATCTAGAATCTCAGACCTAAAACAGCAGACTCTCTCTACCCCTGCAGTGACCCACTTCAAGCTGTACCAGCGCGCCAAGCATGTGTACAGCGAGGCAGCGCGGGTGCTGCGGTTTAAGGGCGTGTGCGACAGGGCGACGGGCGGAGCCGTCCGGGAGCTGGGCGAGCTCATGCGGGAGAGCCACGCGAGCTGCAGGGACCTGTACGAGTGCAGCTGCCCGGAACTGGATCAGCTGGTGGACACGTGCCTGTAAGTCCGCCCACAGACGACGGCTCCCGCTCGCACCCTTCCCGCAATTAAAAAACCCATCTGTTCCGACTGGTGAACAAACACGGCTAGCGCGCCAACAGCGCGCTAACCAGGCCGCTGGAAAAGTCCGGAAATCGATTTGTTTTGACAGGCCTCTTCCACCAGACTGCCTGAAAGCCTTTACCACAAGTATAGTAAACCGGAGGGGAAACAGATAATCATGGAAACAATTTGACTGTGAGTCAGGTCTGTGCTTATGAATAGAAGATTTTAAGCAAGTAAATGTTAAAATACCTTTGGGCTAAATTGTCATCATATTATTGCCAAGGTGTATGTGATGTCTTCAAGCTGGCCTTCTCAAAACCTTCAATAAGAATCAAGTGGAAGTCACTGTCCCAGAAGAAGCACATTAATCACTGTCCACATAAGACAGTTATTTTTTCCAGTATTTTGAAAAATTATTACGTGAGCTTAAGAGAATTCTACAATCCAGTCCAGTTCAGAACTTCACATACTAATGCTTCCCATAAGAAAACAGTGGTTTCCTGTAATCTCTAGCCCTAGAGACCAGTGCTCAAAATCAGGCCTGTGTTTGGGGTCACCTAAAAGTTGTGACTATATTCAGGTCTCTCAGTTACTTGAGCTCTGTCTATTGCAACAAATACTCTGTAAAGGTTTAAATACTGTAACAGGTACTGGGCTGCAGAAGGTAGTGAGCATGAGTTTCGTCCATACAGGGACAAACATATCTATGACATTCAGTGGACAACTTAAGTATATTTTGCTTTTTAAAAAGAATGGATCCATGATGGTATTTCTTGCTAAATGGCATTAAAAGATCATGCCTGATGAGTTTACTTAATTTTAATGTGTGATTTTTCCACACAAACAAACTTGTAACCAATTCAGTTCATCTGAATTTTACACTATATGACCAAATGTATCTGGACACCTCTGGATCTGGGGCTGTTTGTCATGGCTTGGGCTCAACCCCTTAGTTCCAGTGAAGGAAAATCTTGATGCTACAGCATATTCTAGATGATTCTGTGCTTCACCAACAGCTCAGGGGAGGCTCTTTCCTGTTTCAGCATGACAGGGCCCCTAAGCAAACTTAAGTCCATATAGAAATGGTTTTCTCAAGAATGGTGTGGACGAACTTGACTTCACAGAGCCCAGACCTCAGACCCATCCAACACATTTGGCATCAGTTGGAAAGCCAACTGCAAGCCAGGCCTAATCGCTCAATCAGTGCCCAACCTCACTAATGCTCTTCTGGCTAAATGGAAGCAAATCCCTTTATCAATGCTCCAACATCTAGTATAATGCCTTCCCAGAACAGTGGAATTTGTTATAGCAGCAAAGGGTGGACCAACTCCATATTAATTCTATATATAATTTTGGTTGAGATGTTGGATGTCAGGTGTCCACATACTTTTGGTCATGTCATGTATTTATATAGTGGTTTTTAGAGACACTGTCTCAGAGATGCTTTACTGAGTAAACAGAAAGGAAAATTGCGCAAAAACCAGGTCAGAAAAGCAAGCAGTTGACCAAAGTACATAGTGTAATTATGTACAGGATGCTTACTAATCAGATGGGTCATGCATTGCAAGTGTTCTCTTCAGTTGAATAACATGTAAGTGTTTCCCTCTCTCCCCCTTCCCCTCTCTCCCCACCTCTCTCCCTCTCTCTCCCCACCTCTCTCCCTCTCTCTCTCCCCACCTCCCTCCCTCTCACTCTCCCCTACCTCTCTCTCTTTCCCTCTGCCCCCCTTCCTTTCATTCGCCCATCCCGCCATCCCTCTCTCACCCTCCCCCCTCCCTCTCTCTTCCCCCATCCCTCTCTCCCCCTTCCCCCCTCCCTCTCTCTTCCCCCATCCCTCTCTCCCCCTTCCCCCCTCCCTCTCTCTTCCCCCCTCCCTCTCTCCCCCTTCCCCCCTCCCTCTCTCCCCCTTCCCCCCTCCCTCTCTCTTCCCCCATCCCTCTTTCTCTCCCCCCATCATTATGCCCCCCCAGGCAGTCGGGTGCTGCCGGCTCTCGTCTGACAGGGGCAGGCTGGGGAGGCTGTGTCGTGTCCATGGTTCCCATCGACAAGCTGGATTCCTTTCTCCTGAAAGTACGAGAATCGTATTACCAGCCCGACGCACGTCGATCAGCTTTGGAAAAACAAAGTTTGTTTGTCACAAAACCCGGTGGGGGAGCAGCAATCCTTTTTGAGGCTTAGCAGCGTCAGTGGGAGGAATATTACGGGATCTGCCGTGACCCGTTAATATGTTTCTGTCACGACTTTCAGGCACGCGTATTGCAAGGGTTCTTGTTGGCTAGATGACGTCTGTTCAGATTATGAGAGTTCTAAAATGGTGATTAGCTGGGAGAAACCTCAAACTACAGGTCATTTTTGTAACAAAGGGGAAAAAGAGGTTTTGCACTTTAACAAAGGTTTTTTTGCTTTTCATACATCCTTTCTTTTGCTCTTGTCAACAGAATCAACATTCCTATGGGCTCAGTGATTTAATAAAGTATGCTATTTTTGTTTCTGTTTTCATTATCACAGATATTATTTGTGCAAACCTATTTTTGGGAAAAAGGCATCGTATGATGCAAGACCAACTTCATGCTTTCAATCATAAATATAATAAAAGCTGACAGAACCTATTTTGGGTGATGTTTGTTGCTGACATTTTAAGCTTTACTGCTCATGTCCCAGTACATGGGTTTATGCCTCTTTAAATAATGTAGTCTGAAGGGAGCACTGAAAATGGACATGCCATATCTTGTCATAAAAGGAAGCATTTACTTAGAAAGATTTCCACAAAGATGGCTGTACATACACATCTTACATTCAACATTCAGATGAATCAATAAAACATTGTTTAAAGGATTTATGATTGTATGACAGTTTGACCTTGAAGCATGATTCAGGCTTTGACTGACTTACTGTATAGGCTTCACCTGAAGGATTAAATCACTATGGCACAGGACACTTTGATGTCAGTGTTGGATTTTTAAAATTCCATTTTGAAAAATAAATGTATAAAAAAGGAAATCAAAAAATAGGGGCAGAAATCAAGCCAATGACCATGCCATTTTTGCCTTTAACTATCATTATGAGTTTGATGGTTCTTGAAATTGTCAGACTAGAACAAGAATGTAGTACTTGCTAAAATGTATTACCAAGAATAATTAATAGGCCTACATTATCACAAAATTAAAGTAAGTGCTCCCCTCAATTCCACAACCTTTCCAACAGCAGTTTCACTGCACATGTAGGGAGATGCAGAGAAACCATAATGTATGCTTATTTGTGGTTCAAAGGGCTTTCCACAAGCACAAGCTGGGCCCCATGGCCTACACCAGTGATCTTCATTCCTAGTCCTGGTGGGCTGCTGGGTCTACTGGTTTTTGTCGTTCCTAAAGTCGATAATACACATAACTCAGCTCACCTAGTTTCTTGAATCTGAATTGGTGGCTGATATTAAGGCAAAAACAAAAACCAGCAGACCCTGCAGCTCTCCAGGATCAGTAATGAAGATCACTGGACTGGACCTTGCAAATTTGCAATTGGGGTTTTCCCTCTGGGATGAGATGTAGTGTGACTGAGTCACAGATGCTCTGGCTACCATTGCGTCAGATGCCCCACCATCCCAGCTAGTCACCAGCTAGCCCCCCTTGCAGGCCTCGAGCCCTTTACGGTCCACATAGGCTCAAATCTGTAACAGAGACTGCCCACCAGGTGCCTGCAGATGACCAGTTTTCATCAGGAAGAGATGCACCACTCTTCCAATTTGTGCTGTAGTGTTGGTCTCCTGGAGTACAAGACCTGAACAACTGCATAATTCCCCCATAGTTCCAAAAATGCCATGGAGTCTTGTGCCCCATGCCAAATTAATTAATTGCACCGTTTACTCTGGTATGGTATAGCTTGTTTAATGTGCTTTTGTAGCATAGCCTGCTATATATTATTGAAACCCCTGCTGTTTGTAATCTGCGAAGGCCTTGAAGTAAAACTATTTTGTAGCAGAGTGAAAACATGGCCTTGAAATTTTTATTAGCATGTTAGTTAGACACGCTACAGGTTAGCAAAATAACAACCTGTAAAACCACTGCTGTGTGGGGCTCCCTTCGCCCTCATCTGGAAGCATTTCTGCTCACAAAGGAAGACGAATTACTGTCGCAGTGACGATAACCATGATGTCCGTGCAAAGGAAGCCTTCTACAGGGTGGATAACTAATCTCGGTCCAGCATCAGATATTCCTCCAAACAATAGCCTGGAAGTGATTACACATTAAGGCAAGACCAAGCAAGAGGAAGAACTCCAATTGGTTATCCATGTAAATTATCACTTAATATAGTAGGCAATATACCCACTATGAGAGTAGTGAAATTGCTTCCTTTTCACACATCACATAACATCAATTTTGAAATTACATGCAGGCTAAAACAAGGAAATCCTGCTAATTATGTTTTGCCTAAAAATTTGCACAAATGCCATCTGTCATTACATACTGTATACTGTTAGGAGAGAGTTGTTAGTGTTGTGGAGATTTTAAGTACGATGGGGAAAGACTGGTCATTTCAATTAATGCTCGATGGTCTAAAATACACATATACAGTACATACACAACAGAAATAGAGGATAATTAACTTTGATTAATTCTTCATGCATTCATGGAACAAATTGAAAGATATTTTTAAAAGGTTCATCTTTTACCTTTGAATTGCAATGACGACCTAGACTATGTCATAGAAAATATATTAGAGATGGATACTGTAGATTAGTAACATACAATGGCAGTCAAAATACGCTGCCAAACATACTAGCTTGGTAACCCAAATCTAAATATTACTTCATGTCACTGTAAAAAAAAAAAACCCAGATATTTGAGAAAGAACAACAAATTTGGTTTTGTCCTCATAAACTCAGCTATCAGTGTTATGTGCACAGCACATGTGATTTATGCATTACAGCAGTTTTATGACTGAGAGTTCCGTGCAGTGATAATTTAGTCAAATCAATAGAGAGTGGATGCATCTGCACTGCATTAAGGCTTTCCCAGACATGGATTAAACAGAATTGCTCTTTATATCTGGGAATGCTGTGGTTATTCAAAATCATGCCCGAGCAGAATCAATGAGGTTTTGGGATTCATAAAAAATCCATTCTTGAGTCAGTCGAAAGGATTCCGGTTACACAAAGTCAAAGAATCTCAGAAACTATTACACAAGAAATAAATCATTGGCATAGCCACACTGAATGTGCCACATGCATGTGTGAAGTAACCACACAATTTGTTGGGAGAGGAATACCTTTTTTAGGAAAGGTATTTTGCCTTTTTAAATTTTTTTACTAAGTCCTCTGTCTTACTAGCAACAATGATATTTCTTCTCTCTGCAGAAGGAACTGAATGCTGCTGCATTCATTCATAACAGAGGTGGACACATGGACATGTTTTACTTCTGACGCTTTACAATATCATTATTAAATTCTGACCAGTGATATAAAATTTGTTGGTAATATTAAAAAGATCTTATCTAATTAGGTTTTTATGCTCAAAATCTTTTATGCTCCATTTCTGGTTGCCCTGCTATGCACCTGTGATTCCAGACACAAAGTAGATATTTAACTAACATGACTATTTTGGCATTTATTTCTTTATTGGGCATTATACAAATGTTATACCCCATGATCAACATAGCTGTATTGTTATTAAAGCCACAATGTCAGAGGTCAAAGTCACTGAGAATCATGGTTGTTTTTTTGCTGACAGATGTTGTCCTGTTCTCACCCAAACCCTATTGGTTTCCCAGTCAGTGTCAAAGGTCAAGATTAGAAATGTTCCATGTATGGCAGGTTTTTTTAATCGCGTGTTTCTATACTCTCTCTACCTTAGTCACTCATGCATGTGTTTTCATTTAATTCAATTCATGACAACTGTTCTGCTCACAGTTCCACAGAAAATGTGAGTTTGCATCCACTAAGGACAGCTTCTGAGCAAAAATTTGCTATCTCGCTTGGTATTTTGATTGATGTGGCAGCTATTGTTTGCTTTGCGTACTTTTATCAAATGACAGAAAATGCTCATCATTGTGGTGTAACAGGAAGTGTGCATTAGCATGAAAAATCTTGTGCCATGACTTGAATTCTCCCTTCATTATTCAATTTGGATCTTATTACGTTATGAGCTAAAATAGATTATTACATGTTCAGCTTAATAGTTTAATCATAGCACTGGGTAGTATGCATCACATGCATTATTTGTTTGTATGGCTGATTATATTTTGAGTGGTGGCACAGGTCTGTCCATTGCCAAGCAATCTTGTATGAAACCCAACTTCAAAAACTCAGACACCACTGAAGTCAAACAAAGCCCTACTCTGTCCTCATTAATGACCCTGCTTTAAGTTAAACACATCATGCACACATAGTACATAAGCACAAAACACACAGATGGAAAAAACAAGCTGGTAAAACCTTGTAGGAGCTTATAAAATTTGTCTGACACATATCAAATAACAACCACAGTTTCTAAACAGCACAAAGCTCACCAGGATTACAATTTACGGGTTATTTTAAGATCTCTCTTCCTTTAATGCCACTAAAGCACCCACATGCTTATTTAAGGAAGGTGCTGTTTTTCAAAGACATTCAATTTTAGTAACAGCAGCTAAGACAATGACCCCAAGCAGCTGTCAGTATATTATCTTGGATCTATAAATTCCCAAGTCACAGAGAGACTGAAAGTGTGTGCAAATTTTTTGACAAATCCTATATTGTATTACGTCCAACTTGCCTAAGAAGTGTTTTAAATTAAGGTTTTTCTTGCAACACTCATATAAATGAGGAATTCTCTTTTTTGCAGTCAGGTGAAAAGAGAAAACATAGCTGGTAAAATGGTTTCCTTTGGAAGTGTACTAATTTCTAAATTTATCTTGTTCACAGTTTCAAAATATTACATTGTTATTTATTTATGTATTTATTTATTTGACAGGGACAATGTGCAAGAAATATCTTAAACCAGATATAGCTAAAAGCTCATTTCCATCTATGGTCCTTGGCTGAGAGTTGGTTACATATGATTTGGAGAAGTATAGAAATGAACACAGTAAAATGACATTATACACTCACCGTCCACTTCATTAGGTACACCTGTTCAACTGCAAACTGCACCCATTAACGCAAATATCTAATCAGCCAATGACGTGGCAGCAACTCAATGCATTTAGGCATGTAGACATGGTCAAGACAGTCTACTGAAGTTCAAACCAAGCATCAGAATAGGGAAGAAAGGTGATTTAAGTGACTTTGAACGTGACATGGTTGTTGGTGCCAGACGGGCTGGTTTGAGTATTTCAGAAACTGCTGATCTACTGGGATTTTCATGCACAACTATCTCTAGGGTTTACAGAGAATGGTCCAAAAAAGAGAAAATATCCAGTGAGCGGCAGTTCTCTGGGCAAAAATGCCTTGTTGATGGCAGAGGTCAGAGGAGAATGGCCAGATTGGTTCGAGCTGATAGAAAGACAACAGTAACTGAAATAACCACTCGTTACAACTGAGGTATGCAGACGAGCATCTCTGAACACACACCACGTCAAACCTTGAAGCAGATGGGCTACAGCAGCAGAAGACCACACCGGGTGCCATTCCTGTCACCTAATGAAGTGGCTGGTGAGTGTATATCCATGCATCATCTAATGCATTATTGTGCAGTTATTTCATGTCCTTTGTGCTTCAATAGACTATTATCAACAGACCAGGAGCAAAAATAATTTGCAAATACCAACAGTAAACAGTTGAATATGATAAGCAATTCCATTTAAGTGACCTTTGCAGGAGTACAACATCAATGAACCATCTAGAATTCAAACCTGCAGTCTCAGAGTGATAAGGCCAGTTCCCTAACAATTATAGTACACTGTCACCTACAATGCTTCCTAGATATGAGATCAAATAGAGACTTGGGTGCTTCACTGCCAAAATACATTCAGAATCAATTTAGATGTTTTTACATGATTCATACAAAATGCATGCAACATTGGCCTCTGAAACAGTTTGGAATTATCTTGAGTTTTACTTAAGATTTGCTGAAGTATTTTTTGAGATGTTATGCAGTATCTTACTGCATGCAAGAATGTCAGTACATCAGCAGAGGAGACAAAACAGATATCTCACAGTACCTTTATTACATATTGTGTGTGTATGTGAGTAGTCATCCAAGTTGAGCTGTATCAGATGAACAAGAATAATAAAGGTGCATTTTTTCTGGGAAGTATTTTTCAGGTATTATGTATGAAACCGATTAGCAGGAGTAACATGGAAGCAGACACCCTTTCACTGTTCACAGAGCGCTCATGTCCTCTAGACCGTGGCCACAATTACCAGCTTAGATATGCTGATTAACTGTTCTCGTAAAAACACTTTCTTATATTCTCTTACAAGCTTATTTTTCTACTCATGCAGAAAGCTGGAGGAAAGTGAGCCAAAGTAAATTATATTCTCTGAATGAGGTCTCTCCAGGTACAACCAATTTGTAGTTCTAAGTAATGATGCAGGATTTTAGAAAAAGACTTGCACAATAAATTTAAAAAAAAATGTTTCTGCTTAAATTCGTAGTAAATAAAAATTGCAAAAAAATTACAGAAAAATATATATTTTGGTTTTAATCTTAGTTAATTTAGAATGCAGTTCTAATTTTCTCTTGAGTAAATGCACTTGTTTATTCTAATATTCATCCTTTTCAGAATAAATGCATTTGACACACAGTTGAAAAATACTGATGAGAGGGTCAATAAAGCCATTTTAACACTTAATTAGTGTACTTGAGAGAAGTTGGCTGAAATTCAGAGGAAAGTTAAGGGGAACTAACTGCCTTTTCATGCCTCATTCTCATTTGTGAGCTGTTACGATCTGTCACCTTTTGCTGCATTAACACATACTTTGTGAAAGTCCAGGAAGAGCATCTTCAAAGAACAAGTTTCATTAGTCTGCAATATAGTCTTTCACGCACTACTGTGTTACGAGGACTGCACTTTTTCACAGAGTTAAGGCAACTCTTTGAGGTCTACCATAACAGACCTCAACAGTAAATCCTTCTGCTACAAGGTAAGCATATATTAGATGTCCCTCAATACAACATTTTCACTGGTGTCAAAGGAAATGATTATCACAAGGTGTTTAATGGTGCTTAACCTATAACAAAATTAACAAATTTTGGAAAATGTGAGAAAGGTATCATAAACTTGTGTTTCAGCACAAAGTCCTGTTACATTTCCCTTTATGGACAAAAATCAAGAGCGTCTCAGGAATGTGACATTTATTTCTTGTAAGACTTTAATCTAAGCGTCTGGATGCGGTTTTAAAGTACTCTTAATGTGTTCTACCTCTTCAGAACATAAGCTGACCTTTCTGTATAAAAAAAAAGGCTGAGGTGCGTTTGATCAACAGAGGCAGGTTCTGTAACTCAAGCGAGGATCAAATTAATGCAAACACAAATGGCCGATGCGTTATTCTGTTTTTCTTCAGATGACACCCATCGCATAACTGTGGGCTCCGGGCGAATAAACATGGGACGACTTTTGTGAGGGATACGGACATCACCTTTTACACCTTGTTCTTTGAAAGCATGTGTGAAATGTTTCTGCTTACGGCGAGTAAACATTATTTCCCTCTTAAAAATGTTTGTTCTCGCCAAAAATTTCCATGTGTACAATGTCCAGATAATTATCACCTTGTGGTCACAAAACTGATATGCATTGTCCAAGAGCAGCACACACAGCTCCAGTGTGTTGCTACGGTTAAATATAGAGTAATGTTCACAGGCTCCATCCCACAGTGTAGACCAATTATCATGGAATTTAGAAAGCAAAAGCTTAACCCAAACAGTCCAACAGCAACTAGATATCCAGTATCCAAGAATAGTTTGACCTTAAACATAATCCATTTTTTTAACTGAAAGAGCTGTCAAATCCATAGACATGAGAGAGAAGTGGCACTTCACATTAAATAGTAACATATTGCCCATGATGTTCCCTCCTTTTAGGAATACCTTCAATATAATTGGGAGTTTGTGGTATTATGTAATATTTGAATGTGCATGAAACAAAAATATACACAGGAAACACTAATAAAAGTCGCATAATATGTAAATGGGCCACCACTGATTTTGATTAAACTGGGTGTTGTCGCTCCAGGTTGAAATTAGCAGTGAACTGATCTGAAGTTGTTTGCCTTCATCATGTTCATATAGTATGCACTTACACCCAGTGTAGCCCTTTGCAAATGAGTTTTATGCTAATAGCCCCTAAGTCAGAGTTGCTCATGAAAATTCAACAAGCTGACTTGTCTTGGTCACTGTTCTTACCAAAGGTGCCCCAAAAATCACCCCTCTTTCAAGTCATCAAGTTCTCCTCTAGCAGCCATGCTAGCCATAATTATAGGAAACCAGGCCTGGCCAGAATATGACCCTATGCATGCTGGCGTGTTATTTTCTTAATTAATGGAGGAGTCACACCTGTGTGGTGGCCTCTTCTTTGCATATGCTTTTGCCCCTCATTTACCCGGGTGCTTTGCATTTTTTGTTTACTACCTGTATGTCAAATGTTAGAAGGGAAATAGTGCATTCCAAATAATTTCTGAGCAGATCAATATAAAATTGAATGCATATAGCTAAGTTGATGCAGTCAAACATTGCATCAAAAATGTTTACAATGGAATTTGAATTTCACATGGAAAGTACAGAATTTTTTTTGTGTTCCATGCCCTCATTGAAACATCTGTTCAGGAAATTCAAGGCGAAGTCAACATTGCTAATACACACACACACACACATACACACACACACAAAATACTGTGCACTATGACCTGGTATGTAATTCTCCTGCCTCATTGAAAGCTCCCAGCGTTTATTGAAGGTAGTAGGTTTAACAATGAAAGTCCATTAAAATAAAATAAAAGGGTAAGCTATACTTTCGGACATATGGTTCAAAATGTGCAAATAATTCAGCTGTTCCAGTGTCCCTATCTATAATCCATTGTGCATAAAACAGAAAGAATGGGAGGTGTTAAAGAGGTGTACTCATACAGGGTCTGACTGCCTCCAGGACCACTGCTACCCCTGCTACTGTAAACTTTAATAACTTCTCATTTGATTCCTTTGAGTTGTTTAATCTGCCCAGAGCAGCAGTAGTTTACACAAAGACTCAGAGAGCTAACAGAAGCCTCACCATATGGTAGCAGGAAGAAAGATAAAACATGAAAAGAATTGTTGTCGTATGTGAAATAAGAAAACACCAGCGAGAGACAAGCTTTACCGTGACACACAGCAGAGGAAATCAGACTAATGGAAGTTAGTGAGTGACAGGAAACAGACAACACAGACAAGCTGCTTCCTTGGGGACAGGATTAACCTACTCAAATATGTGTAACTGAAACAGTATAATGGTGGAGAGCTTAAGTAATATGATTTTCTCATCGCTTTATTTCTTGAGTAATAATTTATGTTGTTTCCTCTGTATCAAAGTCACTCAAAAAATTATTTAATTGGCTGGAATAGTGGGATGGATGTGTTGAAAATGGCAGACTAATAATAAGCATACTAGTTTGCAACTTAAGGAAAGAGCCATCATAATTTTGCATAGCCACTAATTGAGTATCTGTTACACTAACATATGTTCCTATCTAATATCTAATCTAATATTAACAATCAAAAATGCAATATCTAATAAGAAACAGTTAACACTCCTCGCTGACAACTAAAAATATTAAAATAGACTCCCATATGTTTCAGGCAAGGGGCTTGTAATGAGTGCACTATAGCTTTGACAGCCTAATTAGATTTGTGGCTAAATCATTAGCTGGCTCTGATTGCATATCCACCAATTAGTGCTGGGAGCGGCAGGGTAGTGTAATGGGTAAGGAGCTGGTCTTGTAACCTAAAGGTCACAGGACATATTTAACACAAACTTAACTTTTTTTCAGGACAAAGTTTCCTAATTGTGCTAAATACTATCCTTCGCCTGATTAATTCCAACTAATACAACTTTCCTTACAATATGAGTAAGATTGAAAATCAAACATTATAGATGATCTCATCCCTGACATTATTTTTCATTAATTGAAGCATCTGTCAAACGTTCATATGTGTGACGCGTACAGAAATATGTGTGATGTGTACTGAAATGTAATCTATGGAACTGTGGTGTAGCAGTTAGAGTGAATCTGTGCTCTCATCTACAGGGGGCGACTTGGGACACAGAACCTGACCACTTTAGACTTGCACCCTTACACTTTTTATTTGAATGTATCCTCTCCATTTGAGGAAATAAATATCGCTTCTTAAGTGATGAAACCGCTCTTGTTGGGCCAGCTCCGTATTTTACTTTGAATCTTTTACAGATTTATGTTTAATGATTAATAACATTAAAATGTATGACTTAGTTGACATTATTCTAAGACTCTCTGCAAATATTTACTGAAATGAAAATATCACAGAGTAAGTTATGGTACTGGATACTTGTTCAGACAGGCTTTTATATACAAGTGCAGTAAAGTGTGTTACTTTATTGGCTTTAAGCATAAGAATGCCGTACACTGTTGATAGTCATGAGCCTTTTGTGCATTATGTCTCAGAGATATAGCTTTTGTCTTGAGCGTACAGCTGAAATAAACTTATGAATATATTATGTCTATTTTAAAAATAAATGAAAATCAATGATGATAAAAATTTGCCTTTATTTTTCAATTTGTCAACTCACGAAAAGGTTACTTCAGCCTTTTTTCTTTGGAAGTATGGGGGGTGGGGAGGTGGTAAAGCATTGGGAGTTTTTGTGGGGCTTCTGCAGTTATGCGTAACAACTAAATAGATAAAATGTTTATGACCACTTGTTTAAGAAATGAAAGGCAGGCCTGCTCAGTCCAGAAGGTTCTCTTCAAGCCGTGTGCTATGCATTCTCTTCCCTCGAGGGAACAGATCATTAGATAGAACGTAAACGTTTTGAAGTGCTGAGTGCAAGAAGAGGCCAGGTGTCCAAAACGGTAAATCGTGGGTTTAAATACAAACACAAAAAGTGAAAGAGTGACTGACCTTTCGACAAAGATTACCACTTTTAACGGTAACGTCTTCTGTTTTGCTCCTCCAGTGGTTGCCTGACGTGTTTTCTCAGGAATACCACTGTTCACGACAATTTCATTCAGACTTTCATTGAGGATATTCTTTGATCTTTTGTCTGAATGATAAATAGTGACAGGTTACTTCCATAAAACATGCACAGATAATTCTATGGAAACACTACAGTTGCAGTATCTGTCTCTGAAAGATTGATACCCTGGTACTTTTAAAGTATAAGTCTCCGTGTGTCTATTCCTCTTTTTATTATCCCAAAGATTTCACAGATATATTTTCTTCAGACTCAGACTTTTCAAAGAGAGAAAGTAATGTGGATATTATTGCAATTCAGTGTGATGGAGAGGAACGTTCATTATTTAAGACTGGCACAAGCCTGTGAATTGCATACTTTGTGCATACCACAGGAATATCAACAATTTCTCAAGTTTATAGCTCCCTCTGATGACCACTGGAAGCCTGACAAAAGGAAAAAGACGTTTTTTTTTCCACCCAGCATCCAAGTGACAGCTGACTGGCTAAGACCTAATTGCTCTCTGGTGAGGTCAGCGAGAGGCATTTATCTAAGCACACCGAATAACAACAGAGTGAAGATGCACAGTAAAATCTTGCCTGGGATAGCACTTGATCCGTGGGAACAATTGCAGGACTGGGGGAGCCAGACATCAGCTATTGAGGAGACTTGTGCTCAGGCTATTTTTTTGGAAGAAAACAACTTTGCTGTTTACAGCTGTCCTTCTATGCCTTCATTGTAAGTTATTTCAGCTTTATTCAAAAAGGTAGTCTGTTCAGTTGTATTGCACAACAGAAAGTTATAAGTTTGCTTTGCTTATTTGAAATTCACCACCAGAAAAGGAGGGAATGAAGCTGACAGTGAGACCTAATGAGGTCTGCATGTTTTATACTGATAAAGTGAAGCTACTAGGTGTCCAGCCTTTCTAAGCTGTATGAACAGTACTTTACCACTGCAGCTTACTCCAGTGTTTCCTTATTCAGGTCAGGTCTGGACACCAAAATTAGCTATTTATCTTAATATGCAGCAGTTCTCACAGTGGAAAAGGGATTTGCAGCCTTTGATTGTTTTGTATGTCTATAAAAAACAGTGGTTGCAGGGGTGACAGAAGTATAATTCCAGACATGGACTGATAAAAGCACTAGGATCTTTCTCTGTCTCTTACAGTTCTGCCAGTCACCGGACCACAGTCTCATACAGCGAGGATGAGTCCAACAGTGGACATCGGTCTACTTCACTTTCCCCAGATAGAGTAGATGACAAGTGAGGATTAAAAGCAGACTGCTCCCTCAAAGCCCAGTTAAGGTTGGTTGAGGCAGCGACAGCGCAACAACACGTTTTTCCCATTTAATCCACCGGAGACCTCCTCAGGCAAAGGAAGAGGCCAGGTCACAGACCTAACAGCCAAAAAAGACTGCTCTTTTTTTGAGTTTACTTTTCAGCATGTTGCCCGTGAACACCCATTGCTTTGCATTATAATGCGCAAATGGATGCTGAGGTGGAACCTGCCAAATCTGCTCTCCGGACTGTACTTGCACATTTTCTTTCTAGTGGGCAGTGTGTGTTTAGCCTGCAGTGATAGGACTCCAGAGCAAATGGCTGCAATTATGAACTGTTCCAAACATGAACGGCACACCAGAAATTACGACTATATGGAGGGAGGGGATGTAAGAATCAGACAGCTTTTCAGCCGGACGCAGTGGTTTCTCACAATCGACGAATACGGCAATATCAACGGAACACAAGATCCCACAAATTGCTACAGTAAGTTTCCTCTTTATTAGTATTATTATTATTATTATTGTTATTATTATTGTTATTGTTATTGTTATTATTATTCGTTTTTGTTCACAATTTCTGTTACTTTGACCAAGTCCAAAACACATTTTAAAAATAAAAACTGTTATCAAATGAGAAAAAGCTCATCTGCATGTAAATGAATAAACCCAAGGTTATAACATACAATTGTATATGGTGTACAAATACCATATATTCTTTCTGAAACTGAATATAAAACTGGTTATTTTATTGAACTAGGCATTCTGTCTCTGTTACTTGAGAAGTTGCATTGTTTGTTGCTGTTGTATTTGTATTGAAAAGTACATGCCCTCTGGCTTCATTTGTTGTATTATTGGCATTTGAAGGCTTTCTGGATTCTAGCCAGAAATGTAACATGTGGGGTTTCCGTCCAGCATGCTGACAGTGCACAATGTTCCCGACAATATAATCATACAGTTAATAAATGGGTCACGCATTTCAGTTAAAACAGCGCAGACGTGCTAAATGACAGCAATAAAAGAAAACAGGTGTCTGACTTGGCAAAGCAAATCTTCACATTCTAAACAGAGATCCTAATAAGAGTAAACCAATTTTTTCTCATGTTGTTTTCTGTTAGATCTGTTAAATATATTTTCAAGTGTTTACGCAAACACTTTTCGTGAAAGCTTTGGTCACAGAATCAGAATGCATGAAATGTAAGGATTAATAGCTCCACTTTGAAGATGGGAACCACATTCAAAGCTATAGTACAGTAGTCTGTCCCATAAGTCACCAGCTTATACTCTGTGATTTAGATCAATGTAGTGGTTATCTGGATCCTGTCTTTAACACATAGCAAGCAGAGCACCTGCTATTTAAAGAGCTGGATTTGTCTTGGCTCTGGGAAAGGCAATCCTGAGTCTGAACCTCATAACCATGTCAAGATGTTGAACATTGGAACATGTTTATCTTTGTATTGCAGCCATGAATGGTATTAAAGCAGGTGAAAAGAATCAATGCAATGTTTCAGTTTTTCGGGCCCAAGGCTTCTCTGATATTACGCTGTAAATGAAAATGAGCAGTTTTGGCAATGGGAATGAATGCACAGTATGAAAGGTATAATCAAGTCATGGACAAAATCTCTTGTAGCAGTAATTATGTGTGGTATTGATCAGACCTTACATTCGTCAACCTGTAGTTGACCTTGAGATATATATTCAAGTGTTTCACAGTCATTAATTACTACACAAAATGGCAGTAGTTGCTAAGATTAAAAGTACTATCTAAAAATTATTGAAAAAAAAAAAATGAGCCACCAGACACATTTGTTTGGGACAACCACCAAGCAAGATAACTAAATAGCACCCAACATTAACTTTTCAACTCCAGTAGTAAAGCCATACCAAGTTTGCGATTGCTCTACATTCCACAGCCCAAATCTTCCCCATAAATTACACAAATTGTACACATTTGTACTGGCCTCACTACATATCCTTGGGATGGACCATACAATGTTTTGTAAATGGTATTACACAATTCAGCTTTATGCTAAGCAGAAACAGCGCTGCAATTAAACAGCAAAGGCAAAGACAGACAAACCGCACAAAGCGCTTAAATACAGCCATCATCCTCTCGCAATCTCACAGAGCGTCTGCCGAGCCTGCTCAGAATGTTCGCGTGACAGGGAACGTCTCTGATGCAGCTGGAAAAGGCCCTTGCGTAACAATTGGCGTTGAAAAAACGGCGCAACCGATACACCCAAGCGCGGCTGACAATTGCACGCACAACACATGCGGAAATACAGAGAGAGAGCCCTTTGAAGAAAACCAGCATGGAGTGCGAATATATCCAATAAATCTTTGATCCATGCTTCTCTGACTGTGCACACAAGCCTCATGTAGCCAACTGCAGTATAATCACTTGAAAACAGAAAAGAAATGAATCAGACAAATACTCAGGCCTTACTTGGTTGCTATTATGTCATCATGGATTCCTGTTATCAAATAAATAGAAATTCCTTGAATATAAATGAGTGGCAAAAAATTTTATAACAGTATGGCTAAACTAGTATGAAATATAATATACTTTCAGCAGAAATTAATGTTAAGACGTAAGTACAATATTGAGAAACCTGTGAATATTTATGAAAATAAGTATTCAGTACAGATCATTTGTTTTTCATACTTATATACTTAATTCCTTTTACTGGGTATTGGTAGATACAGTGTATATACATTGTATATGGGTTGTGTTTCACGTGTTGGCACAACAGTGCTTCATACTGGGGTGCCTCAACCTGGGAGACAAAAAGATATCAAGATATATTTTCACACATACATCTTCCACCTTATCTGCACATTTTTACACTACACCCTGTCTTTTGATATAGGCTATATTTTCAGAAATGCCCATTATTAAACATAGTTTGAGACAGTGGGCATGTAAACTGATTATTGCAATTTAGAGTCAAATAAAGCTAGGTCTGTGTGCTAGTGCATGTGCGACTACATACAGGCCTGTGTGTACAACGGGTCATGCCATGTTAAACAGACAGACATAGAAACTTTTCCCATGCTTTGTAAGAACTGGAGTAGAGTCAAGAAGGGCTAGCAGCTGAACATATTTGGTAAGTTCAGCTGCACTGGTTGGAAAACTGTCCAAATTACAATGTTAAAGCAATTTGACAAATTTAGCCAAGTAATGTTTTAGCAAATGGGTTGTATTGTAATCCCATTTAAAAAGTCAGATTTAATAAACATTTCAAATGAGAAGCACATGAACCATCATAAGCAGTACAGCTGCAGACACTGCACAATAAATAACTAACACAAAAGGGACATCTTCCACAAACACAGCACAATTTAAAGCAAACACTAACCAAAGAAAAGGTCAAATTTGAGAAAGGAATTCAAAATATGGACTCATTCTGTCGTTGCCTCTGGAAAAATCACATCTTTACAGTATTTGCACGAACAGTAAGTTTTCTGTCAAATGTGATGTATTATCTGAACAATATTCACAGATGCCATGGATCTGGTTTGATCTGATTACAGTCTGTGTACACTTCAGCGCATAAGCTTAAACTGTGCTTTGCATGCAAACCCATGTTCTGCAGTCATGAATACTATTTGACTCTTACCAGTGTTCTGTATACAATGTCTGGGAGTACCTTCATTTTGATTCTTATCAGGTTGTTACATAACTCATCTTTATGCTTCCTTCCCATATCTGTTTCCTAAAATAACTGGCCAAATGCCACGACATACAAGTACTCATTTTTTGAGTGCATAGGAGTCAAACCCATATGTCATGTCCTTGCTAACATTCTCTTTAAATAATAGTGTAAAGTACACCTTCTCTAACAGGAAATATAGTACTTGTGATGAACTATTGCGAGGCAACGTGCTATGCTAGACATTACATTACAGGCATTTAGCAGACGCTCTTATCCAGAGCGACTTACACAACTTTTACATAGCATTTTACATTGTATCCATTTATACAGCTGGATATATACTGAAGCAATGCAGGTTAAGTACCTTGCTCAATGGTACAACAGCAGTGTCCTACCCAGGAATTGAACTTATGATTTTTTGGTTATGAGCCCAGTCTTTTACCCAATGTGCTACACTGCTGCCCCAATGCTGAGTACAATGCAAGACAGTATTCTGTAAATTAAACAAACAACCAAACGGTTATTATTTTTTCCCCCACACACAGTCACATAGACTAAAGATATTACCCAGTACATGAAATGTGGATTAGACTGGTGTAGGTGTTACACTGGTCTTCCAGGTTGGCAGGCATCAACTGTCCTACAGAGGTCTTATGTACATCCCTTACGAGATACAAATCAAAACAAGGTGGATTTTTGACTATCCACGGAAGGCAGAATCAAGGATCACCCACAAATGAGTTTACTTAGCCAGAGGCTGGGCCGAAATGGAGGGGTAAATTTGTTCAGTCTGGGGAAAGCCATACGGAGCTGCCCTCAAACAGCGGAGTTAACATTTGCAACCCACATGTGCACACTAGTGGCTCCCTGTATCTGTTAAACAGTTACAGTTGCTGTAACACGAAACAGTAATAAAGTAGGCATTTCATAATGCTGGTGAGATAACGGTTTCACCTCACAGACGTTCATCACTGCTGCCACTATGCTGACGTGCCTCAGCAGCACGCAACCTTATGAAAAATAATAATATTTTAAATACAAAGCAGTCCTTGAACAGTTACACCCAAAAACACTGAAAGAAGTCATACCTCATTCTACACTAGTTTGTGCATTCTTTATGGGCATGTACTTGATCAATTTAATGCATGATGTCATATCACGTTGTTCATAACTTTCATTTCATTATTTATAAAAACAATTCAATCTGAATGAAACGTGACCTGGATACCAGCCAAAGGCATGTGACCATAGTAATGGTCCTGAACATCCTTAGATGTGAGGATACTGAACACTGCTGACCCAGGCCCTAAAGAGACCATTTAACAACATGGTTGCATCAATATCCACCATGTTGAAGTGCCAACATCAAAAGCGGCTTCCTTGACCGCCTGTTTAAGTGCATCTATCAGCATAACGCTATTTAAAGAGAAAGGCCCGCCACAAAACAGAGTGGGATCCAACAACTTCAGTGGAACAGAAAAAAGGACTGAACGGAATTGGACTAGCAAAATGTCAGACATTAGTCATCCAGAGAGGTCATTCCCAGAGTGCTCACAGACCTCCAGCACGCTAAATCAATTTAAGCCCCAATACTCTGTAGGCACATGTACAAGCCCTGCAGACAGGGGACAGCGCAGTAAGGGCCAGCTCTGATCCAGGGGTCCTCTTCTGCCCATACATGCCATTTGCTATTTCCAGAATTGCCTGTACTGTGGGATAACCTATCCTTCTGGAGCCTGAAACAAAATGGCCAAGGATTATGTGTGTTCTTCTTCTCAGACACAAAAAAACATTGAATATCTATGTGCCTTTTATTTTTTCATTTTTTTCTTCTCTTTTCAGACAATGACCCTGAGTGCCCTTTAGCTTCATAACTCTACAATTTAGTGATGCACACTAAATTTTAGCATGTAGCACTAAAATATCAAAGAACACACTACAGATTTAAGGAGACAGTACTGACAATAATTCTGATTATGACATTACTGCTTGCTTTGATGCTTCCAAAGGGATATCACTTGTTGGAATGCAGAAGACATATTGCAGAGTACCAATTTAAACAGGTTAAACTGACTATAGCATTGCATTCTGGAATTACAAAGAGAAACTGTTGAACTGTTAGCATAATTTCCTTTTAAAACTTTACAGTATTTATTTTGATATTCCAAATCAGGGTCACCACAACGGTGACATCAGTGATGTTTACACTGTTGGTGGCAAGCATTTCCCTGCTCTGTGATAAGTGATATGCTTAAACACATGCAGTAGATTTTAAAAAGTATACTTTTCTGCATCATTGTATTAACTTTAGCTTATTATGGCAGCATGGATGATGATTTCTCAGAAGTACAGGACTGAAACTAAATTATTGGTCTATTGTATGCAAATGACTACAAAGATGTCATCCATGCTAAAATGTAAATCAGAAATTAACAAGTGAGATCACCATGTTTCAAGCCACTTCTTAACATTATAGCATAAAATGAAGAAATGTATGCTTTTAGTCCAAGTTTGAGACACAAACAGAGCATATGCAAGTAATTTAATTCAGATAGTTTGTGGGTTTTATCTGAACTGATGTAAGGGTTACGTATTTCCTTGCATGCCTGTGAAAAGATTAAAAGAAATCTGTTTTGAGTCATTAGTACAGACCTTCAGTATGTGTCCTGTATGTTATGTACCATTTCTCGTTAAACAAATGTTATCATTTCTCTTGATTTGCAAGACTGAAAAAAATTGTTTTCACAAATATTTCTCATTTAGTTATTTGAAGGCCTAATACACAAATCGATGAATTCTAAATTCATCCTGATTTTGATTTAAGCAGGGATATGGTGAAATAATCATTTTTATTTCCTGAATGCAGTTAATATATTTTGCTTGTATTTGTGTATGGTATATTGCCATTCATCCATCTGTTCTATGTTGTCTGTTTCTGAATTTTTTGTGAATATTTTGGCAGTGGCAATGTGTAATCCTCATATAGGACACTTCAGAAAGAGTTAATAAAATAGCATTATATATTATTGCATACAATATTAAATTGGGCAATGAAAACAGTCAAGGTGATGGGTTGATAAAATTAAGGTAGATAAAGATCTATAATATTCAGCCATTCTTGTGAAACTGCATACATAAGCATCTTCTCTAAGGGGATCTTTAAAGAGCCCAAAAGAAAATAAAGCAGTGGGATTGAAGAAAATCATTTTTTAACCTCCAGTTTGAAATTCCATCTGTACCACAAGTCAAAACATCACTGAGTGACTGACTTTGGACACACCACAAAAAAATGCTAGAAATTGAAATGGATCCAAAAGACAAGAAGACAATAAAGAACATTTGCTGATCAATTGATGCCTTGTCTGACTGCCATAGCTACACAACCTTTTAAAAGGTCAAAAAAGGACAGCTCGCAGTCACTGGATAAGACTACGACCATTTACGGGAAGGCTGGTGAATCTGACAATAGCACAACTCAACAGGAGGATTTCTCAAATTATTTCACCAAATAGAATGGTGGAGATAGTGATACAGGATTTTCTTATGTTGGGTGTTTTCCAAACTTCTATCATATTTATAATATGTTAGAAGTTTGGAAAAATGTATTTAAATGGTCAATATGCAGTATGAGGTATAAAAAATATCAAACTGACCGGTATCATCCATCCATCCATCAATTATTTATGCCTGCTTATGCCCGGTGCTGGAGTCTATCCCAGCATGCATTGGGTGAAAGGCAGGGATACACCCTGGACAGGCCGCCAATTTATCGCAGGGCATGACCAGTACCAGTATCAGTGAAAAATACTGTTTTGTTTTGTACACACGCGGGGTTCAGATCTGAAACGTAGCGTGCAAAGCAAATGGGAGCAGCCTTTCATTTTTTTTACCCTCGGGGAGAAATGTTTAATCTGCTACCCATATGTGCAATCGCATGCGCTGTGGTTTCTCCAGTGGCCACCCAAACCATTTAACAGCTTTAAAATAAAACCAGATTCACCACTAAATGCATTCACAGCAACAACCTCATCCTGTTCTCCTAATGAAGTTAGTTTGCTAAGCAGGACCTGTCTTGTGATTTGTTGCAGGTATTCTTGAAATCCGGACAGTCTCAGAGGGAGGTGTCCTGGCCATTAAGGGGGTGAAAAGCCAATATTACATATCAATGAACAGGACAGGGGTTCTGCAAGGCAAGGTAAAGACCACTCAGGATGTACTAGACAGCTAGGTTTTGTTGAGGGTTAATATCCTGGGCATAAGCTGAAAATGAGATAATAGCTGAAAATAAAGGATAACTATGGCCCATTTCTGTGAAATATCATCTTCAAACACCATGTAAATCTCTGCCAATGTATTCCATTACAGAAGACCTACAATGAAAACTGCAACTTTAAAGAGGTATTCTTGGAAAACTACTTCAACGCTTACTCATCTGCAAAGTGGACTAAGCAAAATGGTAAGGAAATGTTCATCGCTCTGTCTCAGAAGGGCCGACCGCTGAGGGGAAGGAAGACCAGGAAGGAGAATATCTCATCTCACTTCATTCCCATGAAATGCAAAGAGGAAGACAGACGAGTGGACTGATGTTGCAGGATCGCCTGCAACCTTGTGGTGAATTAAGGACATAGTCGTGGCTTTTCCAGTGCTTCGGAACAGTAGTACAGATACTTTACGCAATTCGGTCACACTTATTTTAAGCTCCGTCTATTAACTGTTGTCAGCCATACAGCAAACATCTTCATTCATTAGGTGGTCTTTGGCAAAACCTTTTCTAGCTAGTAAACAGGAAATAAACTGTCTGATGGTTTGAAATTGTGTAGAAATTGCTATTCTAAGAACAGTTTATATATGTATGTTATAATAACATTTTTCTGCTTACCTCCGACAACCTGTTTACTGTTTGCTTACCATCTGTTCACAGTTAAAAATGAAAAACGTAAATATTATTTTTGAATATAATATTATTTGTGAAGTGTGACAAGTATAAATTCACTCTGACATCACAAATATAAATGTCAATTGGGTGGTTGAAAGAGATATTGTTTCATTAAATATTTAAGATAAAGGACTATTGTGAACATGATAAAGGACAGAACCAAAGTATATATAAATATTGTAAATAATTAAGTGGCAGGTCACACAAATTGGCATGTCGACATTTAATTGGAAGACTTCTTCAAATGAGTATAATACCATTTTATAGTTAAAACCTAATGGGATTTTTTAACGCTTTGATGCTTTTTTTGCATAAAATATTAACAAATGTTACATATGAATGAATGCAAATAATATTTCTATTCAAATACAGTATGTGTGTGAGCAAAACTGAAATATGTGATCATGTTATCTTCTATAATGGTTATCAAGTAGTGGAAAAGGCTGAAAGTCTGAAAGGAGGTAAGAGTATGGCACTGAAAATCTCGCTGTTATCACCTTCATCATCTTCATCAAATTCTTTAACTACTGTGCTTAAATGTTTCATCAGACCAAATCAAGAAACAATCCTCTTACATTTAGATACTGTTAAATTAACTTTTTTGTTGTTTCTTAAGCAACGTGAATAAATCGCATTATGCTAGTTCATTATTAAATTCATTATGGAAAAACACTCAGTGTCCACACCAATTTGAGACAAATAAAATTCAAACTGGAAAGCAAGTCTAACAATACTTCAACAGGGGAAGACAGACACACACAAACATTTTTTTTGTTTGGTTTTTAGCTTTTAGACAAACACTTATTGATATCAACAAAAAGAGACAAGTCAACTAGTGTTTAGGCTAGTCATTCATCAGGGTAACTGGCCATTTAGTAAACATGAAATCAACTTGCTTTTATATGTTGATATACAGGTATGCATATTGAGATGAGAAATCAGCATTAGATATTTCATAACATACTTCTGTTCGATTTCCTTAATCACAGAATGTCTTTTTCTGAATCAAAGGCAAAAACGTAATAACGTAAATCAATTATCTTCATAGTTCAAATATATGAAACCAGAACCTAACACAATTAGAGACTCCTGGTCATATCTCTTGTATACATCTTTAGATTGCAACTGAATGCAATATGCTATGAATACATTTAACTATCCAGTTTTGAAGCTCCTGGCAAAGAATACTACCCATATTAAGCTGCAGAGTGAACACTGTTTGGAAAAACTTACGTACTTCATCCCTTGCCTCATCTACTGTAATATTTCTAATCTGTCAACTTCTCAAACACATCCTTAAAAGGAATTAAATAATAATTGAAAGTACACAGACCAAATGATTTCCCTGAATCGCCTGCTCTTTGTTACATTCCATCACACTATCCATTATTATCCACATAAGACATCAGCATCATACAGTATTTCCAATGCCGCCCAGGTAGCACAATTCTCAGTCCTCTCCATGTTCATCTAATACAAGCGGTTATCTCGTTCTTAGAAAAATACTTAATTTGACATGTACATGTAGAAAAAGATGCTTTTCACAGGTCTGTAAATCTTTTGATTTGATTTGAGGTACCCTGTGTAATAGATTACTACCTTCCCTTCTGCCTATGTTAATACTTATTTGTTATTCTTAATTGTTGTATGTTATTTATGTTATTTATATAAAATACAAGTGGAATCTTCTGTGTTGTGCTCATTTGGTATTTTTCAGTGATGAGACTATTTGCCATTTTCTTTCTACAGAAATACTAAAATACGACTTGAGGATGAAATAATAGCCATATCAATATCATACAATAGGAATCTTCACCAGGCTGTCTGTGCATAATTCTGTTATCAAAGAACATTGATAGGTTCCTATTAGTAATCGTAAATGCATACATACAGTGAGTTCCATAATGTTTGGGACAAAGGCATACTTAAAAATAAATGATTTGACTCTGCACTCCACAATTATTGGATTTGTAATCAAACAATTCACATGTGGTTAAAACGCAGATTCTCAGCTTTTATTAAAGGGTTTTTTTTCAATATCTAGACTGCTATTGGCATTTGTCAACATGAGGACCAGCGTTCTGCCAAGGAAAGATAAGGAAGCCATTATGAGGCTGAGAAATAAGAAAAAAAACTGTCAGACTGTTTCATAGGCTAAACCTTAGACCAAAATCAACTGTTTGAAACATTATTAAGAAGAAAGAGATTACTGATGAGCTCAGTCATTTCAAAGGGCCTGGTAGGCCAAGGAAGACCTCTATAGTTTGTGACTGAAAAATTCTCACCATAATGAATAATAACCCTCAAACCAGTCCAACAGATCAGAAACACTCTTCAGGAGGCAGGTGTGGATGTGTCAGTAGCAACTGTCCACAGAAGACTTCACAAACAGAACTACAGAGGCTATACAACAAGATGCAAACCACTAGTTATTGGCCAAAACCAGGATGGCCAGGTTACAGTTTACTAAGAAGTACCTAAAAGAGCCTGCAGAGTTCTACAAAAAGGTCTTGAGGGCAGATGAGACCAAGATTAACTTGTACCAGTATGATGGCAAGAGCAAAGTGTAGAGGCCAAAAGAAACTGCCCAAGATCCAAAGCACCCCCTCCTCATCTGTGAAACACGGTGGTGAGGGTGTTATGGCACGTATGGCTGCCACAGGTACTGGCTCCCTTGTCTTCTACATGATGATGTAACTGCTGATAACAGTAGCAGAATTAATTCAAAAGTGTACAGAAGCATCTTATCTGCTCTGGTTCAAGCAAATGCCTCCAAACTCATTGGACGGCGCTTCATCCTAAAGCAAGGCAATGATCCAAAACATACTACTTAAGCAACAAAGGAGGTTTTCAAAGCCAAAAACAGGACAATTCTTGACTCTCACTCGAACTGAATCTAATTGAACATGCTTTCATATGCTGAAGAGAAAACTTAAGGGAACTAGCCATGAAACAAGCAGGAGCTGAAGATGGCTGCAATAGAGGCCTGTAAGACCATCACCAGAGAAGACACTTAACATGAATTGCATGCAAGGATATGCAACAAAGTTTTAATCATGACTACTTTAATTTACATAACATTAATATGCCCCAAACATGGTGAAATTAAATGGTTAATCTGATTTTGCATTTGTCTATTCTAAAAATATAGTGGAGCTAAAAATCTGATAAGGGACCTTCAACTAAATGATTCTAAATCATCAAGGGAAAACTATATCTTTTTTTAAGGTCTCATTTTCATAAAGTGAGCTCAAAATCAAACTGGATAAATCCTGGTGGATAATGTCACTGGCAAAGAAAGAAAGTTGGGACATCTGCATATTACACTAATTGCACATAATACTTTATATCATTATGGGGGAAATTTGACGCCTGTCATGTTCAAACACACCAAAGTATAAATACGGGAGGGCTGCCATACACATGAAGTAAGGAATCCAATGAGAGCTTTAACTTTGGCTCAGACTTACATCTCTTTCTTAGAAAAATGACAAATAAAAGGACTAAAATTGGAAGCATAAACCTCTGAATCAGTGAGAACAAAACAACGTCTGAACAAGGTGAAGGCTTTTGCCAAGTCACGCAAAGTTTGTTTTAGCAGATAATTTGTAATAGTTCAAAATGTAAACACATCATTCAAGGCCGAGTCCATTGCCATACTACAGACTTCGGAGACAATACAGAAAATGTGAACAGAAGCTGTTGTGCATTGATGATCAGTCAAATGGTTTTATGATGTTACAGGCCCAGTGGATTGTTAATTAAAACTAACAGTTTCTTTGATCTGTCTCAATAAGTCAGATAAAACTATTATTTCCTTATGAAAACATCATGATATACCTATTCTCATAACATAACTTCCTTTTTATCACAACAATGTCATACTGTGAAAGTTAAGCTACAATAAAATCACCAACACCAACCAGAAACAGAACAAATCCAGCAATATATCTCTATGGTGGTGACAATTACAGTCCAGTTCATAAATATATGAACAGTGGCACAATTATTATTATTATTATTATTGGCCATGTACTCCAGCTCCAGGATTTGAAATGAAACAATACAAGGTTAGAGTGAAGACTGTCAGCTTTAATTTGAGGCTATTTATATTCATATTGGTTGATCCGTGTAGGTGTTTTAGCCCATTTTATACATAGCCCTCCCATTTTAGGGGACCAAAAGTATTTGTACAAATTAACATAAACTTAGACATAGACATGACCAGATGCTGGGTATCTTGCCTGGTGATGCTCTACCAGGACAGGACTGCAGCCATCTTCAGTTCTTGTTTGTATAAGGGCCTTTTACCCTTCAGTCCTGTCTTCAGCAAGTGAAACACATGTTCAATTGGATTCAGGTTGTGTGATTGACTTGGCCAGTCAAGAACACTCCACTTTTTGGCCCTAAAAAACGAACTGGTTGCATTAGCAGTACGGTTGGGGTCATTGTCCTGCTGCAAGGTGAAGCGCTGTCCAAAGAGTTTTGAGGCATTTTGTTGGATTTGAGCTAATAAGATGTTTGTACACTTCAGAATTCATCCTGCTGCTGCCGTCATCAGTCGCATCAACAATGAAGAGAAGTGAACCAGTTCCAATGTAAGCCATACATGCCCAAGCCATAACACTGTTTAACACCACGTTTCAGCGGTGAGGTGGTATGCTTTGGATCATGAGCAGCTCCTTTTGTTCTCCAAGCTTTCTTGTTTCTATCACTTTGGTGAATATTAATACTCATCTCATATGTCCATGAGAGTTTGTAATGTATTTTTTAGAAAACTCCTTGACCATTCTGTTGTTGAGGCTTACCGGTGGTCTGCCACTTGCAATGAACCCTCTGAGGTTAGGCTGGTGTAATCCACTCTTTATGGTAGTCTGACATATCTATACGTACATCCTAGAGAATTTTTCTTTCTGACAGTTGAAAAGGGGGTTTTCTTCACAATTGAATGTAATCTTCAGTCATCCACTACAATGGTCTTCCATGGTCTACCAGGTCATATGCTACTACTGGCCTCGCCAGTGTATTCTTGCTTCTTAACAATTCAGCAAACATTTTTGACACACCCAGTGTTTTGGCTATGTTCCAGATTTATTTATTCAGAATTCTCAAAATGCTGTACTGGCACTGACACTTCTTGGGACCTCAAGTTGACAGACAACAGAATAAGACTCCAAGTACAAATGCCACACCTAGAATCAACTCTTGACCTTTTGTTAGCTTTCTTGTGCCTGAACCAATGATGCAACAACACTCAGCCGGCCAAGAAACAGCTGAGCAGCCAACTGTCCAATTGCTTTTTGTCCCCTATAATGGGGGGGCTATGTATAAAAAGGGCTGCAATTCCTACACGGATCACCCGATATGGATATAAATACATTCAAATTAAAACTGACAGTCTGCAGTTTACTCATAGTCATTGTTTCATTTCAAATCCAATGTGCTGGAGTACAGAGCCAAAACGACAAAAATTGTGTCACTGTCCAAATTCTTAAGGACTGCACTGTATTTTCTCTTAATGCATCCTGCCATGAATGGCCATATTTACTGCTTAGCCTTCCAGGATCTCACCCAACTGCAGAAGACAAGGAAGATCAGGCTTAAGGCACAAATATCCCCAGGGTATTTCAGATTGCTGCTGGAAGAGGAATACTGGCTGAACCTCGGGCATTTCTCTGGTGTAAAGCTGTAGGCTATATCTTACAAGCCAGTGCATTAACTGAAGTATTGTAGCAGGAACATCATTTTAATTAAAAATTTGTTCTCTGTATACAAAGCGAAATCAGTGCATTTATTGAAAAAGAAAAATTGCGCACTTTCTTTTCTCCTTAAGTGAACTAAATGCAAGCAATGTTTATTTATTTAACATTGCATCTAATACGTGAAATAACTTTCTTTTAAATGTTCATCCTCCCTTGATCTGCGCCTCGTTAGTAATTATATGTGATTTTTCAAGCTTACAAATGTACAGAAGTCCATACAGGACATGCAATATTTTCATTTATTACTAGGCTAAGCAGTGAAGCTTCGAAATACATCAATGCAGTTACATTCTGTCCTACATATCATATATTGAGGTCATCCTTCAACAAGCTGCAGTGACTATAAAAAAATTGAGGAGGACATACAAGTATCATTTTTAAAATAAATTGATTAAGTGCATCAGTGCAAACACGTTTTACTTCTTTGGCACCTGATCATAAATAATATACAATATTTCTCAATTGCTGAATATGGTTATCTAAGTGACTATGTAAACTCAGATGGCACCTCACCTTATATCTTATGCTGGCCCACTTATGTGGCAATAGCAGCCAGTTTCTGTAAAATAAATAAATAAATGATTAAAAAAAAATGTTAACAAAAGTCTAAACTTGACATTGGTTTTAAAAGCTCTGCAAACCGTAATTGGCTAATATAAGCCATCTTAGCCTGGTCTGGCTTCAAGAACAATAGACTTGAATTAATTAATCCCACTTTGTACAAGTTAATATTTGAACAAAAAACTATCCTTTCCTATTTGGATACAACACAACTCATTCATTGAGTGTAATTCCATACTTACAATCACTGGGAACTACCAATTTTGGTGTATTAATTGCATGCTCTTAAATGTATGTGCAGCTGAAACTAGCAAAAATAGATATATGCTGTAGTTCATCAAAAGGAACAATCTCTTTGGTGGAAAAAAATCCCAAAATATGTAAAGGGAACATTGTAAACACTTCCTATAATTTGATATCAGTCTTTCATGTCACTGTGGCACTTTTTAGCCCACTCGTCCTTGGAGAACTGCTTTAATTGAGACAAATATGTAGGTTTTGAGTATAAACTGCTCTGTTCAGGTCCTGCCACATCTCTATTGAGTTCAAGTCAGGACTTTGACTAGGCCACTCCAAAACTTTTATTTTGCTTCTTTTCAGCCATTCAGATGTGAACTTGCTTTTGTGTTTTGGATCACTTTCTTGCTGCATAACCCAATTATGCTTCAGCTTCAGGACACGGACAGATGACCGCACATTCTCCTTAAGAATTTTTTAAGCACACAGCAGAATTCATGGTTCCTTCAATAATGGCAAGTCTTCCAGGTCCAAAGGCAGCAAAGCATCCCCACATCATCACACTACCACGTTTGACTGTTGGTATGATGTTATTACTGTGAAATGCTGTATTTGTTTGACACCAGACATAATGGGACCTGTGTTGTCCAAAAAGTTCCATTTTTGACACCTGTCCATAGAATACTATCCCAAAAGTCTTTTTTTCCCCACAAATGTGGGACAAGGACTGATGTTTCTCTTGGTTAAGAGTTGTTTCTGCCTCGCTACTCTCCCATGAATCCCATTTTTGCCCAGTCTCTTTCTCATAATGGAGTCATGAACACTGACCTTAGCTGAGGCTAGAGAGGCCTGCAGTTCTTTGGTTGTTCTTCTGAGATCCTTTCTGACCTCCTGGATGAGTTGTCGCTGCGCCCTTAGGGAATTTTGGCAGGTCAACCACTCCTGGGAAGATTCACCACTGTTCCAAGTGTTCTCCATTTGGACATAATAGCTCTCACTGTGGTTTGCTGGAGTCCCAGAGCCTTAGAAATGGCTTTGTTACCCTTTCCAGACTGATATATTTCAAAAACCTTTTTCACATCTCTTCTGAAATTTCATTTGATCATGGCATAATGTGCTTGAAGAAACTTTGTGGAGACTACATCACTCTTATGGCAAGGTTCAATATGAGTGAGGTTTAGATTCAACAGGACTGACTGCAATCAAGCCTGGCAGGATTCAATCAGCTGATTCTAATTATCAATTAGATTTGGTTAATTGGTTGATTGAGTAACTAATGGGATAATTACTTTTTCACATGGGTTACATGGGTGTTTGATAACTCTTTTCATGAAGTAAATGAAATCATTTTTAAAAATGTTTTTTTGTGTTTACAGTTTCACTCTTTCCAATATTACATTTTGTCTAAAGATATGGAAACCATTCCGTGTGACAAATTCGCAATAAGAGGAAATCAGGAACGGGGCAAATACCTTTCCACGGCATTGAACAATATAGATTAAAAAATAATAATTCCGCTGACTTTGGCTGGTATTTGGGATGAGCATGTTCAGAAGTATGAATTTACCCTATGCAACCTTCCCCATAATTTCATGAGAATGAAATACTTTTGTATTACTGTACATACTAGATTATTAGAATAATGTCATTACATGTAATACATAATAATATTGCTTTATTTTTTTCATTGTCTTTGCTTCATGATATTCACTATTGTTATGTACTGCAAAAAAGAATTATTCTTAATCTCATTATGATTGCAAAAACACCAACTGCAATGATTCAGGTCTGTTTTGCCTTTTATGCACGAACAATGAATAACCACAACTGGGCCTGACTGGACAGCGTACTGTTAGTCTGTTTTATGATAAAAACAAAAAATGGATTTGGCAGCCTTAGAGATGACTCGAAGGAGAAGTCTTCCCAAGCCACTGAATGAGTACAATTTCCCAACACCAGACATCAGGGAAATTACCATGAGCAACACATCTGGACTACATCTTGATGGGTCACATCACCCTGAAATGATGCCATGTTACTTTTGACCACACACGGCAGCAGCATCACTACAGGCATCCCACATTATTCTCCTCATTTCTACTTTAAAGATGTTTTTTCTCTTTCTCTATTCTGACCTTGGACGTTCTGCTCCTTATTTCTTCATAAAAACAGATTACTGCAAATAAACATGAACTAAAACCTACCTTAAATCGTATTAGGCCACTGAGACTAAGAGATCTTTTTGTATTTATGTAGATGCACAAATAAGCTTTTGCTTACACGTTGGAACCTACATCTGTGACAGGTTTACTGCCTGTACATAAATCAAAGAGCACACATTGAATTTTCCACTTTCTCTATATTCTTATTACAATCTTAAATATCTATAGCTTCTTAGTAGTATAGTCCAGTGAAATGTTCTGAAAATGGTCTAATTTCACTGAGAAGTCTAGCTGTCTCATAACAAAGTATATTCTGTTGGTGTGGAATTTGAAAACATATTTGTGCACGCCTTTAGAAGCCGTTGAAAACATAAGTTATATTATGTAACATTTTATAAAATATATTAAATAAATTATATTGTTAATGGCTACCATTATTTTTCCAGTCTCCCTCATCTTTATATTTTATATTCCAGAGTATAACTTTCTCTTATCCCTCATTTTTAAAAATGCCATGGAGCAGACATCAGCTAAAAACATGTAAAGGAGTCTAAGCACTCATTCTCAGTACAGTTACATGCCCTGCAACCTGTAATCGGAATCCAGTGCCAGTGGTGCCCGGCAGCCCAGCAGCGCATAGCGTCACCCAGGAATTTTATTAGGTTATGCAACAGCAACTCCTCTGGTTGATCAGGAACCTGCAATAAGTCTGTACCAATTGCCCAAGCAGTGCAGTCCTCTAGTGCAAAGACGACAGCTGACATCACAACAATGACAACAGCTGGCCTGATAACAATCAAAACAACGACAGCAGCTAGAGGACTGTAGAGTGAAAAAGGCAGCAGCTGGTTGCTTGATTGGAAGATATGTGTGCTATTCGATGCCCTCCCATATTGACAGTGAGCATTGCAGTGATGGGAAATTGCAACAAATGCAACTGGGTGTTTGAAATTTGTAAAAATAAATAAATAAATAAAGAAGTTTATTTATGCAAGATAAACAACAAACATAAATAAATCCTCAACAATAACAAAACACATGGTATCTTTTAAAGATTTAGGCTATTTCTTACAAAATTTGTTTCTGCAAAAAATTATCGTGATGAGATGATGCAAATAGGGCATATACATTCACATGCCTCCTTTTTCATTAGAGTTAATGAGTTCATGAGTTTTACCTCTAGCAGAAAGTCTGCCAACTCACCAGCAACACTTTTTTTACAACTAGTTTTCCAGAAAACCATGTTGGTTAATGTCATGTCCTAACTGGGACTTGAAATGGGTGTTCAGATTCAACGGGGCCAAGTGGACATGTGGCCCCGTGAAGCAGACTTGGAGAAGCTCAAATTCATTGTTCACCATTTATTTCTGGTACGTTTAGGGATTTTCTTTCAACGTGTTATAATTCTGTACCTGTTACAGTGGTACAGTCTCTCTCTCCCACACACACACAAGTATTGTGTGCCATCATGTTGTACTTGACTGCATGCTGACAGGAAAATTAACCTGCAGCTAATGTACTCGCCTGTACCTACTAATTACCGTATTTTTTAAGGATTTATTTTTCTTCTGCCAAACCTTTAAAAATGTTAATGCAAAACGGAAAATTTTGATGCTTTCATAATGTTTCACAGATGCTGCCTGTCTGACAATTAGTTAATGATCTCTGGTTGCGATATGGGGTTGGCAATGGCCAGATACCAAGCACTATATTTTGGCCTCGTGGTTGTTTTGTTTTGTTTTACCGTTTTTACCTAGCTAACGTTAGCAATGTGAAAATGTTTCTGCATATGAAGACTGTGTTAATTCAGCGACGATTGGCTTATAACTACTTCGAAGAAAATATAATAAAGTCTATTTCAACTGAAGTAAATGCTTAAAATAATAATAGTCTAGTTTATCTAATGAAATACATTTGCCATTATTGTGGTTCGTCAACCTCAAATCGTAAACAGTTCTACATTTCATTTTCACATGCACTGGCATTGCTTCTGTCGAAAGTTAGCTGGATTCCCTTTAGCTACATCTGTCCAGAATGTAATCAAAAACGTAAACAAGTCAGCGACTCGCTTAATAAATTTTACGACAACGTTAACTAAAGTCAGCTAACCACCAAACGCTGGCTTCACATGCTAGCTAGCGTGGCTACTTAGCTGGTGACAATATAGTCAGATAACAATATTGGTTACGCAAACGTTATAGTTGTTAGCTGACTCGTGGTACTCAGACTTGACTGAAATGAAATATTAAGAAGCACTAATCCTATCTAGCTTGTTAGCCAACTGCCTACCATAACATATATGATACAAAATTCCGACTTCTTTGGTCCGTGCTTGTAGCATGAAGCTAGCGATACTTTGCTAAAACCAAAGATCTTTGCTAAAACTATGTTTCAAATTACCGTGGCAACGGAGAACAACTTTGTTCTTCCGGTTAACATTGGAAGTTGTTCAGGTCATTTCCGAGATCACCCGTGTGGGTTAACCAGGCAGATCCACCGACGTAAACCGCCAACTACCCCCAAGGTTGTACCTAATTTAAACACCGTTATATGTTCAGTGGTCATAGTTAAGAAAATAAGTCTTGGTCTTTGAGGTCGCTGAAATGAATACATATGTTCAAGCAAACTCGATTTCTTCTGAGACCTTTATTGCCATCTCATGCGCAAGTGGGTGATGCTTAGAATTGTTTGACGGCTATAATGCTGTTAACAGGCGACCTGCTGTAGCTGAATCGCGTAGCGAAAGGATGGCTTCTAAGTCCGATATCATTACGACAGCCGATGGAAATTTGTCTAGACCGAAAGAGGATAGCGGAGCCCTCGTGAAAGAGTTGGGCTCCCCTGAAAGCCTCAAAGTATCCACCTGTGATTCATCTTTCAAAAATGAGCAGGAGGAACGGCCTCTCCAGGGCTTGAAATTGGCGTCCCACGAAGTTCTGGAAAAAGCACAGTTGACGGGAAGATTGAAATGTTCCAAATGTAGCGGTTCAAGGATGTTTTATTGTTACACATGTTTCTCCTTAGTAGGTGTGACCCCACAGGAAATCCCCACAATCAAGGTTAGTGTAAAAATATTTGATGCATCTTCCATGTGGATACAAAGTATTTTAAAGTCATTCAAATGTGTAATGTTTACAAACGTGTATAAGTACATAGCCTGTTCACTGCATGAAATATCCAAGTTGTGTTACTTAAAAGTAAAGAAAAATCAACACATCCCCAGCTTCCTGTTAAGATAGACATCATCAAGCATCCCAATGAAACGGATGGAAAAAGCACTGCAGTGCATGCGAAACTTATAGCACCCGATGACGTCACCATATACACCTACCCTTGTATCCCTGAGTACGAAGGTGAAAAACACAATGTAAGTTCAGTTTTGTTTTCAACAATATTAATTTGCCATTAGTAAATACATATTATCTTTCAGTAAAAATGTACGTGTAACTTTTACAAAAAAATTTCATTGATTTTACAAATTATTTCATCCATTATTTTACACATGGTTCTATTCATTTTTCCTTTCTGTTTTTAGGTTGTTTTAGTGTTTCCAGGTCCAGGATCAGTAACCATGGAAGAAATGTCAAAGCAGCTACTGGAGACTTCCCAAAAGAGGACTGTTTGTTCACTAAAGGAGCCCTGCCCAAAGAGAGTAAAAGTAGATGAGTCAACGGACACACAGAGTGCAGAGGATCAACAGAGTACCTGCCCATTGCAGAGAGTTGTCTTTATCGACAGCACCTGGAATCAGACTAATAAAATAATCACAGATGAACGGCTACAAGGTAATGACTTAGGTTATAAATAGCCTGATGCCGCTTCTGATTTACATTACACTGGTACTTGCCAGTGCTTTGGCATTTGGCCATCCTTTAACCATACTAAGTAAAATAAGCTTCAGAGATCTTGTAACTGACTTTTTTGGCAATAGAAATGCTTAGTTCCTAAAGTGTATATCATTCCCTCAGCCTTGCTTCAGGTTGAACTGAAGACACGGAAGACTTGTTTCTGGCGTCATCAGAAGGGATCCCCCGACACCTACCTGGCGACCATAGAGGCGATTTATTACTTTCTGAAAGACTATCATGTGCAGTGTCTGTCTCAGCAGTATCAGGGAGAGTATGATAACCTTCTTTTCTTTTACTCATATCTCCATCAGCTGATTAACAAAGCCAAGCACAGTGCTGGTAAATTGTAAATGAGGCATGTGAAGACATGAACTCTTCATGGATTTCCAGCAGTACCACACAGTGCGCCATCTTCATCAATCAACCAACAGAAATACTTATGGCTTCTGGACACCAGGAAATGATTCACAGAAAGACTCAATAGAGCCATAGGGACAGATTAGTACTGTAAAATGTTTGTTCTCTGTTGTAATCTTTTCAGATGGACTATGAAGACCGATGGTTCCCCCTCCATCTTGAGAATTGATTTGGATAAAATGTTATAGGTACAGCATGTAACCTTTGTATTGGAGGATAACATGGACTCGTTTACTCAGCTCCGATGTTGGGGGTCATGTTCAGTTGATTTAAGGGGCCATCTCTTAAAGTTGTTGATAAGGGGTGGCCAACCCAGGCCTTGGGAGGGCCACAGTGTCTGCTTTTTTGTGTTTTTATTCTGCACTTAACTGATCAATTAAAACAGTGGATTACAGAGTTAACTTGCCTCACCTGGTTTCTTTGGTCTAGGTGATTGTTGTATTTAAAAAACAAAAACCAGCAGACCCTGTGGCTCCCCAGGACCAGGGTTTGCCCACTCCTGTTGTAGATTTATTGAACATCACTTGAAGAGTACAGTTCTTGAATTAACCATACATGTTTGAATCTATTCCTTCAATTCCCCCAAAAGTGTTCTTGGACACAGATTAGTCCCAGGATATGTGGATAATTATATCATTTCAAATGGCTTCAGAAGCATCCTAAGGTGAGCTTCCAAATGCCATCTGATAAAAATAAAAAAAACACCATGGTAGAAAGAATCAAGTACTGTTCTCACAAGTAAATAGACTTTATTATTTACAAATCAGATCAGTGCATGCACTTGGATAAATTAAGCAAGTTCATCAGATCAGGTAATCACAACTTCACATTGCCACAACCTCAATTTAATCTTCATTTCATTTTAATCTTTGCTAGTTTGTAAGGGGAAAAATTGAATGAATTTTCCTGTATATAAACTGCATAATGGGACCTGTTATGTATTCATAAACATATTTGATCAGAAAAAATACAAAGGTGTACAGGGGTTATATCTAGTAATAGGCCTCTCTGATTTTACCCTGCAACGCATCACATGTTTTCTTGGCATCCCCCAGTAGCATGGCTGTGTTTGGCTTGTAAAAAATTGGGTTGTCCACAGCAGCGTAACCAACTCCTAGCGTTCGCTTCATCACAATAACCTGAGAAGAGGCAATGGAGCTCTTAAATTTTTAAGTTCTAATGGAAAAACAGGGCTAATCTGGCACATTTTAAAAGGTTAAATATCAATAAAACTCAAACACAGCAGGACATCACCTAAACAATAAAAAAGGGCAGCACCAAATGCACAAGCCAGAACTAAAGCAGCAAATGCAATGGGAAATTATACTTTGTGTAGTACTTGAAATTTTCATATCACAGAACAAAGAAAATTACTATGAAGCAAACAAATTATGGCTACCATTTAGTTTTGTCATGAAAGCAAAATACAGAACACAGGAATTCTTAGTCATAATGGATGCTATATTTGAGATAAGGATACCATACCTGTTTGGATTTCCAGACTTCTAGAACTGGCATTCCAGCAATAATGGAATTGGGGTCTTCTTGTGCTGCAGAGTTAACGGTGTCATTTGCACCGATAACCAATGCCAAGTCAGTTTCTGTATAAAGACAAATGGCAGCTTTGAATTTTAACCCCAGGGACTGAGAAAATGTGTTTTTACAAGAATAATTAGCCAAATCTCTGATTGCAGAACCTTAAATTAGAGTTCAGACAGCAATGTCTGACAGGCACAGATCTAAATACACTACATGGTCAAAAGTATGCGGACATCTGACATCAAACATCTCATCCAAACTTATGGGAATTAATATGGAGTTGGTCCACCTTTTGCTGCTATAACAATCCCCACTCTTCTAGGAAGGCTTTATACTTTATACCATATGTTGGAGTATTGCTCCAGGGATTTGCTTCCATCCAGCCAGTAAAGCATTAGTGAGGTCACACCCTGATTGGGCCTGGCTTGCAGTTGGTTTTCCAATTGATCTAAAAGGCGTTGGTTGGGGTTGAGGTCAGAGCTCTGTACAGGCCAGTCAAGGTCTTCCACACCGATCGCGAACAAAACCATTTCTATATGGACCTCATTGTGTGCCCCTATGCATTGTCATGCTGAAATAGGAACGGGCCTTCCCCCAAACTGTTCCCACAAATTTGGAAGCATAGAATCATCTAGAATGTCATTGCATTAATATTTGCCTTCACTAGAACTACAGGGCCTAGCTCAAACCACAAAAAAACAGCCCTAGACCAAGGGGTGTCCAGATACTTTTGGTCATATAGTGAACATAATGCTGAGTTGGCCTCAAAACATTACATTTCACTCCATTTGCTTATACTGGACATAGGAAATTTCATCTTATTGTAAGAGTTAAATTAAACTTATTGTGATCCTGTTCACATTTTCCCCTGCTTTTCATCCCGTGAACTTTACTGGAGATGAAACAAAAACATGCTTTGCATTTAACCTGGGAAATCCTCGTTGATCTCATCCATTTCTAGTACAACATCATAGGGCACTCCAGCCTCAGCCAGGAGCACGTTCAGCTGACCTGGCATGCGACCAGCCACCGGGTGGATACCGAACCTTGGACACAAAAAAAAAAAAAAAGTTTCTGTCCATGTTCTTATTAAACCAAAATTATGTAAATGTACTCCCGTACCCAGGTTTTACAGTAGCGGTCCTACCTGACAGTCTTGCCCTGTTCTCGTAGCATCTTCACCATGTCAGCAATGGGATACTGAGCCTTGGCAGCACACAGACCCCAGCCTGGAGGAACACACAGCACAACCCTCTCACCTGGCACACTGCAAAATGGCTCAGGGGGAATACAATAACCCACTATATTGTACTCAAACCACAATATTTGCTTTTTAAATCAAGTACTTAATCCCTTTGTGTGACGCTTATAGAGGATATGTGCTTTGCAAAATCTGTAGTAACAAGATTTGGATCCCATAATGAAATATCAGTTGACAAACACTGAAAATAAGTTTAATTAAACATTTTTAAACATGATCTTTCTGTAATGTACTGAATTCTTGTGATAACTGCTGTATTGTTATAGATGGTGAATAGCCATAACATGGGAATACAGCTGTACAGGTGCACACCAAATTCACAAAATGACCTCAAAATGCTTCTGACACCAGATGAATAAATCGGCAATAAAGGAAGCTCTTGGAACATTTGTCTACAGCTTCCATTTCCCCAGGGTCTTAATGTGAAGGAATTCTGCTGTTGTGCAAGTGTGCGTGCGAGTTGCCGTCCACTCCTCCTGTCTATCTGACCTCTGCTGTCAGATATCTGGAGAGGGTAAAGGGGGTCACTGATCCCTGCTGTGGGGGTGATGCATTAAATACTGAAGGAGATCCCATTGGGACAGCGAAACCTTCCAACTTCTGACCCGCAGGCATCCGTATCCTATTCCCTTCAGTTTCTCTATTAGTGTTTATAATTGGCTTCTTGTGGTCGGCTGAAGTGCTTGCCATGAAAACACAGAAACTGTGCGGTTGCCTTTGTGGGTTTCCTCCCCACTCCCTTCGGTAATTGATTCAACACTCTGAGCCAACCCTGCTGTTTCTCAGCGCTGCTACAAACAAGGGAAAGAAAAACAAACGCAAGCCATGTGTTCCGTTCGGTGTCTTCAGGCCTGGTGTGGGCCTCCTGGCTTCCGATGTCTCTCCGCTGCTGACGGCGCCGACTGAACAAGATAACAGACCTGGAGAGAAGCACAGTCTTCCCTTGCAGGCAGCTGCCCAATACTGAGAACAGCATACGCTTCCAATTCGCATGGCTTTGTGTGTATACAAGATCCTACAAACACTTGATTTAGCAACCTTGCCTTGCCCAGTCTAGTCCGAAAGCAGTACACTGATGATGGTTCACAAGTGCGTCTCGTCCCTGAAGTTTGTGAGCGTAGATTTTCATAAATTAAAAAAATGCCACCATCTAGTGGCTGACAAGTTCTTTGTTTTACATTCTCAGATATGCATTTGACTAATCCTACTTGTAAAGCACAGCTAGAATAAAGACAAGTGCTACAATTATTTGTTATAACAAGCTGGTTTTGTGATTGAAAGTAGTAAAATGTCTGAATCTGCAGTTGGTCATAAGTTGCATATTGGTTGCAATTTCCTGTGCAAATGAATATAGTAGAAATATTTTGACCGTTTTATATGAGTACACAACGCTTTTTTTTAAACATAATATTACTGTGTTGTACAGTAAAGAGTCCAACACACAATCTGCATTTTACCTCCCTTAACACAAATTCTATTGCCACATCTTAAATTACCTAATCTTCACGAACCAAAACAATGGCATGAAGCACAGAGACTAATGGTCTGGATTATATTGGGTGGTACGCTAGCCCCTTTGATGGTGTTTGGAATTCGACAGGTTACCACAGCAGTCAAGGCAGCAGAGACCCTACCCAGACTTAAACATGGCTTCCCTGATCCTTAGTCATTTACTTTTCTTCCTTCTTGCATTTCCTTCTGGGATAGTAATGCTATAGGTATAGCTATGTAAAAACAGGTTAGCAGCATTCACTTTCTTGCAATACTGTTAGTTTGTTCAAATAACTGCATGATATTTTATTAGAAATAGGCCTTCTATACCTTCTTGGTGACATAGCCCAGTTGTATTACTGAGAGTAACAATGATATTCTCAACTATTATAACTTGCTCTTGATAGGAGTACCTGCTAAGGGAAGGTAACATGATGTGAGAAAACTCGGTGTGTCTGGTGGTACTGCTCCTACCTGGCGTGATGATGATGCTGTTGGCCTCTTTAATCATCTCAATGGACTGCTCCACATTGACCTCTGTGTGGGTCCCCACGATCTCCATGGGCTTTCCTCCTGCTGTGGATGTTGTCCCGTAACCGCCCAGGATCACATTGGGCAGGGACCGATTCATGGCCTGGCGAAAAACAGAAAACCAGCTGACCCAGTCCATTTACACTAAATAGCACATAATGAAATCAGACTCTGGACTGGCTAGAGTCGCCATGCTTCCGGTGTCCACTCACCACGCACATAATGTAGGACAGAATGGCACCAGAGGAGCCGATCAGAGCACCAACAATAGTCATAAGGTTGTTGTCCAGCAGGAAGCCCTCGGCACACAGTGCCCAGCCCGAGTAGCTGTTGAGTACGGTGATGACCACAGGCATGTCAGCGCCCCCGATGGCTGCAGTCAGAGTCACACCCTGTAGACCACACACAAACTGAGGAACCCATCCTGCCGACAGCACACTGAGCAGACACAGTCCAAAACTGCAGCATTCTTTCACTCACTCTAAACAAAGTCTACTGGTTGAGGTACATACGGCAAGTCACAATGGTACTACTGCAAGTATGTGTACAAGCTTAGAAGCTCAGGGCATGATTTTTGTGACGTTATATGAAAGACTAGTCGAGTGACTCAGAACCCTGAGTATCACCTCTTACCATGATTGTTGAGAGCCCAGAGACACCCAACAGACAGCCCATGCCAGTGGTATAGCTGTCAGTCAGCATGAAGGGCACCAAGCCCCCCACGGAGGCCGCCATTAGCCCAGCGTTCATTGCGTGTCGGCCAGGCAGGAGCAGTGGAGCGGAGTTCAGGATGCCTGGAAGAAAACAAGCAGACAGAACTCAGTCACCACATTAGCACGTTAACAAGGGCAAAAGGCGTTCATCAGCATGGAGGCTATGCATTCTTTCCTGGTCCAAGAGGATGGACGTTTAAAGTAAATTAAATATGCAGTTCTGAAGATAAAACTACCAGCTAAGCCATGATCAGAACACACTCTAATGTAATGTCACTCATCTTTGCTATGGTCTCTTAGACCAGACAGCCCCTGAATAACTGGCTGGAGACAGTGGTCAGGATATCCAATCCACAGTTTTGAGGACAAAGAGTGCGAAAGCTTCCAACGAGGTAAGTGCACGTCCCTGAGGACCAACTGAAATAGATTGAGGGGGAATGTGAACCGATAACAGATGACAGCTTTGGCAGGGGGAGTTGCCACAAGGCCTGCTGCGCATTATCAGCGCGCTGTAGAAGGCCAGCAGATGAGCGCTGCCATCTCCGTGCGGTTTCACCCTTCAGCATCACACCCCCGGTCAGGCAATTGAAGAGGACATAACAATTTAGGCTAAGGGAGCTTTGCCCACCAGAGCTATCATGGCAAAATGCGTCAGTTGAACCCGATACTCTTATTAAAATGATCAATGTCAACGGAATACCTCACAGGCATTCCAGAGAGGCCATTTGTTCATTTGTACTGGAGTGTCCCTGATTCTACAGGAATGCCCCCCTCAGGCCAGCCATTTCATTTCATAAATACATGCTCTTCCTCTCTGGGTTTCTGCAAAAACAGGCCTTTCCAGTCAACAAGACAGTTGATTTCCAACGTAATGGAGGTATGCCGAGACAGCTCTATCAGTTCAGCCAACAAAAGTATCTGTATCCCAAACAGGGGCAGGGAGGTTGAATGTTCTGCCCGCAATGTAATCACAATGGGCGTTCCACACGCAAACAAAACAATTGGCGCCTGGGTTCACTTTAACGGGTAATTTAAAAAGGAAATATACAAGATTACAGTAGATAACACTATCTAATCATTTCAAAAATGCATCGACAGTTCACTGATGTTACTTTGGATTTTTTAAACTTTTGCATTTGTGCTAGCACTTACTAACACTCCACAGAAATCAATGGGATCACAGTGCCTGCTTTTAAAATTTTGTTTTGGTGAAATGAAATGTCATTAAAATTGTGGCCAACCCCCGTCTAGACATAAACCCGACAAACCTGTTCAATTCTGATTGGTCCTAGTTATGCCAGCAAAGAGGCCCGACAAGGGGGCAGAGCTATACCTTGCAGCTTGCCGTAGGCCACTAGCGAGCCACTGAAGGTGACGCCCCCAATATAGGTGCCCAGGTAGGCTACGGACTTCACCACGTTGGCGGCAGGGTGCATGTCCAAGTGGGGGTACTCGATCATGTACTCAGCAATGCAGGTCAGCACGGCCGCCAGGCCTACCAGGCTGTGGAAGGCAGCCACCAACTGCGGCAGGTCTGTGATCTCAATCCGTTTGGCAATGGTAAGACCTGGCAACACAAAGCAACGGCAACAGTGGTCAACCAAACTAAATCAAACTATGCCAAAGAAAACTTACTTTGATAAGTTGCATGAAAGCGAGGAAGCCTCACACCAATTTATATATAGGCCTGTTCATATAGTATACTGCATGATCTAGAAACATATGACCTGAATATACAAATACAATTGCTGTAATTAATTAGCAGTTATATACAGTGCAGTCCATAAGTATTTGGACAGTGACAATTTTTGGGACTGCAATTCCTACATGCATCACCCGATATGGATGTAAATACCCTCAAATTAAAGCCGACAGTCTGTACTTCAACCGCATACTCACACTTTTTCTTCAAATCCAATGTGCTGGATTGAAGAGCCAAAACAAAAACTGTCGCTGTCCAAATATTTATGGACAGCACTGTATTTGGGACCTTATGTCAAAAACCAGCATAAAGAGCTCAAGGCACGCTATGCAACATTTAAAATTGACACAAATTTAATAGTGCAAAAAATGCAGCCACAGAATTAACAGTCTGAAGACATCTATAAACAATTGATGACGTCTGCCAGCTGACAACATTTGAGAGGGAATTTAACCATCGTTCATCATAACAAAACCACAACCATGTAAACCAGATGATTAATGTTAAAATATGAGCAATTTGAAGTAGTTTAAAGAATTCAAACAGCATAAACTTTGTGGAATTAACTTCAAAGCTTTGAATCCTTACAAGCTTGCGTTTTGTTTAACAGATGAGGAGTACTGCTTTTAAAAGCACATTACGGTGGGGACAGCCTTATCTTTATTTACTGCAAGAAGATCATTCTGTCTGGTGCTTTTCATTTAAAGTAACTTGCAAACTTCCAGTGTGCCTACTGTACATAAAATTACCCCATGTTAGCATAACCCCAGGGCCAGATCTACCTCCATCGAATCAAAAAGTACACACCAGTCTGACTTTGGGAATAACATTGCTTTAAAAATTAAATAAAATGATATATACATAGGCAGAACTATTAGTACCAAATTTACAAGCGGTTTCTGATCAGTGGGTGGGCCACTGCTGAGCCTGGCCTTTTTGTGCCATTTTGTTTAAAGCTGTTCATTTAAGAGCTTGCGTTCATCATTCCAATAAGGTAAACGTTCCATCAGTAACAGCCTTGTACTTTTAGGCATTTTTCATGCGACCAGGAAATGTCTTGAAAGTTCCAACATGCATGTTAGTGATTGGCTGTTGGACTCACCTAAAGTGCCACCACTGGCCATGGCCAGTGACATCTGAGAGAGCAGCTCAGGAGAAGGTTTGAGGCTGCCCAGGGTTGCAGCAATGCCTCCTGCTACGCCAATCATGCCAAGGGAATTGCCTAGCCTGGAGGTGCGCTGAGCAGACAGCCCTGCCAGAGCGCCCACACAGCACAACCCGGAGCCCAAGTACATCATCTGTAAACACATGACTAGGTGACCACCTGTGCTGGCAGACTACCATAGAAACACATTCATTCCACACCCATCAAAAGCCATTACCACTGGCAAGTGTTTGAATCTCTCACTCCAAACAAAATGTTTTGTATTCAAGAGTAGACACAATTAGGCATTCAATGTTATTGTTTCAAGTAAATCAATTGATAGTATCCCAAGACAGGTTATGCTAGAGCAAGAACCTAAACCTGATAGAAATGTGAATGACAACCCTGTCTTACAGCTGATGTTCTTCCATTGTCTTCCAATGGCAATATTCATTCATGTGCAGTAGGCAAATGAAATTGAAATTTCATTAGTCCATTTCAATACTAAAAAGGTGCTATTTCTCACCTGTTCAATGCTGTAGCCACTGGCAAGAGACGCCCCATACCCCCCAACAAAGACAGCGCCAGGTAAGGCATACAGGTAGTTGTACTCTGGAGGGTCTGTGGGACGCTTGAACATGTCAAGCATTCTTTGTGTGATAAGGAAGCCACCTACAGGAAAATACCAACACATGCAGGTAAATCACAGATGCAAAAAGATGCAATAGGAGTAGAAACACTGTGCTACAATAGAAAAGCACGTTCCTTAATAAATATTCAATCATTAGAATGTGTACAACATTGGTAATATGTGGAGGAGAGGGATAGGCCCTACCTGCAATGTTAATGGAAGACACAAATGCAGCCAGCAGGGCCAGTGTTTGAGGGAGGCTGGCAGGGGTAAGACCACCACCCATCAGCACTAAACCTCCCACTGCAGTCAGACCTGTGGAGATCAAAGGAAATCAAAGATAAACATGCATAACGAGCATATATGCACATAGTGTCTCTTTCATGCACACATATACATTCAGCATCAAACAACAAATCTCTTGCTCTCCCACTTGCAGCCACGCACACGCACACCTTGATATTACCTGGCAACAGGAAGATAAGGTGAGCATGGCTGGTGTCAGGAAGGCTGCAGACAGATGATGAAACACTAACCTGAAATGGCATTGGTGACAGACATGAGTGGGGAGTGAAGGGCTGGAGTGACGCCCCACACCGTGTGGTATCCCACAAGCCCCGCCAGCCCAAATGTGGTGACCATCTGGGTGAAGGCAGCATTAGGAGAGGCGATGCCAAGGCCAAGAACCCCAGAGAGGCCTGGGAGATAAAGAGAAGATGGTACACTGGTCACTTTGAGTACCACAAGTGATGGCCTCAATTACAACTGTTGACTGCAGTTCAGACTCAACCAACATGGTCGTAGTCAACATGGAGTGGGAAGTTGTGCCTTGTGCAGCCATAGGGACCTGAGACTGGGCTACGTAATCTGCATCTGAAGATTCCGTTTTTTTGTGCACAATGCATTTTTGTTGTGCACAAAAAAGGTCCTCAGGAATTTCTAGAAGTATCTAAAATGTCTATCACACACAAAACTGACAGTCGAAAGCATGCATATAAAGCTAAAATAATATTTAAAAACTACAGAAAGTTAACCATTTCCTTTACTGCGATCATAATGACATGTACATTTCAATATCTTCATGTATGTAGTTTTAGTTTCTCAGGAAATCACCAAAGCAATCTATTTTTTGGCATACGATGCTGGTCATCATCTCTGACCTGCTGTGTAAACTCCGGCAGAAGTCATGGTTCGTCTGAAAGGGGAGATTTCTTTCAGTTTCTCAGCTTCAATTTCAGCGATCGTTTTCTGTTTGGCAGGAGCGGCAGGTGGGGAGGTTTTGGGGAGCGGAGACGGGAAAAGATTCTTTCCTTCCTAAAGCATGAAGAAAAAGTTACATTTTCACAACTGAACAGTTATTATTGGACATGTCCTGTGAATGACATGCATAATAGGCTATAAAGGAAAATTCCCTCTTCACGGCCTTCTTGCATTTTTTGTATTTTATCACGCCAAAGAAAAACCCCCATATAACAAAATACACACGCTATCTTTAAACACCATTACAGACGTAGCACTCAATATGCATGAGAAATCAAATGTAAACAGCCAATTGAAATAGCCTTGTGTGTGTTAAGAAACATTGTAGAAAACCAGGAAAACATTTTTTTTAAATGACGAGTCTCCTGACTTTTGGCTTGTGTAACATAGGATAAGTTGACATTCTCATGCAAGAAACCTGTTCCGTATTTTGTCTTAAGCGTGCAACTAACAAATTGTAAAAAGAAAAATATGTATAATAAGAAACATGGTATTAAATATCAAATCCACACATTCCTTGAACTTGTATGACACGAGCGTGCCGCAGTAACCCTCATGTGAACAATGTCAGGCAGGTTTGGTGGACTGGAGGCTTGGACTGATTGTGCAGCTCTGCTTCATCAGAACCAAAAGGAAATCACCAAGAGCATCAAGGACAATCAAATTCATTCCTTCATATGGGGGATATCACCTTCTGGTGGCAAAGAACAGAAGACCAACCTGCATGACCATAGTTCCCCGAATGACATGGTCCATTGTCCCGTAATCAAACTCATCTTTGGGCTCAAAGAAAAAGTATTCCTTGTCAGGGCTGATGGCTTTCAGCAACTTCAGGATATTGTTAGAATACAGAGTGCTGGCCTGGGTGGCCATCCTGCTGGGGAGATCAGTGTACCCAATATGCGTCACCCCCTGAGGAAAACCAGACGACATGGACAAAAATAAAATCATTTATGCTCAACTAGGACTTCCACAGAACAGTCAAAATAATGGTGAGAATAAACCCAACCAAATTAAAATACACAGTAGCATTGTACTGTGCCAAATGTCATCATCATTTCTCTTTATCAAAAGTACAAAAGGTAATCTTTGTCCTCTTTTGAAAGAAAACAAACACTAGATGGTCTGCAGCCCAGTAGGTTCTACAGCACTCTTTAAACCATTAATACTCGAGGAAAAAATAAAATCAGGGGACTTCAGGGAACTGCAGTTCCAGAAAGTCTGCAAGCATTGTGCCCCACCAGGGTAAGGTTGGTTCAGATCCAATGTGAATCTGAATGTAAATTCAAAGACGAGGCTTCAAACTGGATGGACGTGTGTTCCAAATACTCACCTTGTGAACATACAAGTCTCCAGGTTTGGTGGTCTCAATGTTGCCCCCAGCTTCAGCAGCCAGGTCGACCACCACAGAGCCATCCTTCATGGACTCCACCATGTCCGTCTTGATGAGGATGGGGGCTCTCTTGCCTGGTAAGGGGAAGGGGACATTAGCATGCAAGGCTACTGGGCAGAAGGGCATAGAGGAACATGGGCAGGTGCTGACCTGGAATGAGAGCAGTGCTGATGAGAATGTCCACTTCCTTGCATTGCCTGGCAAACAGCGCCATCTCTGCCTCGATAAACTCCTTGGACATCTCCTTCGCATAGCCACCCACTCCCTCTCCAGACTCCGCCACCTCTACCTCCAAAGGTTCCGCACCGAAGGATTTGAACTGTTCCAGAGCAGCTGGCCTGTCCGCAGGCAACACATCACACCATCAGATCTACATTCAGGATGACAGTCATCACCTAACTGTAACTTAAGTAAAACAAGGATTTTAGGTACCTGGTATCAAACCCTCTGACTATGGCTCCCATTGACTTTGCTGCCCCTGCTGCAGCAAGACCTGCCACTCCTCCGCCAATCACCAAGACCTGTGGAAATTTTTTAAGCAATAAACTCATTGGGTCATCCACTAGAAGGCACTGTTTAGTTGTTCTGTCTGGAGAACTTGTTTCCATTATCAAATTAAGACCATTTCATAGCTCTGATGTACATTTCAAATCTATAATAAAGGTGCATAAATTAAAATGGTGTGCCAATTTCAAAGCAGAACCCCAAGGTGTGTTTGATGGTTTCAGACCTACATTGCAGCAGTTTGGTGTACTGCAATTTTGGACAGTTTCCTACATGGGTTCATATGCAAGTCAGACTGATTCTGTACCTTGGCTGGAGGAACCTTCCCAGCAGCAGTTATCTGGCCAGTGAAAAATCTTCCAAAATGATTCGCAGCCAACACAACAGCCTTGTATCTGAAAGTCAAGACCAATCATAGAACATATCATTTCTGTTTGTCAGACATACAAATCACTTCCACATGAAACCAAGCAAAACTTAAGACTATTCTGTGGTGGTTCTCTCGCCACATAAATGACAAGTTCTTGATGGAAGTTGAAAATTACAACCTTTCTAACTAAAAATTCCTCAGATTAGGAAAACATTAGCGATACATTTTTTCTGGAGCAACCCCTTCTCTGTATAAAAAAGACAATATTTTGTCATATGCATTTCTCCAGCTGGGTTCTTTCTTTGACCTATGTAAATCAATAACGCAACTCAAATATTCTCATTCACATTTGCCACAAATTTGAAAAAATGTTATTTTCAGATTGTGATACAAGAGAATATTGAATTCCAATTTCTATTTTGGAAAATAATGCTTGTGGTCTTAAATCTGCCATTTAAAAAAATCCCCCCCACCCCAATATCAAATGTCCAATCACAACTATCCAACATTGCCACAACAAGGTCCTGCAATTCTCTGAGTGCATACTCACACACTGTCAGTCATCACTGCACAGATATTGCCTCAGACAACTGCACACCCAACACAACTGGCACAGGCAGATGGCAGACACCTCAACCAGAAGAGTTGCTAACCAGCAATGAGGCTGAGGATACCCTGCTGAGTGAAACCCTGATCGGGAGCACTAACAACAAGTGCAAACAGACCGGGCCATTTGCACCTCAGGCAAATAACAGTGGGCAGCCAGGCATGTTCTTTATATTGAGCAGTACATGTTACAGGAATCTTTTCTGCCATCTTTCGTAGGTAAATGGTGCCATACCCTGCTATGTTGGCCATGGAGCTCAGGGCATCGTATCCCTGGGCAATGGTGACTCTGGGGACCTGGTCCATGGCTAAAACGGTGCACTGCTGCTTGGCGAGCTGCTCCATGAGCTCAGGGTTCTGTGCTGGGTAGATGAAGCTTACAAGAGTGGACTTTGGCTTCAGCAGTTCAGCTTCATGCAGTCCAAGGGCCTCATTAAATGTCGGTGCTCTAACCTGCAAACACATGACAGACGAGACCGGATAAATAGTTTGGTTTCTTTTATTTTTCATAAACTAGGTCAGACTGAGTTGGTACTTGCCTTCAGAATGAGGTCCGAGCCAAAGGCACTCTTCACATCAGCTATCTTGGCGCCCGCCTCTTTGTATTGGTCATCTGAGAACTTGGCCTCATCTCCAGCACCGCTCTCCACCTGCACGACGAAGCCCTGCTTGACCAGGGCCTGCACTCCGGCCGGGGACACCGCCACTCTCCGCTCATTTTTGTAGATCTCCTTGGGGACGCCAACAACTACGTCTTTGTAGAGCACACCTAGGAAATCAGAGGAGCATGCTCAAGCACGGCAGTTATCAGTACCTTAAATACCATTAATAGGTCATGCATAAATTAAGGAGCAACTCTACAGAAGGGGGCATGGGGCTTCTGGGTGGAACATCAAATTAATGCATGAGCTCTCAATGCAGCATCAGGTCCCCAACAGCCCCGATTAAATCCAAATGTGATAGAGACCTCTGTGGAGGCATGCAATTAGCCAGACTGTGGCTCAGGGAGAGGGGGTGGGTCAGTTGTTAGGTTGTCCCCAAATCACCCAGAAGCTACCCAATCAGTTGCCTAGAACCTGCCATCACCTACTGCAGTGGCATTCATACTCTGATCAGGGGACCCTCTGTATATGTTGGTTTTTGTTCCAACCCCAATTGCAATCCCATGATTTTAACAAGCTGTTAATTTCTTAATTTGGTGCTTTTCATGTTTCAAGGGATTATTTGCCCTCTTCAGTTGCATTGTCAGGAAAAGTCTGATGTTCTCATTATGCTTGTTGGGCTATATTGCAAACAACTGCATAAAAAGAGGTAACAAAATTATTTAACTGATCAAATTAAAGACTGTGGACACCTGGCCCCTAAAACTAACAATTTGGTAGATAATGAAGAATTCAAAGACAGAAAGTGATAACGAGCAAACCTGAATCATGTTAATAAGTTGAAGGGGAAAAAAAAAAAATAGATTTACGTAAAAACATGTCTATTGATTCCCCTCTGGAATTTTTAATCAGTGTAAAAATTGCTACCTTTTTTTAATACAGTTGTTTACAGTTCAACACCATATGAATACAGGACTTAATAGCATGCATGGCTATTACTAACATAATGTGGCTTAAGAGGGTAAATAATCCCTATAAACATGAAAAGTGCCAAATTAAGAAAAATTTACATCTTATTAAAATTATGGGATTGCAGGTGAAGGTGGAACGAAAACCAGCATGCAAATGAGCTACAAATGACTCTACACATTTCTAAAGAAGAATGTGATAGTGTGTGCCGTGCTACACTGTTGGAATTTGCAGCAATTATACAAACACAGAATTAGAATTCTGCATTCCAAATAGGGGACCAATAAAAAGGTGTATTAAAAGTTGTTTTTTTTGTTTGTTTTCCTCTACCTCTTAAGAGCCTCAAGGAAAAGAAAACAGATGATTCATAGGCTGACTCAAAGAACTACAGGCCGCATCCAGCCAGGTCTGAAATGTTCCAGCCAGAGTCCAGTTTCACATATCTCTCCATAATTGGCATGGTGACTTCCAAGTTCAGCAAGACATTATTAGCAGCTGCTTGGCAAAGTGCCAGTCCCCTACCATGCACAGGCCTGCACAGCATGACCATTTAGCTCACAGACTCTGCATGCACAAGTAATTTTCAAACTTCACTGAACGGCAGTAAAATAACGGACACCAAAAGCACGGCAGCTCACGTCAGGGGGCCTGTGACATTGCGAAAGTACTGTGACCGAGCGCAAACAGCCAAAGCACAGAAAACACATTTCACCTTTATCTGACCTCTCTGGAGTTAAAACTCAGGTAAACACAGAACGTACTGTTCCGGCTCTCAGGGGGGATAATGCCACTGTTTCTCATTAGCCTTACCCGCAATAAAAGCCAGATAACCCCTCTCCCTTCACTTCTTTAATGATTTCCATCTATAGTCTATACATCTATATAGAGATGGTCATGACCTCTTCACAGCAATGGAAAAAAAAATCTTGAAATTAGACCCCATTTGTTGTTAGAGAAACACAAATCTCTGAGGAGGAAAAAAAAAAAAAAAAAAAAACTTAACTGTACACTGCAAATGCCAACAAGTGTGGTAGCATATTAGGAGTCACATACCTTTGGAAACCTGTTCGTTCCACAGGACAGGAAAAGACCTAAAGCACCTTCTTCCAGGTGTCTTCCTCAGTGCACCTTGCTGGAGCAAGGGCACAGAGCAGCTGGAGACGCAGCGAAGGAGGAGAGACATGACTTGTGAGACAGCCCTGTTTCTCTAGTCCAGGTGACCTGAAAAGGTGGAACAAAGGTAGCGTTAAATTCTACGCTGGCAATCGGATGTCAAGTACAGGCATTGTACTCAAACAAAGAACCCTGTCGTCTACCTGCACACGCTGGACTACTGGGCCCAGGAACAGCAGTGTGACATTAAAGCTCTGTGGGACACACAACAAATTCCCGGCTGGCATTACTCAGCATCGCGAGAACTGGAAATGTGACCACAGCACAGACTCTGCCAAGAAACTACACAACTTCAGAATGAACTACTGAGACAGACCATATCTTCAATTATTGTATTGGGTGCTGAGCAAAAATAAAGACAAAAATCTAAGTGAATAACTGGAAGAAGAAAAAAAACTTTTTAGAGTAGATTAACACTTTACCAGCAATGTGCTATTAAACCAGTGATGAAAAACACATTTAAACACAGGATTGTGTCAAAGCAGCAAAGTGTACTCCTTTTTAATAATTGAATCCATTCCACCAATAAAAACATTAACTATATTTTAGTAATAACCACTGACCAGCCTCACCGAAAAAAAGTGTATTTACGATTTAAAAAAACAGAAATCTAGTAAGGCGCATTTCTATCAGTACTCATCTGCATTGTGCTCTTGCAGGGTTGAAACATGAAGCAGGTCCTTTAAAGTTCTTGCACGACATTCAGACAAGTAAAGCAGTCACAAAAAGCAACACAAACTTTTCCAGAATCGAACTAACCTTGATCGCGCGCCTCCTCTGCTATTTTCAAATTATTTCCCACGGACAAGTATAATTTCACATAATTTTGCGGTCAAAATGACCTTCAAGCCGAGGCGGGCGCCTTAACAGTTTCAATATCACAGCTTTATCCGATATAAATAGAAGATCACGTGATTGCTGGGGTATGTCACGCGTGCTAAATGTGCGACATAGTGTATGTCTCATTCGGACAGCAGTGGATTGGCTTGATTGAACTAGCCTGTGGAACGAAAGTCATTTTAATAATTTAAAACGTCGTGTAAACAAAACAAAGAGCAGATTATGTTTGCAATGAAAAATTATGTCTTCAGAATTGCATTTTAATCTTCAAAAATATGCAGATAACCAAAATCAAACGTTGACCATCACTCTAATCATAAACACATGGTATCAATTTGTAGTTTTTCTAGTAGGCTAGATGCCTATAGCCTACAGAAAAACTAAAACTCCAAGGCGTTGACAAACGTAGAAAACTGAAAAATGAGAAAACTCATTTAATGCCTCCTGACAAATGCTTCAACAAGTAAAATATTCAGGCATGCACCTTGCATTCTAGGTTATTTTTTAATTTTTTTAAATAAAAAATATTCCACTTTCTTATTTTTGTCACTGGTGCCATCTCGTGGACACGTATCTGCCACGATTCCTGGGCCGTACGTGCCCGATACAGCTTGCTTGCAACTTGTACACTCAATATTAGGCAAGGAAGCTATTTTGGACATGGCCCTGGTGAAATTAAGATTGTTACAACGTTCTTGAATCCCGGCCCCACTAAATCCGTTCAAAATCAGTTATCAAGCTTTGATTGGTGTGTTTATTGAACGTGCAGCTAAATGTAACCTCTTTTGGAGGTCATTTTTTATGTTTAATGTGAATGGAAGGTTAAAATGTGAATGGAAGGTTAACAGATAGGCAGGATATTTGAATAATAGCTTAAGCTTAAAAGTCAGAAAGGCTTTTCTTCACTATCCATTTTGATAAATCTATAACCAGCAACTATAATCACACTATAAATTGTAAATTGATTTGTTTTTAAATTGCTGCTTCAACCAATGCTTGTGCAATATAGGTTAATATCTGGCATGAATTTAATTATAATTATATTTATATTCACAATGAAATGCGGGGAAGAGAAAAAATCTCAATTGAGTATCTGACAGTGAAGGTAACCATGTTCTGAGTGTTGAATATTCATTTCACCACAGCATTTATTCAGCATTTCCCCTTTTTCTCTTCAAGTTGAAATCGTCAGCTCATTCTTTTTCATGAATACTCACACAAGAAGCACTGCAGCTGCACCCAAACTGTACTGGTGACAAGCAAGGTTGCTGACTGAGAAACTCAGGGCCAACATCACCCCTAATGGGTGGATTTAAGACGTGGACCATTGGAGGTGTTGCAGACTCAGTCGAGTTGGTGGTGCAACATAGACACCTAGGGGCAAGCAGGAGTGTATGCAATAAAAAAGAGCCAGTGTGAATTTGGCCATGACACAATTGTCAAGATGTGTACAATGATGGAAGAAAGAACTTACATAAGAAATGGTTTTCGGCAATAAAACAGGCACACAATCTGGGTATATTAAGGTAGCTATTAGGAGATGAAATCAAGTCTCCTGCAGCTCATTTTACCTAGGTATCCTCCACTATCTTTACAAAAGCTCTTTAAAGAATGTTTATGTGCATATCGACTACAATACAAGTCATTGTACACAATATATACCTTTAAAATATATATGTACACACATGCAAACAGAGACTCAGAGGAGTGATTTCATTTTAAATAAATTAAGCCAAATGCATTTACATACATTTACACATTTTCCTGTGTTATAAAAAGTAACATTTCCAGTATAAATATAAAAATCCATGCAGATATGTACAAATGATGAACAATACAAAAGTGGACATGTAAAATAACATTCGTAGCATTTGTGATTTATACATTCATCAGTTTTAACATTCCTGTATGAAATGCTAAATGTCAAATGCTAAAGGTCGCCATTTATAAGCAGAGTTTCTATGCATTTAATGGCTAATTATGTCCATGTAAAACACACATAGTAGATGTTGCAATGCTGTTCTGAACACAAGGTTGAGATTGCGGGTGAAGCAACTCATACTCTAAATTTTAAGCACAGTCAGTGATGTCAGCCATCAGCACGTTGACATTTCTAGCATTGTAGAAGCGTTGTCAATGAAATTGCCAGCCTTGAAATATCTGTTCCAAAGAGGGTACATTTACATTTGTATACACAATATTTCCCTTAATAGAAGGAAAAGTGAAAGGCACATTATCCCCCCACCTCCACCATATGATAATGCTAAATGGTATCAAATGTCAGCTACTGTACTATCTGTGCATTCCACAATCGTCTGAACTTGTCATTACATTGCATTTTGCAAAATTCATAATGATCATCATAATGCTATAACGTGAAAATTTCACACTAAGTGGAAAGCTGCCAGAAATTATCTAAAGAAAACTTGGCATGATATGCATTTAGCACATTGGTAACACATTGCAACATAAAGAATGTACATTGGAAAAGGCTGAGGTGACTTTTTTAGGGTGAATTTTAGGGTATCAAAATGACCATAAAGGCAACCTGTTATAATATAAACTGTGCTTAATTGTAGAACTCTCAGGAACTGAGACATTTAATTGCACAACCTCCCTGCTTGATGAAGTAAAAAATATTTTTTAAAATATAAAGAAACACAATATTCATAATCAAGTGGCAATGGGATTTGTCTTCCTCACAAAGTCCACGGGTTGCAGGAAGAGTCTTTAAGTGTCAAGTGCAGACATTGATTTAAAGCTGTAGAAGTGAGCATGACTGAACTTTTTTACTAATTAGAGGAGGATGTAAAACATGACATTAATGGCTCAAATTGCGGTTTATGCACTGCTGTAGAAAGCCACAATATTTACAGCAGTCTTTCTTCTGTGGCCACATTCTGTAAAGTGAACACCAATGCAGCCTCAAAATAAACATTTTCTGGTAAATATATTCTGGTCAAAATAATGCACGTCAGCCAATCAATCATTACTTAATCGAACGCTACCAGGCAAGAACATTGGCACAATAATCATATATAGCTAGGGATGTTTGAAAAGGAAGTGACATAATGAAGCAATCATTAAGTGAATTACTTCACTGAGCTGCTGCTTCATGGTCTCGTCTGTTCCCTTCCATTCTCTGGCTATTTGACAGTCCTGCATGTTAGAGCACTTGCATTACAGTCCTGTTTATTCTGTCATTTCCTACTGTGTTTGGTCTGATATGTTCCCCAACTGCCTATGCTGCTGTGTTTGGGTCCAGTCTCCTTCCTCAAACTGGGTCAGTTTTTTTCTTTGTTTGGGTCTCTGTACTGCAGTGTTTTGGTCTACTTTGTTTCATAGCAACTGTTTTGGTCTGCTCCCTCAGCTTGCGCTGCCATTTTTGGATGTGGCTTCCTTCAGTCTCTGTGCAGTTCAGTTCTGGTCTTCTCTGTACCATTTGTCTCTGTGACGTTGCTCTGTGGCTCTGAGGAGGCACCAGTGATGTCACTTCTCTTCTTCAGCAGGTTCTCGATCCAGCTGGTGCTGTTCTGTATCTTCGCTGCGGGCGGAGCAGGGGCGGGGCCAGCGACCTTCATGTTCTTGCCCGAGGTGATGAGTTCTCCGTAGCCCTCCTGGTGGGCGAATGCGTACGCAGAGCGGCGTGAGCTAGTCCGCCGCACGCGCTTCAGATTCTGTTCCTGAGGACGCTGCCTCCTGCTGGCACGCTGTAGGAGACGAACCTGCAAAGCAGACATAACCAGCCTATCAACGAACCATGAAATGACCGATACATTTACACCTTTTTTTTAGTATTCTCTAAATAAATTAGTAAACAATGCTTCACCATTACTGTCAAAGCCTGTGTTTCTAATAATAACAATTTAAATGGTTTCATGTTTTTCCATGGTCTCTCTGTCATAAATAATTTTGTTTTCTACATGTGTGAGCACAGCAATCATGCCTGCTGCAGCTGCTGTGTTATTAGCCAGAAACTGTAAATGTGCCAGCTATACGCTAATAGCTGCTTGTTTGAACTTGAATTATATACATTTTCTGGTTTTACGCTCAACTGCCTTTACCATAAATGCGTGGGCACCAGGGCCTGACAGGAGATGTTTATAATTGCCTCTCTGCAAATAACAACTTAATTTCCTCTGTGGACACACAGATAAATCTGGGAGTGCACTATACCTTGTCTGTTAAGGTTGGATAGAGATCTGCCCTTAGGAATCGGACTGCCACCACCGGCACCACACATACCACTGTGGTGAGAAGAATGACCAGCCACACACTCTTCTGGGACAGGCAGTTCCGTGCAGTGCCTGAAATTTATGAACACACCTGCTGTTTAAAAAGAATTGGAACTGAACACACCGCACTAAGGAGCAGTCCATCTCTTGATTAACAGGGATTCAAATGCATCTGAAAGCATATTTTTATGATAATTATAATAATCTCTAGCAGGTCAGAAATTATGAAACATGATTTGTATTCTTGAACCAGGTATGGTTTTAGTTAAGAGAGAGTAAAAAGCAAACAACACAGGCACTGTTGACGCAGACTTACCAATGAAAGGGAAATGGCTTGGGAATATACCAAATATACCATCACTGTGCATAGCAAACAATATGGCAAAGTAGACTGCAAGGCTACCCCATACGTAGAAGTGGTTCACAGCTGTCCAATAATGTGTGTCCAGCCCAATCTGAAATCCAATCGGACACAATTTTAGAAGATATAATGATCCATTTATAAGATTTTAGTCACCTTTACAGGAGACAGCATCTAATATTACTGAATTGCTTACTTTGGCCACAAGATGGCATACAAAGGAGGATCCCCATATGCTTTTTTGAAAGAAACATGCTTCAGAAAGTAAACAAAAAAAGATCTCTGAAATATTCTATAGCTTATATTTTCAAAAGTGTTCTATATGAAAATAGCCAGGAAATGGGTTCCTATAAATGGTATACCGAAATAAAAGCAACAGAAAAAAGCTCAAAACCTATTTTTATGACCTCATTTTGACTTCTTGGCGAATTGAATTCTAGTTTTCCTCACCTGCATTGCAGTGAATTTAAACATGCTTTGATACTCACGATTCCTGATACTTTTTTCTTATTAATCCTATTCAGCTAACAGAAAAATAAAATTTTCACAATAAAAGAATGCAAAAAAAAAAAATTTATATATATATATATAATATATATAAACACTAGCTTTCTTCCACAGTCTGTCCCAGTTAAATTTGATTTGAGACTAAATTATGAATCAATACTAGCAGAGCCACCACTCTCTAAAAGCAAGGCTTTGCTAAAAATCTAAACTTGCTATTCCTTACATGACCATATAATAAATATGCAAACTTAAAAGCAAGGAACTGGTTTCACAGCCAATAAACCTGTTTCCTTTTGCAATAATGTGAATTCACCCTCTCTAATGCATGAGTGATGAATGGCTCTTAATTTATATCTCCCTGGAAAAAAAACTGAATGTCCATATGGACCTTCAGAGCATGTGCATGAGGCTGTCCCAAAATATTTAGCCATCATTTACCTTTATTGAAATGTTTCTTTTTAAAATACAATTTCAAATCAAGTGTGTTCCATCTAACACGCTAATGTCTCCAATTCACAGAATGTATTACAAAGCTGGTTACATACCTTCCACCAAATAACATAACAGCTTCTGCACTATTATATCAAATGGATATTGGTATGGATTCAGTGGCCATTAGATATTACTAGCCAATGATGAACTAGGTAGCATGGATAAATGTCAAGTCCCAGCAGTGAGAATATAAATGCCTCAATCACTATGGAGACAAGGTCTGTTTTGCAAAGGAGTATAAGCACAGAATGCGCTGGAGCACGAGCAATGCGTCATTCGTTGGTCTACCACAAGCGTGGCAACATTGTTCCATTGAATCGTTTTATACCCGCATGCTGGTTAACTTGCCTCATGCCCCCCCCTCCTCCCCCCCCCCTTTCACTGAGTCATTCGACAGCACCCTCCTCACCTGAACGCTCACAACAATCACTAAGGATGTTGCTATGGTGACGGCGAAGGACTGTTGGTCAGAGATATCGGACCCGTCATCCCTCACAGCGTAGGAGAAGGCTCCATAGGGGACAAAGAAGAGCACAAAGGAGGTATACATCCCTTGCACCGTGTACATGAAGAACTGGCGCTTGTTGAACAGCAGGTTGAGCTGCCCGGGTTCATACAGCTTTGGATGCTGAAGGCTATTTTGCTCATTGACGTCCTTTGGAGAAAGAAAAGGCCATACAAAAGCAGACTGGTTCACAAACTGACATATCAGGTTTAGTTAAACATCTCAAGATGCAAACCTATGCAACTGACTAGTGTCTTCTTTCACAACGTCATTAATTTAAATCACCCAATGCTGCTACTGTCCGTTGGAAGTCATGCGATCAATAAAACAACTGATCTACATGGGTACAAAGAATGTGTCATTACAGGAACGTGTTCAAGCATACAACACACGGCAGGGTCAATACTGGCTGGGAGAATCAATAGTAATGCTTACCTTGTCAAACATGCCCATAGCAAGAACTGGCAGAGAGGTGTAGACTATGTTAAAGAGGGTTATAAACCATTGGTCATACACAGTCTGTGAGGAGAAAATGGAGAAAAGAGGAGTATTATACACACATCATACATCACAAACAGAACACAGCCTGAATTAAGCTGTTAATGCAAATCAACTAGTCTCAGATCATGTGATTCTGCAATTCCTACACTTCAAAGCACTAGACAAGTCTGTTAATATTCCCATCTGAATTGGTGAGATTTAACAGTTGCAAAAGAAGTGTCTGTAACAGTGGAAGAACTTGGTCTTGGGAGTCCCTTACCTGTGCTGAGAAACCGCAGAAAAAGCCAAACCAGAAGTGCACCAGGGTGAAGGCAAAGTTCTTGTAGAAAAAGTAGCACAGGAAGTTGCACATGCGGAAGTAGGACCAGCGGCCGTGCACCAGCAGGAGGCGCTGCAGGTAGCGGAACTGGGCAAAGGAGTAGTCTGACGCCAGCACCGCCTGCATGCCCTCCTGCCCACTGATGCCCACTCCAATGTGCGCTGCTGTTGAGGGACAGAGCACACCACAATATGAAGAACTAAACCCAAAAACATGTCATTTTATTTATGTCTACATGCTTTATACATGTATCACATATAAGCTCTATATTTAAGAAGTATCTCAACTCTCAACTCTCTTTTATGCTGACATGCTGGATACTTCAGTCTATATTTAATTTTCATACAAGTAAATTTAAAAGACAATTACAAGGCAGTATCTGTAGGACAAAAGCACTCTTCTGACAAAATATGAGAGGACATTTTGAGAGGACATTTAGTTTTGCTCCAGTAAACAAAAGGACATCCCGCCAAAGTCTTCAAACATTCTACAGCCATTGAGCTGGCAGGTTCATAAACCGTCCCTTGCACGGCTGACCCTGCAGTTTCACTAGGTGCACAAAAAAAAGCCGAGGGAGAGGGTTCGTCGTGGTTTGTGTGCAGCCAGGAGCCCAGCGGCAGGTGGATACCGACTCGGCGGGCCATGGGGACGGCGGCTTACTTTTGATCATGCTGACGTCATTGGCGCCATCCCCGATAGCCAGAGTGACCGCCCCCCGGTACTTCTTCACCAGCTCCACCACCTGAGCCTTTTGCAGGGGCGTGACGCGGCAGCAGATGACCGTCTTGCACAGGCAGGCCGTGTCCAGGAGCACGCGCTCCATGTCGGCCTCCAGGGCATGGGCCTGCAAGGCCACACAGTGGTCAGGCCTCCACAGCGCCCCCTATGCATGCATTCTACATCAGCACATCACATCAACTATTCAGTTGTAAGGAAGCCATCACGAAGCAACAGCTACAGCTTGTAATTAGCAATTTATTATTCACTTTCGCAGGTGAATTGTATAAGCTGAATTTTATTTCATCCTGTGCCCAATAAAAAGAACAACGAAGACAGGAAAATGTAAGAATAATTTTTATTCATTCAGATATGTAAGAAAATAGAGATCAAGAGGCTCGACAGAGGATTGAAAAAATTCCAAGCACTCATCACCCATGAGCCAGAATCAAGCAGCTGAGCCTTTGAGTCCTAAAAGATTCCTGCTGTGCTATCAGATACCTGTGCTTACTGCTAAAATTCAACCCTTCTGCACACCTATTTTGTAAGCATTTTGGAAGCGACAGCACCCTGCAGGCATGCTTTCGGGAAGAGGCATAGGGGAGCAGCACAGGAAAGGAGATTCATCAGAAGGGCAGTGAGTGTTAATGAGGAGCACAGAGAGCTGGGGACCCACTGTACAACAGCACTGCTTACGTGCTCATCATTAGCCAAACATCAGAGACACTCTGAATACACAAACACACACACACACGCACGCACGCACACACACGCACATCCCTGTTTAAACAAGGCAGGGAATACTACATTTCTGATTACTTTTCAAATTCCCATTAACGCCTACTGCATTCATAACTCTGCCTTTCTGACTGTTGACATGTTAAAACCATTTCATATTGACACATAAGAAAAATCTTGAGCAAGTTTACACCCTCAGAAAGACGTGTTGAGGACCCTTACCAGACTGTGCCCATTAACGATCAAGGCATACTCAGCAGTGAAGGTTTCCTCAAAAACTGAGTCCTTCCCATTTCTTTCAGACTTCTCTGTATCCATGCAGCCATTGGCAACGTCCCTGCACGGTCCCGGAATCTTGTCTCTTGCTTCTCTGGAACAAAACCAACGGTGAAACAGTCGTGAACAAGCGAGCCTATGTCATCCTTTGCTTAGCCTTCATTTTTCTTAGTGTGGAATCATTTAATATCATTTCTTTCCGCAGCAGTTGCACAGTTGTTTCGAGAGATCTTTAAAAAATCCATTAAGAAAAAATGTTTGACGCTGCAATTCTGACTTCTGCCTTGGAGGTCAATTGCAATTTCCATAAATAGTGAGTAGATCCGGCTGACGTAGTTATACATTTCCTCTGAGATCCATTACGGCGATAAAAATACGTGATCAGTGAAACAGACATGATGAAGCAGAAGATGGCTCAAGGGTTCTTGATCTTGTCATTTAATTAGCAGGTAAAACTGTGCTTAAAATCAGCTTCATTAAATATGTCAGGAGGTGGAGAATAATTTAATTAAATCCACGTTTTATTAAAATAGCAAGGAAGGGAGTGATATGACTTTCAGATGAGTTTAATCTAATATATAATAATATATCTGAATATATAAGAACAAGAACTATATGAATGATTACAATCACTATGAAACCAAAGCCGTCATGTGTTTGTAGTTTCTTTTAACTAAAGAGGTCAATTTAATTAATCTAATTTAGCTGAATTTCAATTTCAGAGATTACATGGTTCCTGTATTTAGTATACTCCATTACATTTGTTGTATCAAAGGTTGTACTATATCACAAGCAACTTTCAGAAATAATAAAAAATACTCAAAATCTTCTAGATATTTTAAAATAAGCAAAGGATAATACATATCTAACATGAAAGGGAATGGCTCAGTGATGAAAACAAACACACTTCAAATGAAAGGTAGACAACATCCATTAAACAAAAACAAAATGCGAACATTTAAAGCTCTGATATGTATTTCACTAAACCTCAACTTTTACCTTTACCAGTTTTCATCAGAACACAATCAAGTCTCGCAGTAAATGAGAATTTCAAAATGAACAAATCAATCGCATTCTGATAAACAACAGAGGCAATCTAAATTAGCACCACTCATGTGTCTGACACTGTTGTGCTCCAGTTCGTACCTCCTACATGCAATTATTTTTATTGCCATATAAACTGAGCTGTGAAGTTTTGGTTTCTGGACTCACATGGAAATACCAGCTGCCAATGAGGGTGGAGATGCTCACCTGAGCTGCTGCTGGACCTCCTGTACTGTGTGACCTGAGATGATGAAGACCTCGTTCATGTCGTCTCGTAGCATGTTACAGGAGTAACCAATATTCATTGCTGTCTCTGCGATGAATAAGAAGCAAGTTACATAAAGTAACCAACACCCTCCAACATCCACTCTAATCTAGGTAACCTCCGAAAACAGCCAATGGTGTTTTTTTTTTCTTCCCTACACAAACTTGTGGCTACCTAGCTTGTCTCCTGTGAGGACCCAGATCTTAATGTTGGCCAGAGTTAAACAGGCAATGGTCTCTGCCACACCTTCCTGTAGTTTGTCCTCAATGGCTGTAGCACCCAACAGCTAGAAAAGAAAAAGAAAGGGCGTGTGTTAATTAACTTCACTTGGAAAGGGGACCTTCCATTACACCTCCACATTTCTGTTATTGAGAGTAATCCTTAAAAGCATACCTGCAGGCCCAGCTCAATTTCCTCATACAGCACGGCGAGGCAATCCTCTCTATTATCAAGCACAGTGCTGGCAAAATGGAGCTTCTTCATCCATTCCTCAAAGAAATCTTCATCCAGGTCTTTGTAGGCCAAAGCTAATGTTCTCAATCCTTCTCCAGCAAACTCCTGTTGCAAGAAAGAGATGATATTCTCTATAGACAAACGTTTGAACAGTGTTCATGATCCAGGGTGGAAAAACTCAGTAAGAGAACTGTCCTCTGTATTACACTTATGCTGGCCATCCATCATACAAGATAACATCCTAAGCTACTGAGAAAATGTTCCATTTCATTTAAAGTTTTGACAAAAATAGCTAATAAATCTGTTTGCCAGCAGAAAAGGGCCCCCTGACAATAATGCATTTTTACTGCAGTATGGATGAATCTGATTTTCCTCATGCCTGAAGCCACATAGAATGAAGAATGATGGATTAGCTGTCAATGGAAAAATCAACAGGTTATGGTTTTCATTAGCGCCATTCCTCTCTGAACAGTTTGGATATTGTTATAGTCATCAGCAATGAATAACAATCTTTTAAATATACAGACCAAAAAAGATGTAATCCTATCACTGACCTAAATATAAAACTGATTATCATAACCAGGATTGTGTCAATATGACAAAATGTTAAGTTTCTCTTTTAGCAACACATGGCTTATCACATGTATATAAAGATTTGTGATTTAAAACAGGATTGCAGGTATGACATACATTGAGATGTTCTGAGGTAGTATACATCAGCTCCTCATTGGACGGATCCAACCTGTCAAATATAATTGTGTCGGCCCCCTTTGAGTAGAGTTTGAGCTGTCCCTCTGGAGTCCTCACTACAACAAACAGGACGCAAAATACATGTCGCCTTTTTATGAACTGTGCTTTCAGGTTAAAGGGTGGCATCATATTGCTAAAGCTATGACTTCGCAAGTTATATCAAGGCTCTCAAAATGGCCATGACTATAGCCAACAGAACGGATTACAATTTAAATCCGACAGTTTACTGAGGGAGACAAATGCATCGTGCAACACGAACCAATCACACTCATTCTCTTGCGCACGTTGTTGAAATCCAAGATGGCCAGGAGCTGGTAGGTGACTGCCCGGCCCATTTCATAGAGCGTTATGGTCTCCGGTGTCCTGGCTCTGAATACGAACCCAAAATTGCGTGCAGCTGTGACCAGGGCACCCTCATCAGGTGACTGTGCCTGGTATAGCAACTCCCCTGGGACAAAAAGACCACACAGTCCATTGCCAAACATACTTAACCAGTCATAGAGACCACATATGATACTAATGCACAAATACCCCCACCCCCAACACATCCCATTGTATCCAGACCATAATTATAATGCTGATAAACAACTAGCAGCTTAATAGCCCAACAAGGTAACTTCTGTGAGGAATTCATTTGAGAATATGTTGGCAGGCCTTTCATTCGTGTTGATCTGCATCATAAATCCAAACAGCAAGTGTGACTACCAATTCTACACTGCATAAATTACACAGCCCTTCAAGCAGAAAGGCATCAGAGTTTCTGTTATTTTTTAACAGGAAAATATTCCAGCAACAATTACAAGGCAGAAAATGTATTTTAGCGTATCGGCTAACCTCAAATCAACGTTCTTCAAATCATTCAGCAAGAACTCAAACATACGTTAAGTGTACACTTTCTGGAAGCTAAATAAAACTGAGTGCGTGCCATTATTGTAGCTGCACTGCAAACTACAGCCCTGCAGGCTCTGTGGGCAGGGCCAGCAGGTGTTAGATTTCCAAAATGTCTTCACAACATTGTGACCGTTGAGAAAGTTGCATACTGCAAATTTAATTCCAATTTTCAACCATGGATGTGCAGTGAATGCTTTTTGAGATATTCACTTAAATGAAACTAGTAAAACTAGGTGAAAATTGCCCCTGTGGGCAAATGTAAATATAGTTCAAAGTCTAGCTATTCTGTTCTGTTCATTCAGATTATGTTGGAAACATGTCTATATGACAGTATTTATAATATATCACAAATGTAGGTAATAATAGCAATGATTTTTAGTGTAGATTTTCTTTTTCATTTTATCACAGTTTTGGAGCAACATTTTTTCATCTTGTCCAGGGCGGAAAAATTATCAGATTTGGGCCTGAAGCACACAATATGTGTGCTAGTTTAGTTTTTTATTACTGTCGAGATATACTTTGAACTCAGCACCTTATGCTGAAACATTCAGGACTATGCAAGTTTTCTGACCACATTTCAAAGCGGGCCATGGGCATCATGCTCACCTTCGTTCTTCTCCTCTGGCATGACCGTGTGACAGAGCGCCAGCAGTCTAAAGAACTCATGCACGGTCGGCTCTTCTAGCTTTATGGCCTCCATCAAACTGCTGTCATGGAACCTGAATTTCTTGTCTCTCAGCAGGTTGAAGGAGAAGTCCACACATGGAGTTTTCTATAGCCACAAACAGATAACTTTGTGTTCTTGGTGTCCTCAGAGATGATATTTAAAAGCAGTTACACTATTATTTTAAAAAATTCAATTACATAAGAACATGCCCATCTGTTCTGTAAGATTTATGGAAAGCGGATATATTTTCAATGATATGAACAAGTTAACTGAAGTTGTATTAAATACCAAGAGGTTGTATTAAACTATAAATTGCTGCTAACAGAAAACATGTCAAGTCATGTATTGTTAAATCACAGACAATAGTGATTGTGATGTTGTGTGAAATGTTTTAATAAAAATACTTTCATGCAAAATCCTCAAAATGTGCTTCTAACTGATTGACATGGCACATAATCACTGTGAATGAATCTTTACCTCCGTGATTTCCACTTTATGTCCAAAGTCATCATAGACATCACCTTAATGGACAGAAAAATTTGTGTCACTATATCTGTAAATTTCTTTTTTGATAATTATACTGACCATGCAAACATCAAACACTTCATGAATTTTCATTAACCCATTTCATCATTAATTTATCGATCAACTTCATATTTTTATTCGATTAAAATATTAATATTTTTAAGAATCCCACTCTTCATTTCCACTCGATTGATCAGACTATTTTCCCGCATACCGTAGGTCTTTCCATTGATGGAGCACTTGTTGAAGGTCATGATGTTTTGGGTGAGGGTGCCGGTCTTGTCAGAGAAGATGTACTCCACCTGGCCGAGCTCCTCGTTCAGCGTCGTGGTGCGGGCTTGCGCCGGCATGTCTCTCCGACCGTAGTACATCCTCCGGTCCCAGTTAATGTAGTAGCTGTGCCCAAGGCGAATCACCTCCACGCTTGAGTTCAAACCAGATACCATGGAAACCATGTAAAGCACCACAGATGTGAGCCACCTCACCCAAAGGAAGGCCAGTGGATTCAGAAGTTTCATATTCTCCAAAGGCGGGCAATGGCTAGTGTAAATACAGTGTTCTTAATGCCGCAGTAAAATCTATAATAAAGTACAAGTATGATGTCATGATGTCAGGGCCGTGTGCAGTGGAAAGAGTGTGAGTGGGTGTAATGGGCTGGAGAGGTAAACAACAGAGAGAGTTCCACAGTCTGAACTAAAAATGTACGCACTGATTTCCCTGAATCAGGCTGACCCTATTCTGGTCGTTCAATATCATTAATTTTCAATGAAGCTTACAGTAAATGGTTAGCAGACCCGTTCCATAGATAAAGGGTGCATTCCACATTGTAGACGAGAAGGGTCTTTTTTAAAACAGTGACTGCAATCTCTCATTGTTTCCTGTAATTCTTTTTGATCGCAGTTGCTCTTACCTGACATAGAGTGAGATGGGGACCACAGTGTTGAGGATAATGACGTAAGACCAGAAGGTCAAGAATCCAGAGAACACGGAATCGCTCAACACCACATCCCATTGCAGGTACACTCGGAATGTTTTGCCTACTCTCTCCTCCCAGATGGTGTTCCCCACAGCCAAGACGATGCCCATGCATGTAAGAAATCCAAAAATCTGATAATACAAACCAGAAAAAAACATCTACCTATAGAATGTGCATCGTTCAAGAAAGATTTGGTTTTGTCACACATTATTGTAAATTGTCAAGGGCTTGATTCTTGCACTGCCACGTGAACAGCTAAAGGTAAGCCACACAGCATGGGCTATACACAATACAGCTCAAAGAAAGAGCACGGTCCTCCTGTGCCTTGAAAAATAGAAACTTACATTGTCGGTCATCATCAATCTATTCAGATGTATTACAGTTTGTCAATCACTGTCAGTAATAATGCAAAAGGTACCAAATGCAACATGAAGGCATGTTAACTTACCCATAACACCAATGTGTTCATCAGCCTGTCAATGCTGGTTCTTTTGAACTTTGTTCTCCCACAGTTTTGCATCAGCTTGGTTTGGAGCCCTGATAGGCATAATCATAGGGCAGGCATAATCATAAGGTGCTATGTCGACCTTATATCAGACATAAACATTTATTTGCAAACAGCTCACAAATTATTTAAATAAATAAATGACTGAAACCCCAAGGAATGATGAAATGATGATTAAAATGTGTTTTGCACATGCAGCAAAATGTGCAGTGAGAACTGATCACTACTGTCAAGCGAGAAATTAAATCCGTAAATAACACTTGATAAAAAATATATATTTACATTAATGTGACAAACGTGATCTTTTATATACTGTGTACAACAGTCTCCTAGAGATGTAATCATCCTGTCAAATCCACAGGAGGCAGGTTAATTATGCAGTAGGCAATTTATTTTTCTCATAAAAAACGCGACACACACAAAGCTTTGCACGTACACACACCCACACACACACTTTGAGAGGATGAAAAAGATACCTGCAAATATGACCATGCCGAAGCACCAGTCAGTGTTTCTGAGCACGCAGCCACGAAGCAGCATCTTCTCATTGTCAAGGGGATACTTATTATCTTTCCAGAAAAGAGTCCCAGTGAACCGGTCCAATTTATTATTTGGAGGCTCACAGATGACCTCCCCTGAGGAACACAATCAACCCAAACAAGGCTGAAGAGAACTTCTGTGCTGCCTAGCCACAGTATTCAGACTGGACAAACAGAACAGCATCATGGAAACCATATTAGTAATTGCATGTTTGAAAAAACAGAATCAATTGCAAGGCACACTCACTATATATAGCGAGTGAAATTGTCAATGGAGATCTAGAGCGACACAGGGACTGTATCTTAGCTTGTGAGAGGAGAGAGAGAAATGTCATCTGATTTAATCTGAGACCCCAGGTGGATGGGGAAGCCGTCTGGCAAATTTGTGATTACACATGAGGGCTGTTCATCACAGCTGCTGATGGAGTTGTGACTTGCCACCAAAAAAAGGTCAACGGGCCAGTAAAAGACATCTTCAGGCACCCACAGGAGCCAGAGAAAAGATTTCTACATTTTATATTAAACTGAATGGTCCAATTTCATGAAGGAAAAAAAACAGAACGGTTGTTGTTTCTTATTACCAAACTCACACCACAGCCCACAGTTAAGAGAGAGAATAATGGGCACCTACTGTGTGGATGATCCAAATTGCTGTCAACTATAGTTAGCATTCTGATGTCACATATCCAGAACAATGCAAATTTTACTATGCTAGTTACCGTCAAAGTCCGCCAACTTGGTAATATCTGATCCCAGCTCTGAGGTCACTGTTAAAGCCTGCCGCACCTTCAAATTTGTCTCTCTGTTCAGAAGGATAAACCCCAGAAATGTCAACATAAGGTGTAAGTTGAGGATACTAGAATGAATATACAACTGACTAAATGTCTTGCAGATCCAATTAGATAGATGAAACTGACGTCAGACAAATTTGCTGCTGTCATAGCTTGCTCAATAGTTCAGATATAAAAGCCATCAAGCATGGTTCAGGAAGCAAGTAAAACCCAGCAAAACAGCTTGTATATGTACCAAATGTTCATACACTTTCAAAGGGCACATGCAATGTACGCTTGGTCCATTCAACATATTATTTTCCATGAAAAACAATTTGGCATGCATCAGTAGTGAAAATTGAAAGTATAGGTCTTTTTTCAGAGAACAGACCAAAGTAATACATTCATAAATAGAAAGAGAGATGAAACCAACATTTACTTTGGCTTCGCTGAATTATGCAAAATGCATATGCACTCACTGCTCTTACATACAGGTATGTCTCTTACCCATCCAGCTCTGCTGTTTCAATGTAGCACAGTCCATAGGGCTCACTGCTGGATAAGAGGAGGATATCAGCCTGCAGGGAACATACAAAGGTTATACACACAAAAAAAGGCAATTTTAAGTTCTTTTTGAGTCTGCAAGATAACATTTACACAAGAGCTCTCTCAAAATGTCATGTGACGTGACATCTCCCAAGGCTCCAGAAGAGCAAAATAATGAATACAGTATATCCATTTCAAATTCTCTGCCTTTCTTTACAGAAAAAAACCAGATATTTTGCTAAATCTATGCCAAATTTTCTACCAAAGAAAAGAATTTCAAATTTTTGTTATAGAAAAAACATTTGTCTTGCCCCACAAATTCTACCACTCTCAACCACCCTGTCTGTCATTGACCAAGGCTTTTTGATTATCAAACCCATATCCTCTACTAAAATGACACCATGCAATGCAATCTGGATAGAAATTTAAGATTTTGCACTATTACATTAAATTATTTGGAAGTTTGTTACCCTTATCCAGTTAAACACATCAACACATACATTCAGGGAATACTTTTCTCAAGGGTGGGTATTGACACCTACAGATAAGAAAACTTAATGCCATACCAGTGTTCAAATTTAGATAAAAGTTAGGTTTCGTTTTTTGAAGGCTATCATCAACATGCCGTGTAATGTAACTGGGTTGTAGATTCAACCATGGACTACAACTCCCAAGAGTGAGTGCGACTTACAGTGACAAACTGATTGTTCTCCAACTTGATGATGTCTCCCACACGTACATTCATCCATTTCTCATTTTCCAACCTAAAGCAGAGCACAGCCCAATCAATTGTGCAGTCACAATAGCAATGATACAACACAGTTAAAAATGATCCACAAATGTCCCCTTTTCATAAACAATACATATTTAATAAAAGTACATAGTAACATACTTAATAAAAGTATTTAGTAATAGCTTAGTCCACCCCTCAACACAAACTACAAAGTAATAGCTTAATCCACCCCTCAACACAAACTACATATTCTTTTGCCCTCCTTCACATTACACTATCAACGGTTATTCATTTTGGAAGCATCATACTGCAGCAGATACTTTCCTAATTATTAAATAAAGACAGAGTAAAACCATAGTCACTTCTGTTTAGCCTTTCTTTAAATTTGCAGTATATTTTTGTGTTTTGACATTGCGCTGGTTGTCCTTCTGTGTTCCCCATCACTTTACCAATCCATTTAAACGTACTATCAAAGAGACTCAGATTTGGCATGCTACTAAGCACCGGAATAGTATAAAGTCACATTCAAAATATAAGACAGAGAAAACCCCAGGACACACTTACCTCCCCCTGATGAGTACCTGAGACTGTCGAGTATTGACTTGTTGATCACTTTTATACCGAAACTGGAATTCAAAGGAGGTAATTTAGAATCCAAATATCATTTCGAGAGTCAAAAGTAATTAAAACAAGTTTGTTCAGCTTCATCAGTGTTTTGTTATTATGTTGATTTTGATTCCTGTCAGTAACTCTCATGACACGTTATTACTGAAGTTTCTCAAAAATTTCCATAATAAAAATCAGACTGAAAAATACAGCCATTTTCAATTGTTTGTGCATAATTAATACTATTAATACAACATTCAAAACCATTAGCTATTTACAAAAGCTTATTTTACAGGCAATACTTCAAAAACATAAACAAACTGGAGCCTTTCCCTGCCTTTACAAAAAGTGTTTTTAATTTTTTACTGCATATCCAGCCATGGATTTCCATACACACCACTGCAAATTTAGGCTACCCATTTGCCATTTACATTGGAAAAAAGTGTTAAAATAGCAAATCCATGTTTGACATCACAGCAGATTCTACTGTATTGTTTTTTCTGATAATAGTAAAGGTCAAACACTATCCATCTAAGCTAAGGATAACACTTTGATTAGATTTCTGGTAAAGGAAAATTGAGTATACAGAGCTTGGGCCTGTCTAATTCAATATTGTTGCATAATCTTTACCCTTTACTTTGGCCTTGCCTGCAACAACTACCGTAAGACTACTTCACCCAAAGACATCCTTCACAAGACAATTACTGTAACATTTAGGAAAGTACAGTAATGTACATGTTCTGTTGGCTACTTTCAAGTTTCTGCTATCCAGTTATCCGGCTATTTTTAAAATAATGCTAAAGGTTTAAAAAATATATATGCAAAGCAATCAAAAACATTTAAACACTAAGGAGGGAAGGTTTTAATACATAAATATAATATTCAAGAAATCAAAATATCTAGCTATGGTCACATTCTTCAGAAATAATCATATTAATGGCAAGACATAAAGGACAGGGCATGAAGAGTCACTCAGCTGAGATGAAACACGGCAAGACATCTCTGTGTGATTGTCTACTGAACTTACATAGTCATCCGTAGCATCTTTGACAGCAGTTACTGTCAGCACTAATGCCAAAGGCACGATGGTGGTGAACCAGGACAAAGAGGAGATCTCAGGAATCAGCTACAGTACAAACACAAGCAGAAAAAAACCCTGAATACTGCATGTGCGCGTGTGTGTGTGTGTGTGTGTGTGTCAGAGAGAGAGAGAGAGAGACACACAGAGAGACAGAAAGAGTGTGTGTACATACATATACAAGCATGCATGTGTATATAGGTCTTGATTGAAGTCCATGATTAGTTAATTCATTGAATCAGTTAATTCCTTGTGCTGGGCTAAAACAAAAATCCTGCAATGGGAACCAATGGGAACCAAGCCTATTCCTGGAGATCCACCGTCCTGTAGGTTTTCATTCCAATCTTAACAAAACATCCCTCAATCAAGTGCTAGAGATCATGTTGAGTTGCCAATTAGTAGAGTCAGGTGTGCCAAATAAGGGTAAAAATGAAAACTTACAGGACGATAGATCTCCAGGAACATGGTTGGTTACCATTGCCCTAGAGCAAGGGTGTCCAATCTTATTGTTGGGCCAACTGGGTACAGGATTTTTGTTTTAGCCCAGCACAAGGAATTAACTGATTCAATGAATTAACTAATCATGGACTTCAATCAAGACCTTGATAAGTAGAATCACACATCTTAGTTAGTATTAACTTTTGACAGCTTTCTCCCATATAAAACAAAGAAGTACAGTATTCACTGTCACAAGCATTCACTTCAAATCCACTGGTTCGTTATCCTGCATTATACACTCACCTGTAATATAAGCAGAAACAGGAAGTATGCATTGGCAACACGCTGGAACTGCTCAAATAAATTAATAGGTAGAAAGGTGAAAATGTTGTATTTTGAGGTTTTGATGTGATTGGCCTGAAAAAAAGGAAGAGGTATAGCAGAAAATCATATACCTTGAAGTTTGCCTACACTAATAAAACATTATATGAAGTGACAATATAATGAACACATGGGGTGTACCCAGGTAAGCATTAGCCTTCTGTCCAGTGACTAGCAGCCCTGATAACTGGCCACAGCATGCCCCAAGAATGGATGTGTTCAGTCAGCATGGCAAGCCATTGCGCAAGAGTAACTCTTCCAGTATACTGGGTGTAAGTCTACATGGACTAGTTGTGTAAACAGTGCAGCCTTCTGGTGTAATAACTGCACAACTCAATTATCCCAATTCAAAGGAAAATAATTGGCAGCTGGCTCCAAATGTCTCCCAGAAAATGCCTGGTAGCCTGTGGTCTCCTGAACAGAGGATGTTGCAAAAATGGGACAAGCAAAAAGAAAAATAAAGAACACCCAATGGACACCCAATCTTAGACTGTACTTTGTGAGTGGCTTTGTAACCATTTTATTGTCAAAGCAATGATCACTTGTTAAATTCCTCTAGGACAAGGACAGAATTATACAAACATCGCAAAGGCCCAATGAAAGACAATAGCTTTTGCTTTCATTTTATTTATGAGTCATTTGATATATCAGGCACTTGCACAACAGTGCGAAATGTCGGCTGCATTCAACATGAAGAAGAACTGTCTAAGTAACACGATGACCTAGATATGAATGGTGAAATCAGGTGAGCCTGTCTCAGAAAGGACAAGGTAAGGAATTCATGCAGCACCCTACTTCACAATTTGGTCAGTTTTTGTTATGGTCAAATATTTTTATCTTTTACGTATCTGGTTTTTCTTGTACTATAAGAACCAAGGAAAAGCTGGGTGCTGCTCTCAGTCTTTAAACAGGCAAGCAACACTTTGTGTTCTGTCCTTAGCAAATTCAGACGAAAGTTCATATCGATTTAATTATCAACATTAATTGAGACATTAGAATATGTACTGCTCCAAGGCATATTTTAATTAGCAATTCAATTTTTTGTGTGTAAATGTGCAACTTTCTGGGATTTCCAGTTGGCTCATCCTGTTAAGGCACTGTTTTAGTGTGTGGATGAGCTCCATGGTGGATAAGCCCAAGTGCCAGCACAGACTAGCCGACAGGCCTGCAGGGTGATGCACAGTTGGCTTCCAGGAAAGGGAGTGTTTCAGTCTGCCAAGATGACAGCATCTCATCTTATACCAGTTAACCTAGATTGGGCTCATGTAACTTCACCTGTTGAGCTGCACTTGAAGTGTCTTCCCCAACTCATGTCTGCACAAGTCTACTTTGCTAACTGTGGCGTGATAAGAACCAGCTGCTGACATCATGTGCTTTGGATGGCAACTCGTTTGTATTTGCAAGTTGCGATTAGTGTGGCAGATGAGCATGAGTGGACATTCAAATTTGGGGAGACAAAAGGGGAAAGTATAAAAAATGACATATGCAAAATGGCTATTTGTATTTCATGTGATTGTACCAGTCTTAAAGCAAGCATTCCCCAACATATAACAGTATTTATACGTTATTTGGGTCTCAAATGTTGTCATTTGAAAATTCAAATATACTCACCTTTTTTCCTCTTCACAAAATGCAAAGATGAGTATATTTGTTATTACATAAGCCAGCAGCTTCTAAATGACTTGATTCTCAATCTGGGCTGAAAAGGTTTGTAACTAATTGTCAATATTACATTGCACCATTAAAAGTGTGAATTTAATTCCTCCTGATCATTACTACAGAGGGCAGAGCTGAAGCTACATCACCATGACAACAATGCAACTGGAAAAATACCAGATGTAGCCATTACGTGCAAGGCTAATTATTGTAATCAACATTCAAAGTGCGATTACCACTAAGGTACCTTAATTGGATATCATACAGGGATTGCATTTTCCATGGATCTGTGTATATTAAAAGGGAAAAAATATGTTCCAACAAATTGCCCATTTTAACACTGTATAAAAGGTGATACGTTGTGTGATTCTAATAATTAATATTTAAACTGTCACTATCCAAATACAGTTATGTTAAATACTTTTCAAGGAATAGTCTTGTATCAGATGAGAAGATAATGCACAGACAGGTACATTTTTTTAATGTAAAAGCTTAGGTCATCTTCATATACTTTTTTTCTGCAAGAAAGCAACATTGCCAGTACACACTTACAATGGCCTCATTATAATGACAAAGTTCTCATTTCCAGGAACACTGGCCCCCACTCCTTGAGAATATCACATTTCTTACTGTTATACCAAATGCATCTGAGGCCCAGTATTTAGCATGCTGTCCTGATCTTCCACAATGAGTAGCTACTGGTCAACTTGTTCCACAAACAGTGACATCTAGCTCTGTGCTCCACAATTTTAGATTTGTAATCAAACAATCCACATGTGGTTAAAATGCAGATTGTCAGCTTCTATTAAAGGGTCATTTATATATTTTGGTTCCACCAAGTAGAAATGACAGAATTTTTAATACATAGTCCCCCCCAATTCGAGGTACCATAATGTTTGGGATAAATGGCTTCAAATAGTGGAGTACAGAGCCAAATCAAGAAAAATATGTCTTTGTCCCAAACATTATGGAGCAGACTGTACATATATGGTGGACAGTTCCCTGTCTTGACAGCAGGCAGTACAGTTCATAGTACAGTACAGTACAGTACTATGAAACCATAATTTTAAATGGCTTATAATTTCAGTCATATCCAAAACTGCAGTTTCACCATGCATCTGCAATACCCGAAAAAATAGTTATCGTTTTCACTATAGTGAAAACCCTGACTTCTGACTTGAGGTTGAGTGCATTACTTCAAAATGTCTAGTTATCCATAAGCTGGTGAACCTTTATCTCTTTACAATATTTTTATATGGGATACCTTAAAGAAATGGGATGCTGTTTCAAGCATTCTGATAAAGATATTGTATCTACCACTATTACCACTGGTAAGCCACTATCACAATACCAAAACAAGGACATTAGATTACTGTATCCACAATTTCCTCTATAAATCAGTATATATTTACATCAAAATGAAGGCATGGAGAAAATATAGCAGTGTTATTAAGCATTTATTGGAATGTGGTTAATGTACTACTTTAGCAATGTATTTACTGTAATTTCTCATTTTGTTATTTAACAATGAAATTAACAGTGTCTTTAAAAACAAAAATTGTCCCCTTTAATTATACAGCAATCTCAATTAAGCCCTATATGTGAGTGCAATGATCTTGTTTGTTCTGCGCGAAGCTTCATTCTACCCTCAGCAGGATCTTTCAGCAAACGCATTTCTGTCTGTATTATGTTTTTCTCCAGTGCAATTCCTGAAAGAGTGTGAACACTGGGAGAAGAGAGAACAGACTTACCGCGTAAGCAAACCTGTCATTGTAGTCGCGGTCATTAGCTTTCACATGCCGTTCCTCCTCTGAAAGTACAATTGAATTGAATCACCAACTGAGTTTATAAGACATAATTGTGGGGGGGGGGGGGGGGGGGGGGGGGGGGGGGGATGGGGGGACGACGACAGTGAAACAAAATAATGACAATCCTACTACATTCTATCAATTTTTGCTGTAATTCACCTCCAGAATGAACTGTACAGCCAGCCACAAATCAGTAAAGTAATATAAAGATTGCTCAAGATGATCTAATGCTGCAATTCCATAATAATCATACAGTTGTAAAGAAGACACAACATTCCCAGTCAACTGTAAGTGCTGTTATTGCGAAGTGGAAACGTATAGAAGCAACGGTAGCTCAGTCGTGAAGCGGTAGGTCACATAAGCTCAAGCTCACAGAACAAGACTGCTGAGTGCTGAAGCATGTAGCGTGCAAAAATAATCTGACCTCAGTTGCAACACTCACTACAGAGTTCCAAACTGCCCATGGAAACAACGTCAGCACAAGAACTGTTTGTCAAGAGCTTCAGGAATTCGGTTTCCACCAATTTCTACGGTCTATGGTTTCCACGGCCGAGCAGCTACGATCAGCATGCGCAATGCGCTGGCTGGAGTGGGGTAAAGCACACCGCCATTGGACTCTGGAGCAGTGGAAACTGGAGAGTGATGAATCACGCTTTACGCTTCACTATCTGGCAGTCTGGCGGACGAATCTGGGTTTGGCGGAAGGCATAGTGCCAACTGTACTGGCCAGAATAGTGTCAACAGTAAAGACTGGTGGAGGAGGAATAATGGTCTGGGGCTGTTTTTCATGGTTTGGGCTAGACCCCTTACTTCCAGTGAAAGGTAATCTTAATGCTACAATGACATTCCAGAGAACTGTGCGTTTCCAACTTTGTGGCAACAGTTTGGGGAAGGCTCTTTCCTGTTTCAGTATGACAATGGCCCTGTGCACAAATCAAGGTCCATAAAGAAATGGTTTGGTGTGCAAGAACTTGACTGTCCTGCACAGAGGCCTGACCTCTAGTCCATCAAACACCTTTGGGATGAATTGGAATGCCAGGCCTCACACCCAACATCAGTGCCCAACCTCACTAATGCTCTTGTGGCTGAATGGAAGCGAATCCCCGCAGCCATGTTCCAAAATCTGGTAGAAAGCCTTCCCAGAAGAGAGGAGGCTGTTACAGCAGCAATGGGGGGGTCCAACTACATATTAATGTCCATGGTTTTGGAACAAGATGTTCAACAAGTACACATGGCTGTGATGTTCGTGTCCACATACTTTTGGAAATGGAGTGTATATTCTCTATGTGCTATACTGCAAGGTCACTTGTTCAACCCTTATTCAAAGTACCACACAGAATGCATCTTGAATTATTCAACAGTTCAAATAATAGATATGCTGTGCCTTTAAAATATCCATGTACATGAAAGACCAGGTGTATGTTTTAGATCTTTACTGAAATGTGAAAATTTAAAGACATAAATTCAATGGCTACAGTATGTCCAACAACAGCATTCAGTCTGGGAAACTGAATAAACTAAATAACTATACATATTTGCATATTCACATCTTTATTATTATTATTATTATTACTTATTACAAATCTACTCTATCCACTAACATGCGATTCAAAATAGCAATCTGTAAACTAGGATAAAACATGAATTATTTATTTCCACAGATTTTAGATTACTAAAGCAGAAATACAATCCAAGAGGTCATGTAGCTACAGACAGTTGAAATTTATTTCTACAGAATGCAGCGTCTGAAATATTTTCCCAAAAACACATAAGTGAAGTTGTGACACTCAGTGCACTTAATGAAAAAAAATAACTCATTTATAGCCACAAAGAAAACAGCTGCACTCATTTCTTGGTAAAGCTGTTAAGCTATATTTACATACTGGTGATTTTCACGCATCTTTGGAAGAAAGTATTTTTCACAACACATTTTAAAAGCTTAACTCAGAAGTTAACTTCATTAATGATATGGAAAATAATATATTTTATATAAGGTTGCAAAATGCAAAAAATGCAGAAAATATTTTTATTTATTCACAAAAATTTTTATTTTTCGGCAAGCAAGCATAATGAGAAAAGTACAGTTAAATCCACCAACAATCTCTGTTATGGTTTCCCCAGCTGCTTATTTACTGAATACTTAAATTCACAAATATAAAAGTATGAAACCCTAACTTCCTTCATTTTCAGAAGAAGCAACTACCTCAACTTGCCTCTTTTTACTCAAAAAACGAATACACATGCATGGATACACGCACACACAAATGCACACACACACACACACACACCCCAATTCACAAACACACAAACACACACACACACACACACACACAGACAGTTCCCCCAAAGCTATTGCTGGGAATAACATGTTCGGCAGAAGACGCATACCCTTCTACATTACATTACATTACAGGCATTTAGCAGACACTCTTATCCAGAGTGACTTACACAACTTTTACCTAGCATCTTTTTGATCTTTATTAGCACACTAATAAAGATCAAAATCCTTCTTCCAGATAGCCTAACTGATAATATTGTACGTTGGCCTTACCTTTCACTACACCCCCCACAACCCCCTCATTCTCTTGAACCTCCCACTCTCAGCTTTATATTGTCTGGTATCCTTACCGCGAGGCATCCAGTCCCTTCTCCACGGCATTAACATCCACAGCCATTTTTCAGCCGTTCCCTTTGGCGCAGCCATCCTTGTGTATGCGAGGCTGGACGTCAGCTAACGCTAGCAAAGCTAGAGCCCAAAATGATTCAGGCATGAATACAATTTCTCAGAAGACAATCCTTTCAGAAGGACAAGCAGCCTCTTCATTTCCAGTCTCTGCCTCGCGTCCCTCTGCCCCGTGCGGCTGCATGGGAAAGTTATAAACGATCAGCCAGCTCCCGTCTCTCAGGTCTTACAACGTCTGTTGTTTCCGGTGCCCTCAGGCCACATATTCCAGAGAGGGTTTCAGAGAGTCGGGGAGATGATCTGGCATGTGTCTGTACTTGCCCGGGTGAAAGGAGGGCCTTTGCCGCAAGTGAAGTGTCTGAGCGAGTCTGCTCCGCCTATACCAGTGTCTCTAAAGCAACATTTTAATTTTGAAAGCAGTGGCAAGTTTCCTCAGGGCATGATTTCAACCAAATCACTTCTCAAATGAAGGAGCATTAAGCATACATACACAAACACGCGCACACAAGCACACACACAAACAGGCATGTATAGTAGATGTACACATAGGTATTCATGTGCACACAAAAGCACTCAAATACACACAAATCTTTCAAACACATATCCAGGAGCTGTCTAGATAACCTTAAAAAGACAAAACAAACAAACACCTGCCATCAAAGGGAGTGATTTATCTGCATAAATAATTTTTCTAAAATATTATAAGTTTATGTTTCTTTTTCCATTTTACTGTTATATAACTTTCAGAATTTCTGTTTCAAGTAACCACAATTACCTAAAGGAGAACAATGGACTAAGAATGATCCAAAAAATAGCAGAAACTGAATGTATTTATTAATGCTGACTGGTGACTTCTATTGCAGATAAATCAGCATAAATCATATCAATGTTACACAGAGAACCTGTAGTTTTGGATCACACAAACCTAAACTAAATCAGTGTTTTCCCTTCTTTTTAAACATGTTGCTGACATTTCATAATGTAAATTGTAAAATTCCCATTTCATTGGAGTTTCTATTCCTGGTGGTAAACTCAAACTTCAAACTCTGTCTTTATTCTCCAGAAACTTGTGTTGAGAAAAGAAAGCCATTGGCCATACCACACACACCTCCAAGGTCACAAAGAGCAGGCATATAAACGATTAACCACCCCTTAACCCCCCATTAGAATTGTAAATTAAGTTTAAAAAAAGAAAATCATTCCAAGTTAATCTGTCTGGGAGAGAAATGTTTCAATAGCACCAATTCATGAATGGTTAATCTAAAATTGGCACACAGTATAATGAGGAAATGAATTGAATGTGACCGCTCGACATTCAGAACTCTGTTGTTCAGTGACAAAATGAGGTTCAAATCCTTGACTGTCACATCCAAGAACAATATGTGTTCAAAAATCTTATTTGTTCATCAAAAGTACACATTCAGTAATGAGATAAAACTGTGCAGAAGCGTAGAAACAAGTCTAAAGAACACTTCCAGTGTGATGTTTGAACTATGGTTTAGTGTTCTCCTCCTGCAAAAAGCACCATGATGTAAGAGTTTCATGGAGTTAATTGCATCATTTTTTAGACCTGCCTTCACATCGTTACAAGATGATGCACACTCAGTGTTCTTATACAGTGTATGGTTTCCGATGTGTAAAGCATAATGCTATCTGGCAGTGCACACAGCTACACTGTCCTGCTGTTTTATGTAATAGTGATCCCCTTGGGTCCTTGGCTATCGCTTCTTTGGAGACTGTTTCAAACGACTGAATCGTAATAATATGAGCATATGAAAAAATACTTGTTCTTTCAATGTTGAGTGACACCAGAATAAAGGAAATTGTCACAGGTAATATGGTAAAAGTATTTATAAAAGTATTAATAAATAAAAACCAAATGTGAAAGTGTAGACTGTCAGCTTTTATTTGAGGGTATGTACATCCATATTGCGTGATCCACGTAGACATTTTATACACAGTCCCCCCATTTTAAGGGAGCAAAATGAATTTGGCTGCTCAGCTGTCTCTTAGCCAATTTGGAAATTAATGAGTTAATTACTCAGATTTGTTTCTTAGTTTGCTGTTAATTTTTGCTAATTCATATTTATACATTTCTGAATACCTCATAATTCTTTTATGAGGTAATATGTGGGCAATATGTGACTAAGGTTATATCAATCACATACAGTGCCCACAGCTTCTTACCTTAATAAAACACCAACTATGCTTAATATGTTACCATCATTTCACCAAGAGCCTTACCTAAAACTCCAGAAAAATGAAATTGAAAGCTGTATCAAGTATTAACTAATTCTCTTATGTCCAATAACTATGGGTTATTTGTGGATCCATTATTTGTGGATTTGTGGATCCTTCATATATATCCCATGACTTGATTCTTAATTCCTCCTATCCTCATATAATAATGAGAGAAAATTTGACCCTGCACAAGTATATACAATATGTGTCAATTGCTCCCAAATAATAAATGATAGTTAAGCTCACAGGCTCACAGACATATGCAACAGGAGAACATCTTCCATTCTACACAGGGTGTTTGTCTTGCTATCATGTGTTATAAGCTTAATAATTGAAGACTCCATAGTGTTGGTTTCAAAGACCTTTTCTATTTACCCATTTGGTTAATTTGTGCAGGGGGGAATTATTTTGAACATGCTCAAAATTAAAATATATCAGACACACCAGGTTAAATTTCAACAGCAGCATTATCCCTTACAACACAAATGCATTCCCAGAAGAAAACAAATGGTGTCATACTGCATGACTTTGTTGCCAGTGAAACATTAATCTAGCGATGTGGCTAAGTCTCATTCGTGAGGAATTGACAACAGCTCTCACCCAATTCTATCAAAAGGGTAACTGATAAATTAAGATAGACTAGATAAAATAAACAACAGCCAAGCTGGTTCAATAGGCACTACTGAAAGTGTGAAATTGTAAATGTTTACTGTCACATCTCTGTAATCAAGCTCGCCCCAGAGTTGGCAGACGGAACACACAGCGTTGAGCACAGGTCCTGCTGTGAAAATTCATTCACATAGCTTTTCTCTTTTCCTGTCCTTTGCCCAGATGAGGTGATTAGCATATTTCAGGTGAAAGTTAAAGCCTGAGCTAAAGCACAAAGCAAACAGATATTTTACTCATCTAAATCAACCTCCAACCTGAATAGTGACTCAGACACTTTTTCTTCCTGAACAACAGAAACTGAAAACACAGGTGGCCATACCTGCTGGTTGCACCTGCATTTCCCTTCCACATCTGATACATATGGGTGGACAAAAAAGTCAGTGAATTCCAAGTTGTTCACAACTTGGCGTAAAAGTACTGAGTGAACAGAACGATCTATGGTCTGCTCAAAGTCACTGAGGTGCTGCACTGTATAATTGGATGGTATACATTACAGTCCCTGCCCAGACACACACACACGCGCACACACACACAAACACAAACACACACACACAAATACTAGTTCCGGCCACAAAATTAGCAAAAACATCCACTCAGAATCACTCAACCAATACAGTAATTACATAATATACAATAGAAGACAGGGAGTCTGCACAGTAGAAAATTTCATATCTGCTGTCACATAAGGACACAGGGCACTAACTTGTGTGTATGTATTATTTTTAAATATAAACTTATAATATATTTATGATAGTAACTTAAGGCACAGCAATACTTTTTACATAATGAATCTAAACAGGTCATTAGACAAGACTTTTGTCAGCAGATATCAATTTCTGACATGAGGGAAGGAAGCTTCGTTTACGGTGCCTGTTCTAAATTGCATTGCAGCAATATCGACTTCCAATATTTTTAAATCATTAAAATATGGCAGCTTCTGGGAAACTAGTCTGAAAGCACAAAGGTATGAAAGAAGGAACATGGGATGCAATGAGCCAGGGTTCACAACACTCTGTAAAATGGACTGATCTTAACTGGACCTTTGCTTATATGCTTTTTGTTTTGTTAATTAATTAATTGCTTGGTCTGCATTTTAAAAAGCCAAAGGCAGCAGTTTATACCTGAGAGGTACCCTTTTCATGAAACCAAACCTATTCTAAGAAATTCTAGCATTTTAGACATACAAATGTAGTCCTAATTGGGTTGCTGTGTAGCCCAATCCTTTCTGTGATGCAAAGAAATCAAAAATAAATTTACACAGACTTTATAGAAGGAAATAAATTAGAAAGTTCAATTTGAAAAAGAATCATGTGTAGCAGATAATTAAAGTTCATCACGATCTTGGCATTGTGTTGTACATACATACATAAAAATTTAGAATACATCAAAAGATCTTACATTGGAGTCATACAATGCCTTTATCAGATGTCAGTATTTTGTGCAATTCTGAACAGCATATCAAAAGATGAGCAAAATCAACAGCAGTATTTTTAATATTTTAAATTTTTTACTTTTCAAAATGAATTTATTATTTTTACAAAATAATGTATAGGATTGTTATTATCTTCATAATAACATCAGATAAGAATCATAATAATACCAAGACCTTTTTGGTAAAATGTACAGTCAAAAAAATTCCCAAAAATTCTACAAATTTGGGGACTTTGATTGCAAGTTTCACAAGTATTATTTGTGACCTAAATATCATATGTGCATCAAATATTCTTTCTCCATATGAAGATTCTTTGTGAAAATTTCAAATTCATTTTCAAAATCCAAATTCACACTAACTGCAAATCATACATAAACAGTATTTCAATAGATTATTTATAAGCATGACATTACATATGTGGCTGGATCTATATTGAAAATTGGGATAGTGCACATATTTGTATAGTCATGTCTGTTATACTGTAAGAAAGGCTACCATCTCTTTTTCCTGGAACATGCAAGGTGGTCCCAAGTGTCCATCCTACGTCTGTGAATGTGGAGGAACAAAACAAGACAAGAAAAATCCAAGGCACTTACCAATGTAATTGTTCTTTACGCAAAACGTCATAGCATCAGGGGACCTCCGGCGGTGCCCTAGGGCTTGCCTGCACAAACAGAAGCAAAACAAAAAAGAAGCATTGTAGCTTCTTATCCCTTGTTAATCATGGGGTCTGACTAGTCATGTCTGAATTACCACAATCTCATGTGAGTCCAGAGCTCCGTGGGCCTTGTGTCTTTCTTGTGAGCTGTAGGTGTCCGTTCACTTCTGATTTACACCACAATCAGAAAACATCTTTCATAACTGTTAAAGCCTTCCCTGTACTTTACTGTAGCTCAGTGTGATAACTCACTGCCTGTTGTGTGACTATTCTCTCAAATGGTTATGAGTATGCAATCATGATCGTGATAATAAATGTTGACTTATTTGTGTAGTCAAGGCCCGATTTGACCACATTTTCAATAAAGTAAATCACAAAAAGATAGCTAACTTGGATACAGAAACAAATGTAGCCATGGTCACTGGAAAATCTACAGTGCTATATAGTATAATGGATCTTAAGCGATATGCTGAGCTGAATACTTAATATCTGCCCACAGTCTACAACATGCTTTACAGTTCCCTTCCAAAGTTCTTTAATTAAACCCCAGAGGGCCTGGGCTGGGAGCTTGACTCTACCAGCTGGGAATTGTACAGGCTCAGCTGATGTCAGCATCTAGTAAACAACCCCACAAAATTAGAGTGCTCTCAGTTGTTTTCTTTAGCTTCCAAAGGCTTACAATCAGACTGGGCTCACGTGTACTAAACAGATTATCCTTTTATATTTGCATAATACAATTTTTATAAATAACATTATAGGTTACACATGTATACTTAGCTGTTTTCAATTCCAAAATCCTCTTAAATGTTTTCACCAGGCAGAATGCAGGAAAGCGGGTTAAATAACATCCTCCATTTACTTGTGACCATTACAGACAGAAAATACCATCTTATTGGTTAAAGCTGTCACCTCCGCCCACATTCCTGGATTCAAGCACTACAGCAAAGTTCAAAGAAGTGTAGGAACCACATGAAGCCTTATGTTACCTCACACTGTTCACTTTGACACATTGTGTAAAGGAGTGTATGGATAGACACACACTTGACTTGATTTAAACTCCAAAACAAATAAAAACACATGAAAGAAAAACTGTGTTCATTGGTTCCCAGGTGCTGAATGTCTATGAACTTCTTTAAGAGACATTCCTAGCAGTGAAAACCGTCAGTAACTGGTCAAAGAGATAAGAGGGGAACACTTCTCTCAGGGTGTTGTCAAACTCTTCTATTATGCATATTATTAATTCATGTCATTGTAAGCCAATTTGGAACAGGTAACAATTTTGATAAACCTGGAAAGGTCACCAGTACAGGTCCCGCTCTCTCATAAATCATTATGTGTACAACAAACAGACTAACTGTGAAATAAACTCTCCAATTTACTTTTCAGAGCCATAAGATGTTTCATCCTTCATATAATGACACTGCACCAGAGTCTATGTATTCTATCAAGTCATTAAAGGAGACTATGTGCTTCAACAGGAAGGAGGCTATGCGCTTCAACATTCATCTTTCCTATGCACCACACAGCTCAGTGGAGACTGCAGTGCATTGATGGAGCTCCTTATTCCCAGGAGAGAGGGGGCATTAAAACTCCATATTGACAAAGAGTTGTGCATTATGCATGCTCCATAATTTATCCCAGACACAATTACAGGCTTATGACTGTGAGTGTGTGTGTGTGTGTGTGTGTACAACGTGTGTGAGTGTGTGTGTGTGTACAACTCAAATTCACTTTACAAACTGATAATGTAGCAGATAAAATATATGAAACATTCCAAAGCTGTAACTGCATCTAAAAATGATCAAGCTCTTCTATTTGTGCGCATATCAGTTATATTAAAATAATAACCACTCTGACACAGATGTCTTAATAAGCCAATTCCACAAACATAAACGTCAATTGATGTGAAAGCAGGACAGCACTTCAGCCATTACAAACATAGTTCCTAAGCACTATATTACACTGAACAAACTCCTTTGTAGTGTGTGCTATTGTATCTCAATAAACTGCACCCCTCAAAACAATCATCACAGGTAATTGCATTCAACATAATCCTTGCATTTGGTTTTTGCAAAAAAAAATATTTGTAAAGATGCCATTCAAATTATTAAAACCAAAGACAGAGTGGGTAAATTAACTATTTTCTTTTGAAAACATCTCAAACATGAATAGCTGATAAAAAGACACAGTCAAGGAACGCGACATCATATGGTAATTTAAAAAGCTACCACTGTACATTAGGCTACGAGCTGGAGAACACAATGCATAAACCAGTGCTGGAAAACTAACAAATTTAACGTCGAACAATTCTAGCGTCATTAACCTAGACTGATCATCTTATCAAGAGATCAAATACTACATCGCAAATTTGTGCAAAATAAAAGCCAACCAAAAATACAATAAGACACAATAACAGTTTTAACCATTTAAGATAAATAGAATGATCCTCCCCGAGCATAGCATGCATTCCATTAATCGCTCAGATTAGTCAACAAACGTAGGCTAATTCTCTTTAAATAAATATAAACCATAGACAGCCGTTCAAATATTTCACATGCTATTCCAAAGTCATGAGTTACAAAGACATTAGGCTATCTACTAGGCTACGTGATAGTGCAGAGAAATGTTGGGACTAAAGCCACCAAACAAACGATGGTCAGACGGTCAAGCAAACAAAAATGTGCTTTAGCTACTTACCGAAAACATTGCCCATTTAAATAGGGAAGTCCATTTTACTGCACAGGGTGGAGAGCTATAATACAAAGAGACGCATAAACGTCGGGCAGTTCCATAAATCTTCCCTTCCTCTTAATTCTCTTCCTCCTTCCATTGACACCCACTGTCGCAATTAGCTCAGTTTTAAGCTCCCGACGTCCTACCTGTGAGCATCATGATCGCACCAAGATGTAGGCTACAAATTGATTAACTTAAGTGTAGACGTAGTCTGTCATGTACCATGAAATTTAAATTTAACGGAAAATGAGGCTGTGCGTTGTTTTCATGTTATTTTTGTTTCCCAGGGAAGGCATTGTCTTTTTCAGTCTGAAAATAACAAATAGTATCCTAAAATCCTTGCTGTATTATACTGGCGAACACCTGATGTTCTGAAATGCATTTTATTTTACATTTTGGGGAAAATGAAGCCGTCCTCGTAGGCTATAAGGCGGCAGTAAAAATATATTTGTTTGATTTCCATCTGTCATGTTTCAATATCGCAGTAGACATCAGTAGGATACTGCAGAACACACATTCTGGAAAATGAAATGCAGATTGCCTTCTCTTTTGTCAGCTTTGACCTTGAATTTGTTCGGATGTATATCATAAAATACCATAGCTAACCGGCTGCTACCATTATTGCTAGCTTATTCTGAATATTTTTAAATAATCAAACAATTTATTTAAACGGCCTAGCCAAATTCAACATTGGCTGGCTATAGTTTGAACAGCAGCAGGCTATCTATTCGGATATACCCTTATCAAGCCAGCTCATTGCCCCTTTGAGGTCATAAAACACTAGCTTAATTCCAGTCGTTCACTGCAGTGTCCAGTTAGAGATTGAAAAAAAAACCCCCCCACTGAAATTAACTTTTGGATGTATATAGCCAGGATAGGCTATCACATTTTGATTTATGACCCAGTATTAATGGGTTAAAAATATTACAAATTAGAAATGACTGCAGGAATCCTAAAGAGGAATGAAAGCCTCAATGTAATTTACAGTTATGAGACAATACGTAGGCCTATAATGTTTTGCAACAGCATCCAAATGTGGACTGGTTAAAGAACACCTTGCTGAAATTCACTTTTAGATGCATGTAGCCAGGAAATCAGTTACCATGGTAACTATTGCTAGTAGTATGGTTTAATTTCATGAACCTTGAGACATAACAAAGATTGTGCCTTAAATATGGGCAAATCACAAATTTCATCATGCACTGTTCTGTTGAAAAATCACTCAGTGTAACATAATAATATCCTTTCAGTGCTGCAAAACAAAGATAATTATTCACAAAGACACATTTCAATGTCTGTGACATAACAGTTTATGAATAATGTTAGGACTGTGAGGTAAGTGTTCTTGTATTCTTTAGGGAACAAAAACTTTGTGGCTGCAAGCAGTGCATAACATTATGAATATGTTGTATGTATTATGTTTCAGGCCTTTGCCACCAAATCACATTTTTCTGTTAATTTTATTAAATGACAAACAATGAAGGTGAAGTCACTCTATACTTTTTGTTCATGGTGTTAGTCTGGTGAATATTAACCTGAGTGTTCATCATTCTATTAGTTTGTTTCAGACAAATAACTGATATTTTGATTATGACATCACCACACATTAAATGTTCTGAACAGAATACCAATTCGATGCTGACACAAATTAATAAAATATGATGAATACTCGGGTTAATAGCTGCAGAAACTGGATTACTTGTTATAATCATTGATTTGAGCATAATAGTTTAAACTAGCCTATATGGGACATTCTAATAACAAATAAGTAATAGCCATTAGCCTACTTCACTCAGGAGAATAGTTAGTTCATTTTTGCTGGATAAACTGACTTAGTGGCTATTTCTCCAAAAGATATCGAACTGTTAACCTATTAGTGCAACATAAAATAGCACGAAATTGTGAGATTTCTAGACCTTGTTATTATCAAGAGTCCGCTACCACCCTGAGGTCAAACCCCGTAATTGCACCGAATAGAATAACTGAAAAAGCATTGATGTTGAATGAATAATTACTGGGTTAGTGTTGACGAACGATGTAGTATTACTATGAACTGTGGTTTTCACACGATGCCTATCCATAGAGTTAACCGACATTAAGGCAGTTTCAAGAGGATGCAGTCCCCGCCCACCCCGCCCCAGAGCCACCTAGTCACCTAGCTCACCTAATCATAGCTCATTTCGAAACGATAACCATTTCTAGTATCCATTACTAAAAACCTGGCTCCGCTAACTCACTGTACAACCAATAGCTAACAAACATGATGTTAACTTGAATTTAGTACATATAGACATTCTTGCACTATTAGGCCGTAGCCATACATTGCAATTGCAATAGGCTCCTGATAAAATGATAGAAACCAAGTTATCTGACTATACAAACACTAGGTAACTCCCATTCTACGTGTGTGCAAGAAATAAACAAATAAATAACGTTAGAAATATATAAATATGTTCACTCTTATGTTTAGCTACATAGTTTTAGCAAATATAGGTGCCAAACCAAAATATCCACGGTAAAACGTTACGTTTCCTTCACCCTTCATTTAACCAAGAGAACGTTTACAGTTGGCCAACAAAATGATCTTTGTGAATGCACCATAGAGCGTATATGGGAACATAGAGTTCCGTGTTATGCACATGGCTTTCCACTGAATTTACTTAGCCCAGCCTTAGCTGTCACAGTGGGAGTAAGATGCATAAGGCTGAAAATGAACTAGTTTAGCATTTATCAAATGAAAACTCATTTGTGTCGAATGTATTTTGATACTTAAATCATTCGTCAGTCTGAGAGCAAAAGAAAGCTAACAAGCAGCAACACGGACACAAAGCCAACATAACCACATGAAGTTTGTCAGCCGTAGTTTCGAGTCAGCTAACGCTTTACATTTGCGAAAACGACTGGGGTTTAATTAGTGATCGCCTACTTTGAACTTGCTTTATTGATTGCTGTGCACAATAAGAATACCGCTAGTTAAAAGTATTTATGCTAATATAACGCTACAGCTAAAGCTGATGAACGTTTTGTTGTCCGTCTGACAAGCTGTAACGGTATAGGTAGCTAGCTAGTTATTTTGTTCTGGTTTTGACTAAATGCTTGCAAGATGGGCAGTCCGTTGCTTTGACTTAACCATGGTGTTGACCACGAGAATGGTATTTGTGTTGCTGCTGTTTAATGTAATGTAGCTTTTCGTCGGAGAAGAGTGTTGGTACGTTAATTGCCATATTTTGTGACATAACGTTATTGTAGTTGTGTAAGCTCTAAACGATGCTCTTGAAAGTGTTACCGTTGGACACTGGCGACGCAGGAACTCAGAGATGCAGGTTGGGGCCAGGTTTAATGGCATCCCTGGGACTGCGGATTGGGTCCCCGGTTCATATCACCATCACTGGAGGGGAATGCCTATGTACTGCATGGCCAAGGAGTGACCAGGCCGATGGCTTTTTGCAGTTAGACACAAAATGTACAACAAAGGATCTCAAAGCAATCAATTTCAACAACCTGTCTGTCAGTCTAGAGCAAATCAAAGCAATATGTTCTCAAAAGCTAAAAGGTGTGAGAGTGAATGTAGTTGTTCAATGCATAGAGGTTAAGAAACATTCATCTGGTTTCATTCATGACCTTGTGAAAGAGATGCTTCGAGGAATGTGTGTAGCGAGGCAATATATTGTTGATGTTAGTCATTTGAAAACACAAGTGGAGCTTATTCTGATTGAGCATATAGATCCGTTCTGCACTGACAGTGGCTTTATCACTTCTAAAACCAGCGTGAACATAGGAGAGATCAAAACTCTCAACAACTACAGATGCGAGCTTCAGAAATCACCTAGCATATTATTGGGAGGATTGGAGGACGTCTGTGCATCACTGAAAGAAATTCTCAGTTTGCCCCTCCGCTACCCTGAAACACTGCAAAAGCTGGGTCTTTCTTATCCTAAAGGGGTGCTCCTTATTGGTCCTCCAGGGGTTGGCAAGACCATGCTAGTAAGAAATGTGGTGATGGAAGTTAGTGCCGCTTTGATAACAGTTAATGGGCCTGTGATTCTGGGGTCCAGGCCTGGAGAGAGTGAGGAAAACCTAAGGAGGACATTCAAACAAGCAAGTGAGGCTGCCCAAGAAGGGCCGTGTGTCTTGTTCATAGATGAAATTGACTCATTGTGCCCGAGGCGAGCTGGCTCAACTAGTGCTCCTCAGAACAGGGTGGTAGCACAACTGTTAACGCTTATGGATGGCATTGGTAGCGATGCACGTTTTGTCATCATTGGAGCCACCAACCAACCAGACACTTTGGATCCTGCCTTGAGAAGACCAGGAAGATTTGACAGAGAGGTAACGGTTCTATCTTTTTTTGAAATGCATTATTGTTCTGTCTCTAAATTCCTGCAACAACATTCAATTAATTTTCTTTTTCTATTTTTTAAAATTCTAGGTCATCATTGGTGTGCCAACACTTCACCAAAGAAAGTCTATCCTGGACGTGCTCAGCTCTAAGATGTCCCTCTCTGACGATGTGGATTTTGTTGCATTAGCTGAAATGACCACAGGGTATGTGGGAGCTGACCTGAGTGCGCTCTGCCGAGAAGCTGCTTTGCAAGCCATTCTTCGTGGCTCCCAGGTAGCGTATGATCAATGTGCTCACATAAACCACATATATTTGGAGTTGGTATGGGATAAAGTTGACTCATTACTTGTATCTCAACACAGAAGTATAGCCTGTACTGTATTTCAATTGCATGCTCAACATTATTTTGACCTGTTGATATTTATAATAAACAGAGGTGTTGTTTTTTTGTTTGTTTTTTGTTTTTTTAAATTTTTTGAAGGATTCTCAGAGTCAAAAGATAGATATGAAACATTTCCTTGAAGCACTAAAGAAGGTTCAGCCCTCCTGCCTTAGAAGCAGCATCGGACTAACCGATTTCAAACCAATCTCCTGGGACCAAATAGGTGGATTGGAAGATGTCAAACTAAAACTGAAACAGGTACTGTATTACTGAAAAATAAGCACACACGCAAAGACTGGAATTTGACACAGATCAAACAAACTCTGTTGTATCACTGTGTTTTTAAAGAGCATTGAATGGCCCATGAAGTTTCCAGAAGCCTTCATCAGGCTTGGTCTATCCCGTCCACGTGGTGTCCTGCTGCATGGTCCTCCCGGATGCGCCAAAACCACGCTTGTAAAAGCTGCCGCCTCTTCCTCGCACTGTGCTTTCCTGTCTGTCAGTGGAGCTGACCTCTTCTCACCATTTGTTGGGGATTCAGAAAAAGCCTTGGCTCAGGTATGTTTTTCATCAAGAATCTTTTTTTTATTGAACCTCAAGAGCTGCCTTTTCACATCAGATCTGAACACCTTAAGCAGATTATAGTGGATTTACAGTAAATTCTGTCCAATAGATACAGTGTACTTTAATTTTGCATTTGTGATGATTTGCTTGTACAGTAGCATTGCAGATCAGTGAAGGAGGCAGAGGATTTGAATGAGGGCGTGGCAATATATCGCGACGATAATTATAAAATGCAATAACAGTTGTCACCACTGTGTGGCGTATTGCCTTTATTTTCATCATATTCTGTGTAATTATACCTGATGCAGTGGTAAACAACCTCGCTTCAGAGCCACGTGAAATGCTTCAAGACAAAGACGTCAGCACTGTTATCTGTTGGGTGACCATAAGACAGCAATCAGCAGCACGACCTTGCAGCTGCCATCTGATTGATATAAACACATCACATGATCAATTGGAAACTGGCACTGCTTATTGGCTGTTTTTTCAACACCCAATAGATAGTAGGGCATTATGTTATTTTTCTCCGGAAGCATTACACGCAGCTTCTTGTTTACAAACGCATCAGGTATAGTTAAAGAGAAAAAGAGGAAAAGAAAGGTAACACACCATATAGCGGCTAAGTCTATTACTGCATTCAGTAATTATCATTGCAGTATATCACCCAGCCCTAATTTGAATCATTCTTATGGTTATTTTCTTCACAGCTCTTCCGTCAGGCCCGAGCCTGTGCTCCATCCATCCTCTTCCTTGATGAGATTGACTCCATCCTGGGCTCCCGCTCTGACAGTAGAGCGCCCCACAGTGTCCAGGCAAGGATGCTGTCTGTGCTGCTTAATGAGCTGGATGGAGTGGGATTTAAGGTCCAGGAGAGGAGGGGGACACAGAGGGAGAGTTGTCATCTTGAGGGATCCACTGAGTTCCAGCAGGAGCAACAGGTAGATGAACAGGGATGATGGGGGTACATCTCTCCCACAATATAATTATCATGACATTGGAGCAATGATGGTCTGTATCATGATACAATGGTAAGACTTTCCTCAGGGGATTCATTTTTAATATCACACATTGTTTGTTGGGAAGAAATTAGCATTTTCTCATTTATTAATAATCCACATCACTTTGTTTCCTAAATGGTAATATAGTGTGTCATTGCATACAAAGAGTACACACTAAAATACATTTATGTTTTTATGAGATTGACACTCACTTCCTCAGTTACATTCTGTTCCTTCCTCTCAAAGTCATGACTAATAAAACTTGGATGAATCGCCTCCTCCCTAGGAGCTTGGCCTGAAGCCCAAAAGGTGTAATGTGTTGTCTTTGCTTTATAATGGTATGCCTTATGCCTCTGCTCGATACATTTTAGATGGACTGCCAGGAAGTATGCAACCAGGATGTAATGATTGTAGCTGCAACGAACAGACCTGGAGCGCTGGACAGTGCTCTGCTACGACCAGGCAGGCTGGACCAGATCATCTATGTGCCACCACCTGACATGGAGGTACACATTCGGCTGCTTTTAAAAATTCTGACTTCTGACTCCAACCTGATTTTCTCATGTGCATAGTATTGCAATGCAGTGTAGCTCTTTTGTTGACTGAGTGAGATTCTATGGTATTTTGAAGATGCATGACAATGATTTAAAGTTGAAACTATGGCACAGAGGTGCATGCACATTCCAGTTTGGACCGTATTCCGCTGACGTGGGTTTTTTCCGCAGGCCCGGCTGGCTATCCTAGAGATCTGCACTAAGAGGATGCCTTTGGAGTCTGATGTCTGTCTGAAAGAGCTGGCACGGCAAACCATTCTATTTTCTGGAGCTGACTTGGAAAATCTCTGCAAAGAGGTAAAGAAATGTGTGTTCTATAATAAAGCTTCAACACATTTCCCTGCCATTCATTCATCTGATGGTAATTACTCTTACAAAATGTAACTTTGTATTAAGGATCTGTATTTTAGTTTTTTTGGTTTTGTTTAGTGTATTTTTTAAGAATAGGGCTTATTTAATTGAGCTGTTTATTCTTGCAGTCTCTCATGGTCAATTGCAGTGTACTTAGCGTGTTTAAACCCCTTGACCACGGAACTGCACTACAACTGGAACAGCCAATTCTTATTTCACAGATTTGAATAGCTATTCCTGTTGTAATGCAGTTTTGCGATCTAGGGGTTTAAACCCAAGGTTTAAACTCCAGCTAAGCACATTGCAATTCACCGTCAATGTCTAATTTAATACCTCCTATATTTTGTATAGTTGTACTATACAGGCCATCATTGTCACATTTTGCGAAGGCTGTTTTTAATTCTGATGGATAGGTAGCTGGCTAGGGCTGAAATTCCAGTGATATCAAGTTCTCACTAAATGTGGGACTTCAAAAGCACTTGTGCTTCCAATAGTGCCTTCAGGAAAGAACTTGACGTTTTCATAATAGTTGCTTCTGTGGCCATTTGAGCCCAGCCTTTTCAGTTGATTAATAGATTTTGTTTTGAGTGTGTTTTAATCAATTACCTCTGTTTTTGTTTTGTTGCTGTTAGGCAGCACTGTCGACACTACAGGAAGAGGGCATGGATGCTTCCAGCATAAAACACAGATACTTTATTAAATCACTGCAAAGTATGACACCTTCCCTCAAGGGCCAGCAAATAGACCATTATCAGCAACTGTTCACAAGTTGAAACCTAACCCCTGCATTCTTTCATTTTATGGGTCTTTTGATAAAAAGATATGTCTATTTTAGCATTTACTATAATTTGTACTGTTACATATTTTTAAGAATTTTAAGAAAACAAACCAATAGAAATAATTTCATGCCAAGACCCTTTGGCTACAATGAAGAAAGAATAAACTGTGAAGTGAATGCTGAAATTCTGTTTGTTGATTCTGTAAAACAAGTGCTGTGTCCTGGAACACAACATCAAGTTTTGAAATGGCTTGATCAAAAGACTGGATGTCAGGATGCTGGGTGGCTCATCCTAATAACCTTAACTGTTTGTTCGATCAAATAGTAGACCACATTTGACTTAAAAGCAATATAGTTCAAAAACTTGTGGGATAGTTGAAGGCACTGTTTGAGTGCATGGATGGATCCCAAGGCCTGGTGTCAAATACAAACCATATGCCGGCTTTGGTGAGAAGTCATGTGTGGCAATGCACTATTGGCTGTAGCATCGCCTAGCGATGGAAGGGGTTTCAGTTGGTGCACCAACAGCCCACATTGGTTGATCCGGTGCCCACAAGTCCCCCTATTTGCTGCACATTAAAGGCCTGATTTACTAAGGCCATTAGCATGCGCAAAACCTTTTACCACACACAAAACCAATGATGCAACCAATGATTGGGACAAAATAAATACCATGACCACTCGCTAAATCTGGCCATACGTGGTTTCCTCCATCTCATGTCTCTATAATCTTGATTTACGGTAACTGCGGTGTGATAAGTGGTGCTGTAACATTATGTTAACTTTATGGATTGTAGGACAGTGAGATAATGAACAGTATCATTTTAGACTGGCTTCTGCTGAATTGTAAAATTGCAGTTGTCGGGTTTAGATTATTTTACAGCTCGATAACAGAAATCAATAACACACCGGACCAGACCAACTGTCATTGTGTTGTATTTTGTGTTCTATGAAGTATACAGTGATCACCCAAGATATACAAATTCAAAAGATTCTTTATCAGGCAGTTATGAACAGCAAGTGAAAATGAGAATTTTCTCAATTTTTTTTATTCATGATTACCAGAGGGATACATTTCACAAGTGATCTGTGAATGATTGCTTTGGTCCAGTTTCTTTTGGGTGCAGTCAGATTACTTATCAATGTCTGACTTTGACTTCTCTGTCTACAAGGATATCTTTGACCCATAAAACCAGGCTAAAGTCTGAGATGTCAAAACCATGGGCTGACCCAGTTCTCATACTGTTCGTTATCCGTGAGAGATGTTTGATACATATTGGCTGTTTACTGGATGTCTTAGAACAGTGTTTCACAAATAGGGTCCTGGTGAACTACTGTGCATTACTGTTGGTCTCCATTTAAAAAAAATGCCTGACAACATCTGTGTGCTAGTTGCCTTTTAAGCCGTGCATTAAGTGTCTGTATCCAACTCGTGTCTGTGCAAGCCAGATTTGTCAACTGCTGTGTGTAAATAAAAAGTGGATAGCTGAGATCCTGTGCTTCACATGCTTGTCTGTACTCTCCCAATTCGATAGCAGAGATTGCAGCAATGTACACTGATGACTCCACGCATTCCAAATTGGGAGAAAAAGGCAGAAAAAGCATTTCAATTTAAGTAAGTTTAAACCAGGACGTACAGTGCATCCCCAGGGTCTGGGTCGAGAATTGTTGTATTTGAGTCATTACACGGCTGAATATAAGTTTTATATATACAGTGAGCTCCATAAAGTCTGGGACAAAGAAATTTTTTCTTGATTTGGCTCCGTAGTCCACAATTTTAGTTTTGTAATCAAACAATGTACAATGTGGTTAGAGTGCACGTCCTCACTTTTTATTGTAATGTATTTCAATACATTTTGGTTTCACCATGCAGAAATGACAACACGTTTTATACATTCCTGGGCACCTTAATATTTGGGACAAATGACTTCGCAGATATTTCTGATTAGTCAGGTGTGTTTGTTTCCTTATTACAGGTATAACAAAGGTTCCATTATCTAGTCTTGATTCTAGGCTTTTGATTGCTTTAGGAGTCTGTTATTGACCTTTATAAATATGAGGACCAAAGCTGTGCCAATGAAAGCAAAGGAAGCCATTATATGGCTGAGAAATAAGAAAAAAATAAAGACATAGGCCAAACCTTAGGCTTATCAAAATCAACTGTTTGGGAGAGAGAACGTAAGCCAGCTAGTCCCCAAAATAAGCAAGAGCTGAAAATGCCTGCAGTACAAGCCTGGCAGAGCATCACCAGGAACAATACTCAGCACATGGAGATGTCTATGGGCCAGAGACTTCAAGCTGCTCTAAGCTGCTCTAATTTATACATGGTGAAACCAAAGTGTATAAAAATACCTTTAACAAAAAAGAGAATGTGCACTATAACCACATGAATTGATTACAAATCTAAAATTGTGGAGTACACAGCCAAATCAATATCTTTGTCTCAAACAGTATGAAGCTCACTGTGTATAAAGAAAACATAATACAATGTATGAATGTGAAGATGTAGTCGTTTCAAGCAAATGCAGTCTCATTACAATATATAAATAAAAGGTTAATCAAAAAACACCAACCTCTAGGCCTAATGCATTTTAAAATGTTTTATGCAAAATGGAGAAATCAATCAGAATTTCTGTCATTTTTCTATCAAAAGATTTTGATGCACTCGGTTCATGATGACATGTTTAACTGGGCATTGTGATAGGGTGCATCTTGTGGAAATTGCTTCATTAGCATTCATTAGAACACAGCACAAGACTACAGCAATTTTGCACATCATTTAGATCTTGTCATCTATAGTATTTTTGCTCTCCTTTTCTGCTTTAAACATAACTTTAAAAAGGCAATTGTCTTTCTTGTCTGAGATACTTGAACCCACTTCTGATTTTGAAAGCAGAAAACCAAGTTATTGGCAAGCTGTTTATTCATATAGACTGGAATAAAAATGTTATATGGTCAAGCTATTCAGCGTGATTTATTTAGAACATGCCTTTATAACTAACAAATTATTGAAAAACTCATATCATAATAAAAAAGTCATATAATAATCTGGAGTTTAGATTCAAAATCTTCATTGCATGCACCCCCCCCCCCCCCAATATTAGTGATAACTTCAACGTTTTCCTCGCACCCCCACTATAAGTCATGGTTACAACATTTCCATAGTAGTGCACCATATAAATTCTGAACAGTGTAAAGGCTGAAAATACTTTGCAGATGTTCAAAATATTTATTTCAGAATGTTACCACATTTTTGACATTCACATTTTCAGTGACAATATCCCAGTTGTGAAAGTCATATGTATATTAGTACAACTGAAGTCTGACCTATTGAGGCCATATACATTGTCTGCCTATCAAATAAGCTCGGCAGGAGTGTCTCACACACAAGTGTTATCAACTTAAAGGTACAATAATACTGCAACACAGATTTGGCAATGACTAACATGTCATTCAAGTTGGAGGAATGTGCAAATCACTGTGAATTATTTCAAGTCCTGACTAGCTGACCAGAGAATTATACATTTCTTTGCAAAAAAATCACAAAACAAGCATCACCAGAAACCTGACAATGGAAACACTGATCCAATTTCCATCACATTAACACCTATGTTTTTGTTTCTCAAGCCAAAAATTATTCAACCCTTCAATACCCTACTTGGCAAATGCACAAAACTGGTCAAAAGAAATGTTTAAAAAAAAAAATACTTCTGCACTCAATATTGTGCCTCGAGAGGTAGCACACATACGGTCACACATGGGGCTACAGAAAAACCTGTACTTTGCAGCCACCCTTTTCAAATAAACACATCACAAATGTTACATTTTTTAAAACCTGTCCTACAGGGCTCAGGAAACAATTATTTTTCTGGTGAGCTAAGCAATAGTTATTATTCAAAGTGAGACAATTCTAAAGGTGCAGTATTATACAGAGGTTGTCAAATGTTATATTTTATACACATGTGAATGGGCATACAAACAGAACATGACACTGGTGAGATTGTCAGTGCAACAGACAATTTTAGAAATTTTAGACATTTTAGCTTACTGTGTTAACGTCATTCATGTTGCAATCCACACTTTAAACCTGATAACAGAGTGTGTGGCAGGTTTGCATATAATCATTGTTTCTTGATTTGAAATAAATTTTACACGGTCAGAATAAAAATAAAGATTGCCATGTCAGGTAAAAAAAGCAGAACCCACACAGCAGAGATGGTGACCTGCCTAGTTCAGACTACTCAAATTAAGAACAGAAATGCAAACATCTATTCTGCCATTTAAGTTCACTACAATGTTAGAACAATGTTTGAGCTGGCAGTTCTGACAAACACGGAGCCCTGTTACAAAGTGAGCAGCCATTGTGGCTCTGCTATGAAACAGACATTGTAGCCATTATAAGTTCAGGGCTGTCAAAACACACATTTCCATATGGAATCAGATTTAATGATAAAAACTAAAAAGATCAAAGTATGCAGATAGGGAAAGACTGTGCCATTTTTAGCATGACTTGATTTATTAGTCCTACAGAGTCCTAGTCTGCAGTAATTGAAAGCAAAGGAAAAAACAAACAAAAACAAATTGTTAATATCACCTATACACTTTCAGGGTGTGTCAAAGATTTATCAAAAAATGAAAAATAAAAATAAATGCTCCTTTTTTTAAACAAAAAAAGGCTTTGTGTATGCAGGTTAAAATCCCAGCGGTGGGGGCATCCCCAACAAATCTTTATTTCGTGTGTGTATTTGTCAGTGTAAATCAGTTTAATGTCCTTTGGTAATCTTCCCAGTAGATTTTTTGTTGTCATTGCATATCATATTTCTTCAGCTTAGTGCCAGCGTGTTAAGAAAACAACTTGGTCTACAAACCTGTGTTGGTTTATACACCAGCTGCCCTGCTGCTGAAATGGAAGAAATTGGTGTGTATGAGAAGAATGCTTGCTTTCAGGTACTGGAAAGTGTGCAGTTTCTGCATATGTTGGGTGAACTCTGTCTGTAGCACTGCACTTGGACAGTGCACTTGTATATCCCATGTGTAGTCTGCAGCAGGTGCCGAGCCTTTGCTTGGACTTCCTCCCATCGAGTGCCACTGGATGGTTCTGCACACACAAACACACACACACACACACACAAATAAATAAAGTAATGGGAAGCAAGAGATTCCTGCCTAACACACATAACAATAGTGAATCTCTCCATTGATACCAAAACAGGAAGCCAACAACTGAATACTGGATTGACATCTTTAAACTCTTATGCTCAGCTCATGAATTAGCCTAGTCATGAAAAAGCTTTACTGCTGGTCTGAATTTAATGCTTTCTGGTCATCTGCTGGAGGTACAGACCATTACTTTTTATGTCTCCCAGAAGGCAGTCCATTGAATTAAGTTAGTTAAAGCAACCCTCACCCAGACTGCATTTTGTTTAAGCATTTTCTTTTGGAGAGTCTCCAGTTTGATCTTCCAACCTCACCTCAGATGAAAACACCCTTACCGCCAAAGTGTAAAAATGAAGAACACTCACCAAGCTGTAAATGCACCAGAGCAGCAGTCTTGTCTGTTGTCAAAGCCCACACATTCAGATCCTCCACAGAATGCACATCTTCCAGTTTCAACAGGTCTTCTTTGATTCTCGTCATATCCAAGTGCCTCGGAACCCCTGGTTAGAGAAGATGGAATTTCTTGCTTTCAGTGCATTTTGGGATTAGAAAAAACACAGGGCTGTTCACAGAAAATGATCTGTGGTTTACCACACATTTACATCCGACTGGTGATCACTTCAGGAGTCTAAGTATTAGGAAATCAATTGCTGTGAAGACATTTATACAGTTGAATTAAATTTTATTTGTATCACACTTCTTACAGAGAAGCCATCGCAAAGACGCTTCACAGAAAAACAGGAAAATAGAAAAACTGGGAATTTCCAAGCTTGAACTCCCAAAAAACCAGCAAAAATATAAATCTGGTTATTTTTCAGTTTCTTACCATACAATTATGAATAAAAAAGTAAATACACTGAACACAATTCAATTTACGAGAACAACATCGCAAGACAAGTCATACCTTCAAGGACAATGATTCCTGTGTCCCTTACGATTCTCACGGTTGTGAAAAGCACCAGGATGGAGAAAATATATGTGCATATAGGGTCAGCGATCTTGTATTCAGGCTGTGAAAGCAAAGTTTTACATGCAGTTACTTCTCAGTTCGGCTTACCTTTTATCTAAATCAAGGGTACTCAGAAAATTCAAACCAGAAGAGCAAAGCTGTAATGATAAAGTTCCGGCATGGAAAAATTCCAGTGTTTTGTTCTTAGAGGATAGGCATGCTGTTATGGAGATAGCTATATTTCTTATCTATTCAACCTAAAAACTATGTTATGACACACTGCCCATTACCCTATCCTTTGCACAGACAAGGCTTGCAACACAATTCTTTGCATTCAAGAATGCAAGTATTTAGTTGCTACACGTCCTTAAAATGTACTAATTATGAGTCTTGTTATTCACTAGTAATTAATATCCCGTAAAAGAAAGTGGTCAGTTGCAAATTTATACTACACTACTCCATGTATGTTGCCATTAGTTCCGGAATACACATTATAAAAAGAACATATATTGTATATCTGAACTAATGGTAGCAGCCATGAAAATCGGCATCATGTGCAAAAAATTGGCAAACTGTAATCAAAAAGGGCTTCCAATTATACATGAATGACTGTCCCTAGCATTTCTGTTGTCAAAGATAATTCGCCTGTTGATTAACTAACTAGCCTAGTTGTTTCCCTGAATCATGGCACTAGATCCCAGAACAGTGATGAAACTGACAGCTTAACTAAACTGATACTACTGGCACTGCTGATATTTTTAATTTTGAGCTTCTTCCTTCCCATCAGGTATCATGGTTGAAACAGGTCGATTTAAGCGGCAGGCCCAAACTAGAATATTCTGACACTCGCTTAGAGGGGCGGGAGCTTTATTGAAATCGCAAAATGTCATGTGCAAAAAAATAACTGACCTTTGGGTAAATGGGCCACCCACCACAGAGGGCGGCCATTCTCAATGGTTGAGAACCATTTCCCACTGAACCATTGAAAGCTCAGTGCAGTAAAGGTGAGACACAAATTGATAGTTAATGTACCTTAAAGCGGACGATGTACGCGGCTACGAGCACCCCAATGCTCTGTACAAGGTCTCCCAGGGCGTGGATGAACGCGGCCCTGACCGCCAAGCTTCCCTGTGCCTTATGGTGGTTCTGATCTTCCTGAGGAGAGCCGTGTGAGTGAGAGTGCGAGTTGGAGTGGGAATGCGAGTGGGAGTGGGAGTGGGAATGTGAGTGGGAGTGGGACTGGGAGTGGGAGTGGGAATGGGAGTGGGAGTGCAGGTGTCCTGATTGGTTCAGAAGGAAGCCCATTCTGTTCAAAAACAAAAACAAAAACTTTTTAATACAAAAAAAAAAACAACAAAAACAACAACAGCCATTTAATACACTCTGTAATTCCCACACAATAAATAACATAAATATAAATCTTGTTCTGGTAATCCTGACAATAGCTCAGCTGAGTTCATAGTCTTGGCACATTACCATGGTTTAAAACAATCTGACTCTGAAGCTGCAAAAACACTGACCAAGTAACCTTTGACAGTTGTGCAAGGTGAATTATTACGCAAACATTCCACGGGATCCACTTTAGACATTTACTGCATTAGAAGAGTTTCCCATCTGATTATCTTTGGTATATATTAAAATGAGAACACAACAGAAAAAGACTTTGGACCTGACTGTCCAGAAAAAACTTCACATCAGTAAGACTCACATTAGGTTTACTGCAACACCAACTGCAGCAGTTATAAGCATGGCATCGCCATTAATGTCAAAGTCCAGGTGGACAGTTCTCTGAACAGCCTCATTCAAGAGCACTCCAGTCAGTATGTAAATCAGAAGGACACTGATGGCAGCTGAAACCACCTCTGGGAATGGACACAGGGGAGACACAAGTCAAAACAAGCCCATGAGCAGACAGTTCATTCATGCATACAGACCATTTTACCGAGGCTGCAACCTGCTACAGAAAGGTTGCCATCTAAACATGAGAAACTGTTTTATGAAGCTTTTCTGGCTCAAGAATGGATCAAAATACTGTAGCTTAATTGCACTACACATTCATTACACAACATTTTAAACAGCACCCAGAACTGTCAACAACCTACAAGTATTATTTTTTAATAATCATCAATACTCAGTCATGTTTTTTGACACTTTATCCAAAGCTTTTTGATCGTGACTCTATAATTTGACATGAAATGAACCCACTGAAGAGTTTTTTGGAATGTTTTTTTTTCAAAATTCAGTGTTCTAGAACTCCATTGCTTTCAATTATCAGTACACAATGCCTATAATGTAATGTAACATATTGTTACATCGGCATTAGAATTTTCAGTTAAGAACATTTTAATCATTTGTGATCTAGCATGGGCTAAATGTGGCTCTGAATAGCTGGAATGATTCATAAAAGGAAGTTTCAGTAGAAAACCCCTTTCGTCACTTTCAAGAGAATCGTTACTGCATAACGTCAGAAAGAGATGATGAAAGGAGAATACAACCTACCGAGACGATGCAATCCAAAGGTGAATCTTTTTGTGGGAGGTTTTGAAGACAGCCACAGCGCAAGCAAGGACACAACAATACCGATGAGATCCGTTAGCATGTGAAGCGCATCAGTCATAATCGCTAGGCTATTAGCGACATAACCACCTTGAGGCGAATTGTTAAAATTAGTTAATATCATTGAGATACAAGACAGATTACATATTCTTTCATCAAACAAATAGTGCATGCGCTCAGCAGAAACTGTGGCGTTGGCTCAATTAATGAGCACACATGACTACGACACGTTTCTACTTCATTGTTCACTGCTGCTTACGGTGTAGCTTCCTTAATTTTCAATATTTTTATTTGCTTACATAAACAAAATAATAAGATCAATAAAAAGTCTTACCAACAAGTTCGCCTATCATAAAAAGAAAATACAAAACAGCAGCATAGCCGAGCTTTTTCATCACTTTTCTTCGTTTTGTGTGTTCTTTTTTCTTCTTGCATCTCTCACAGCTGTCCATATTTACCCCCGTGCTACCGAGACTAGAAGGGGAGCCCAACAGCGAGTCATCGTCATCTACAATTGCATTCGCAGGTGCCCCATTTGCTTGAGCACCTGCCGAATAATCCTCCATTTCTCCAGACACCACAACTTTCAGATGATTAAATTTGGGGACATCATCCTCCGCCAGTTCTCCAGAGAAATCAAATGCTGCCGTATCACTCAGATCCCAGTCGTCCGGTTCCTTCTTGAAGAGAGACTTCACAGTCTTCAGAATGTTTGTGCCCGCCATGGTTAACGTGAGCTAACTATCAATAATAATAAAATTGCGTTTGCTTGTGTCCAAACAGTTGATAGTCCGAGTACTATGATGGCTGATCGGTATTAAAACGATACATATCTAAAGCACTGCTCTCCCGTCAGCTGCGGAATGTCTCCTTGTTGGAACCATCTACAAAACAAATGTAAAAACATTTAGTGCATGAGAACGAATTGCATATGGCTTGCTGTTCATAAACTGTGCAAGGTAAATTGGTCAACTGTTTCCGCAACGTTAGGCCTAATACTGATGGATTCACCCAAAGTAGGCTACGCCAAGCAAAGAGTAGCCTAATTCAGTCGTCAAAGTAACAGCACTCGGTAACTATCGTATGTACTGGTAGCTAATGTTACGCGTTAATCCCTCTAATCTGTCAGGTATGAACACAGTCTGTGCAGGGAGTTCCACGTACAGGGCACATAAAAAGGAACAGGGATGAGTGGGAGGGGCGATGTCCAGGGTAAAACGTTGTAGCCTACTGACTGTCCTATTAAACTTGCTCATGCTACTTTCGGTTAAAAAAAATCAAATAAAATGAAATTTTAAAAAATCCCCTCGCTAATTTGTTCTTCAATCGGGGATTCCACCGTTTCTTATTTAGTGTGAAACTATTTATTTTTGTTTCATAAGTTCTGAAAAAAAATCCACAACTGTATTCCCTACAAACAGGCCTAATAAATCCCAGTGTTTTTTTTTTTTTAACGCGTTATCTTCCCCTAACGGGAATCGCACGTCATTAAATGTGTATTGTGTAACTTACTTTTATTGTAGGGGTAATATATGGCCCATCATATACACTGCAGTCCGTATGTATTTGGACAGTAATCTTTTGTTGTTTTAGCGCTGTCGTCCAGCACACTGGATTTGAAATGAAACGGTGAATATGAGGTTTTAGTGCACTCTCAGCTTTAATTTAGGGGTATTTACATCCATATCCAGTGACCCATGTAGGGAACACCCTTTCTATGCTTAGTACTGCATGCCAGTATTTGTGGCAGCCGAACATGTGCAAGCCATAACACTACAGTACCTCCACAATATTTCAAAGATGAGGTGCTATGCTTTGGATCATAAGCAGTTCCTTTCTTTCTCTACACTTTTTCTTTTCATCACTTTGGTAGAGATTAAAACTATCCCATCTGTCCATAAGAGTTCCAGAATTCTACTTTTTAATGTACTTTTTCCACAAACTCTAACCTGAACCTGGCCATTCTGTTCTTGAGGCTTCCCAATGGTTTGCATCTTGCAGTGAAACCTCTGAGATTATGCTTGTGTAGTCTTCTCTTTATGGTGGTCTTTGACACATCTACGCCTACATCCTGGAGAGCGTTCTGGATCTATTCGACATTGAAAGTATTCTTCAGTCATGCACTATAGTGGTCTTCCATGGTTTGCTAAATCTGTGCTCACCAGTGCACTCTTGTTTCTTAACAATGTACCAAACTATTGATTTTGTCACACCACGATGGACCGCTTCACTGGCCTTGACACGTATTTGGTCCTCATGCTGAGAGACACCAACAAAATTACTCCAAATGCAAATGACACACATACAATCAACTCATTTGTTAGCCTTTTTGTGCATGAACTAGTGATGCAAAAACACACAGCTGGCAAACCAACTGTCCAATTACTTTTGGTCCCCAGAAATGGGGATCGATGACTAAAAAGGGCTACACTTCCTACATGGTTCATCCAATATGAATGTAAACAACTGCAAATTGAAGCTGACAGTCTGCATCGCAACCTCATTATTCATCGTTTCATTTCAAATCCAAAGTGCTAAAACAACAAAAAATGTGTCACTGTCCCAATGCTTACAGACTGTACTAAACATCTTGATTCATTTTCATTGGCTTTAAATTTAACATTTTTTTCTATTTGTTTGTGTTCGGCAAACTATTCTTCTGATTTGTCATTGTAGTACAATTTCAATAACACCCCACAGGCATAGACAAAGACTTTGCAACGTACTTGGAGCTTAAGACAAGGACAACATAGAAATGGTTGCTTACACTAACTTTCAAAATTATGTTTATACAAGTGCTCCTAAGGAAATTTTGTAGGCTGTGCAACATGTATCCTACATTGTATTCACTGATGAAGACACACATGTTCCCAAATAAATGGCTGGAACTGACACCAACTTCTCCAGATAAGCTCTTACTTGTCCATATAATGACTTTAACAAAGTGGCACCACTAGTGGGAACACTTGTGCTAAAGGCATCCAATACAAACTAAGAACAAGGCAGGAACACAATACAAAAAGACAAAAACCATCCATTCAGTGACTTGGCTGCCACATATCCATTCATTCCAAGGCATATACTGTCATCAGCCACAGACCTGTAATGTTGAGATTAGCAAGCAGTGTGTCATGTGAACTGACATAGGGGTTATCACATGAACCAGACAATCTGATTTCAGCAGAATTGTCTGTTTACAGCCAAATTATTGAGGTAAAGGCACCTTCAAAGTGCCAGATAAGCAAATGGCAGAGCATGACATCACTACACTGTACAAGATGGTTCTGTTGTGGTAGAAGGGGAAGCTGAGCAGCAGGCTAAATCTGTTGCTGTAAAAAAATATGTAAAACAAATTTATAATAATCTTAAATAAAACCAAACATTACATTACAACAACAGATGTTACCATTGGTGTACAAGAGTACTGCACCTAAGATTTTGGTGATTTGCCTATCTAAGGAATTCAAAGACATTTGAAAAGCACATTAGGTTACGTGCAGGATTAAATGCAAGGCGAGAACAGCATTTTAATACTATGATTTTGACGCTGGATATTATCCTCATAAACAATGCCCCACTTAGGAACACAAATGAGACTTGTCTCTCCAGCAGTCTTGAGCTGGAATCAAAGAGCAGTCAGATAACCCCTCTGGTGTTTTTAGTGGTTGTTCTTAGGAAGCAAAATGACTTGCAAATGAGAATCTACTACAGGAAATGTAATTGAACAACAAGGCACAACGCATATCCCATGCCAAGATTCAAAGTATCATTTATAATCAATGTGTAAACTTAACTGAACAGACCAACAACTACGCTTTGTAAGCCAAAGTAAACACCACTATATAGTTCACCTATCTTTACACAGCTATACTGATAACGCTATCCCAAAAATTGAATAACCTGTATTCTGATAAATTGTTTTAATATATATTTATGGATTTACTTTATTGTGTATTTATGGAATTGTTTTAAATTGTACTTATTTATCTGCTCATTGCTCTAATCAAGGCTCCCTTGTGAAAGAGACCCTGGTCTCAATGGGATTCCCTGTATAAATAAAAGTATCTTAAAACAAATCATATAAGCGAAAAATGTAGATTAAACATCATACGTAGACTTTTCAAAGTTTTTACCAACTTGGCTTAGCTTTATTAGTGAAATTGGCTACACATTAGCTAGATAGCATACATGCTGTATCAAATTCAGTTCCACTGATTGAATAAATGCAGGTGAATTACCGAGCTAGCTAAGTTGCAACTATAAACGGTAACAGCAGTGCCCTCAGGGGGAGACATCTTGACACAGAACAGGATTTGATACAAAAGCTACCCACCCTCGGGCATCTAGCTGCATAACATAACTAGCTAAAAGTAACGTTATATTGCATAAGCCATTTTGCCGTGCCCTCGTTAAACTGCACTGAAAGTAATAATAGCTTGGTCAGGTACCCTATGTAGCCTAAATATCTTTCTCATAACATTTTGTTAGCTGGGATCATTGTAGCTAATTTATGAAACCTTTTTTCCGAGAATTGTGTTGCAGTTCCGAGTACATGGTATCCACAAAAAAGTGAGGTGGAAGCTGTATTTGCAAACTTGTTTTTATTTTTATCACTGTTGCCGAAGACAAACTCATAATATATCCTAACTTAACAGCAATGCTTGGAAAGCCTTCTACCAACGATAGGTTACAAAAACAGCACAAGAACCCCGTCTACTGGCGTAAAATGGCATTTCCCCGAACTGACAAAGTCTAGGTGAATTAGCTGCACAAGATCTAACGAGTTCAACTGTCATTTTGTTGTTGCCAAACCGGCAACTAGCTGTGTTCTGAGGGCATCTAGTTGGCTTTTTGGCGAGCCTAGCTAGGTCTTATGGCTAGCTAGAAGGCACAAATGGCAGCTAGTTAGGGAAATGTGACATCTAGCTAAATGACATGACCAACTAGCCAACAAAACGGACAGCTAGTTATCATAATTCGGTACCTAACCACGAAAAAGGATCAAATGACAAAACGGCTTGCCACAAACATCAACACATATCTTCTGCAAAAGTCCGATCAGAAGCAATTAGCCCAAATCATAAAATCAACGTTTACACTGATAGACTATAATACTGACAGTAGTCAGCTTGCTTGTTGTTAGACGCTTACCTGTACGGATCGTCCAACATACCCAATTGTGCTGTACGAGCTGCTTGCTAAACCAACTGTTTGGACCAATTAACTAGTCTGCATAAGAACATTTCAGTGGTTTGGACAACCAAATATGCAAATAACACGACATATTAGCAAACAATAACAGATAACCGTAACATAAATGAATCCGTGTATGGATCACAGCAATTGATTCCGAGGGGAAATGCAACTCACCGTGCCGTTGTCTGTCGCCTTCTGTTTATTGTAATCAAACCACATAGGAAGCGAGACGAGCAGAAGACGCGGTGACGTCCTGAATGTTATGAACAATATAACGAATGACAACTAGCGATACCTATCTAGATTGTCCCTTGGATATGACTTTGATTACCATAATGCAGCATAGATGTCGTCAACATATGGCTAGCTGAAATGGTGCATAAGTACTGTGGTCTTTGTGAAACCACCTCCTCATCTAGCTAGTTAGCTATTAACTTTTCGATTATTTGACAAGCATGCACATTTTGCACCAAACCTCCCGATTACAGTTACCACCACAGACGCTGATCCAGAATCACATACAACTCCAGGCATCGGCCTGTCGATAGCCGTATTGTGCGACGAAAACTAATCGAGGCCAGGATGCGTTTTTTCCCTTGTGTTTTTGTATTTCTGCAGTCTACATAGAAATTCAGAAGAAGCGAGCGGGTAGTTTGGTTGACTCCACAGTGAGTCACATGAGTCGAATTAAAGCCAGTCACATGAGTTGTTTTCGTTGTGTATTTCCGGGATAGAGAGGAGAATTTGAATGGTTTATGGTATGCGGGGCTATACGATTCTTCTCAGTCGGATAACTTTGCAGATAGTTAATATGGAGACGATGGCGGATAACTAGCAAGCATTATTTGAATTATATTTTTATTGGCGATTTAGTTGCTTCAGTAAAGCCGTGTGTACTATAACGTTAACTTGATAGCTAGGTTGCTAACAGTGATTTGCGGACATGGCTGGAGCCATAGTTGTATTGTTTTTTGGAGATGATCTGAGCTCTGTAGTGTGAAAGCGTGTATCCAAGCTGTCAGACAAACTCCACAGTGAAGCCTGAAGCAACACCCATATTCGCTCTCCTTTAGATAAAATTGCTTACCAATTTGTTTCTGTTTGTAACCTCTGAAGGAACCATCTTTGTTCCTAGATTGAGAGAATATCCAATGGAGCAAGAGGGAAGGGAGGAGGAGCAGCCATCATCATCGCAGAGTGACCCTGCACCTACCAGCGACCACAAAGGTGTCTTTGGGGTTTTTATGTATCATTGACTTGTTTGGATATATAGTCCATCTGGCCTCACATTAAAATAAAGAGAAAATTTGCATTTTCAAGTGTTAGTACGTTTATAAAAACAGCCACCGATACGCTACGAGGATTTGTGATTTTTTTTGTTTTTGTGTCTTACAACCAGACTTTGCTTCTACAGACTCCAGTTCATTGTGTGCAGAATTAAGCCCTCTGGAGGACATAGTATTTGTGGATAAGCAGGCTGTTGAGAAGCTAACCAGTGGACTCATCTCTCATTACCTACCTGACTTGCAGAATTCAAAACGGGCCCTTCAGGAATTAACGTAAGCATCTTCCATGTCTCGTGTATACGGTTCAGATTTAATACAAACATTTGTTTTGCTATTGTTAATTTTACTCATAAAATGACAACTCTTCATTGTTTTGCAACCCCTGATAGACAAAATCAGGGGATATTGCTTGATACACTGGAACAAGAAATAACAAAATTCAGAGAGTGCAATTCGCTGCTGGACATGCATTCACTGGTGAGTGTATCTTAATTAATTTTATTTTTGTAAGATTTGAGCATTCCATATACTGTTGGAACATTTTTATTCCTAACTACAATCATTGTTTCAGTTTACAGAGGCAAAGTTCTACCATAACAAATTAGTGAGCATACGTAAGGAAATGTTGATGCTTCATGAGAAAACAACAAAACTAAAGGTTTGTAATTTTTCATTGTTTATTTATTACACTACACCAATACATTACATTACATTACACTCATTTAGCGGACGCTCTTATCCAGAGCGACTTACATTGTATCCAGTTATACAGCTGGATATATATACCGGAGCAATGCAGGTTAAGTACCTTGCTCAGGAGTACAACGGCAGTGTCCTACCTGGGAATCGAACCTGCAACCTTTAGGTTACAAGACCAACTCCTTAGCCATTATGCTACATTGCCTCCCTCCCAATACATTGATCCAATACAACATGGGTGCCCAACCCTGTTCCTGGAGAATGACTGTCCTGTAGGTTTTCACTCCAACCCTTACAAAGCACATGTTATTCAACAGCTAGAGATCTCATAAAGCTGCTAATTAGTAGAATCAGGTATGCCAAATTAGGGTTGGAAGGAAAACCTTCAGGATGTTTGGTCTCCAGGAACCGGATTGGGTACCCCTGTAATACAAAGATGAATTCCACATGATTGATTTTATTTTAAATGGTGGATTAAGAGATTAAAATGGAACATGTTTTTCAAATCAAACGCTTGTGCATTAATACATCTTGAAAGTATTGGCCAGCCTGTTTGTTCTTGTCGTTGCGCTCCATTATATCCCTGAGTCCAGCATCTGTGTAGGCAGGTGTGTGTACTCATTGGTTTGAGGGATACAAAATGTATTTGGGGGGTTTTTTATTTTTTTTATTTTTTTTTTTTTTTATAAAGGGAACCTTTTGTCTTCCCATTGTTCACAGAAAAGAGCTTTGAAGCTTCAGCAGCAGAGACAGAAAGAAGCCCTTGAAAAAGAGCAACAACGCGAGAAGGAGCTTGAAAGAGAGAGGCAACTCATTGCAAAACCTGCCAAAAGGACATAGGTCCACCTATAACAAGTGTGGACTACTGTCATTGACGTTAGTTTTATGTGTCCAAGGAAGCTGCCAGAATTGTGCCTCTCATGACAAACTAGTGGTGTATTCCACAGGTAGCATTGTATGCAGAAGCCACTATATGAGGTTTTGCATCCACTCAAACAGCCCTGCAAACAGTATTACTGTAAGTAATACTATTTTAGAAATTAAAATATTTATTGTCTGGAATTCATTTCCTTGTTAACTGATTGAAGTTTTAATGCCCCAATGGTACCCGCACTCTGTATATCTTGAAAAATTCAACAAAAATTTCAACTGGTATTACTTTGTACTTGGGCCTAATTAACATTTTAATTAATATGAACATTTATTCTGCTATTGAGACCCAAGTAATGTGCCATAGAAGTGAGGATACAACATTTTTTACTGTGCCAGGTATGAAGTACATTAACATATCAGAACTTTGCATATGATTTTTCATTTTGTGTCATTTATGTTCTCCTATTTTGAAATATTGCCCTTTAGGTTACAGGATGCAAAGCTTGTAGATTCCAATCATCTAATGAATATCTAATAATTAAAAAACAGTTGTGTTGAACATGTAGCCATATTTATTTCAACTTATTTAACAAACGGTACTGTCAATGCTTCAGCACAAGATACTTTACATTAGATCAATATGATACCTGAGTGACTCATTTGTAGTGCACATTTTGTCAAATCAGTCAAATCAGATTTTAGATATTTATGTCTGAACTGGATTGTAAGGTATATATGTGGGTCCCATCTTTTGAGATTGATTTGACTCATCACTGGTGTTAGTCGGTGAATAGCCATGCTAAAATGCTTTACTGTAATTCCCTGGCAATATAGTGTTCCAGTGTTTGTTACTGAATCCCAAATATGGAAACCCAAAGTCTGATATTGAATAAAGTGTTTCAGATCAAATTTAGTGAAATACTTAAAGTAGATGGTAGTTTATCCACAATGGATGTCCAAATGTAATATTTATCATATTTTTTCATGAGTGATATCTCTGTAAATTTGAGCTGGCTTACATCACTGAAGGACGTTCAGGTAACAGAAAACTATTTGGTTAGAGTATTAGCGTACACAGAAATGGTTCCACAATTGTGTCCAACATTTCTTGGTTTTTACTTGGATCCTCTCTGAACTGAATTGAGAATTATTACTTTAATTTGATGTGGAAACACAATATAGAAAGTATTTGGAAAGTGAGCCCAAATTAAAACTTTTTTGACTATGCCTTTGACATTTATCTTGATATTTATCTTATAATTCTTACAAGATAAAAGGTTGCTATGTCCTACAAAAACATTTTTGAGGGTATTATTTGCAAAACATGAACTGACAGTAGGACTGAACTTATTTGCTCATATGAACCATCAGAAGTACTTCTGTGTTTAACATATTCTCTGGTGTGTCTAGTCTAACTATCTTTGTTGGTTTAAACTTGACACTTATAGGTGTTATAGGTAATGTGGGCATTTGAGCGATTGTTTTAGACTACTCTTGGAAACGGGTCCATTTTAATCAATAATGGACATGAAACGATGCATTCACACTCATTCACAGTCGGCTAAATATGTTTAAGATGAACATATAGGCTAACTTCCTTGTGTGTTTCTTGAATCATACTTATATGATATAGAGATATTCTTTGTATTTCAACCTTCACTTGAGTGGGATGAATTGCTTTTTTGAGAGATCTGTACAGGCCTATTTCAAGTTGGGTTGTACTAGCAGAGAGGTAAAAAAAAAAACACACTCAAAGTCTACCTAATGATTTATGAAGTTAACACTTCTGATGGGCTGAAATATAGTGTGGATGTGGTATGAGCATGTGATGGGCTACCCAGTGCATCTTTGTTGTAGGTCTGGGTTGCCAGCCCTGAGGGTGGAAGTGTAGACTGCTTGTGGGCCAGTATCCCATTTGCAATTGCAGCGGACCTTCCTTAGTATACAGTGCCATCGGAAAGTATTCAGACCCCTTCACTTTTTCCACATTTTGTAACGTTACAGCCTTATTCTAAAATTGATTAAATTCATTTTTTTCTCATCAATCTACACACAATACCCCATAACAACAAAGGGAAAACAGGTTTTTAGAAATTTTAGCAAATTTATTAAAAATAAAAAACTGAAATATCACATTTACATAAGTATTCAGACCCTTTGCTATGACACTCAAAATTGAACTCAGGTGCATCCTGTTTCCATTGATCATACTTGAGATGTTTCTACAACTTGATTGGAGTCCATCTGTGGTAAATTCAATTCAGTGGACATGATTTGGAAAGGCACACACCTGTCTATAAGGTCCCACAGTTGACAGTGCATGTCAGAGCAAAAACCAAACCATGACGTCAAAGGGATTGTCAGTAGACTGCCGAGACAGGATTGTGTCCAAGTACAGATCTGGGGAAGGGTACAAAAACATTTATGCAGCATTGAAGTCCCGAAGAACACAATGGCCTCCATCATTCTTAAATGGAAGAAGTTTGGGAGCATCAGGACTCTTCCTAGAGCTGGCCGCTTGGCCAAACTGAGTGGCCAGATGGAAGCCACTCCTCAGTAAAAGGCACATGACAGCCCGCTTGGAGTTTGCCAAAGGGCACCTAAAGGACTCTCAGACCATGAGAAACAAGATTCTCTAGTCTGATGAAACTAAGATTGAACTCTTTGGCCACAATGCCAAGCGTCACGTCTGGAGGAAAACAGGCACCGCTCATCATCTGGCCGATACCATCATTACGGTGAAGCGTGGTGGCCGCATCATGCTGTGGGGATGTTCTTCACCAGCAGGAACTGGGAGACTAGTCAGGATTGAGGGAAAGATGAATGGAGCAAAGTACGAAGAGATGCTTGATGAAAACCTTCTCCAGAGCGCTTAGGACCTCAGACTGGGGTGAAGGTTTACTTTCCAACAGGACAATGACCCTAAGCACACAGACAAGACAACACAGGAGTCGCTTTGGGACAAATCTGTGAATGTCCTTGAGCGGCCCAGCCAGAGCCCGGACTTCAACCTGATCGAACATTCCTTTACTGAGTAAAGGGTCTGAATACTTATGTAAATGTAATATTTAAGTTTTTTATTTATAAAAACCTGTTTTCACTTTGTCATTATGGGGCATTGTGTTTAGATTATGAGAATAAAAATGAAGTTAATCAATTTTAGAATAAGGCTGTAATGTAACAAGCTGATTTCATGCTTTTGTGGAAGAAACAAAAGCACCAGATCATTTGGGACAGACTTTATTTTCTTGATTTGGCTCTGTTTTTACACTTTATTTTCACCATGTAAAACTTACAAATACATTTCATTGTAGAGCTCATTGTAAATCTGTGCAGGATAAAATTAGACATCTCTGCATATACAGTGTGAAATTAACTGGGTTATTGGGTTTTTGGAGGAAATTTTGTTTTAAACAATATTGGCTAGATGGCAGTAGAGATCTGTAAATGGTATTTGAAAACATTTTAGCAGAAAACAAACATGGAATTTGTCTTAAATGTTCTAATTTAAGTTGTTTTACATTTGCTTTCAAATGTCTGTTATTGATATTGCCCTTGATATGTTTGTATAAAAATGGAAGATTAAGGAATTATTTTTATTTAAATGTTCTGAGATGGTCTTATGGCTTCCATGAAGAGATCATGAGTACTCTATGTAATATTGAAATTTAATATTTTTGTTTTTTTGGTGATTTTGTTTCAGTATGAAGTCCAGAGATAAAATCTGAAATGGCACATTTCCTTTTGGGCTTACTGTTATATATCACCCTAGCCCCTCTGTGCATACAGTGGAGAAAATAATAATAAAATGATAGTTTCAATGAGGGCAGAGCTGTTTTATGGCCCCAAAATCCCAGTCAGGTGTGTGGTAATGCCTCAGAAGATGCAAATCTTTGTCTCTTTTAAATACGTGCTTATTATGTTCATGTCTCCTATATATTCTAGCATGATGGATCTTTAGTTAAATGGTAAAACTACATGGAAATTTTCAGTTGTGTTGTCAACATAAGGTGTAGTAACTGTGAAATTTCAGCAACTTGGGGCTTTGTTGACAACATGTAGGTCAAATTCCTTTTCCACCAAAAACATCTTTGGTCTGCTCCACCTCCTGTCGCAGCTCTTTGCAAATTCTATTTTTGACCCTGCTACAGACAGGACAGAGAGCCAAAGCCAACATACTTTATGACACCTTCCCGCCTGTATTGTTTTGAGTTAAGAAAAAGGCAGACTCCCCGTGGGAGGCTCAGAAGAGGTGGGGATCTGAGCGTGTGTCTCAGACACAACTCACCAAGGTCAGGACGGACAAGTTTGAGAAACCAGACAGCCCTGAGGAAACGGTGGTGAGGAAAAGTCCAGTGCACTTTCCCTCCCACCGGCTTTCGTTTAAACTTGCCTCTGGATTTAGAATTTGGCTGTCAGGGAAAACACACCCCTCCTTAAAACCGCAACCGACTCCACAGATATTTAGTTGCAAGTATTGGAGGAGCAGCAGCCTTCCTGTCTAAGTAAACAGTGAATCGCACCGTGGTGAGGCGGGGGAGGACTGTGGCTCCTTCTGGAACAGAAGGGGATCTTTAGAAACTAAACTGTACCGTAGTCCTAGCCCACCAAAACAGGATATGGTCTCTGTCCCCAGATTACTAATTGCTGTGTCGTAGGCTTCCCCCCCCCCCCATTTAAACTTTACCATGTGTTTGCCATGGTAATATTCCATGCAGTCGCTTCACCCAGGAACATTGGAGAAAATAGTGGAAAACATTATTTTGTGGGATTTTCACGACTGTGTAACTGAATTAGGTCTCAGCCTATTTGTGCCCCAAGAGGACTATTATGTAACATCTCCAGTGTGCAGAAGTGAGATACGTGCTGGACATTGATGAAGTACAGTTTAGTTGAAGCAAAAAATACAGGTACAACAATATATATTTTGTCATCCCTATCAATACAGTCCAGGAACAGTCCACTGCTCCAAACCCGTATGACACAAATGGCATAAATGACCCAATCTCAAAATGGATATGTGCATAAAAAATATTTTGAATAAACAGAGGACTTCATTTTTTTAGTCAGTGTAATTTTATTTGTTTACTGTGCGTGGTGAGCACATTAGCCTCTTCTGACAGTATGTTGCTGATTGTGTTTCTATGCATTGACGAATAAAAATCATAAAAGGAAAACCATGGTTTTAGAGGGTTTTTGTACAACTATAAGTATGGAAAGAAACACAAGAAAGCAGAACATAAAAACTGGATTGGAGCAATAAAAAGGAAAAAAACTCAGTGGTCAGGAAAAAAAAAAACGACTTGATGAAACCAGTTTGCCTAACCCCAGCTCTTGTTATTGCATTGCATTATATAACGGAAGGCGGACAGAAAGGCATCTTGTTGACGTTGACAGCAAGAGTCCATAGATTTGTTTTGTTTGTTTTTTTGTAAGCAGATGTTTTCTCTTTACCTCAGCCTTTACCTCAGTAGCTATGGAAGCACTAGTGGTTTCAGTCAATGAGGAGCTTCCTTCGCCAGAAGATTCCATTTGTCTCCAGTTGAGGCTTTCCAACACCCTAGCTCTAAACACATGGGGAGAACATGTCTGATGTGAGGATTTATTGTGTTTATATGGTAGCTGACTGAACTGCAAAAGGTCTGAAGTAGGTGCATGTGGCTTAGTCTTCAGTTAAGGCTGGTGGTGGGTTGGGTGAAGATGGGAGGTAATATGGAAGTAAGGCCCTGCTGGTTAATGGTCATATAATCAAGGTACAAATTTGAAACCCCCATGTGCTTCATGTTAACAAAGAAATTTAGTGGAAGGTCTCACAGTATTTATTCAGTTTTATGCATTGGAAAAATTAGTTAAAAGTCCTGCTTGTGGTACATGATGAAAGGCATTACCACCGTTGCAGCAGTTGGTGTTTTTCCTATCACTACTCTAATCCACTCACAATAAGAATTGGGAAAATGGTGGACTCTGAGGGTCCGTAAGTTGAGAAAGCTTTGGATGGGTAATTAAAGTTACATAATTGCCTATGTTGGAGATGGATCTGTTATTTTTCATATATATATATATATGTGTGTGTGTGTGATCTGCTTGAATAGTGTGATGACAAGCATACATGATATAGTAATTTCTAATTATCATATATCATAATGTATTGGTAACTAATAGAAATGTGTGTGTATGATGTCACAAAGCATGTTACAGAAATACCTTCTTCGTGCCTGTGTGTATCTATATATAACAAGTGGTCTCTCAGAAACATTACTTGAGTGTATGAGCACAAGGTGTTTCCTTTATTTAGTTTCTGACCTGTTGCAACTCCTGATGTGAAGAGCAGGAGCAGCTAACAAAGGCACGTGGAAATTCCCAACATTAGACAGAATTGCAACAGGCTCTGCAGAGTACATGGAGCCTCTTTTCGATTTTGTAGTGCACTTTATCTGTGGCTATGCCACTGCTAAAGCCAAGTCTGGCGAACAGCCCAGCAAATCAAATCCTGACACCATGACTGGTGCAATAGCACTGGCAAAATAAACACCTTACTGCCATGTCAGAAAGAATCAGCAAGGTGTTCTAGTGCAGTGGTTTTCAAACTCGGTCCTGGAGACCCCTGCTAGTGCTGGTCTTGTTCCAACCAACAAATACAATCCCAAAATTTTAATAAGCTGTTAATTTTTCTTAATTATCCTTTAGGGTTGATGTAAAGGATTTTGTATATCATGTTAAGCTACATTATATCTGAAATAGCTATGCATGCCATAAAGAATAAAGGTCCTATATCCACATTGTGCAATATTGCAAATGAATACATAAAGAAAGGTTAACTTTTTTAACTGATCAACTTAAAAACTGAGGTGAATCAACAGGCTCCTAATTGGTGAGTGTGTGGACACATGGCCACTAGAGATTTGTTTGATAATAAAAAATTCTAAATCAATGAAAATGAAAACGAGTCAAATGTGCATTGTGTTAACACAATGCAGGTTTGGCTCATTGTCATTTGCAAAGCAATTAGAAGCCAATTGATTAATTTCAGTCATTAATTTGATCACATTTACATCTCCTTTTCTAATCATTTGCAAACTAGCACAGTGTGAATATGGAAATTTTATCCTTAATGGCATGCATAGCCATTTCTGACATCATTTCACTTAAGAGGGTAAATAATCCCTTGAATGTGTAATTAAGAAAAATTAACAGCTTGTATCTATTTTGTGGGATGCCTATTGAGGGATTGTCTGTTTTTGGGAATTTATGCCAACTTCTGCTCTTAATTAGTCAATTTGCCCAATCATTTAGTTGATCTTACACTTTTGATAGTCATAAGCTACAGCTGCAGACTGTGTATGTATATCCTTCATGAAAATGTTTGTAATGTAGTCTAATATAAGTGTGCACCAGCACTGGCATATACATTTGTTTAAAAAATTAAGCC